>NC_136919.1:51287337-51887337 GCF_949752795.1 Hyperoodon ampullatus
CTCTCCACCCCCTTGGCAACCACAGTCTGTTTTCTGTGTCCGTGAGTCTGTTTCTGTTTCGTAGATATGTTCATTTGTGGCATATTTTAGATTGCACATGTAAGTGATATCATCTGGTACTTGTCCTTCTGTGTCTGACTTACTTCACTTAGTATGATAATCTCTAGGTCCATCCATGTTGCTGCAAATGACATTATTTCATGCTTTTTATGGCTGAGTAATATTCTATTGTATATATATACCACATTTTCTTTATCCATTCATATGTCAGTGGACATTTAGGTTGTTTCCATGTCTTGGCTTTTGTAAAGAGTGCTGCTGTGAACATAGGGGTGCACTCATCTTTTTGAATTATAGTTTTGTCTTGGTATATGCCCAGGAGTGGGATTGCTGGATCATATGGCAACTCTATTTTTAGTTTTTAGAGGAACCTGCATATACTGTTCCCCATAGCAGTTTCACCAATTTTACATCCCAACAAGAGTGTAGGAGGATTCCCTTTTCTCCACACCCTCTCCAACAATCCGTGGCAATTTCCTATAGGATGATATAAAGTTTATTGTTGGAAATATGGTATAACTTAGATTTTAAATCTCTGACTGAAATCCTTTGTGAAAAAATGCAGTTAGTAAAAGAAAATAATCAAAGAAATCAACATATTTCTGATCTCTGGTCATACTTTTTTTCAGGGCCTGAGATGACGCCCTTACCTGAGCAGCCTGTGGCTGAACCACCACATGAAGTGGAAGAAGAAAATAAGGAGTATACTCCTGCTAATGAGAAAACTGGCAATTTTTATACAGATAAGGAAAAACGTAAGCTTTTCAAGTTAATAGCAATACGTATACAACAGCTGATTAGACTGGTTTGATTTAGTTTTGATTAGACTGGTTTGATTTATTTTAAATCTAAAACTCCTTTTATCATTTTATTTCCTACTTAAATTTAACTTACTTTGTAGACGTTTTAACGTATGAGATGAAATCCATATTTCCTACAACGTTTTCCATGCAGTGTTATGAAGTTTAATAAGATTCTCTTGGTAATTATCTCTAACTAACATAGGGTTTATCATTAGTAGTATGGTTATTTATTCACATTAGTAACCGTTGTCCTTATTTTATGGTGAGCTAAGCAAAATTTATTTGGAGGTGTGTGTCAGCTTTGTAGTGCTTCTTGAAACAAAGTACCACAAACTGGGGCTCAAAGCGAAAGAAATTTATTCTCTCAGTTGTCACAGAAACCAGAAATGCAAAATCCAAGTTTTGGCCGTGGCAGCCTCTCTCCAAAGCCTCTAGGAGACTATCTTCCCTTGCATCTTCCAGCATCTGGTAGCCTCAGGAGTTCCTTGGCTTATAGCAGCAGAACTCCAATCGCTGCATCTGTCTTCACAAGTTCTTTCTGTGTTTCCATATCCAAATTTCCCTCTTCTCAATAAGGACACCGTTTTGGATTAGGAGCCCACCTACTCGCATGTGACTTTGTCTTAACTAATTAAATGTTCAATGACTTAACTTCCAAATTAGGTCACATTCTGAGGTACTGAAGGTTAAGACTTCAACATAGCTTTTTGGGGCAAACAAAATTCAACCCGTAACAAGATGACTTTGAGATGTTTGGAAGGTCCACTGAACTTCAATTTATTCACCATTCATCGTATGAGCTTTGTTTCCATGTCCTTACAAGGTCCACCATTTACAATGTGAAAAATTCATAAGAAACTCTTGTTAAAAATTAAATATAGGGTTTCCCTGGTGGCACAGTGGTTGAGAGTCCGCCTGGTGATGCAGGGGACGCGGGTTCGTGCCCCTGCCGGGAAGATCACCCGTGCCGCGGAGCGGCTGGGCCCGTGAGCCATGGCCGCTGAGCCTGCGCGTCTGGAGCCTGTGCTCCGCGACGGGAGAGGCCCCAGCAGTGAGAGGCTCTTGTAGCGCAAAAATAAATAAATAAATAAAAAGAAGAATTACAGTTAAGATAGCCCATGAACCAGAATTTGCAGGATATTTGGATTGAATTTTGGTGTCTGATTAGTTTTTCAGAAGATACCTTGTGGTTATCCAAAAGAACATACGGTATTGTAAATGCTTTGAAAACCAAAATGGTCTGTTCTCATCTTTCTATCAGCAATATTAATTGTTCTTTAAAATCCAAGAACCAAAACTTTACATTACCTCAGGAAAACATAACTCTTAGTTTTCAAAGAAAATGTGTTAGTGGTTTGTTAAAAAAAAACAAAAACAACGTAAAAACTATTGTAGCACCAAAGATAAAGACATCAGATTGAATCACACACAAAGCTTTTGGAAGTTCATCCCCAGCACTGTGATCTCCATTCGGCAGTGACATCATAATGCCCCTGCTAGTTATAGGACCTGCTGGGCACGAAACTCTGAGACCCAGTAAATCACTGGGTAAATCACGTCATTTTCGCAATGAGTTTTATATTGTTTATTGTTTTATGTGGGTTTTTTCACCCAGCGATTAGTGGTACAGGTCCCACCGATGAAGGTGAGCATTTAAAACTTTCATCAAAATAGCAGATAAGAGGTGCGCGGAGGTGAGTCGGTGTGTTGTGGACTCGTGGTGCTGGCTGCCACTGTTGAGGCGGCCGGGAACGGGCGTTGGGGAGCGGGCGGAGCTCGCCCTGCCTCTGCCTACCCGGCTCCGCAGTCGGCGCGGCCGCGCCCGCCGCCTTAAACTGCCCTGAGCGCCTGCGCAGGCCGAGGGAGAAGTCGGGGCCTGCACCTGGAGGGAGCCTGCCGCGCTGGCCCCGAGGAGGGGGCGTGGCCATGGCGACAGCCTCTCCCGATGCTGACGGGGGGCGGGGGCGGCCCTGGGAAGGAGGGCTGGTCTCCTGGCCCCCTGCTCCTCCCCTTACAATCCCCTGGACTTGGATGGGCCCGAGTTGGGGGCAACACCCCGGGGTGGGTGCTGCGGCGAGGCCCCCCCAGATTGGGCCCTGGTAATGCATGCGGGGTGAGGGTCGCGGCACGCAGTTTGTGCAGCCTGGGGTGCTGGCCCATGTGCTCAGCCTGGATGCATGGTCTACTGAGGAACGTTTAGGCGGAGAAGGAGAGGGGCAGGGCTTTGAAAGACAGGCTGGGTGAGGTGACTAAGCATGCTGACTTCCTACCTGGGATTACTTAGGAGGAGGAAGAGAGCTTTGACCAAAGAGGATAGAAAACTAGCAAGGAGATGGTAGAGAGAACATTCCCTTTACCCTCTCCCCAACACACACACACAGACACACAAGCTTAGCAGTTTACTTCTTTTTGTAAATCTGTAGCGGTGGTCGTAGTTATGGTGGAAGGATTGAATAAGGGGCCTAACTTGGCTAGCTTTCTGTCTGCTTTTCCTGCAAATGCTCCAGCAACAGGTGTTTTCTTAAAAAGGCATGCACTTGGATTGGGGCTTGATTGCGAGTTCTTGCAAAATATAACTGCTCCTTGTTGACTTGGAAGGTGCTGAACGTGGCTTCTCATTGGGGGCTTGGATTCTGTCCTTAGGGCTGGATTTTGTAAACTGATAGTACCCATCATTCCCTCTGCTATAGGTCTCTGGCCACTTCTCTGGTATTAGTTCTTGTCAGACATTTTATCAGTCTCCCAGGCGAAGGGCAAAAACCCAGGAATCCCATTGGCTAAAGACCGTACACTAGTGAACAATAGTAGGTTGTGATTGGCTGAATGGTTTTTGATTGTAGAGTTTCTACCAGAAATTGGCTTCATCAAATTCTGCTTTATTCTGACTTTATCATACACAGCATGCCTTGTCTTGGTGGGTTCATGCCTGGAGCTTAAGTATATTATACCTGAATCCCCTAGCATTTGAAAGCCAATTTATAAACAGGGACTTGGAGTGTGACTCCACTAATGTGTGTGTCTGTGATCTTGGTTAGAAAGCCAATTGGCTGCCTTTCGTGGCGGGAGTTGGGGGAGGTAGCTGCCAGGAGTGATTGATAAAGTTTCCTTTATGGATTCTGTGGTGCTTCACTGGAGCTCAGAGCACTTTGGCAACTTAAGCACTCCAAATTAAAAGCTCATTAACAATTCCTGCCCAAATATCCTGTAAATAATCGGCTAGCTAGGTCACAGAGCTTGGCTGAGAGCTCTCCTTGCAACTTGAAATTTCCAAATAAAAGTGTTTTAAAAAAAAAAAAAAAAGTGTTTTTATTCCCTTTAAAAATACATAGCATATAAGAAACATGATCCACTATCCTAGAAAATTGGTCCGTAGTAATTTTTAAAAACATTTTATTGAATTATAGTTGATTTACAATGCGGTGTTAATTTCTGCTGTACAGCAAAGTGACTCAGTTGTACACAATATATTCTTTTTGATATTCTTTTCCATTATGTTTTATCATAGGATATTAAATATAGTTCCCTGTGCTATACAGTAGGACCTTGTTGTTTATCCATCCTATATACGCTAGTTTGCATCTGCTAATCCCAAACTCCCAATCCTTCCCTCTCCACCCCCTTGGCAACCACAGTCTGTTTTCTGTGTCCGTGAGTCTGTTTCTGTTTCGTAGATATGTTCATTTGTGGCATATTTTAGATTGCACATGTAAGTGATATCATCTGGTACTTGTCCTTCTGTGTCTGACTTACTTCACTTAGTATGATAATCTCTAGGTCCATCCATGTTGCTGCAAATGACATTATTTCATGCTTTTTATGGCTGAGTAATATTCTATTGTATATATATACCACATTTTCTTTATCCATTCATATGTCAGTGGACATTTAGGTTGTTTCCATGTCTTGGCTTTTGTAAAGAGTGCTGCTGTGAACATAGGGGTGCACTCATCTTTTTGAATTATAGTTTTGTCTTGGTATATGCCCAGGAGTGGGATTGCTGGATCATATGGCAACTCTATTTTTAGTTTTTAGAGGAACCTGCATATACTGTTCCCCATAGCAGTTTCACCAATTTTACATCCCAACAAGAGTGTAGGAGGATTCCCTTTTCTCCACACCCTCTCCAACAATCCGTGGCAATTTCCTATAGGATGATATAAAGTTTATTGTTGGAAATATGGTATAACTTAGATTTTAAATCTCTGACTGAAATCCTTTGTGAAAAAATGCAGTTAGTAAAAGAAAATAATCAAAGAAATCAACATATTTCTGATCTCTGGTCATACTCTTTTTCAGGGCCTGAGATGACGCCCTTACCTGAGCAGCCTGTGGCTGAACCACCACATGAAGTGGAAGAAGAAAATAAGGAGTATACTCCTGCTAATGAGAAAACTGGCAATTTTTATACAGATAAGGAAAAACGTAAGCTTTTCAAGTTAATAGCAATACGTATACAACAGCTGATTAGACTGGTTTGATTTAGTTTTGATTAGACTGGTTTGATTTATTTTAAATCTAAAACTCCTTTTATCATTTTATTTCCTACTTAAATTTAACTTACTTTGTAGACGTTTTAACGTATGAGATGAAATCCATATTTCCTACAACGTTTTCCATGCAGTGTTATGAAGTTTAATAAGATTCTCTTGGTAATTATCTCTAACTAACATAGGGTTTATCATTAGTAGTATGGTTATTTATTCACATTAGTAACCGTTGTCCTTATTTTATGGTGAGCTAAGCAAAATTTATTTGGAGGTGTGTGTCAGCTTTGTAGTGCTTCTTGAAACAAAGTACCACAAACTGGGGCTCAAAGCGAAAGAAATTTATTCTCTCAGTTGTCACAGAAACCAGAAATGCAAAATCCAAGTTTTGGCCGTGGCAGCCTCTCTCCAAAGCCTCTAGGAGACTATCTTCCCTTGCATCTTCCAGCATCTGGTAGCCTCAGGAGTTCCTTGGCTTATAGCAGCAGAACTCCAATCGCTGCATCTGTCTTCACAAGTTCTTTCTGTGTTTCCATATCCAAATTTCCCTCTTCTCAATAAGGACACCGTTTTGGATTAGGAGCCCACCTACTCGCATGTGACTTTGTCTTAACTAATTAAATGTTCAATGACTTAACTTCCAAATTAGGTCACATTCTGAGGTACTGAAGGTTAAGACTTCAACATAGCTTTTTGGGGCAAACAAAATTCAACCCGTAACAAGATGACTTTGAGATGTTTGGAAGGTCCACTGAACTTCAATTTATTCACCATTCATCGTATGAGCTTTGTTTCCATGTCCTTACAAGGTCCACCATTTACAATGTGAAAAATTCATAAGAAACTCTTGTTAAAAATTAAATATAGGGTTTCCCTGGTGGCACAGTGGTTGAGAGTCCGCCTGGTGATGCAGGGGACGCGGGTTCGTGCCCCTGCCGGGAAGATCACCCGTGCCGCGGAGCGGCTGGGCCCGTGAGCCATGGCCGCTGAGCCTGCGCGTCTGGAGCCTGTGCTCCGCGACGGGAGAGGCCCCAGCAG
This sequence comes from Hyperoodon ampullatus, assembly GCF_949752795.1. Taxonomy (NCBI): domain Eukaryota; kingdom Metazoa; phylum Chordata; class Mammalia; order Artiodactyla; family Ziphiidae; genus Hyperoodon; species Hyperoodon ampullatus. Next base: position 51,293,723 of record NC_136919.1, read on the forward strand.
TGAGAGGCTCTTGTAGCGCAAAAATAAATAAATAAATAAAATGAAGAATTACAGTTAAGATAGCCCATGAACCAGAATTTGCAGGATATTTGGATTGAATTTTGGTGTCTGATTAGTTTTTCAGAAGATACCTTGTGGTTATCCAAAAGAACATACGGTATTGTAAATGCTTTGAAAACCAAAATGGTCTGTTCTCATCTTTCTATCAGCAATATTAATTGTTCTTTAAAATCCAAGAACCAAAACTTTACATTACCTCAGGAAAACATAACTCTTAGTTTTCAAAGAAAATGTGTTAGTGGTTTGTTAAAAAAAAACAAAAACAACGTAAAAACTATTGTAGCACCAAAGATAAAGACATCAGATTGAATCACACACAAAGCTTTTGGAAGTTCATCCCCAGCACTGTGATCTCCATTCGGCAGTGACATCATAATGCCCCTGCTAGTTATAGGACCTGCTGGGCACGAAACTCTGAGACCCAGTAAATCACTGGGTAAATCACGTCATTTTCGCAATGAGTTTTATATTGTTTATTGTTTTATGTGGGTTTTTTCACCCAGCGATTAGTGGTACAGGTCCCACCGATGAAGGTGAGCATTTAAAACTTTCATCAAAATAGCAGATAAGAGGTGCGCGGAGGTGAGTCGGTGTGTTGTGGACTCGTGGTGCTGGCTGCCACTGTTGAGGCGGCCGGGAACGGGCGTTGGGGAGCGGGCGGAGCTCGCCCTGCCTCTGCCTACCCGGCTCCGCAGTCGGCGCGGCCGCGCCCGCCGCCTTAAACTGCCCTGAGCGCCTGCGCAGGCCGAGGGAGAAGTCGGGGCCTGCACCTGGAGGGAGCCTGCCGCGCTGGCCCCGAGGAGGGGGCGTGGCCATGGCGACAGCCTCTCCCGATGCTGACGGGGGGCGGGGGCGGCCCTGGGAAGGAGGGCTGGTCTCCTGGCCCCCTGCTCCTCCCCTTACAATCCCCTGGACTTGGATGGGCCCGAGTTGGGGGCAACACCCCGGGGTGGGTGCTGCGGCGAGGCCCCCCCAGATTGGGCCCTGGTAATGCATGCGGGGTGAGGGTCGCGGCACGCAGTTTGTGCAGCCTGGGGTGCTGGCCCATGTGCTCAGCCTGGATGCATGGTCTACTGAGGAACGTTTAGGCGGAGAAGGAGAGGGGCAGGGCTTTGAAAGACAGGCTGGGTGAGGTGACTAAGCATGCTGACTTCCTACCTGGGATTACTTAGGAGGAGGAAGAGAGCTTTGACCAAAGAGGATAGAAAACTAGCAAGGAGATGGTAGAGAGAACATTCCCTTTACCCTCTCCCCAACACACACACACAGACACACAAGCTTAGCAGTTTACTTCTTTTTGTAAATCTGTAGCGGTGGTCGTAGTTATGGTGGAAGGATTGAATAAGGGGCCTAACTTGGCTAGCTTTCTGTCTGCTTTTCCTGCAAATGCTCCAGCAACAGGTGTTTTCTTAAAAAGGCATGCACTTGGATTGGGGCTTGATTGCGAGTTCTTGCAAAATATAACTGCTCCTTGTTGACTTGGAAGGTGCTGAACGTGGCTTCTCATTGGGGGCTTGGATTCTGTCCTTAGGGCTGGATTTTGTAAACTGATAGTACCCATCATTCCCTCTGCTATAGGTCTCTGGCCACTTCTCTGGTATTAGTTCTTGTCAGACATTTTATCAGTCTCCCAGGCGAAGGGCAAAAACCCAGGAATCCCATTGGCTAAAGACCGTACACTAGTGAACAATAGTAGGTTGTGATTGGCTGAATGGTTTTTGATTGTAGAGTTTCTACCAGAAATTGGCTTCATCAAATTCTGCTTTATTCTGACTTTATCATACACAGCATGCCTTGTCTTGGTGGGTTCATGCCTGGAGCTTAAGTATATTATACCTGAATCCCCTAGCATTTGAAAGCCAATTTATAAACAGGGACTTGGAGTGTGACTCCACTAATGTGTGTGTCTGTGATCTTGGTTAGAAAGCCAATTGGCTGCCTTTCGTGGCGGGAGTTGGGGGAGGTAGCTGCCAGGAGTGATTGATAAAGTTTCCTTTATGGATTCTGTGGTGCTTCACTGGAGCTCAGAGCACTTTGGCAACTTAAGCACTCCAAATTAAAAGCTCATTAACAATTCCTGCCCAAATATCCTGTAAATAATCGGCTAGCTAGGTCACAGAGCTTGGCTGAGAGCTCTCCTTGCAACTTGAAATTTCCAAATAAAAGTGTTTTAAAAAAAAAAAAAAAGTGTTTTTATTCCCTTTAAAAATACATAGCATATAAGAAACATGATCCACTATCCTAGAAAATTGGTCCGTAGTAATTTTTAAAAACATTTTATTGAATTATAGTTGATTTACAATGCGGTGTTAATTTCTGCTGTACAGCAAAGTGACTCAGTTGTACACAATATATTCTTTTTGATATTCTTTTCCATTATGTTTTATCATAGGATATTAAATATAGTTCCCTGTGCTATACAGTAGGACCTTGTTGTTTATCCATCCTATATACGCTAGTTTGCATCTGCTAATCCCAAACTCCCAATCCTTCCCTCTCCACCCCCTTGGCAACCACAGTCTGTTTTCTGTGTCCGTGAGTCTGTTTCTGTTTCGTAGATATGTTCATTTGTGGCATATTTTAGATTGCACATGTAAGTGATATCATCTGGTACTTGTCCTTCTGTGTCTGACTTACTTCACTTAGTATGATAATCTCTAGGTCCATCCATGTTGCTGCAAATGACATTATTTCATGCTTTTTATGGCTGAGTAATATTCTATTGTATATATATACCACATTTTCTTTATCCATTCATATGTCAGTGGACATTTAGGTTGTTTCCATGTCTTGGCTTTTGTAAAGAGTGCTGCTGTGAACATAGGGGTGCACTCATCTTTTTGAATTATAGTTTTGTCTTGGTATATGCCCAGGAGTGGGATTGCTGGATCATATGGCAACTCTATTTTTAGTTTTTAGAGGAACCTGCATATACTGTTCCCCATAGCAGTTTCACCAATTTTACATCCCAACAAGAGTGTAGGAGGATTCCCTTTTCTCCACACCCTCTCCAACAATCCGTGGCAATTTCCTATAGGATGATATAAAGTTTATTGTTGGAAATATGGTATAACTTAGATTTTAAATCTCTGACTGAAATCCTTTGTGAAAAAATGCAGTTAGTAAAAGAAAATAATCAAAGAAATCAACATATTTCTGATCTCTGGTCATACTTTTTTTCAGGGCCTGAGATGACGCCCTTACCTGAGCAGCCTGTGGCTGAACCACCACATGAAGTGGAAGAAGAAAATAAGGAGTATACTCCTGCTAATGAGAAAACTGGCAATTTTTATACAGATAAGGAAAAACGTAAGCTTTTCAAGTTAATAGCAATACGTATACAACAGCTGATTAGACTGGTTTGATTTAGTTTTGATTAGACTGGTTTGATTTATTTTAAATCTAAAACTCCTTTTATCATTTTATTTCCTACTTAAATTTAACTTACTTTGTAGACGTTTTAACGTATGAGATGAAATCCATATTTCCTACAACGTTTTCCATGCAGTGTTATGAAGTTTAATAAGATTCTCTTGGTAATTATCTCTAACTAACATAGGGTTTATCATTAGTAGTATGGTTATTTATTCACATTAGTAACCGTTGTCCTTATTTTATGGTGAGCTAAGCAAAATTTATTTGGAGGTGTGTGTCAGCTTTGTAGTGCTTCTTGAAACAAAGTACCACAAACTGGGGCTCAAAGCGAAAGAAATTTATTCTCTCAGTTGTCACAGAAACCAGAAATGCAAAATCCAAGTTTTGGCCGTGGCAGCCTCTCTCCAAAGCCTCTAGGAGACTATCTTCCCTTGCATCTTCCAGCATCTGGTAGCCTCAGGAGTTCCTTGGCTTATAGCAGCAGAACTCCAATCGCTGCATCTGTCTTCACAAGTTCTTTCTGTGTTTCCATATCCAAATTTCCCTCTTCTCAATAAGGACACCGTTTTGGATTAGGAGCCCACCTACTCGCATGTGACTTTGTCTTAACTAATTAAATGTTCAATGACTTAACTTCCAAATTAGGTCACATTCTGAGGTACTGAAGGTTAAGACTTCAACATAGCTTTTTGGGGCAAACAAAATTCAACCCGTAACAAGATGACTTTGAGATGTTTGGAAGGTCCACTGAACTTCAATTTATTCACCATTCATCGTATGAGCTTTGTTTCCATGTCCTTACAAGGTCCACCATTTACAATGTGAAAAATTCATAAGAAACTCTTGTTAAAAATTAAATATAGGGTTTCCCTGGTGGCACAGTGGTTGAGAGTCCGCCTGGTGATGCAGGGGACGCGGGTTCGTGCCCCTGCCGGGAAGATCACCCGTGCCGCGGAGCGGCTGGGCCCGTGAGCCATGGCCGCTGAGCCTGCGCGTCTGGAGCCTGTGCTCCGCGACGGGAGAGGCCCCAGCAGTGAGAGGCTCTTGTAGCGCAAAAATAAATAAATAAATAAAATGAAGAATTACAGTTAAGATAGCCCATGAACCAGAATTTGCAGGATATTTGGATTGAATTTTGGTGTCTGATTAGTTTTTCAGAAGATACCTTGTGGTTATCCAAAAGAACATACGGTATTGTAAATGCTTTGAAAACCAAAATGGTCTGTTCTCATCTTTCTATCAGCAATATTAATTGTTCTTTAAAATCCAAGAACCAAAACTTTACATTACATCAGGAAAACATAACTCTTAGTTTTCAAAGAAAATGTGTTAGTGGTTTGTTAAAAAAAAACAAAAACAACGTAAAAACTATTGTAGCACCAAAGATAAAGACATCAGATTGAATCACACACAAAGCTTTTGGAAGTTCATCCCCAGCACTGTGATCTCCATTCGGCAGTGACATCATAATGCCCCTGCTAGTTATAGGACCTGCTGGGCACGAAACTCTGAGACCCAGTAAATCACTGGGTAAATCACGTCATTTTCGCAATGAGTTTTATATTGTTTATTGTTTTATGTGGGTTTTTTCACCCAGCGATTAGTGGTACAGGTCCCACCGATGAAGGTGAGCATTTAAAACTTTCATCAAAATAGCAGATAAGAGGTGCGCGGAGGTGAGTCGGTGTGTTGTGGACTCGTGGTGCTGGCTGCCACTGTTGAGGCGGCCGGGAACGGGCGTTGGGGAGCGGGCGGAGCTCGCCCTGCCTCTGCCTACCCGGCTCCGCAGTCGGCGCGGCCGCGCCCGCCGCCTTAAACTGCCCTGAGCGCCTGCGCAGGCCGAGGGAGAAGTCGGGGCCTGCACCTGGAGGGAGCCTGCCGCGCTGGCCCCGAGGAGGGGGCGTGGCCATGGCGACAGCCTCTCCCGATGCTGACGGGGGGCGGGGGCGGCCCTGGGAAGGAGGGCTGGTCTCCTGGCCCCCTGCTCCTCCCCTTACAATCCCCTGGACTTGGATGGGCCCGAGTTGGGGGCAACACCCCGGGGTGGGTGCTGCGGCGAGGCCCCCCCAGATTGGGCCCTGGTAATGCATGCGGGGTGAGGGTCGCGGCACGCAGTTTGTGCAGCCTGGGGTGCTGGCCCATGTGCTCAGCCTGGATGCATGGTCTACTGAGGAACGTTTAGGCGGAGAAGGAGAGGGGCAGGGCTTTGAAAGACAGGCTGGGTGAGGTGACTAAGCATGCTGACTTCCTACCTGGGATTACTTAGGAGGAGGAAGAGAGCTTTGACCAAAGAGGATAGAAAACTAGCAAGGAGATGGTAGAGAGAACATTCCCTTTACCCTCTCCCCAACACACACACACAGACACACAAGCTTAGCAGTTTACTTCTTTTTGTAAATCTGTAGCGGTGGTCGTAGTTATGGTGGAAGGATTGAATAAGGGGCCTAACTTGGCTAGCTTTCTGTCTGCTTTTCCTGCAAATGCTCCAGCAACAGGTGTTTTCTTAAAAAGGCATGCACTTGGATTGGGGCTTGATTGCGAGTTCTTGCAAAATATAACTGCTCCTTGTTGACTTGGAAGGTGCTGAACGTGGCTTCTCATTGGGGGCTTGGATTCTGTCCTTAGGGCTGGATTTTGTAAACTGATAGTACCCATCATTCCCTCTGCTATAGGTCTCTGGCCACTTCTCTGGTATTAGTTCTTGTCAGACATTTTATCAGTCTCCCAGGCGAAGGGCAAAAACCCAGGAATCCCATTGGCTAAAGACCGTACACTAGTGAACAATAGTAGGTTGTGATTGGCTGAATGGTTTTTGATTGTAGAGTTTCTACCAGAAATTGGCTTCATCAAATTCTGCTTTATTCTGACTTTATCATACACAGCATGCCTTGTCTTGGTGGGTTCATGCCTGGAGCTTAAGTATATTATACCTGAATCCCCTAGCATTTGAAAGCCAATTTATAAACAGGGACTTGGAGTGTGACTCCACTAATGTGTGTGTCTGTGATCTTGGTTAGAAAGCCAATTGGCTGCCTTTCGTGGCGGGAGTTGGGGGAGGTAGCTGCCAGGAGTGATTGATAAAGTTTCCTTTATGGATTCTGTGGTGCTTCACTGGAGCTCAGAGCACTTTGGCAACTTAAGCACTCCAAATTAAAAGCTCATTAACAATTCCTGCCCAAATATCCTGTAAATAATCGGCTAGCTAGGTCACAGAGCTTGGCTGAGAGCTCTCCTTGCAACTTGAAATTTCCAAATAAAAGTGTTTTAAAAAAAAAAAAAAAAGTGTTTTTATTCCCTTTAAAAATACATAGCATATAAGAAACATGATCCACTATCCTAGAAAATTGGTCCGTAGTAATTTTTAAAAACATTTTATTGAATTATAGTTGATTTACAATGCGGTGTTAATTTCTGCTGTACAGAAAAGTGACTCAGTTGTACACAATATATTCTTTTTGATATTCTTTTCCATTATGTTTTATCATAGGATATTAAATATAGTTCCCTGTGCTATACAGTAGGACCTTGTTGTTTATCCATCCTATATACGCTAGTTTGCATCTGCTAATCCCAAACTCCCAATCCTTCCCTCTCCACCCCCTTGGCAACCACAGTCTGTTTTCTGTGTCCGTGAGTCTGTTTCTGTTTCGTAGATATGTTCATTTGTGGCATATTTTAGATTGCACACGTAAGTGATATCATCTGGTACTTGTCCTTCTGTGTCTGACTTACTTCACTTAGTATGATAATCTCTAGGTCCATCCATGTTGCTGCAAATGACATTATTTCATGCTTTTTATGGCTGAGTAATATTCTATTGTATATATATATACCACATTTTCTTTATCCATTCATATGTCAGTGGACATTTAGGTTGTTTCCATGTCTTGGCTTTTGTAAAGAGTGCTGCTGTGAACATAGGGGTGCACTCATCTTTTTGAATTATAGTTTTGTCTTGGTATATGCCCAGGAGTGGGATTGCTGGATCATATGGCAACTCTATTTTTAGTTTTTAGAGGAACCTGCATATACTGTTCCCCATAGCAGTTTCACCAATTTTACATCCCAACAAGAGTGTAGGAGGATTCCCTTTTCTCCACACCCTCTCCAACAATCCGTGGCAATTTCCTATAGGATGATATAAAGTTTATTGTTGGAAATATGGTATAACTTAGATTTTAAATCTCTGACTGAAATCCTTTGTGAAAAAATGCAGTTAGTAAAAGAAAATAATCAAAGAAATCAACATATTTCTGATCTCTGGTCATACTCTTTTTCAGGGCCTGAGATGACGCCCTTACCTGAGCAGCCTGTGGCTGAACCACCACATGAAGTGGAAGAAGAAAATAAGGAGTATACTCCTGCTAATGAGAAAACTGGCAATTTTTATACAGATAAGGAAAAACGTAAGCTTTTCAAGTTAATAGCAATACGTATACAACAGCTGATTAGACTGGTTTGATTTAGTTTTGATTAGACTGGTTTGATTTATTTTAAATCTAAAACTCCTTTTATCATTTTATTTCCTACTTAAATTTAACTTACTTTGTAGACGTTTTAACGTATGAGATGAAATCCATATTTCCTACAACGTTTTCCATGCAGTGTTATGAAGTTTAATAAGATTCTCTTGGTAATTATCTCTAACTAACATAGGGTTTATCATTAGTAGTATGGTTATTTATTCACATTAGTAACCGTTGTCCTTATTTTATGGTGAGCTAAGCAAAATTTATTTGGAGGTGTGTGTCAGCTTTGTAGTGCTTCTTGAAACAAAGTACCACAAACTGGGGCTCAAAGCGAAAGAAATTTATTCTCTCAGTTGTCACAGAAACCAGAAATGCAAAATCCAAGTTTTGGCCGTGGCAGCCTCTCTCCAAAGCCTCTAGGAGACTATCTTCCCTTGCATCTTCCAGCATCTGGTAGCCTCAGGAGTTCCTTGGCTTATAGCAGCAGAACTCCAATCGCTGCATCTGTCTTCACAAGTTCTTTCTGTGTTTCCATATCCAAATTTCCCTCTTCTCAATAAGGACACCGTTTTGGATTAGGAGCCCACCTACTCGCATGTGACTTTGTCTTAACTAATTAAATGTTCAATGACTTAACTTCCAAATTAGGTCACATTCTGAGGTACTGAAGGTTAAGACTTCAACATAGCTTTTTGGGGCAAACAAAATTCAACCCGTAACAAGATGACTTTGAGATGTTTGGAAGGTCCACTGAACTTCAATTTATTCACCATTCATCGTATGAGCTTTGTTTCCATGTCCTTACAAGGTCCACCATTTACAATGTGAAAAATTCATAAGAAACTCTTGTTAAAAATTAAATATAGGGTTTCCCTGGTGGCACAGTGGTTGAGAGTCCGCCTGGTGATGCAGGGGACGCGGGTTCGTGCCCCTGCCGGGAAGATCACCCGTGCCGCGGAGCGGCTGGGCCCGTGAGCCATGGCCGCTGAGCCTGCGCGTCTGGAGCCTGTGCTCCGCGACGGGAGAGGCCCCAGCAGTGAGAGGCTCTTGTAGCGCAAAAATAAATAAATAAATAAAATGAAGAATTACAGTTAAGATAGCCCATGAACCAGAATTTGCAGGATATTTGGATTGAATTTTGGTGTCTGATTAGTTTTTCAGAAGATACCTTGTGGTTATCCAAAAGAACATACGGTATTGTAAATGCTTTGAAAACCAAAATGGTCTGTTCTCATCTTTCTATCAGCAATATTAATTGTTCTTTAAAATCCAAGAACCAAAACTTTACATTACCTCAGGAAAACATAACTCTTAGTTTTCAAAGAAAATGTGTTAGTGGTTTGTTAAAAAAAAACAAAAACAACGTAAAAACTATTGTAGCACCAAAGATAAAGACATCAGATTGAATCACACACAAAGCTTTTGGAAGTTCATCCCCAGCACTGTGATCTCCATTCGGCAGTGACATCATAATGCCCCTGCTAGTTATAGGACCTGCTGGGCACGAAACTCTGAGACCCAGTAAATCACTGGGTAAATCACGTCATTTTCGCAATGAGTTTTATATTGTTTATTGTTTTATGTGGGTTTTTTCACCCAGCGATTAGTGGTACAGGTCCCACCGATGAAGGTGAGCATTTAAAACTTTCATCAAAATAGCAGATAAGAGGTGCGCGGAGGTGAGTCGGTGTGTTGTGGACTCGTGGTGCTGGCTGCCACTGTTGAGGCGGCCGGGAACGGGCGTTGGGGAGCGGGCGGAGCTCGCCCTGCCTCTGCCTACCCGGCTCCGCAGTCGGCGCGGCCGCGCCCGCCGCCTTAAACTGCCCTGAGCGCCTGCGCAGGCCGAGGGAGAAGTCGGGGCCTGCACCTGGAGGGAGCCTGCCGCGCTGGCCCCGAGGAGGGGGCGTGGCCATGGCGACAGCCTCTCCCGATGCTGACGGGGGGCGGGGGCGGCCCTGGGAAGGAGGGCTGGTCTCCTGGCCCCCTGCTCCTCCCCTTACAATCCCCTGGACTTGGATGGGCCCGAGTTGGGGGCAACACCCCGGGGTGGGTGCTGCGGCGAGGCCCCCCCAGATTGGGCCCTGGTAATGCATGCGGGGTGAGGGTCGCGGCACGCAGTTTGTGCAGCCTGGGGTGCTGGCCCATGTGCTCAGCCTGGATGCATGGTCTACTGAGGAACGTTTAGGCGGAGAAGGAGAGGGGCAGGGCTTTGAAAGACAGGCTGGGTGAGGTGACTAAGCATGCTGACTTCCTACCTGGGATTACTTAGGAGGAGGAAGAGAGCTTTGACCAAAGAGGATAGAAAACTAGCAAGGAGATGGTAGAGAGAACATTCCCTTTACCCTCTCCCCAACACACACACACAGACACACAAGCTTAGCAGTTTACTTCTTTTTGTAAATCTGTAGCGGTGGTCGTAGTTATGGTGGAAGGATTGAATAAGGGGCCTAACTTGGCTAGCTTTCTGTCTGCTTTTCCTGCAAATGCTCCAGCAACAGGTGTTTTCTTAAAAAGGCATGCACTTGGATTGGGGCTTGATTGCGAGTTCTTGCAAAATATAACTGCTCCTTGTTGACTTGGAAGGTGCTGAACGTGGCTTCTCATTGGGGGCTTGGATTCTGTCCTTAGGGCTGGATTTTGTAAACTGATAGTACCCATCATTCCCTCTGCTATAGGTCTCTGGCCACTTCTCTGGTATTAGTTCTTGTCAGACATTTTATCAGTCTCCCAGGCGAAGGGCAAAAACCCAGGAATCCCATTGGCTAAAGACCGTACACTAGTGAACAATAGTAGGTTGTGATTGGCTGAATGGTTTTTGATTGTAGAGTTTCTACCAGAAATTGGCTTCATCAAATTCTGCTTTATTCTGACTTTATCATACACAGCATGCCTTGTCTTGGTGGGTTCATGCCTGGAGCTTAAGTATATTATACCTGAATCCCCTAGCATTTGAAAGCCAATTTATAAACAGGGACTTGGAGTGTGACTCCACTAATGTGTGTGTCTGTGATCTTGGTTAGAAAGCCAATTGGCTGCCTTTCGTGGCGGGAGTTGGGGGAGGTAGCTGCCGGGAGTGATTGATAAAGTTTCCTTTATGGATTCTGTGGTGCTTCACTGGAGCTCAGAGCACTTTGGCAACTTAAGCACTCCAAATTAAAAGCTCATTAACAATTCCTGCCCAAATATCCTGTAAATAATCGGCTAGCTAGGTCACAGAGCTTGGCTGAGAGCTCTCCTTGCAACTTGAAATTTCCAAATAAAAGTGTTTTTATTCCCTTTAAAAATACATAGCATATAAGAAACATGATCCACTATCCTAGAAAATTGGTCCGTAGTAATTTTTAAAAACATTTTATTGAATTATAGTTGATTTACAATGCGGTGTTAATTTCTGCTGTACAGCAAAGTGACTCAGTTGTACACAATATATTCTTTTTGATATTCTTTTCCATTATGTTTTATCATAGGATATTAAATATAGTTCCCTGTGCTATACAGTAGGACCTTGTTGTTTATCCATCCTATATACGCTAGTTTGCATCTGCTAATCCCAAACTCCCAATCCTTCCCTCTCCACCCCCTTGGCAACCACAGTCTGTTTTCTGTGTCCGTGAGTCTGTTTCTGTTTCGTAGATATGTTCATTTGTGGCATATTTTAGATTGCACATGTAAGTGATATCATCTGGTACTTGTCCTTCTGTGTCTGACTTACTTCACTTAGTATGATAATCTCTAGGTCCATCCATGTTGCTGCAAATGACATTATTTCATGCTTTTTATGGCTGAGTAATATTCTATTGTATATATATATACCACATTTTCTTTATCCATTCATATGTCAGTGGACATTTAGGTTGTTTCCATGTCTTGGCTTTTGTAAAGAGTGCTGCTGTGAACATAGGGGTGCACTCATCTTTTTGAATTATAGTTTTGTCTTGGTATATGCCCAGGAGTGGGATTGCTGGATCATATGGCAACTCTATTTTTAGTTTTTAGAGGAACCTGCATATACTGTTCCCCATAGCAGTTTCACCAATTTTACATCCCAACAAGAGTGTAGGAGGATTCCCTTTTCTCCACACCCTCTCCAACAATCCGTGGCAATTTCCTATAGGATGATATAAAGTTTATTGTTGGAAATATGGTATAACTTAGATTTTAAATCTCTGACTGAAATCCTTTGTGAAAAAATGCAGTTAGTAAAAGAAAATAATCAAAGAAATCAACATATTTCTGATCTCTGGTCATACTCTTTTTCAGGGCCTGAGATGACGCCCTTACCTGAGCAGCCTGTGGCTGAACCACCACATGAAGTGGAAGAAGAAAATAAGGAGTATACTCCTGCTAATGAGAAAACTGGCAATTTTTATACAGATAAGGAAAAACGTAAGCTTTTCAAGTTAATAGCAATACGTATACAACAGCTGATTAGACTGGTTTGATTTAGTTTTGATTAGACTGGTTTGATTTATTTTAAATCTAAAACTCCTTTTATCATTTTATTTCCTACTTAAATTTAACTTACTTTGTAGACGTTTTAACGTATGAGATGAAATCCATATTTCCTACAACGTTTTCCATGCAGTGTTATGAAGTTTAATAAGATTCTCTTGGTAATTATCTCTAACTAACATAGGGTTTATCATTAGTAGTATGGTTATTTATTCACATTAGTAACCGTTGTCCTTATTTTATGGTGAGCTAAGCAAAATTTATTTGGAGGTGTGTGTCAGCTTTGTAGTGCTTCTTGAAACAAAGTACCACAAACTGGGGCTCAAAGCGAAAGAAATTTATTCTCTCAGTTGTCACAGAAACCAGAAATGCAAAATCCAAGTTTTGGCCGTGGCAGCCTCTCTCCAAAGCCTCTAGGAGACTATCTTCCCTTGCATCTTCCAGCATCTGGTAGCCTCAGGAGTTCCTTGGCTTATAGCAGCAGAACTCCAATCGCTGCATCTGTCTTCACAAGTTCTTTCTGTGTTTCCATATCCAAATTTCCCTCTTCTCAATAAGGACACCGTTTTGGATTAGGAGCCCACCTACTCGCATGTGACTTTGTCTTAACTAATTAAATGTTCAATGACTTAACTTCCAAATTAGGTCACATTCTGAGGTACTGAAGGTTAAGACTTCAACATAGCTTTTTGGGGCAAACAAAATTCAACCTGTAACAAGATGACTTTGAGATGTTTGGAAGGTCCACTGAACTTCAATTTATTCACCATTCATCGTATGAGCTTTGTTTCCATGTCCTTACAAGGTCCACCATTTACAATGTGAAAAATTCATAAGAAACTCTTGTTAAAAATTAAATATAGGGTTTCCCTGGTGGCACAGTGGTTGAGAGTCCGCCTGGTGATGCAGGGGACGCGGGTTCGTGCCCCTGCCGGGAAGATCACCCGTGCCGTGGAGCGGCTGGGCCCGTGAGCCATGGCCGCTGAGCCTGCGCGTCTGGAGCCTGTGCTCCGCGACGGGAGAGGCCCCAGCAGTGAGAGGCTCTTGTAGCGCAAAAATAAATAAATAAATAAAAAGAAGAATTACAGTTAAGATAGCCCATGAACCAGAATTTGCAGGATATTTGGATTGAATTTTGGTGTCTGATTAGTTTTTCAGAAGATACCTTGTGGTTATCCAAAAGAACATACGGTATTGTAAATGCTTTGAAAACCAAAATGGTCTGTTCTCATCTTTCTATCAGCAATATTAATTGTTCTTTAAAATCCAAGAACCAAAACTTTACATTACCTCAGGAAAACATAACTCTTAGTTTTCAAAGAAAATGTGTTAGTGGTTTGTTAAAAAAAAACAAAAACAACGTAAAAACTATTGTAGCACCAAAGATAAAGACATCAGATTGAATCACACACAAAGCTTTTGGAAGTTCATCCCCAGCACTGTGATCTCCATTCGGCAGTGACATCATAATGCCCCTGCTAGTTATAGGACCTGCTGGGCACGAAACTCTGAGACCCAGTAAATCACTGGGTAAATCACGTCATTTTCGCAATGAGTTTTATATTGTTTATTGTTTTATGTGGGTTTTTTCACCCAGCGATTAGTGGTACAGGTCCCACCGATGAAGGTGAGCATTTAAAACTTTCATCAAAATAGCAGATAAGAGGTGCGCGGAGGTGAGTCGGTGTGTTGTGGACTCGTGGTGCTGGCTGCCACTGTTGAGGCGGCCGGGAACGGGCGTTGGGGAGCGGGCGGAGCTCGCCCTGCCTCTGCCTACCCGGCTCCGCAGTCGGCGCGGCCGCGCCCGCCGCCTTAAACTGCCCTGAGCGCCTGCGCAGGCCGAGGGAGAAGTCGGGGCCTGCACCTGGAGGGAGCCTGCCGCGCTGGCCCCGAGGAGGGGGCGTGGCCATGGCGACAGCCTCTCCCGATGCTGACGGGGGGGGGGGGGGGGGGTGGCGGGGGCGGCCCTGGGAAGGAGGGCTGGTCTCCTGGCCCCCTGCTCCTCCCCTTACAATCCCCTGGACTTGGATGGGCCCGAGTTGGGGGCAACACCCCGGGGTGGGTGCTGCGGCGAGGCCCCCCCAGATTGGGCCCTGGTAATGCATGCGGGGTGAGGGTCGCGGCACGCAGTTTGTGCAGCCTGGGGTGCTGGCCCATGTGCTCAGCCTGGATGCATGGTCTACTGAGGAACGTTTAGGCGGAGAAGGAGAGGGGCAGGGCTTTGAAAGACAGGCTGGGTGAGGTGACTAAGCATGCTGACTTCCTACCTGGGATTACTTAGGAGGAGGAAGAGAGCTTTGACCAAAGAGGATAGAAAACTAGCAAGGAGATGGTAGAGAGAACATTCCCTTTACCCTCTCCCCAACACACACACACAGACACACAAGCTTAGCAGTTTACTTCTTTTTGTAAATCTGTAGCGGTGGTCGTAGTTATGGTGGAAGGATTGAATAAGGGGCCTAACTTGGCTAGCTTTCTGTCTGCTTTTCCTGCAAATGCTCCAGCAACAGGTGTTTTCTTAAAAAGGCATGCACTTGGATTGGGGCTTGATTGCGAGTTCTTGCAAAATATAACTGCTCCTTGTTGACTTGGAAGGTGCTGAACGTGGCTTCTCATTGGGGGCTTGGATTCTGTCCTTAGGGCTGGATTTTGTAAACTGATAGTACCCATCATTCCCTCTGCTATAGGTCTCTGGCCACTTCTCTGGTATTAGTTCTTGTCAGACATTTTATCAGTCTCCCAGGCGAAGGGCAAAAACCCAGGAATCCCATTGGCTAAAGACCGTACACTAGTGAACAATAGTAGGTTGTGATTGGCTGAATGGTTTTTGATTGTAGAGTTTCTACCAGAAATTGGCTTCATCAAATTCTGCTTTATTCTGACTTTATCATACACAGCATGCCTTGTCTTGGTGGGTTCATGCCTGGAGCTTAAGTATATTATACCTGAATCCCCTAGCATTTGAAAGCCAATTTATAAACAGGGACTTGGAGTGTGACTCCACTAATGTGTGTGTCTGTGATCTTGGTTAGAAAGCCAATTGGCTGCCTTTCGTGGCGGGAGTTGGGGGAGGTAGCTGCCAGGAGTGATTGATAAAGTTTCCTTTATGGATTCTGTGGTGCTTCACTGGAGCTCAGAGCACTTTGGCAACTTAAGCACTCCAAATTAAAAGCTCATTAACAATTCCTGCCCAAATATCCTGTAAATAATCGGCTAGCTAGGTCACAGAGCTTGGCTGAGAGCTCTCCTTGCAACTTGAAATTTCCAAATAAAAGTGTTTTTATTCCCTTTAAAAATACATAGCATATAAGAAACATGATCCACTATCCTAGAAAATTGGTCCGTAGTAATTTTTAAAAACATTTTATTGAATTATAGTTGATTTACAATGCGGTGTTAATTTCTGCTGTACAGCAAAGTGACTCAGTTGTACACAATATATTCTTTTTGATATTCTTTTCCATTATGTTTTATCATAGGATATTAAATATAGTTCCCTGTGCTATACAGTAGGACCTTGTTGTTTATCCATCCTATATACGCTAGTTTGCATCTGCTAATCCCAAACTCCCAATCCTTCCCTCTCCACCCCCTTGGCAACCACAGTCTGTTTTCTGTGTCCGTGAGTCTGTTTCTGTTTCGTAGATATGTTCATTTGTGGCATATTTTAGATTGCACATGTAAGTGATATCATCTGGTACTTGTCCTTCTGTGTCTGACTTACTTCACTTAGTATGATAATCTCTAGGTCCATCCATGTTGCTGCAAATGACATTATTTCATGCTTTTTATGGCTGAGTAATATTCTATTGTATATATATACCACATTTTCTTTATCCATTCATATGTCAGTGGACATTTAGGTTGTTTCCATGTCTTGGCTTTTGTAAAGAGTGCTGCTGTGAACATAGGGGTGCACTCATCTTTTTGAATTATAGTTTTGTCTTGGTATATGCCCAGGAGTGGGATTGCTGGATCATATGGCAACTCTATTTTTAGTTTTTAGAGGAACCTGCATATACTGTTCCCCATAGCAGTTTCACCAATTTTACATCCCAACAAGAGTGTAGGAGGATTCCCTTTTCTCCACACCCTCTCCAACAATCCGTGGCAATTTCCTATAGGATGATATAAAGTTTATTGTTGGAAATATGGTATAACTTAGATTTTAAATCTCTGACTGAAATCCTTTGTGAAAAAATGCAGTTAGTAAAAGAAAATAATCAAAGAAATCAACATATTTCTGATCTCTGGTCATACTCTTTTTCAGGGCCTGAGATGACGCCCTTACCTGAGCAGCCTGTGGCTTACCTGAGCAGCCTGTGGCTGAACCACCACATGAAGTGGAAGAAGAAAATAAGGAGTATACTCCTGCTAATGAGAAAACTGGCAATTTTTATACAGATAAGGAAAAACGTAAGCTTTTCAAGTTAATAGCAATACGTATACAACAGCTGATTAGACTGGTTTGATTTAGTTTTGATTAGACTGGTTTGATTTATTTTAAATCTAAAACTCCTTTTATCATTTTATTTCCTACTTAAATTTAACTTACTTTGTAGACGTTTTAACGTATGAGATGAAATCCATATTTCCTACAACGTTTTCCATGCAGTGTTATGAAGTTTAATAAGATTCTCTTGGTAATTATCTCTAACTAACATAGGGTTTATCATTAGTAGTATGGTTATTTATTCACATTAGTAACCGTTGTCCTTATTTTATGGTGAGCTAAGCAAAATTTATTTGGAGGTGTGTGTCAGCTTTGTAGTGCTTCTTGAAACAAAGTACCACAAACTGGGGCTCAAAGCGAAAGAAATTTATTCTCTCAGTTGTCACAGAAACCAGAAATGCAAAATCCAAGTTTTGGCCGTGGCAGCCTCTCTCCAAAGCCTCTAGGAGACTATCTTCCCTTGCATCTTCCAGCATCTGGTAGCCTCAGGAGTTCCTTGGCTTATAGCAGCAGAACTCCAATCGCTGCATCTGTCTTCACAAGTTCTTTCTGTGTTTCCATATCCAAATTTCCCTCTTCTCAATAAGGACACCGTTTTGGATTAGGAGCCCACCTACTCGCATGTGACTTTGTCTTAACTAATTAAATGTTCAATGACTTAACTTCCAAATTAGGTCACATTCTGAGGTACTGAAGGTTAAGACTTCAACATAGCTTTTTGGGGCAAACAAAATTCAACCCGTAACAAGATGACTTTGAGATGTTTGGAAGGTCCACTGAACTTCAATTTATTCACCATTCATCGTATGAGCTTTGTTTCCATGTCCTTACAAGGTCCACCATTTACAATGTGAAAAATTCATAAGAAACTCTTGTTAAAAATTAAATATAGGGTTTCCCTGGTGGCACAGTGGTTGAGAGTCCGCCTGGTGATGCAGGGGACGCGGGTTCGTGCCCCTGCCGGGAAGATCACCCGTGCCGCGGAGCGGCTGGGCCCGTGAGCCATGGCCGCTGAGCCTGCGCGTCTGGAGCCTGTGCTCCGCGACGGGAGAGGCCCCAGCAGTGAGAGGCTCTTGTAGCGCAAAAATAAATAAATAAATAAAATGAAGAATTACAGTTAAGATAGCCCATGAACCAGAATTTGCAGGATATTTGGATTGAATTTTGGTGTCTGATTAGTTTTTCAGAAGATACCTTGTGGTTATCCAAAAGAACATACGGTATTGTAAATGCTTTGAAAACCAAAATGGTCTGTTCTCATCTTTCTATCAGCAATATTAATTGTTCTTTAAAATCCAAGAACCAAAACTTTACATTACCTCAGGAAAACATAACTCTTAGTTTTCAAAGAAAATGTGTTAGTGGTTTGTTAAAAAAAAACAAAAACAACGTAAAAACTATTGTAGCACCAAAGATAAAGACATCAGATTGAATCACACACAAAGCTTTTGGAAGTTCATCCCCAGCACTGTGATCTCCATTCGGCAGTGACATCATAATGCCCCTGCTAGTTATAGGACCTGCTGGGCACGAAACTCTGAGACCCAGTAAATCACTGGGTAAATCACGTCATTTTCGCAATGAGTTTTATATTGTTTATTGTTTTATGTGGGTTTTTTCACCCAGCGATTAGTGGTACAGGTCCCACCGATGAAGGTGAGCATTTAAAACTTTCATCAAAATAGCAGATAAGAGGTGCGCGGAGGTGAGTCGGTGTGTTGTGGACTCGTGGTGCTGGCTGCCACTGTTGAGGCGGCCGGGAACGGGCGTTGGGGAGCGGGCGGAGCTCGCCCTGCCTCTGCCTACCCGGCTCCGCAGTCGGCGCGGCCGCGCCCGCCGCCTTAAACTGCCCTGAGCGCCTGCGCAGGCCGAGGGAGAAGTCGGGGCCTGCACCTGGAGGGAGCCTGCCGCGCTGGCCCCGAGGAGGGGGCGTGGCCATGGCGACAGCCTCTCCCGATGCTGACGGGGGGCGGGGGCGGCCCTGGGAAGGAGGGCTGGTCTCCTGGCCCCCTGCTCCTCCCCTTACAATCCCCTGGACTTGGATGGGCCCGAGTTGGGGGCAACACCCCGGGGTGGGTGCTGCGGCGAGGCCCCCCCAGATTGGGCCCTGGTAATGCATGCGGGGTGAGGGTCGCGGCACGCAGTTTGTGCAGCCTGGGGTGCTGGCCCATGTGCTCAGCCTGGATGCATGGTCTACTGAGGAACGTTTAGGCGGAGAAGGAGAGGGGCAGGGCTTTGAAAGACAGGCTGGGTGAGGTGACTAAGCATGCTGACTTCCTACCTGGGATTACTTAGGAGGAGGAAGAGAGCTTTGACCAAAGAGGATAGAAAACTAGCAAGGAGATGGTAGAGAGAACATTCCCTTTACCCTCTCCCCAACACACACACACAGACACACAAGCTTAGCAGTTTACTTCTTTTTGTAAATCTGTAGCGGTGGTCGTAGTTATGGTGGAAGGATTGAATAAGGGGCCTAACTTGGCTAGCTTTCTGTCTGCTTTTCCTGCAAATGCTCCAGCAACAGGTGTTTTCTTAAAAAGGCATGCACTTGGATTGGGGCTTGATTGCGAGTTCTTGCAAAATATAACTGCTCCTTGTTGACTTGGAAGGTGCTGAACGTGGCTTCTCATTGGGGGCTTGGATTCTGTCCTTAGGGCTGGATTTTGTAAACTGATAGTACCCATCATTCCCTCTGCTATAGGTCTCTGGCCACTTCTCTGGTATTAGTTCTTGTCAGACATTTTATCAGTCTCCCAGGCGAAGGGCAAAAACCCAGGAATCCCATTGGCTAAAGACCGTACACTAGTGAACAATAGTAGGTTGTGATTGGCTGAATGGTTTTTGATTGTAGAGTTTCTACCAGAAATTGGCTTCATCAAATTCTGCTTTATTCTGACTTTATCATACACAGCATGCCTTGTCTTGGTGGGTTCATGCCTGGAGCTTAAGTATATTATACCTGAATCCCCTAGCATTTGAAAGCCAATTTATAAACAGGGACTTGGAGTGTGACTCCACTAATGTGTGTGTCTGTGATCTTGGTTAGAAAGCCAATTGGCTGCCTTTCGTGGCGGGAGTTGGGGGAGGTAGCTGCCAGGAGTGATTGATAAAGTTTCCTTTATGGATTCTGTGGTGCTTCACTGGAGCTCAGAGCACTTTGGCAACTTAAGCACTCCAAATTAAAAGCTCATTAACAATTCCTGCCCAAATATCCTGTAAATAATCGGCTAGCTAGGTCACAGAGCTTGGCTGAGAGCTCTCCTTGCAACTTGAAATTTCCAAATAAAAGTGTTTTAAAAAAAAAAAAAAAGTGTTTTTATTCCCTTTAAAAATACATAGCATATAAGAAACATGATCCACTATCCTAGAAAATTGGTCCGTAGTAATTTTTAAAAACATTTTATTGAATTATAGTTGATTTACAATGCGGTGTTAATTTCTGCTGTACAGCAAAGTGACTCAGTTGTACACAATATATTCTTTTTGATATTCTTTTCCATTATGTTTTATCATAGGATATTAAATATAGTTCCCTGTGCTATACAGTAGGACCTTGTTGTTTATCCATCCTATATACGCTAGTTTGCATCTGCTAATCCCAAACTCCCAATCCTTCCCTCTCCACCCCCTTGGCAACCACAGTCTGTTTTCTGTGTCCGTGAGTCTGTTTCTGTTTCGTAGATATGTTCATTTGTGGCATATTTTAGATTGCACATGTAAGTGATATCATCTGGTACTTGTCCTTCTGTGTCTGACTTACTTCACTTAGTATGATAATCTCTAGGTCCATCCATGTTGCTGCAAATGACATTATTTCATGCTTTTTATGGCTGAGTAATATTCTATTGTATATATATACCACATTTTCTTTATCCATTCATATGTCAGTGGACATTTAGGTTGTTTCCATGTCTTGGCTTTTGTAAAGAGTGCTGCTGTGAACATAGGGGTGCACTCATCTTTTTGAATTATAGTTTTGTCTTGGTATATGCCCAGGAGTGGGATTGCTGGATCATATGGCAACTCTATTTTTAGTTTTTAGAGGAACCTGCATATACTGTTCCCCATAGCAGTTTCACCAATTTTACATCCCAACAAGAGTGTAGGAGGATTCCCTTTTCTCCACACCCTCTCCAACAATCCGTGGCAATTTCCTATAGGATGATATAAAGTTTATTGTTGGAAATATGGTATAACTTAGATTTTAAATCTCTGACTGAAATCCTTTGTGAAAAAATGCAGTTAGTAAAAGAAAATAATCAAAGAAATCAACATATTTCTGATCTCTGGTCATACTTTTTTTCAGGGCCTGAGATGACGCCCTTACCTGAGCAGCCTGTGGCTGAACCACCACATGAAGTGGAAGAAGAAAATAAGGAGTATACTCCTGCTAATGAGAAAACTGGCAATTTTTATACAGATAAGGAAAAACGTAAGCTTTTCAAGTTAATAGCAATACGTATACAACAGCTGATTAGACTGGTTTGATTTAGTTTTGATTAGACTGGTTTGATTTATTTTAAATCTAAAACTCCTTTTATCATTTTATTTCCTACTTAAATTTAACTTACTTTGTAGACGTTTTAACGTATGAGATGAAATCCATATTTCCTACAACGTTTTCCATGCAGTGTTATGAAGTTTAATAAGATTCTCTTGGTAATTATCTCTAACTAACATAGGGTTTATCATTAGTAGTATGGTTATTTATTCACATTAGTAACCGTTGTCCTTATTTTATGGTGAGCTAAGCAAAATTTATTTGGAGGTGTGTGTCAGCTTTGTAGTGCTTCTTGAAACAAAGTACCACAAACTGGGGCTCAAAGCGAAAGAAATTTATTCTCTCAGTTGTCACAGAAACCAGAAATGCAAAATCCAAGTTTTGGCCGTGGCAGCCTCTCTCCAAAGCCTCTAGGAGACTATCTTCCCTTGCATCTTCCAGCATCTGGTAGCCTCAGGAGTTCCTTGGCTTATAGCAGCAGAACTCCAATCGCTGCATCTGTCTTCACAAGTTCTTTCTGTGTTTCCATATCCAAATTTCCCTCTTCTCAATAAGGACACCGTTTTGGATTAGGAGCCCACCTACTCGCATGTGACTTTGTCTTAACTAATTAAATGTTCAATGACTTAACTTCCAAATTAGGTCACATTCTGAGGTACTGAAGGTTAAGACTTCAACATAGCTTTTTGGGGCAAACAAAATTCAACCCGTAACAAGATGACTTTGAGATGTTTGGAAGGTCCACTGAACTTCAATTTATTCACCATTCATCGTATGAGCTTTGTTTCCATGTCCTTACAAGGTCCACCATTTACAATGTGAAAAATTCATAAGAAACTCTTGTTAAAAATTAAATATAGGGTTTCCCTGGTGGCACAGTGGTTGAGAGTCCGCCTGGTGATGCAGGGGACGCGGGTTCGTGCCCCTGCCGGGAAGATCACCCGTGCCGCGGAGCGGCTGGGCCCGTGAGCCATGGCCGCTGAGCCTGCGCGTCTGGAGCCTGTGCTCCGCGACGGGAGAGGCCCCAGCAGTGAGAGGCTCTTGTAGCGCAAAAATAAATAAATAAATAAAATGAAGAATTACAGTTAAGATAGCCCATGAACCAGAATTTGCAGGATATTTGGATTGAATTTTGGTGTCTGATTAGTTTTTCAGAAGATACCTTGTGGTTATCCAAAAGAACATACGGTATTGTAAATGCTTTGAAAACCAAAATGGTCTGTTCTCATCTTTCTATCAGCAATATTAATTGTTCTTTAAAATCCAAGAACCAAAACTTTACATTACATCAGGAAAACATAACTCTTAGTTTTCAAAGAAAATGTGTTAGTGGTTTGTTAAAAAAAAACAAAAACAACGTAAAAACTATTGTAGCACCAAAGATAAAGACATCAGATTGAATCACACACAAAGCTTTTGGAAGTTCATCCCCAGCACTGTGATCTCCATTCGGCAGTGACATCATAATGCCCCTGCTAGTTATAGGACCTGCTGGGCACGAAACTCTGAGACCCAGTAAATCACTGGGTAAATCACGTCATTTTCGCAATGAGTTTTATATTGTTTATTGTTTTATGTGGGTTTTTTCACCCAGCGATTAGTGGTACAGGTCCCACCGATGAAGGTGAGCATTTAAAACTTTCATCAAAATAGCAGATAAGAGGTGCGCGGAGGTGAGTCGGTGTGTTGTGGACTCGTGGTGCTGGCTGCCACTGTTGAGGCGGCCGGGAACGGGCGTTGGGGAGCGGGCGGAGCTCGCCCTGCCTCTGCCTACCCGGCTCCGCAGTCGGCGCGGCCGCGCCCGCCGCCTTAAACTGCCCTGAGCGCCTGCGCAGGCCGAGGGAGAAGTCGGGGCCTGCACCTGGAGGGAGCCTGCCGCGCTGGCCCCGAGGAGGGGGCGTGGCCATGGCGACAGCCTCTCCCGATGCTGACGGGGGGCGGGGGCGGCCCTGGGAAGGAGGGCTGGTCTCCTGGCCCCCTGCTCCTCCCCTTACAATCCCCTGGACTTGGATGGGCCCGAGTTGGGGGCAACACCCCGGGGTGGGTGCTGCGGCGAGGCCCCCCCAGATTGGGCCCTGGTAATGCATGCGGGGTGAGGGTCGCGGCACGCAGTTTGTGCAGCCTGGGGTGCTGGCCCATGTGCTCAGCCTGGATGCATGGTCTACTGAGGAACGTTTAGGCGGAGAAGGAGAGGGGCAGGGCTTTGAAAGACAGGCTGGGTGAGGTGACTAAGCATGCTGACTTCCTACCTGGGATTACTTAGGAGGAGGAAGAGAGCTTTGACCAAAGAGGATAGAAAACTAGCAAGGAGATGGTAGAGAGAACATTCCCTTTACCCTCTCCCCAACACACACACACAGACACACAAGCTTAGCAGTTTACTTCTTTTTGTAAATCTGTAGCGGTGGTCGTAGTTATGGTGGAAGGATTGAATAAGGGGCCTAACTTGGCTAGCTTTCTGTCTGCTTTTCCTGCAAATGCTCCAGCAACAGGTGTTTTCTTAAAAAGGCATGCACTTGGATTGGGGCTTGATTGCGAGTTCTTGCAAAATATAACTGCTCCTTGTTGACTTGGAAGGTGCTGAACGTGGCTTCTCATTGGGGGCTTGGATTCTGTCCTTAGGGCTGGATTTTGTAAACTGATAGTACCCATCATTCCCTCTGCTATAGGTCTCTGGCCACTTCTCTGGTATTAGTTCTTGTCAGACATTTTATCAGTCTCCCAGGCGAAGGGCAAACACCCAGGAATCCCATTGGCTAAAGACCGTACACTAGTGAACAATAGTAGGTTGTGATTGGCTGAATGGTTTTTGATTGTAGAGTTTCTACCAGAAATTGGCTTCATCAAATTCTGCTTTATTCTGACTTTATCATACACAGCATGCCTTGTCTTGGTGGGTTCATGCCTGGAGCTTAAGTATATTATACCTGAATCCCCTAGCATTTGAAAGCCAATTTATAAACAGGGACTTGGAGTGTGACTCCACTAATGTGTGTGTCTGTGATCTTGGTTAGAAAGCCAATTGGCTGCCTTTCGTGGCGGGAGTTGGGGGAGGTAGCTGCCAGGAGTGATTGATAAAGTTTCCTTTATGGATTCTGTGGTGCTTCACTGGAGCTCAGAGCACTTTGGCAACTTAAGCACTCCAAATTAAAAGCTCATTAACAATTCCTGCCCAAATATCCTGTAAATAATCGGCTAGCTAGGTCACAGAGCTTGGCTGAGAGCTCTCCTTGCAACTTGAAATTTCCAAATAAAAGTGTTTTAAAAAAAAAAAAAAAAAAGTGTTTTTATTCCCTTTAAAAATACATAGCATATAAGAAACATGATCCACTATCCTAGAAAATTGGTCCGTAGTAATTTTTAAAAACATTTTATTGAATTATAGTTGATTTACAATGCGGTGTTAATTTCTGCTGTACAGCAAAGTGACTCAGTTGTACACAATATATTCTTTTTGATATTCTTTTCCATTATGTTTTATCATAGGATATTAAATATAGTTCCCTGTGCTATACAGTAGGACCTTGTTGTTTATCCATCCTATATACGCTAGTTTGCATCTGCTAATCCCAAACTCCCAATCCTTCCCTCTCCACCCCCTTGGCAACCACAGTCTGTTTTCTGTGTCCGTGAGTCTGTTTCTGTTTCGTAGATATGTTCATTTGTGGCATATTTTAGATTGCACACGTAAGTGATATCATCTGGTACTTGTCCTTCTGTGTCTGACTTACTTCACTTAGTATGATAATCTCTAGGTCCATCCATGTTGCTGCAAATGACATTATTTCATGCTTTTTATGGCTGAGTAATATTCTATTGTATATATATATACCACATTTTCTTTATCCATTCATATGTCAGTGGACATTTAGGTTGTTTCCATGTCTTGGCTTTTGTAAAGAGTGCTGCTGTGAACATAGGGGTGCACTCATCTTTTTGAATTATAGTTTTGTCTTGGTATATGCCCAGGAGTGGGATTGCTGGATCATATGGCAACTCTATTTTTAGTTTTTAGAGGAACCTGCATATACTGTTCCCCATAGCAGTTTCACCAATTTTACATCCCAACAAGAGTGTAGGAGGATTCCCTTTTCTCCACACCCTCTCCAACAATCCGTGGCAATTTCCTATAGGATGATATAAAGTTTATTGTTGGAAATATGGTATAACTTAGATTTTAAATCTCTGACTGAAATCCTTTGTGAAAAAATGCAGTTAGTAAAAGAAAATAATCAAAGAAATCAACATATTTCTGATCTCTGGTCATACTCTTTTTCAGGGCCTGAGATGACGCCCTTACCTGAGCAGCCTGTGGCTGAACCACCACATGAAGTGGAAGAAGAAAATAAGGAGTATACTCCTGCTAATGAGAAAACTGGCAATTTTTATACAGATAAGGAAAAACGTAAGCTTTTCAAGTTAATAGCAATACGTATACAACAGCTGATTAGACTGGTTTGATTTAGTTTTGATTAGACTGGTTTGATTTATTTTAAATCTAAAACTCCTTTTATCATTTTATTTCCTACTTAAATTTAACTTACTTTGTAGACGTTTTAACGTATGAGATGAAATCCATATTTCCTACAACGTTTTCCATGCAGTGTTATGAAGTTTAATAAGATTCTCTTGGTAATTATCTCTAACTAACATAGGGTTTATCATTAGTAGTATGGTTATTTATTCACATTAGTAACCGTTGTCCTTATTTTATGGTGAGCTAAGCAAAATTTATTTGGAGGTGTGTGTCAGCTTTGTAGTGCTTCTTGAAACAAAGTACCACAAACTGGGGCTCAAAGCGAAAGAAATTTATTCTCTCAGTTGTCACAGAAACCAGAAATGCAAAATCCAAGTTTTGGCCGTGGCAGCCTCTCTCCAAAGCCTCTAGGAGACTATCTTCCCTTGCATCTTCCAGCATCTGGTAGCCTCAGGAGTTCCTTGGCTTATAGCAGCAGAACTCCAATCGCTGCATCTGTCTTCACAAGTTCTTTCTGTGTTTCCATATCCAAATTTCCCTCTTCTCAATAAGGACACCGTTTTGGATTAGGAGCCCACCTACTCGCATGTGACTTTGTCTTAACTAATTAAATGTTCAATGACTTAACTTCCAAATTAGGTCACATTCTGAGGTACTGAAGGTTAAGACTTCAACATAGCTTTTTGGGGCAAACAAAATTCAACCCGTAACAAGATGACTTTGAGATGTTTGGAAGGTCCACTGAACTTCAATTTATTCACCATTCATCGTATGAGCTTTGTTTCCATGTCCTTACAAGGTCCACCATTTACAATGTGAAAAATTCATAAGAAACTCTTGTTAAAAATTAAATATAGGGTTTCCCTGGTGGCACAGTGGTTGAGAGTCCGCCTGGTGATGCAGGGGACGCGGGTTCGTGCCCCTGCCGGGAAGATCACCCGTGCCGCGGAGCGGCTGGGCCCGTGAGCCATGGCTGCTGAGCCTGCGCGTCTGGAGCCTGTGCTCCGCGACGGGAGAGGCCCCAGCAGTGAGAGGCTCTTGTAGCGCAAAAATAAATAAATAAATAAAATGAAGAATTACAGTTAAGATAGCCCATGAACCAGAATTTGCAGGATATTTGGATTGAATTTTGGTGTCTGATTAGTTTTTCAGAAGATACCTTGTGGTTATCCAAAAGAACATACGGTATTGTAAATGCTTTGAAAACCAAAATGGTCTGTTCTCATCTTTCTATCAGCAATATTAATTGTTCTTTAAAATCCAAGAACCAAAACTTTACATTACCTCAGGAAAACATAACTCTTAGTTTTCAAAGAAAATGTGTTAGTGGTTTGTTAAAAAAAAACAAAAACAACGTAAAAACTATTGTAGCACCAAAGATAAAGACATCAGATTGAATCACACACAAAGCTTTTGGAAGTTCATCCCCAGCACTGTGATCTCCATTCGGCAGTGACATCATAATGCCCCTGCTAGTTATAGGACCTGCTGGGCACGAAACTCTGAGACCCAGTAAATCACTGGGTAAATCACGTCATTTTCGCAATGAGTTTTATATTGTTTATTGTTTTATGTGGTTTTTTTCACCCAGCGATTAGTGGTACAGGTCCCACCGATGAAGGTGAGCATTTAAAACTTTCATCAAAATAGCAGATAAGAGGTGCGCGGAGGTGAGTCGGTGTGTTGTGGACTCGTGGTGCTGGCTGCCACTGTTGAGGCGGCCGGGAACGGGCGTTGGGGAGCGGGCGGAGCTCGCCCTGCCTCTGCCTACCCGGCTCCGCAGTCGGCGCGGCCGCGCCCGCCGCCTTAAACTGCCCTGAGCGCCTGCGCAGGCCGAGGGAGAAGTCGGGGCCTGCACCTGGAGGGAGCCTGCCGCGCTGGCCCCGAGGAGGGGGCGTGGCCATGGCGACAGCCTCTCCCGATGCTGACGGGGGGCGGGGGCGGCCCTGGGAAGGAGGGCTGGTCTCCTGGCCCCCTGCTCCTCCCCTTACAATCCCCTGGACTTGGATGGGCCCGAGTTGGGGGCAACACCCCGGGGTGGGTGCTGCGGCGAGGCCCCCCCAGATTGGGCCCTGGTAATGCATGCGGGGTGAGGGTCACGGCACGCAGTTTGTGCAGCCTGGGGTGCTGGCCCATGTGCTCAGCCTGGATGCATGGTCTACTGAGGAACGTTTAGGCGGAGAAGGAGAGGGGCAGGGCTTTGAAAGACAGGCTGGGTGAGGTGACTAAGCATGCTGACTTCCTACCTGGGATTACTTAGGAGGAGGAAGAGAGCTTTGACCAAAGAGGATAGAAAACTAGCAAGGAGATGGTAGAGAGAACATTCCCTTTACCCTCTCCCCAACACACACACACAGACACACAAGCTTAGCAGTTTACTTCTTTTTGTAAATCTGTAGCGGTGGTCGTAGTTATGGTGGAAGGATTGAATAAGGGGCCTAACTTGGCTAGCTTTCTGTCTGCTTTTCCTGCAAATGCTCCAGCAACAGGTGTTTTCTTAAAAAGGCATGCACTTGGATTGGGGCTTGATTGCGAGTTCTTGCAAAATATAACTGCTCCTTGTTGACTTGGAAGGTGCTGAACGTGGCTTCTCATTGGGGGCTTGGATTCTGTCCTTAGGGCTGGATTTTGTAAACTGATAGTACCCATCATTCCCTCTGCTATAGGTCTCTGGCCACTTCTCTGGTATTAGTTCTTGTCAGACATTTTATCAGTCTCCCAGGCGAAGGGCAAAAACCCAGGAATCCCATTGGCTAAAGACCGTACACTAGTGAACAATAGTAGGTTGTGATTGGCTGAATGGTTTTTGATTGTAGAGTTTCTACCAGAAATTGGCTTCATCAAATTCTGCTTTATTCTGACTTTATCATACACAGCATGCCTTGTCTTGGTGGGTTCATGCCTGGAGCTTAAGTATATTATACCTGAATCCCCTAGCATTTGAAAGCCAATTTATAAACAGGGACTTGGAGTGTGACTCCACTAATGTGTGTGTCTGTGATCTTGGTTAGAAAGCCAATTGGCTGCCTTTCGTGGCGGGAGTTGGGGGAGGTAGCTGCCAGGAGTGATTGATAAAGTTTCCTTTATGGATTCTGTGGTGCTTCACTGGAGCTCAGAGCACTTTGGCAACTTAAGCACTCCAAATTAAAAGCTCATTAACAATTCCTGCCCAAATATCCTGTAAATAATCGGCTAGCTAGGTCACAGAGCTTGGCTGAGAGCTCTCCTTGCAACTTGAAATTTCCAAATAAAAGTGTTTTAAAAAAAAAAAAAAGTGTTTTTATTCCCTTTAAAAATACATAGCATATAAGAAACATGATCCACTATCCTAGAAAATTGGTCCGTAGTAATTTTTAAAAACATTTTATTGAATTATAGTTGATTTACAATGCGGTGTTAATTTCTGCTGTACAGCAAAGTGACTCAGTTGTACACAATATATTCTTTTTGATATTCTTTTCCATTATGTTTTATCATAGGATATTAAATATAGTTCCCTGTGCTATACAGTAGGACCTTGTTGTTTATCCATCCTATATACGCTAGTTTGCATCTGCTAATCCCAAACTCCCAATCCTTCCCTCTCCACCCCCTTGGCAACCACAGTCTGTTTTCTGTGTCCGTGAGTCTGTTTCTGTTTCGTAGATATGTTCATTTGTGGCATATTTTAGATTGCACATGTAAGTGATATCATCTGGTACTTGTCCTTCTGTGTCTGACTTACTTCACTTAGTATGATAATCTCTAGGTCCATCCATGTTGCTGCAAATGACATTATTTCATGCTTTTTATGGCTGAGTAATATTCTATTGTATATATATACCACATTTTCTTTATCCATTCATATGTCAGTGGACATTTAGGTTGTTTCCATGTCTTGGCTTTTGTAAAGAGTGCTGCTGTGAACATAGGGGTGCACTCATCTTTTTGAATTATAGTTTTGTCTTGGTATATGCCCAGGAGTGGGATTGCTGGATCATATGGCAACTCTATTTTTAGTTTTTAGAGGAACCTGCATATACTGTTCCCCATAGCAGTTTCACCAATTTTACATCCCAACAAGAGTGTAGGAGGATTCCCTTTTCTCCACACCCTCTCCAACAATCCGTGGCAATTTCCTATAGGATGATATAAAGTTTATTGTTGGAAATATGGTATAACTTAGATTTTAAATCTCTGACTGAAATCCTTTGTGAAAAAATGCAGTTAGTAAAAGAAAATAATCAAAGAAATCAACATATTTCTGATCTCTGGTCATACTTTTTTTCAGGGCCTGAGATGACGCCCTTACCTGAGCAGCCTGTGGCTGAACCACCACATGAAGTGGAAGAAGAAAATAAGGAGTATACTCCTGCTAATGAGAAAACTGGCAATTTTTATACAGATAAGGAAAAACGTAAGCTTTTCAAGTTAATAGCAATACGTATACAACAGCTGATTAGACTGGTTTGATTTAGTTTTGATTAGACTGGTTTGATTTATTTTAAATCTAAAACTCCTTTTATCATTTTATTTCCTACTTAAATTTAACTTACTTTGTAGACGTTTTAACGTATGAGATGAAATCCATATTTCCTACAACGTTTTCCATGCAGTGTTATGAAGTTTAATAAGATTCTCTTGGTAATTATCTCTAACTAACATAGGGTTTATCATTAGTAGTATGGTTATTTATTCACATTAGTAACCGTTGTCCTTATTTTATGGTGAGCTAAGCAAAATTTATTTGGAGGTGTGTGTCAGCTTTGTAGTGCTTCTTGAAACAAAGTACCACAAACTGGGGCTCAAAGCGAAAGAAATTTATTCTCTCAGTTGTCACAGAAACCAGAAATGCAAAATCCAAGTTTTGGCCGTGGCAGCCTCTCTCCAAAGCCTCTAGGAGACTATCTTCCCTTGCATCTTCCAGCATCTGGTAGCCTCAGGAGTTCCTTGGCTTATAGCAGCAGAACTCCAATCGCTGCATCTGTCTTCACAAGTTCTTTCTGTGTTTCCATATCCAAATTTCCCTCTTCTCAATAAGGACACCGTTTTGGATTAGGAGCCCACCTACTCGCATGTGACTTTGTCTTAACTAATTAAATGTTCAATGACTTAACTTCCAAATTAGGTCACATTCTGAGGTACTGAAGGTTAAGACTTCAACATAGCTTTTTGGGGCAAACAAAATTCAACCCGTAACAAGATGACTTTGAGATGTTTGGAAGGTCCACTGAACTTCAATTTATTCACCATTCATCGTATGAGCTTTGTTTCCATGTCCTTACAAGGTCCACCATTTACAATGTGAAAAATTCATAAGAAACTCTTGTTAAAAATTAAATATAGGGTTTCCCTGGTGGCACAGTGGTTGAGAGTCCGCCTGGTGATGCAGGGGACGCGGGTTCGTGCCCCTGCCGGGAAGATCACCCGTGCCGCG
Source organism: Hyperoodon ampullatus (assembly GCF_949752795.1). Taxonomy (NCBI): domain Eukaryota; kingdom Metazoa; phylum Chordata; class Mammalia; order Artiodactyla; family Ziphiidae; genus Hyperoodon; species Hyperoodon ampullatus. The sequence goes on from NC_136919.1 coordinate 51,324,926, forward strand.
GAGCGGCTGGGCCCGTGAGCCATGGCTGCTGAGCCTGCGCGTCTGGAGCCTGTGCTCCGCGACGGGAGAGGCCCCAGCAGTGAGAGGCTCTTGTAGCGCAAAAATAAATAAATAAATAAAATGAAGAATTACAGTTAAGATAGCCCATGAACCAGAATTTGCAGGATATTTGGATTGAATTTTGGTGTCTGATTAGTTTTTCAGAAGATACCTTGTGGTTATCCAAAAGAACATACGGTATTGTAAATGCTTTGAAAACCAAAATGGTCTGTTCTCATCTTTCTATCAGCAATATTAATTGTTCTTTAAAATCCAAGAACCAAAACTTTACATTACCTCAGGAAAACATAACTCTTAGTTTTCAAAGAAAATGTGTTAGTGGTTTGTTAAAAAAAAACAAAAACAACGTAAAAACTATTGTAGCACCAAAGATAAAGACATCAGATTGAATCACACACAAAGCTTTTGGAAGTTCATCCCCAGCACTGTGATCTCCATTCGGCAGTGACATCATAATGCCCCTGCTAGTTATAGGACCTGCTGGGCACGAAACTCTGAGACCCAGTAAATCACTGGGTAAATCACGTCATTTTCGCAATGAGTTTTATATTGTTTATTGTTTTATGTGGGTTTTTTCACCCAGCGATTAGTGGTACAGGTCCCACCGATGAAGGTGAGCATTTAAAACTTTCATCAAAATAGCAGATAAGAGGTGCGCGGAGGTGAGTCGGTGTGTTGTGGACTCGTGGTGCTGGCTGCCACTGTTGAGGCGGCCGGGAACGGGCGTTGGGGAGCGGGCGGAGCTCGCCCTGCCTCTGCCTACCCGGCTCCGCAGTCGGCGCGGCCGCGCCCGCCGCCTTAAACTGCCCTGAGCGCCTGCGCAGGCCGAGGGAGAAGTCGGGGCCTGCACCTGGAGGGAGCCTGCCGCGCTGGCCCCGAGGAGGGGGCGTGGCCATGGCGACAGCCTCTCCCGATGCTGACGGGGGGCGGGGGCGGCCCTGGGAAGGAGGGCTGGTCTCCTGGCCCCCTGCTCCTCCCCTTACAATCCCCTGGACTTGGATGGGCCCGAGTTGGGGGCAACACCCCGGGGTGGGTGCTGCGGCGAGGCCCCCCCAGATTGGGCCCTGGTAATGCATGCGGGGTGAGGGTCGCGGCACGCAGTTTGTGCAGCCTGGGGTGCTGGCCCATGTGCTCAGCCTGGATGCATGGTCTACTGAGGAACGTTTAGGCGGAGAAGGAGAGGGGCAGGGCTTTGAAAGACAGGCTGGGTGAGGTGACTAAGCATGCTGACTTCCTACCTGGGATTACTTAGGAGGAGGAAGAGAGCTTTGACCAAAGAGGATAGAAAACTAGCAAGGAGATGGTAGAGAGAACATTCCCTTTACCCTCTCCCCAACACACACACACAGACACACAAGCTTAGCAGTTTACTTCTTTTTGTAAATCTGTAGCGGTGGTCGTAGTTATGGTGGAAGGATTGAATAAGGGGCCTAACTTGGCTAGCTTTCTGTCTGCTTTTCCTGCAAATGCTCCAGCAACAGGTGTTTTCTTAAAAAGGCATGCACTTGGATTGGGGCTTGATTGCGAGTTCTTGCAAAATATAACTGCTCCTTGTTGACTTGGAAGGTGCTGAACGTGGCTTCTCATTGGGGGCTTGGATTCTGTCCTTAGGGCTGGATTTTGTAAACTGATAGTACCCATCATTCCCTCTGCTATAGGTCTCTGGCCACTTCTCTGGTATTAGTTCTTGTCAGACATTTTATCAGTCTCCCAGGCGAAGGGCAAAAACCCAGGAATCCCATTGGCTAAAGACCGTACACTAGTGAACAATAGTAGGTTGTGATTGGCTGAATGGTTTTTGATTGTAGAGTTTCTACCAGAAATTGGCTTCATCAAATTCTGCTTTATTCTGACTTTATCATACACAGCATGCCTTGTCTTGGTGGGTTCATGCCTGGAGCTTAAGTATATTATACCTGAATCCCCTAGCATTTGAAAGCCAATTTATAAACAGGGACTTGGAGTGTGACTCCACTAATGTGTGTGTCTGTGATCTTGGTTAGAAAGCCAATTGGCTGCCTTTCGTGGCGGGAGTTGGGGGAGGTAGCTGCCGGGAGTGATTGATAAAGTTTCCTTTATGGATTCTGTGGTGCTTCACTGGAGCTCAGAGCACTTTGGCAACTTAAGCACTCCAAATTAAAAGCTCATTAACAATTCCTGCCCAAATATCCTGTAAATAATCGGCTAGCTAGGTCACAGAGCTTGGCTGAGAGCTCTCCTTGCAACTTGAAATTTCCAAATAAAAGTGTTTAAAAAAAAAAAAAAAAAAAAGTGTTTTTATTCCCTTTAAAAATACATAGCATATAAGAAACATGATCCACTATCCTAGAAAATTGGTCCGTAGTAATTTTTAAAAACATTTTATTGAATTATAGTTGATTTACAATGCGGTGTTAATTTCTGCTGTACAGCAAAGTGACTCAGTTGTACACAATATATTCTTTTTGATATTCTTTTCCATTATGTTTTATCATAGGATATTAAATATAGTTCCCTGTGCTATACAGTAGGACCTTGTTGTTTATCCATCCTATATACGCTAGTTTGCATCTGCTAATCCCAAACTCCCAATCCTTCCCTCTCCACCCCCTTGGCAACCACAGTCTGTTTTCTGTGTCCGTGAGTCTGTTTCTGTTTCGTAGATATGTTCATTTGTGGCATATTTTAGATTGCACATGTAAGTGATATCATCTGGTACTTGTCCTTCTGTGTCTGACTTACTTCACTTAGTATGATAATCTCTAGGTCCATCCATGTTGCTGCAAATGACATTATTTCATGCTTTTTATGGCTGAGTAATATTCTATTGTATATATATACCACATTTTCTTTATCCATTCATATGTCAGTGGACATTTAGGTTGTTTCCATGTCTTGGCTTTTGTAAAGAGTGCTGCTGTGAACATAGGGGTGCACTCATCTTTTTGAATTATAGTTTTGTCTTGGTATATGCCCAGGAGTGGGATTGCTGGATCATATGGCAACTCTATTTTTAGTTTTTAGAGGAACCTGCATATACTGTTCCCCATAGCAGTTTCACCAATTTTACATCCCAACAAGAGTGTAGGAGGATTCCCTTTTCTCCACACCCTCTCCAACAATCCGTGGCAATTTCCTATAGGATGATATAAAGTTTATTGTTGGAAATATGGTATAACTTAGATTTTAAATCTCTGACTGAAATCCTTTGTGAAAAAATGCAGTTAGTAAAAGAAAATAATCAAAGAAATCAACATATTTCTGATCTCTGGTCATACTTTTTTTCAGGGCCTGAGATGACGCCCTTACCTGAGCAGCCTGTGGCTGAACCACCACATGAAGTGGAAGAAGAAAATAAGGAGTATACTCCTGCTAATGAGAAAACTGGCAATTTTTATACAGATAAGGAAAAACGTAAGCTTTTCAAGTTAATAGCAATACGTATACAACAGCTGATTAGACTGGTTTGATTTAGTTTTGATTAGACTGGTTTGATTTATTTTAAATCTAAAACTCCTTTTATCATTTTATTTCCTACTTAAATTTAACTTACTTTGTAGACGTTTTAACGTATGAGATGAAATCCATATTTCCTACAACGTTTTCCATGCAGTGTTATGAAGTTTAATAAGATTCTCTTGGTAATTATCTCTAACTAACATAGGGTTTATCATTAGTAGTATGGTTATTTATTCACATTAGTAACCGTTGTCCTTATTTTATGGTGAGCTAAGCAAAATTTATTTGGAGGTGTGTGTCAGCTTTGTAGTGCTTCTTGAAACAAAGTACCACAAACTGGGGCTCAAAGCGAAAGAAATTTATTCTCTCAGTTGTCACAGAAACCAGAAATGCAAAATCCAAGTTTTGGCCGTGGCAGCCTCTCTCCAAAGCCTCTAGGAGACTATCTTCCCTTGCATCTTCCAGCATCTGGTAGCCTCAGGAGTTCCTTGGCTTATAGCAGCAGAACTCCAATCGCTGCATCTGTCTTCACAAGTTCTTTCTGTGTTTCCATATCCAAATTTCCCTCTTCTCAATAAGGACACCGTTTTGGATTAGGAGCCCACCTACTCGCATGTGACTTTGTCTTAACTAATTAAATGTTCAATGACTTAACTTCCAAATTAGGTCACATTCTGAGGTACTGAAGGTTAAGACTTCAACATAGCTTTTTGGGGCAAACAAAATTCAACCCGTAACAAGATGACTTTGAGATGTTTGGAAGGTCCACTGAACTTCAATTTATTCACCATTCATCGTATGAGCTTTGTTTCCATGTCCTTACAAGGTCCACCATTTACAATGTGAAAAATTCATAAGAAACTCTTGTTAAAAATTAAATATAGGGTTTCCCTGGTGGCACAGTGGTTGAGAGTCCGCCTGGTGATGCAGGGGACGCGGGTTCGTGCCCCTGCCGGGAAGATCACCCGTGCCGCGGAGCGGCTGGGCCCGTGAGCCATGGCCGCTGAGCCTGCGCGTCTGGAGCCTGTGCTCCGCGACGGGAGAGGCCCCAGCAGTGAGAGGCTCTTGTAGCGCAAAAATAAATAAATAAATAAAAAGAAGAATTACAGTTAAGATAGCCCATGAACCAGAATTTGCAGGATATTTGGATTGAATTTTGGTGTCTGATTAGTTTTTCAGAAGATACCTTGTGGTTATCCAAAAGAACATACGGTATTGTAAATGCTTTGAAAACCAAAATGGTCTGTTCTCATCTTTCTATCAGCAATATTAATTGTTCTTTAAAATCCAAGAACCAAAACTTTACATTACCTCAGGAAAACATAACTCTTAGTTTTCAAAGAAAATGTGTTAGTGGTTTGTTAAAAAAAAACAAAAACAACGTAAAAACTATTGTAGCACCAAAGATAAAGACATCAGATTGAATCACACACAAAGCTTTTGGAAGTTCATCCCCAGCACTGTGATCTCCATTCGGCAGTGACATCATAATGCCCCTGCTAGTTATAGGACCTGCTGGGCACGAAACTCTGAGACCCAGTAAATCACTGGGTAAATCACGTCATTTTCGCAATGAGTTTTATATTGTTTATTGTTTTATGTGGGTTTTTTCACCCAGCGATTAGTGGTACAGGTCCCACCGATGAAGGTGAGCATTTAAAACTTTCATCAAAATAGCAGATAAGAGGTGCGCGGAGGTGAGTCGGTGTGTTGTGGACTCGTGGTGCTGGCTGCCACTGTTGAGGCGGCCGGGAACGGGCGTTGGGGAGCGGGCGGAGCTCGCCCTGCCTCTGCCTACCCGGCTCCGCAGTCGGCGCGGCCGCGCCCGCCGCCTTAAACTGCCCTGAGCGCCTGCGCAGGCCGAGGGAGAAGTCGGGGCCTGCACCTGGAGGGAGCCTGCCGCGCTGGCCCCGAGGAGGGGGCGTGGCCATGGCGACAGCCTCTCCCGATGCTGACGGGGGGCGGGGGCGGCCCTGGGAAGGAGGGCTGGTCTCCTGGCCCCCTGCTCCTCCCCTTACAATCCCCTGGACTTGGATGGGCCCGAGTTGGGGGCAACACCCCGGGGTGGGTGCTGCGGCGAGGCCCCCCCAGATTGGGCCCTGGTAATGCATGCGGGGTGAGGGTCGCGGCACGCAGTTTGTGCAGCCTGGGGTGCTGGCCCATGTGCTCAGCCTGGATGCATGGTCTACTGAGGAACGTTTAGGCGGAGAAGGAGAGGGGCAGGGCTTTGAAAGACAGGCTGGGTGAGGTGACTAAGCATGCTGACTTCCTACCTGGGATTACTTAGGAGGAGGAAGAGAGCTTTGACCAAAGAGGATAGAAAACTAGCAAGGAGATGGTAGAGAGAACATTCCCTTTACCCTCTCCCCAACACACACACACAGACACACAAGCTTAGCAGTTTACTTCTTTTTGTAAATCTGTAGCGGTGGTCGTAGTTATGGTGGAAGGATTGAATAAGGGGCCTAACTTGGCTAGCTTTCTGTCTGCTTTTCCTGCAAATGCTCCAGCAACAGGTGTTTTCTTAAAAAGGCATGCACTTGGATTGGGGCTTGATTGCGAGTTCTTGCAAAATATAACTGCTCCTTGTTGACTTGGAAGGTGCTGAACGTGGCTTCTCATTGGGGGCTTGGATTCTGTCCTTAGGGCTGGATTTTGTAAACTGATAGTACCCATCATTCCCTCTGCTATAGGTCTCTGGCCACTTCTCTGGTATTAGTTCTTGTCAGACATTTTATCAGTCTCCCAGGCGAAGGGCAAAAACCCAGGAATCCCATTGGCTAAAGACCGTACACTAGTGAACAATAGTAGGTTGTGATTGGCTGAATGGTTTTTGATTGTAGAGTTTCTACCAGAAATTGGCTTCATCAAATTCTGCTTTATTCTGACTTTATCATACACAGCATGCCTTGTCTTGGTGGGTTCATGCCTGGAGCTTAAGTATATTATACCTGAATCCCCTAGCATTTGAAAGCCAATTTATAAACAGGGACTTGGAGTGTGACTCCACTAATGTGTGTGTCTGTGATCTTGGTTAGAAAGCCAATTGGCTGCCTTTCGTGGCGGGAGTTGGGGGAGGTAGCTGCCGGGAGTGATTGATAAAGTTTCCTTTATGGATTCTGTGGTGCTTCACTGGAGCTCAGAGCACTTTGGCAACTTAAGCACTCCAAATTAAAAGCTCATTAACAATTCCTGCCCAAATATCCTGTAAATAATCGGCTAGCTAGGTCACAGAGCTTGGCTGAGAGCTCTCCTTGCAACTTGAAATTTCCAAATAAAAGTGTTTAAAAAAAAAAAAAAAAAAAGTGTTTTTATTCCCTTTAAAAATACATAGCATATAAGAAACATGATCCACTATCCTAGAAAATTGGTCCGTAGTAATTTTTAAAAACATTTTATTGAATTATAGTTGATTTACAATGCGGTGTTAATTTCTGCTGTACAGCAAAGTGACTCAGTTGTACACAATATATTCTTTTTGATATTCTTTTCCATTATGTTTTATCATAGGATATTAAATATAGTTCCCTGTGCTATACAGTAGGACCTTGTTGTTTATCCATCCTATATACGCTAGTTTGCATCTGCTAATCCCAAACTCCCAATCCTTCCCTCTCCACCCCCTTGGCAACCACAGTCTGTTTTCTGTGTCCGTGAGTCTGTTTCTGTTTCGTAGATATGTTCATTTGTGGCATATTTTAGATTGCACATGTAAGTGATATCATCTGGTACTTGTCCTTCTGTGTCTGACTTACTTCACTTAGTATGATAATCTCTAGGTCCATCCATGTTGCTGCAAATGACATTATTTCATGCTTTTTATGGCTGAGTAATATTCTATTGTATATATATACCACATTTTCTTTATCCATTCATATGTCAGTGGACATTTAGGTTGTTTCCATGTCTTGGCTTTTGTAAAGAGTGCTGCTGTGAACATAGGGGTGCACTCATCTTTTTGAATTATAGTTTTGTCTTGGTATATGCCCAGGAGTGGGATTGCTGGATCATATGGCAACTCTATTTTTAGTTTTTAGAGGAACCTGCATATACTGTTCCCCATAGCAGTTTCACCAATTTTACATCCCAACAAGAGTGTAGGAGGATTCCCTTTTCTCCACACCCTCTCCAACAATCCGTGGCAATTTCCTATAGGATGATATAAAGTTTATTGTTGGAAATATGGTATAACTTAGATTTTAAATCTCTGACTGAAATCCTTTGTGAAAAAATGCAGTTAGTAAAAGAAAATAATCAAAGAAATCAACATATTTCTGATCTCTGGTCATACTTTTTTTCAGGGCCTGAGATGACGCCCTTACCTGAGCAGCCTGTGGCTGAACCACCACATGAAGTGGAAGAAGAAAATAAGGAGTATACTCCTGCTAATGAGAAAACTGGCAATTTTTATACAGATAAGGAAAAACGTAAGCTTTTCAAGTTAATAGCAATACGTATACAACAGCTGATTAGACTGGTTTGATTTAGTTTTGATTAGACTGGTTTGATTTATTTTAAATCTAAAACTCCTTTTATCATTTTATTTCCTACTTAAATTTAACTTACTTTGTAGACGTTTTAACGTATGAGATGAAATCCATATTTCCTACAACGTTTTCCATGCAGTGTTATGAAGTTTAATAAGATTCTCTTGGTAATTATCTCTAACTAACATAGGGTTTATCATTAGTAGTATGGTTATTTATTCACATTAGTAACCGTTGTCCTTATTTTATGGTGAGCTAAGCAAAATTTATTTGGAGGTGTGTGTCAGCTTTGTAGTGCTTCTTGAAACAAAGTACCACAAACTGGGGCTCAAAGCGAAAGAAATTTATTCTCTCAGTTGTCACAGAAACCAGAAATGCAAAATCCAAGTTTTGGCCGTGGCAGCCTCTCTCCAAAGCCTCTAGGAGACTATCTTCCCTTGCATCTTCCAGCATCTGGTAGCCTCAGGAGTTCCTTGGCTTATAGCAGCAGAACTCCAATCGCTGCATCTGTCTTCACAAGTTCTTTCTGTGTTTCCATATCCAAATTTCCCTCTTCTCAATAAGGACACCGTTTTGGATTAGGAGCCCACCTACTCGCATGTGACTTTGTCTTAACTAATTAAATGTTCAATGACTTAACTTCCAAATTAGGTCACATTCTGAGGTACTGAAGGTTAAGACTTCAACATAGCTTTTTGGGGCAAACAAAATTCAACCCGTAACAAGATGACTTTGAGATGTTTGGAAGGTCCACTGAACTTCAATTTATTCACCATTCATCGTATGAGCTTTGTTTCCATGTCCTACAAGGTCCACCATTTACAATGTGAAAAATTCATAAGAAACTCTTGTTAAAAATTAAATATAGGGTTTCCCTGGTGGCACAGTGGTTGAGAGTCCGCCTGGTGATGCAGGGGACGCGGGTTCGTGCCCCTGCCGGGAAGATCACCCGTGCCGCGGAGCGGCTGGGCCCGTGAGCCATGGCCGCTGAGCCTGCGCGTCTGGAGCCTGTGCTCCGCGACGGGAGAGGCCCCAGCAGTGAGAGGCTCTTGTAGCGCAAAAATAAATAAATAAATAAAAAGAAGAATTACAGTTAAGATAGCCCATGAACCAGAATTTGCAGGATATTTGGATTGAATTTTGGTGTCTGATTAGTTTTTCAGAAGATACCTTGTGGTTATCCAAAAGAACATACGGTATTGTAAATGCTTTGAAAACCAAAATGGTCTGTTCTCATCTTTCTATCAGCAATATTAATTGTTCTTTAAAATCCAAGAACCAAAACTTTACATTACCTCAGGAAAACATAACTCTTAGTTTTCAAAGAAAATGTGTTAGTGGTTTGTTAAAAAAAAACAAAAACAACGTAAAAACTATTGTAGCACCAAAGATAAAGACATCAGATTGAATCACACACAAAGCTTTTGGAAGTTCATCCCCAGCACTGTGATCTCCATTCGGCAGTGACATCATAATGCCCCTGCTAGTTATAGGACCTGCTGGGCACGAAACTCTGAGACCCAGTAAATCACTGGGTAAATCACGTCATTTTCGCAATGAGTTTTATATTGTTTATTGTTTTATGTGGGTTTTTTCACCCAGCGATTAGTGGTACAGGTCCCACCGATGAAGGTGAGCATTTAAAACTTTCATCAAAATAGCAGATAAGAGGTGCGCGGAGGTGAGTCGGTGTGTTGTGGACTCGTGGTGCTGGCTGCCACTGTTGAGGCGGCCGGGAACGGGCGTTGGGGAGCGGGCGGAGCTCGCCCTGCCTCTGCCTACCCGGCTCCGCAGTCGGCGCGGCCGCGCCCGCCGCCTTAAACTGCCCTGAGCGCCTGCGCAGGCCGAGGGAGAAGTCGGGGCCTGCACCTGGAGGGAGCCTGCCGCGCTGGCCCCGAGGAGGGGGCGTGGCCATGGCGACAGCCTCTCCCGATGCTGACGGGGGGCGGGGGCGGCCCTGGGAAGGAGGGCTGGTCTCCTGGCCCCCTGCTCCTCCCCTTACAATCCCCTGGACTTGGATGGGCCCGAGTTGGGGGCAACACCCCGGGGTGGGTGCTGCGGCGAGGCCCCCCCAGATTGGGCCCTGGTAATGCATGCGGGGTGAGGGTCGCGGCACGCAGTTTGTGCAGCCTGGGGTGCTGGCCCATGTGCTCAGCCTGGATGCATGGTCTACTGAGGAACGTTTAGGCGGAGAAGGAGAGGGGCAGGGCTTTGAAAGACAGGCTGGGTGAGGTGACTAAGCATGCTGACTTCCTACCTGGGATTACTTAGGAGGAGGAAGAGAGCTTTGACCAAAGAGGATAGAAAACTAGCAAGGAGATGGTAGAGAGAACATTCCCTTTACCCTCTCCCCAACACACACACACAGACACACAAGCTTAGCAGTTTACTTCTTTTTGTAAATCTGTAGCGGTGGTCGTAGTTATGGTGGAAGGATTGAATAAGGGGCCTAACTTGGCTAGCTTTCTGTCTGCTTTTCCTGCAAATGCTCCAGCAACAGGTGTTTTCTTAAAAAGGCATGCACTTGGATTGGGGCTTGATTGCGAGTTCTTGCAAAATATAACTGCTCCTTGTTGACTTGGAAGGTGCTGAACGTGGCTTCTCATTGGGGGCTTGGATTCTGTCCTTAGGGCTGGATTTTGTAAACTGATAGTACCCATCATTCCCTCTGCTATAGGTCTCTGGCCACTTCTCTGGTATTAGTTCTTGTCAGACATTTTATCAGTCTCCCAGGCGAAGGGCAAAAACCCAGGAATCCCATTGGCTAAAGACCGTACACTAGTGAACAATAGTAGGTTGTGATTGGCTGAATGGTTTTTGATTGTAGAGTTTCTACCAGAAATTGGCTTCATCAAATTCTGCTTTATTCTGACTTTATCATACACAGCATGCCTTGTCTTGGTGGGTTCATGCCTGGAGCTTAAGTATATTATACCTGAATCCCCTAGCATTTGAAAGCCAATTTATAAACAGGGACTTGGAGTGTGACTCCACTAATGTGTGTGTCTGTGATCTTGGTTAGAAAGCCAATTGGCTGCCTTTCGTGGCGGGAGTTGGGGGAGGTAGCTGCCAGGAGTGATTGATAAAGTTTCCTTTATGGATTCTGTGGTGCTTCACTGGAGCTCAGAGCACTTTGGCAACTTAAGCACTCCAAATTAAAAGCTCATTAACAATTCCTGCCCAAATATCCTGTAAATAATCGGCTAGCTAGGTCACAGAGCTTGGCTGAGAGCTCTCCTTGCAACTTGAAATTTCCAAATAAAAGTGTTTTAAAAAAAAAAAAAAAGTGTTTTTATTCCCTTTAAAAATACATAGCATATAAGAAACATGATCCACTATCCTAGAAAATTGGTCCGTAGTAATTTTTAAAAACATTTTATTGAATTATAGTTGATTTACAATGCGGTGTTAATTTCTGCTGTACAGCAAAGTGACTCAGTTGTACACAATATATTCTTTTTGATATTCTTTTCCATTATGTTTTATCATAGGATATTAAATATAGTTCCCTGTGCTATACAGTAGGACCTTGTTGTTTATCCATCCTATATACGCTAGTTTGCATCTGCTAATCCCAAACTCCCAATCCTTCCCTCTCCACCCCCTTGGCAACCACAGTCTGTTTTCTGTGTCCGTGAGTCTGTTTCTGTTTCGTAGATATGTTCATTTGTGGCATATTTTAGATTGCACATGTAAGTGATATCATCTGGTACTTGTCCTTCTGTGTCTGACTTACTTCACTTAGTATGATAATCTCTAGGTCCATCCATGTTGCTGCAAATGACATTATTTCATGCTTTTTATGGCTGAGTAATATTCTATTGTATATATATACCACATTTTCTTTATCCATTCATATGTCAGTGGACATTTAGGTTGTTTCCATGTCTTGGCTTTTGTAAAGAGTGCTGCTGTGAACATAGGGGTGCACTCATCTTTTTGAATTATAGTTTTGTCTTGGTATATGCCCAGGAGTGGGATTGCTGGATCATATGGCAACTCTATTTTTAGTTTTTAGAGGAACCTGCATATACTGTTCCCCATAGCAGTTTCACCAATTTTACATCCCAACAAGAGTGTAGGAGGATTCCCTTTTCTCCACACCCTCTCCAACAATCCGTGGCAATTTCCTATAGGATGATATAAAGTTTATTGTTGGAAATATGGTATAACTTAGATTTTAAATCTCTGACTGAAATCCTTTGTGAAAAAATGCAGTTAGTAAAAGAAAATAATCAAAGAAATCAACATATTTCTGATCTCTGGTCATACTTTTTTTCAGGGCCTGAGATGACGCCCTTACCTGAGCAGCCTGTGGCTGAACCACCACATGAAGTGGAAGAAGAAAATAAGGAGTATACTCCTGCTAATGAGAAAACTGGCAATTTTTATACAGATAAGGAAAAACGTAAGCTTTTCAAGTTAATAGCAATACGTATACAACAGCTGATTAGACTGGTTTGATTTAGTTTTGATTAGACTGGTTTGATTTATTTTAAATCTAAAACTCCTTTTATCATTTTATTTCCTACTTAAATTTAACTTACTTTGTAGACGTTTTAACGTATGAGATGAAATCCATATTTCCTACAACGTTTTCCATGCAGTGTTATGAAGTTTAATAAGATTCTCTTGGTAATTATCTCTAACTAACATAGGGTTTATCATTAGTAGTATGGTTATTTATTCACATTAGTAACCGTTGTCCTTATTTTATGGTGAGCTAAGCAAAATTTATTTGGAGGTGTGTGTCAGCTTTGTAGTGCTTCTTGAAACAAAGTACCACAAACTGGGGCTCAAAGCGAAAGAAATTTATTCTCTCAGTTGTCACAGAAACCAGAAATGCAAAATCCAAGTTTTGGCCGTGGCAGCCTCTCTCCAAAGCCTCTAGGAGACTATCTTCCCTTGCATCTTCCAGCATCTGGTAGCCTCAGGAGTTCCTTGGCTTATAGCAGCAGAACTCCAATCGCTGCATCTGTCTTCACAAGTTCTTTCTGTGTTTCCATATCCAAATTTCCCTCTTCTCAATAAGGACACCGTTTTGGATTAGGAGCCCACCTACTCGCATGTGACTTTGTCTTAACTAATTAAATGTTCAATGACTTAACTTCCAAATTAGGTCACATTCTGAGGTACTGAAGGTTAAGACTTCAACATAGCTTTTTGGGGCAAACAAAATTCAACCCGTAACAAGATGACTTTGAGATGTTTGGAAGGTCCACTGAACTTCAATTTATTCACCATTCATCGTATGAGCTTTGTTTCCATGTCCTTACAAGGTCCACCATTTACAATGTGAAAAATTCATAAGAAACTCTTGTTAAAAATTAAATATAGGGTTTCCCTGGTGGCACAGTGGTTGAGAGTCCGCCTGGTGATGCAGGGGACGCGGGTTCGTGCCCCTGCCGGGAAGATCACCCGTGCCGCGGAGCGGCTGGGCCCGTGAGCCATGGCCGCTGAGCCTGCGCGTCTGGAGCCTGTGCTCCGCGACGGGAGAGGCCCCAGCAGTGAGAGGCTCTTGTAGCGCAAAAATAAATAAATAAATAAAATGAAGAATTACAGTTAAGATAGCCCATGAACCAGAATTTGCAGGATATTTGGATTGAATTTTGGTGTCTGATTAGTTTTTCAGAAGATACCTTGTGGTTATCCAAAAGAACATACGGTATTGTAAATGCTTTGAAAACCAAAATGGTCTGTTCTCATCTTTCTATCAGCAATATTAATTGTTCTTTAAAATCCAAGAACCAAAACTTTACATTACCTCAGGAAAACATAACTCTTAGTTTTCAAAGAAAATGTGTTAGTGGTTTGTTAAAAAAAAACAAAAACAACGTAAAAACTATTGTAGCACCAAAGATAAAGACATCAGATTGAATCACACACAAAGCTTTTGGAAGTTCATCCCCAGCACTGTGATCTCCATTCGGCAGTGACATCATAATGCCCCTGCTAGTTATAGGACCTGCTGGGCACGAAACTCTGAGACCCAGTAAATCACTGGGTAAATCACGTCATTTTCGCAATGAGTTTTATATTGTTTATTGTTTTATGTGGGTTTTTTCACCCAGCGATTAGTGGTACAGGTCCCACCGATGAAGGTGAGCATTTAAAACTTTCATCAAAATAGCAGATAAGAGGTGCGCGGAGGTGAGTCGGTGTGTTGTGGACTCGTGGTGCTGGCTGCCACTGTTGAGGCGGCCGGGAACGGGCGTTGGGGAGCGGGCGGAGCTCGCCCTGCCTCTGCCTACCCGGCTCCGCAGTCGGCGCGGCCGCGCCCGCCGCCTTAAACTGCCCTGAGCGCCTGCGCAGGCCGAGGGAGAAGTCGGGGCCTGCACCTGGAGGGAGCCTGCCGCGCTGGCCCCGAGGAGGGGGCGTGGCCATGGCGACAGCCTCTCCCGATGCTGACGGGGGGCGGGGGCGGCCCTGGGAAGGAGGGCTGGTCTCCTGGCCCCCTGCTCCTCCCCTTACAATCCCCTGGACTTGGATGGGCCCGAGTTGGGGGCAACACCCCGGGGTGGGTGCTGCGGCGAGGCCCCCCCAGATTGGGCCCTGGTAATGCATGCGGGGTGAGGGTCGCGGCACGCAGTTTGTGCAGCCTGGGGTGCTGGCCCATGTGCTCAGCCTGGATGCATGGTCTACTGAGGAACGTTTAGGCGGAGAAGGAGAGGGGCAGGGCTTTGAAAGACAGGCTGGGTGAGGTGACTAAGCATGCTGACTTCCTACCTGGGATTACTTAGGAGGAGGAAGAGAGCTTTGACCAAAGAGGATAGAAAACTAGCAAGGAGATGGTAGAGAGAACATTCCCTTTACCCTCTCCCCAACACACACACACAGACACACAAGCTTAGCAGTTTACTTCTTTTTGTAAATCTGTAGCGGTGGTCGTAGTTATGGTGGAAGGATTGAATAAGGGGCCTAACTTGGCTAGCTTTCTGTCTGCTTTTCCTGCAAATGCTCCAGCAACAGGTGTTTTCTTAAAAAGGCATGCACTTGGATTGGGGCTTGATTGCGAGTTCTTGCAAAATATAACTGCTCCTTGTTGACTTGGAAGGTGCTGAACGTGGCTTCTCATTGGGGGCTTGGATTCTGTCCTTAGGGCTGGATTTTGTAAACTGATAGTACCCATCATTCCCTCTGCTATAGATCTCTGGCCACTTCTCTGGTATTAGTTCTTGTCAGACATTTTATCAGTCTCCCAGGCGAAGGGCAAAAACCCAGGAATCCCATTGGCTAAAGACCGTACACTAGTGAACAATAGTAGGTTGTGATTGGCTGAATGGTTTTTGATTGTAGAGTTTCTACCAGAAATTGGCTTCATCAAATTCTGCTTTATTCTGACTTTATCATACACAGCATGCCTTGTCTTGGTGGGTTCATGCCTGGAGCTTAAGTATATTATACCTGAATCCCCTAGCATTTGAAAGCCAATTTATAAACAGGGACTTGGAGTGTGACTCCACTAATGTGTGTGTCTGTGATCTTGGTTAGAAAGCCAATTGGCTGCCTTTCGTGGCGGGAGTTGGGGGAGGTAGCTGCCAGGAGTGATTGATAAAGTTTCCTTTATGGATTCTGTGGTGCTTCACTGGAGCTCAGAGCACTTTGGCAACTTAAGCACTCCAAATTAAAAGCTCATTAACAATTCCTGCCCAAATATCCTGTAAATAATCGGCTAGCTAGGTCACAGAGCTTGGCTGAGAGCTCTCCTTGCAACTTGAAATTTCCAAATAAAAGTGTTTTTATTCCCTTTAAAAATACATAGCATATAAGAAACATGATCCACTATCCTAGAAAATTGGTCCGTAGTAATTTTTAAAAACATTTTATTGAATTATAGTTGATTTACAATGCGGTGTTAATTTCTGCTGTACAGCAAAGTGACTCAGTTGTACACAATATATTCTTTTTGATATTCTTTTCCATTATGTTTTATCATAGGATATTAAATATAGTTCCCTGTGCTATACAGTAGGACCTTGTTGTTTATCCATCCTATATACGCTAGTTTGCATCTGCTAATCCCAAACTCCCAATCCTTCCCTCTCCACCCCCTTGGCAACCACAGTCTGTTTTCTGTGTCCGTGAGTCTGTTTCTGTTTCGTAGATATGTTCATTTGTGGCATATTTTAGATTGCACATGTAAGTGATATCATCTGGTACTTGTCCTTCTGTGTCTGACTTACTTCACTTAGTATGATAATCTCTAGGTCCATCCATGTTGCTGCAAATGACATTATTTCATGCTTTTTATGGCTGAGTAATATTCTATTGTATATATATACCACATTTTCTTTATCCATTCATATGTCAGTGGACATTTAGGTTGTTTCCATGTCTTGGCTTTTGTAAAGAGTGCTGCTGTGAACATAGGGGTGCACTCATCTTTTTGAATTATAGTTTTGTCTTGGTATATGCCCAGGAGTGGGATTGCTGGATCATATGGCAACTCTATTTTTAGTTTTTAGAGGAACCTGCATATACTGTTCCCCATAGCAGTTTCACCAATTTTACATCCCAACAAGAGTGTAGGAGGATTCCCTTTTCTCCACACCCTCTCCAACAATCCGTGGCAATTTCCTATAGGATGATATAAAGTTTATTGTTGGAAATATGGTATAACTTAGATTTTAAATCTCTGACTGAAATCCTTTGTGAAAAAATGCAGTTAGTAAAAGAAAATAATCAAAGAAATCAACATATTTCTGATCTCTGGTCATACTTTTTTTCAGGGCCTGAGATGACGCCCTTACCTGAGCAGCCTGTGGCTGAACCACCACATGAAGTGGAAGAAGAAAATAAGGAGTATACTCCTGCTAATGAGAAAACTGGCAATTTTTATACAGATAAGGAAAAACGTAAGCTTTTCAAGTTAATAGCAATACGTATACAACAGCTGATTAGACTGGTTTGATTTAGTTTTGATTAGACTGGTTTGATTTATTTTAAATCTAAAACTCCTTTTATCATTTTATTTCCTACTTAAATTTAACTTACTTTGTAGACGTTTTAACGTATGAGATGAAATCCATATTTCCTACAACGTTTTCCATGCAGTGTTATGAAGTTTAATAAGATTCTCTTGGTAATTATCTCTAACTAACATAGGGTTTATCATTAGTAGTATGGTTATTTATTCACATTAGTAACCGTTGTCCTTATTTTATGGTGAGCTAAGCAAAATTTATTTGGAGGTGTGTGTCAGCTTTGTAGTGCTTCTTGAAACAAAGTACCACAAACTGGGGCTCAAAGCGAAAGAAATTTATTCTCTCAGTTGTCACAGAAACCAGAAATGCAAAATCCAAGTTTTGGCCGTGGCAGCCTCTCTCCAAAGCCTCTAGGAGACTATCTTCCCTTGCATCTTCCAGCATCTGGTAGCCTCAGGAGTTCCTTGGCTTATAGCAGCAGAACTCCAATCGCTGCATCTGTCTTCACAAGTTCTTTCTGTGTTTCCATATCCAAATTTCCCTCTTCTCAATAAGGACACCGTTTTGGATTAGGAGCCCACCTACTCGCATGTGACTTTGTCTTAACTAATTAAATGTTCAATGACTTAACTTCCAAATTAGGTCACATTCTGAGGTACTGAAGGTTAAGACTTCAACATAGCTTTTTGGGGCAAACAAAATTCAACCCGTAACAAGATGACTTTGAGATGTTTGGAAGGTCCACTGAACTTCAATTTATTCACCATTCATCGTATGAGCTTTGTTTCCATGTCCTTACAAGGTCCACCATTTACAATGTGAAAAATTCATAAGAAACTCTTGTTAAAAATTAAATATAGGGTTTCCCTGGTGGCACAGTGGTTGAGAGTCCGCCTGGTGATGCAGGGGACGCGGGTTCGTGCCCCTGCCGGGAAGATCACCCGTGCCGCGGAGCGGCTGGGCCCGTGAGCCATGGCCGCTGAGCCTGCGCGTCTGGAGCCTGTGCTCCGCGACGGGAGAGGCCCCAGCAGTGAGAGGCTCTTGTAGCGCAAAAATAAATAAATAAATAAAATGAAGAATTACAGTTAAGATAGCCCATGAACCAGAATTTGCAGGATATTTGGATTGAATTTTGGTGTCTGATTAGTTTTTCAGAAGATACCTTGTGGTTATCCAAAAGAACATACGGTATTGTAAATGCTTTGAAAACCAAAATGGTCTGTTCTCATCTTTCTATCAGCAATATTAATTGTTCTTTAAAATCCAAGAACCAAAACTTTACATTACCTCAGGAAAACATAACTCTTAGTTTTCAAAGAAAATGTGTTAGTGGTTTGTTAAAAAAAAACAAAAACAACGTAAAAACTATTGTAGCACCAAAGATAAAGACATCAGATTGAATCACACACAAAGCTTTTGGAAGTTCATCCCCAGCACTGTGATCTCCATTCGGCAGTGACATCATAATGCCCCTGCTAGTTATAGGACCTGCTGGGCACGAAACTCTGAGACCCAGTAAATCACTGGGTAAATCACGTCATTTTCGCAATGAGTTTTATATTGTTTATTGTTTTATGTGGGTTTTTTCACCCAGCGATTAGTGGTACAGGTCCCACCGATGAAGGTGAGCATTTAAAACTTTCATCAAAATAGCAGATAAGAGGTGCGCGGAGGTGAGTCGGTGTGTTGTGGACTCGTGGTGCTGGCTGCCACTGTTGAGGCGGCCGGGAACGGGCGTTGGGGAGCGGGCGGAGCTCGCCCTGCCTCTGCCTACCCGGCTCCGCAGTCGGCGCGGCCGCGCCCGCCGCCTTAAACTGCCCTGAGCGCCTGCGCAGGCCGAGGGAGAAGTCGGGGCCTGCACCTGGAGGGAGCCTGCCGCGCTGGCCCCGAGGAGGGGGCGTGGCCATGGCGACAGCCTCTCCCGATGCTGACGGGGGGCGGGGGCGGCCCTGGGAAGGAGGGCTGGTCTCCTGGCCCCCTGCTCCTCCCCTTACAATCCCCTGGACTTGGATGGGCCCGAGTTGGGGGCAACACCCCGGGGTGGGTGCTGCGGCGAGGCCCCCCCAGATTGGGCCCTGGTAATGCATGCGGGGTGAGGGTCGCGGCACGCAGTTTGTGCAGCCTGGGGTGCTGGCCCATGTGCTCAGCCTGGATGCATGGTCTACTGAGGAACGTTTAGGCGGAGAAGGAGAGGGGCAGGGCTTTGAAAGACAGGCTGGGTGAGGTGACTAAGCATGCTGACTTCCTACCTGGGATTACTTAGGAGGAGGAAGAGAGCTTTGACCAAAGAGGATAGAAAACTAGCAAGGAGATGGTAGAGAGAACATTCCCTTTACCCTCTCCCCAACACACACACACAGACACACAAGCTTAGCAGTTTACTTCTTTTTGTAAATCTGTAGCGGTGGTCGTAGTTATGGTGGAAGGATTGAATAAGGGGCCTAACTTGGCTAGCTTTCTGTCTGCTTTTCCTGCAAATGCTCCAGCAACAGGTGTTTTCTTAAAAAGGCATGCACTTGGATTGGGGCTTGATTGCGAGTTCTTGCAAAATATAACTGCTCCTTGTTGACTTGGAAGGTGCTGAACGTGGCTTCTCATTGGGGGCTTGGATTCTGTCCTTAGGGCTGGATTTTGTAAACTGATAGTACCCATCATTCCCTCTGCTATAGGTCTCTGGCCACTTCTCTGGTATTAGTTCTTGTCAGACATTTTATCAGTCTCCCAGGCGAAGGGCAAAAACCCAGGAATCCCATTGGCTAAAGACCGTACACTAGTGAACAATAGTAGGTTGTGATTGGCTGAATGGTTTTTGATTGTAGAGTTTCTACCAGAAATTGGCTTCATCAAATTCTGCTTTATTCTGACTTTATCATACACAGCATGCCTTGTCTTGGTGGGTTCATGCCTGGAGCTTAAGTATATTATACCTGAATCCCCTAGCATTTGAAAGCCAATTTATAAACAGGGACTTGGAGTGTGACTCCACTAATGTGTGTGTCTGTGATCTTGGTTAGAAAGCCAATTGGCTGCCTTTCGTGGCGGGAGTTGGGGGAGGTAGCTGCCGGGAGTGATTGATAAAGTTTCCTTTATGGATTCTGTGGTGCTTCACTGGAGCTCAGAGCACTTTGGCAACTTAAGCACTCCAAATTAAAAGCTCATTAACAATTCCTGCCCAAATATCCTGTAAATAATCGGCTAGCTAGGTCACAGAGCTTGGCTGAGAGCTCTCCTTGCAACTTGAAATTTCCAAATAAAAGTGTTTTTATTCCCTTTAAAAATACATAGCATATAAGAAACATGATCCACTATCCTAGAAAATTGGTCCGTAGTAATTTTTAAAAACATTTTATTGAATTATAGTTGATTTACAATGCGGTGTTAATTTCTGCTGTACAGCAAAGTGACTCAGTTGTACACAATATATTCTTTTTGATATTCTTTTCCATTATGTTTTATCATAGGATATTAAATATAGTTCCCTGTGCTATACAGTAGGACCTTGTTGTTTATCCATCCTATATACGCTAGTTTGCATCTGCTAATCCCAAACTCCCAATCCTTCCCTCTCCACCCCCTTGGCAACCACAGTCTGTTTTCTGTGTCCGTGAGTCTGTTTCTGTTTCGTAGATATGTTCATTTGTGGCATATTTTAGATTGCACATGTAAGTGATATCATCTGGTACTTGTCCTTCTGTGTCTGACTTACTTCACTTAGTATGATAATCTCTAGGTCCATCCATGTTGCTGCAAATGACATTATTTCATGCTTTTTATGGCTGAGTAATATTCTATTGTATATATATATACCACATTTTCTTTATCCATTCATATGTCAGTGGACATTTAGGTTGTTTCCATGTCTTGGCTTTTGTAAAGAGTGCTGCTGTGAACATAGGGGTGCACTCATCTTTTTGAATTATAGTTTTGTCTTGGTATATGCCCAGGAGTGGGATTGCTGGATCATATGGCAACTCTATTTTTAGTTTTTAGAGGAACCTGCATATACTGTTCCCCATAGCAGTTTCACCAATTTTACATCCCAACAAGAGTGTAGGAGGATTCCCTTTTCTCCACACCCTCTCCAACAATCCGTGGCAATTTCCTATAGGATGATATAAAGTTTATTGTTGGAAATATGGTATAACTTAGATTTTAAATCTCTGACTGAAATCCTTTGTGAAAAAATGCAGTTAGTAAAAGAAAATAATCAAAGAAATCAACATATTTCTGATCTCTGGTCATACTCTTTTTCAGGGCCTGAGATGACGCCCTTACCTGAGCAGCCTGTGGCTGAACCACCACATGAAGTGGAAGAAGAAAATAAGGAGTATACTCCTGCTAATGAGAAAACTGGCAATTTTTATACAGATAAGGAAAAACGTAAGCTTTTCAAGTTAATAGCAATACGTATACAACAGCTGATTAGACTGGTTTGATTTAGTTTTGATTAGACTGGTTTGATTTATTTTAAATCTAAAACTCCTTTTATCATTTTATTTCCTACTTAAATTTAACTTACTTTGTAGACGTTTTAACGTATGAGATGAAATCCATATTTCCTACAACGTTTTCCATGCAGTGTTATGAAGTTTAATAAGATTCTCTTGGTAATTATCTCTAACTAACATAGGGTTTATCATTAGTAGTATGGTTATTTATTCACATTAGTAACCGTTGTCCTTATTTTATGGTGAGCTAAGCAAAATTTATTTGGAGGTGTGTGTCAGCTTTGTAGTGCTTCTTGAAACAAAGTACCACAAACTGGGGCTCAAAGCGAAAGAAATTTATTCTCTCAGTTGTCACAGAAACCAGAAATGCAAAATCCAAGTTTTGGCCGTGGCAGCCTCTCTCCAAAGCCTCTAGGAGACTATCTTCCCTTGCATCTTCCAGCATCTGGTAGCCTCAGGAGTTCCTTGGCTTATAGCAGCAGAACTCCAATCGCTGCATCTGTCTTCACAAGTTCTTTCTGTGTTTCCATATCCAAATTTCCCTCTTCTCAATAAGGACACCGTTTTGGATTAGGAGCCCACCTACTCGCATGTGACTTTGTCTTAACTAATTAAATGTTCAATGACTTAACTTCCAAATTAGGTCACATTCTGAGGTACTGAAGGTTAAGACTTCAACATAGCTTTTTGGGGCAAACAAAATTCAACCCGTAACAAGATGACTTTGAGATGTTTGGAAGGTCCACTGAACTTCAATTTATTCACCATTCATCGTATGAGCTTTGTTTCCATGTCCTTACAAGGTCCACCATTTACAATGTGAAAAATTCATAAGAAACTCTTGTTAAAAATTAAATATAGGGTTTCCCTGGTGGCACAGTGGTTGAGAGTCCGCCTGGTGATGCAGGGGACGCGGGTTCGTGCCCCTGCCGGGAAGATCACCCGTGCCGCGGAGCGGCTGGGCCCGTGAGCCATGGCCGCTGAGCCTGCGCGTCTGGAGCCTGTGCTCCGCGACGGGAGAGGCCCCAGCAGTGAGAGGCTCTTGTAGCGCAAAAATAAATAAATAAATAAAATGAAGAATTACAGTTAAGATAGCCCATGAACCAGAATTTGCAGGATATTTGGATTGAATTTTGGTGTCTGATTAGTTTTTCAGAAGATACCTTGTGGTTATCCAAAAGAACATACGGTATTGTAAATGCTTTGAAAACCAAAATGGTCTGTTCTCATCTTTCTATCAGCAATATTAATTGTTCTTTAAAATCCAAGAACCAAAACTTTACATTACCTCAGGAAAACATAACTCTTAGTTTTCAAAGAAAATGTGTTAGTGGTTTGTTAAAAAAAAACAAAAACAACGTAAAAACTATTGTAGCACCAAAGATAAAGACATCAGATTGAATCACACACAAAGCTTTTGGAAGTTCATCCCCAGCACTGTGATCTCCATTCGGCAGTGACATCATAATGCCCCTGCTAGTTATAGGACCTGCTGGGCACGAAACTCTGAGACCCAGTAAATCACTGGGTAAATCACGTCATTTTCGCAATGAGTTTTATATTGTTTATTGTTTTATGTGGGTTTTTTCACCCAGCGATTAGTGGTACAGGTCCCACCGATGAAGGTGAGCATTTAAAACTTTCATCAAAATAGCAGATAAGAGGTGCGCGGAGGTGAGTCGGTGTGTTGTGGACTCGTGGTGCTGGCTGCCACTGTTGAGGCGGCCGGGAACGGGCGTTGGGGAGCGGGCGGAGCTCGCCCTGCCTCTGCCTACCCGGCTCCGCAGTCGGCGCGGCCGCGCCCGCCGCCTTAAACTGCCCTGAGCGCCTGCGCAGGCCGAGGGAGAAGTCGGGGCCTGCACCTGGAGGGAGCCTGCCGCGCTGGCCCCGAGGAGGGGGCGTGGCCATGGCGACAGCCTCTCCCGATGCTGACGGGGGGGTGGCGGGGGCGGCCCTGGGAAGGAGGGCTGGTCTCCTGGCCCCCTGCTCCTCCCCTTACAATCCCCTGGACTTGGATGGGCCCGAGTTGGGGGCAACACCCCGGGGTGGGTGCTGCGGCGAGGCCCCCCCAGATTGGGCCCTGGTAATGCATGCGGGGTGAGGGTCGCGGCACGCAGTTTGTGCAGCCTGGGGTGCTGGCCCATGTGCTCAGCCTGGATGCATGGTCTACTGAGGAACGTTTAGGCGGAGAAGGAGAGGGGCAGGGCTTTGAAAGACAGGCTGGGTGAGGTGACTAAGCATGCTGACTTCCTACCTGGGATTACTTAGGAGGAGGAAGAGAGCTTTGACCAAAGAGGATAGAAAACTAGCAAGGAGATGGTAGAGAGAACATTCCCTTTACCCTCTCCCCAACACACACACACAGACACACAAGCTTAGCAGTTTACTTCTTTTTGTAAATCTGTAGCGGTGGTCGTAGTTATGGTGGAAGGATTGAATAAGGGGCCTAACTTGGCTAGCTTTCTGTCTGCTTTTCCTGCAAATGCTCCAGCAACAGGTGTTTTCTTAAAAAGGCATGCACTTGGATTGGGGCTTGATTGCGAGTTCTTGCAAAATATAACTGCTCCTTGTTGACTTGGAAGGTGCTGAACGTGGCTTCTCATTGGGGGCTTGGATTCTGTCCTTAGGGCTGGATTTTGTAAACTGATAGTACCCATCATTCCCTCTGCTATAGGTCTCTGGCCACTTCTCTGGTATTAGTTCTTGTCAGACATTTTATCAGTCTCCCAGGCGAAGGGCAAAAACCCAGGAATCCCATTGGCTAAAGACCGTACACTAGTGAACAATAGTAGGTTGTGATTGGCTGAATGGTTTTTGATTGTAGAGTTTCTACCAGAAATTGGCTTCATCAAATTCTGCTTTATTCTGACTTTATCATACACAGCATGCCTTGTCTTGGTGGGTTCATGCCTGGAGCTTAAGTATATTATACCTGAATCCCCTAGCATTTGAAAGCCAATTTATAAACAGGGACTTGGAGTGTGACTCCACTAATGTGTGTGTCTGTGATCTTGGTTAGAAAGCCAATTGGCTGCCTTTCGTGGCGGGAGTTGGGGGAGGTAGCTGCCGGGAGTGATTGATAAAGTTTCCTTTATGGATTCTGTGGTGCTTCACTGGAGCTCAGAGCACTTTGGCAACTTAAGCACTCCAAATTAAAAGCTCATTAACAATTCCTGCCCAAATATCCTGTAAATAATCGGCTAGCTAGGTCACAGAGCTTGGCTGAGAGCTCTCCTTGCAACTTGAAATTTCCAAATAAAAGTGTTTTTATTCCCTTTAAAAATACATAGCATATAAGAAACATGATCCACTATCCTAGAAAATTGGTCCGTAGTAATTTTTAAAAACATTTTATTGAATTATAGTTGATTTACAATGCGGTGTTAATTTCTGCTGTACAGCAAAGTGACTCAGTTGTACACAATATATTCTTTTTGATATTCTTTTCCATTATGTTTTATCATAGGATATTAAATATAGTTCCCTGTGCTATACAGTAGGACCTTGTTGTTTATCCATCCTATATACGCTAGTTTGCATCTGCTAATCCCAAACTCCCAATCCTTCCCTCTCCACCCCCTTGGCAACCACAGTCTGTTTTCTGTGTCCGTGAGTCTGTTTCTGTTTCGTAGATATGTTCATTTGTGGCATATTTTAGATTGCACATGTAAGTGATATCATCTGGTACTTGTCCTTCTGTGTCTGACTTACTTCACTTAGTATGATAATCTCTAGGTCCATCCATGTTGCTGCAAATGACATTATTTCATGCTTTTTATGGCTGAGTAATATTCTATTGTATATATATATATACCACATTTTCTTTATCCATTCATATGTCAGTGGACATTTAGGTTGTTTCCATGTCTTGGCTTTTGTAAAGAGTGCTGCTGTGAACATAGGGGTGCACTCATCTTTTTGAATTATAGTTTTGTCTTGGTATATGCCCAGGAGTGGGATTGCTGGATCATATGGCAACTCTATTTTTAGTTTTTAGAGGAACCTGCATACTGTTCCCCATAGCAGTTTCACCAATTTTACATCCCAACAAGAGTGTAGGAGGATTCCCTTTTCTCCACACCCTCTCCAACAATCCGTGGCAATTTCCTATAGGATGATATAAAGTTTATTGTTGGAAATATGGTATAACTTAGATTTTAAATCTCTGACTGAAATCCTTTGTGAAAAAATGCAGTTAGTAAAAGAAAATAATCAAAGAAATCAACATATTTCTGATCTCTGGTCATACTTTTTTTCAGGGCCTGAGATGACGCCCTTACCTGAGCAGCCTGTGGCTGAACCACCACATGAAGTGGAAGAAGAAAATAAGGAGTATACTCCTGCTAATGAGAAAACTGGCAATTTTTATACAGATAAGGAAAAACGTAAGCTTTTCAAGTTAATAGCAATACGTATACAACAGCTGATTAGACTGGTTTGATTTAGTTTTGATTAGACTGGTTTGATTTATTTTAAATCTAAAACTCCTTTTATCATTTTATTTCCTACTTAAATTTAACTTACTTTGTAGACGTTTTAACGTATGAGATGAAATCCATATTTCCTACAACGTTTTCCATGCAGTGTTATGAAGTTTAATAAGATTCTCTTGGTAATTATCTCTAACTAACATAGGGTTTATCATTAGTAGTATGGTTATTTATTCACATTAGTAACCGTTGTCCTTATTTTATGGTGAGCTAAGCAAAATTTATTTGGAGGTGTGTGTCAGCTTTGTAGTGCTTCTTGAAACAAAGTACCACAAACTGGGGCTCAAAGCGAAAGAAATTTATTCTCTCAGTTGTCACAGAAACCAGAAATGCAAAATCCAAGTTTTGGCCGTGGCAGCCTCTCTCCAAAGCCTCTAGGAGACTATCTTCCCTTGCATCTTCCAGCATCTGGTAGCCTCAGGAGTTCCTTGGCTTATAGCAGCAGAACTCCAATCGCTGCATCTGTCTTCACAAGTTCTTTCTGTGTTTCCATATCCAAATTTCCCTCTTCTCAATAAGGACACCGTTTTGGATTAGGAGCCCACCTACTCGCATGTGACTTTGTCTTAACTAATTAAATGTTCAATGACTTAACTTCCAAATTAGGTCACATTCTGAGGTACTGAAGGTTAAGACTTCAACATAGCTTTTTGGGGCAAACAAAATTCAACCCGTAACAAGATGACTTTGAGATGTTTGGAAGGTCCACTGAACTTCAATTTATTCACCATTCATCGTATGAGCTTTGTTTCCATGTCCTTACAAGGTCCACCATTTACAATGTGAAAAATTCATAAGAAACTCTTGTTAAAAATTAAATATAAGGTTTCCCTGGTGGCACAGTGGTTGAGAGTCCGCCTGGTGATGCAGGGGACGCGGGTTCGTGCCCCTGCTGGGAAGATCACCCGTGCCGCGGAGCGGCTGGGCCCGTGAGCCATGGCCGCTGAGCCTGCGCGTCTGGAGCCTGTGCTCCGCAATGGGAGAGGCCCCAGCAGTGAGAGGCTCTTGTAGCGCAAAAATAAATAAATAAATAAAAAGAAGAATTACAGTTAAGATAGCCCATGAACCAGAATTTGCAGGATATTTGGATTGAATTTTGGTGTCTGATTAGTTTTTCAGAAGATACCTTGTGGTTATCCAAAAGAACATACGGTATTGTAAATGCTTTGAAAACCAAAATGGTCTGTTCTCATCTTTCTATCAGCAATATTAATTGTTCTTTAAAATCCAAGAACCAAAACTTTACATTACCTCAGGAAAACATAACTCTTAGTTTTCAAAGAAAATGTGTTAGTGGTTTGTTAAAAAAAACCAAAAACAACGTAAAAACTATTGTAGCACCAAAGATAAAGACATCAGATTGAATCACACACAAAGCTTTTGGAAGTTCATCCCCAGCACTGTGATCTCCATTCGGCAGTGACATCATAATGCCCCTGCTAGTTATAGGACCTGCTGGGCACGAAACTCTGAGACCCAGTAAATCACTGGGTAAATCACGTCATTTTCGCAATGAGTTTTATATTGTTTATTGTTTTATGTGGGTTTTTTCACCCAGCGATTAGTGGTACAGGTCCCACCGATGAAGGTGAGCATTTAAAACTTTCATCAAAATAGCAGATAAGAGGTGCGCGGAGGTGAGTCGGTGTGTTGTGGACTCGTGGTGCTGGCTGCCACTGTTGAGGCGGCCGGGAACGGGCGTTGGGGAGCGGGCGGAGCTCGCCCTGCCTCTGCCTACCCGGCTCCGCAGTCGGCGCGGCCGCGCCCGCCGCCTTAAACTGCCCTGAGCGCCTGCGCAGGCCGAGGGAGAAGTCGGGGCCTGCACCTGGAGGGAGCCTGCCGCGCTGGCCCCGAGGAGGGGGCGTGGCCATGGCGACAGCCTTTCCCGATGCTGACGGGGGGTGGGGCGGGGGCGGCCCTGGGAAGGAGGGCTGGTCTCCTGGCCCCCTGCTCCTCCCCTTACAATCCCCTGGACTTGGATGGGCCCGAGTTGGGGGCAACACCCCGGGGTGGGTGCTGCGGCGAGGCCCCCCCAGATTGGGCCCTGGTAATGCATGCGGGGTGAGGGTCGCGGCACGCAGTTTGTGCAGCCTGGGGTGCTGGCCCATGTGCTCAGCCTGGATGCATGGTCTACTGAGGAACGTTTAGGCGGAGAAGGAGAGGGGCAGGGCTTTGAAAGACAGGCTGGGTGAGGTGACTAAGCATGCTGACTTCCTACCTGGGATTACTTAGGAGGAGGAAGAGAGCTTTGACCAAAGAGGATAGAAAACTAGCAAGGAGATGGTAGAGAGAACATTCCCTTTACCCTCTCCCCAACACACACACACAGACACACAAGCTTAGCAGTTTACTTCTTTTTGTAAATCTGTAGCGGTGGTCGTAGTTATGGTGGAAGGATTGAATAAGGGGCCTAACTTGGCTAGCTTTCTGTCTGCTTTTCCTGCAAATGCTCCAGCAACAGGTGTTTTCTTAAAAAGGCATGCACTTGGATTGGGGCTTGATTGCGAGTTCTTGCAAAATATAACTGCTCCTTGTTGACTTGGAAGGTGCTGAACGTGGCTTCTCATTGGGGGCTTGGATTCTGTCCTTAGGGCTGGATTTTGTAAACTGATAGTACCCATCATTCCCTCTGCTATAGGTCTCTGGCCACTTCTCTGGTATTAGTTCTTGTCAGACATTTTATCAGTCTCCCAGGCGAAGGGCAAAAACCCAGGAATCCCATTGGCTAAAGACCGTACACTAGTGAACAATAGTAGGTTGTGATTGGCTGAATGGTTTTTGATTGTAGAGTTTCTACCAGAAATTGGCTTCATCAAATTCTGCTTTATTCTGACTTTATCATACACAGCATGCCTTGTCTTGGTGGGTTCATGCCTGGAGCTTAAGTATATTATACCTGAATCCCCTAGCATTTGAAAGCCAATTTATAAACAGGGACTTGGAGTGTGACTCCACTAATGTGTGTGTCTGTGATCTTGGTTAGAAAGCCAATTGGCTGCCTTTCGTGGCGGGAGTTGGGGGAGGTAGCTGCCGGGAGTGATTGATAAAGTTTCCTTTATGGATTCTGTGGTGCTTCACTGGAGCTCAGAGCACTTTGGCAACTTAAGCACTCCAAATTAAAAGCTCATTAACAATTCCTGCCCAAATATCCTGTAAATAATCGGCTAGCTAGGTCACAGAGCTTGGCTGAGAGCTCTCCTTGCAACTTGAAATTTCCAAATAAAAGTGTTTTTATTCCCTTTAAAAATACATAGCATATAAGAAACATGATCCACTATCCTAGAAAATTGGTCCGTAGTAATTTTTAAAAACATTTTATTGAATTATAGTTGATTTACAATGCGGTGTTAATTTCTGCTGTACAGCAAAGTGACTCAGTTGTACACAATATATTCTTTTTGATATTCTTTTCCATTATGTTTTATCATAGGATATTAAATATAGTTCCCTGTGCTATACAGTAGGACCTTGTTGTTTATCCATCCTATATACGCTAGTTTGCATCTGCTAATCCCAAACTCCCAATCCTTCCCTCTCCACCCCCTTGGCAACCACAGTCTGTTTTCTGTGTCCGTGAGTCTGTTTCTGTTTCGTAGATATGTTCATTTGTGGCATATTTTAGATTGCACATGTAAGTGATATCATCTGGTACTTGTCCTTCTGTGTCTGACTTACTTCACTTAGTATGATAATCTCTAGGTCCATCCATGTTGCTGCAAATGACATTATTTCATGCTTTTTATGGCTGAGTAATATTCTATTGTATATATATATACCACATTTTCTTTATCCATTCATATGTCAGTGGACATTTAGGTTGTTTCCATGTCTTGGCTTTTGTAAAGAGTGCTGCTGTGAACATAGGGGTGCACTCATCTTTTTGAATTATAGTTTTGTCTTGGTATATGCCCAGGAGTGGGATTGCTGGATCATATGGCAACTCTATTTTTAGTTTTTAGAGGAACCTGCATACTGTTCCCCATAGCAGTTTCACCAATTTTACATCCCAACAAGAGTGTAGGAGGATTCCCTTTTCTCCACACCCTCTCCAACAATCCGTGGCAATTTCCTATAGGATGATATAAAGTTTATTGTTGGAAATATGGTATAACTTAGATTTTAAATCTCTGACTGAAATCCTTTGTGAAAAAATGCAGTTAGTAAAAGAAAATAATCAAAGAAATCAACATATTTCTGATCTCTGGTCATACTTTTTTTCAGGGCCTGAGATGACGCCCTTACCTGAGCAGCCTGTGGCTGAACCACCACATGAAGTGGAAGAAGAAAATAAGGAGTATACTCCTGCTAATGAGAAAACTGGCAATTTTTATACAGATAAGGAAAAACGTAAGCTTTTCAAGTTAATAGCAATACGTATACAACAGCTGATTAGACTGGTTTGATTTAGTTTTGATTAGACTGGTTTGATTTATTTTAAATCTAAAACTCCTTTTATCATTTTATTTCCTACTTAAATTTAACTTACTTTGTAGACGTTTTAACGTATGAGATGAAATCCATATTTCCTACAACGTTTTCCATGCAGTGTTATGAAGTTTAATAAGATTCTCTTGGTAATTATCTCTAACTAACATAGGGTTTATCATTAGTAGTATGGTTATTTATTCACATTAGTAACCGTTGTCCTTATTTTATGGTGAGCTAAGCAAAATTTATTTGGAGGTGTGTGTCAGCTTTGTAGTGCTTCTTGAAACAAAGTACCACAAACTGGGGCTCAAAGCGAAAGAAATTTATTCTCTCAGTTGTCACAGAAACCAGAAATGCAAAATCCAAGTTTTGGCCGTGGCAGCCTCTCTCCAAAGCCTCTAGGAGACTATCTTCCCTTGCATCTTCCAGCATCTGGTAGCCTCAGGAGTTCCTTGGCTTATAGCAGCAGAACTCCAATCGCTGCATCTGTCTTCACAAGTTCTTTCTGTGTTTCCATATCCAAATTTCCCTCTTCTCAATAAGGACACCGTTTTGGATTAGGAGCCCACCTACTCGCATGTGACTTTGTCTTAACTAATTAAATGTTCAATGACTTAACTTCCAAATTAGGTCACATTCTGAGGTACTGAAGGTTAAGACTTCAACATAGCTTTTTGGGGCAAACAAAATTCAACCCGTAACAAGATGACTTTGAGATGTTTGGAAGGTCCACTGAACTTCAATTTATTCACCATTCATCGTATGAGCTTTGTTTCCATGTCCTTACAAGGTCCACCATTTACAATGTGAAAAATTCATAAGAAACTCTTGTTAAAAATTAAATATAGGGTTTCCCTGGTGGCACAGTGGTTGAGAGTCCGCCTGGTGATGCAGGGGACGCGGGTTCGTGCCCCTGCCGGGAAGATCACCCGTGCCGCGGAGCGGCTGGGCCCGTGAGCCATGGCCGCTGAGCCTGCGCGTCTGGAGCCTGTGCTCCGCAACGGGAGAGGCCCCAGCAGTGAGAGGCTCTTGTAGCGCAAAAATAAATAAATAAATAAAATGAAGAATTACAGTTAAGATAGCCCATGAACCAGAATTTGCAGGATATTTGGATTGAATTTTGGTGTCTGATTAGTTTTTCAGAAGATACCTTGTGGTTATCCAAAAGAACATACGGTATTGTAAATGCTTTGAAAACCAAAATGGTCTGTTCTCATCTTTCTATCAGCAATATTAATTGTTCTTTAAAATCCAAGAACCAAAACTTTACATTACCTCAGGAAAACATAACTCTTAGTTTTCAAAGAAAATGTGTTAGTGGTTTGTTAAAAAAAAACAAAAACAACGTAAAAACTATTGTAGCACCAAAGATAAAGACATCAGATTGAATCACACACAAAGCTTTTGGAAGTTCATCCCCAGCACTGTGATCTCCATTCGGCAGTGACATCATAATGCCCCTGCTAGTTATAGGACCTGCTGGGCACGAAACTCTGAGACCCAGTAAATCACTGGGTAAATCACGTCATTTTCGCAATGAGTTTTATATTGTTTATTGTTTTATGTGGGTTTTTTCACCCAGCGATTAGTGGTACAGGTCCCACCGATGAAGGTGAGCATTTAAAACTTTCATCAAAATAGCAGATAAGAGGTGCGCGGAGGTGAGTCGGTGTGTTGTGGACTCGTGGTGCTGGCTGCCACTGTTGAGGCGGCCGGGAACGGGCGTTGGGGAGCGGGCGGAGCTCGCCCTGCCTCTGCCTACCCGGCTCCGCAGTCGGCGCGGCCGCGCCCGCCGCCTTAAACTGCCCTGAGCGCCTGCGCAGGCCGAGGGAGAAGTCGGGGCCTGCACCTGGAGGGAGCCTGCCGCGCTGGCCCCGAGGAGGGGGCGTGGCCATGGCGACAGCCTTTCCCGATGCTGACGGGGGGGGGCGGGGGCGGCCCTGGGAAGGAGGGCTGGTCTCCTGGCCCCCTGCTCCTCCCCTTACAATCCCCTGGACTTGGATGGGCCCGAGTTGGGGGCAACACCCCGGGGTGGGTGCTGCGGCGAGGCCCCCCCAGATTGGGCCCTGGTAATGCATGCGGGGTGAGGGTCGCGGCACGCAGTTTGTGCAGCCTGGGGTGCTGGCCCATGTGCTCAGCCTGGATGCATGGTCTACTGAGGAACGTTTAGGCGGAGAAGGAGAGGGGCAGGGCTTTGAAAGACAGGCTGGGTGAGGTGACTAAGCATGCTGACTTCCTACCTGGGATTACTTAGGAGGAGGAAGAGAGCTTTGACCAAAGAGGATAGAAAACTAGCAAGGAGATGGTAGAGAGAACATTCCCTTTACCCTCTCCCCAACACACACACACAGACACACAAGCTTAGCAGTTTACTTCTTTTTGTAAATCTGTAGCGGTGGTCGTAGTTATGGTGGAAGGATTGAATAAGGGGCCTAACTTGGCTAGCTTTCTGTCTGCTTTTCCTGCAAATGCTCCAGCAACAGGTGTTTTCTTAAAAAGGCATGCACTTGGATTGGGGCTTGATTGCGAGTTCTTGCAAAATATAACTGCTCCTTGTTGACTTGGAAGGTGCTGAACGTGGCTTCTCATTGGGGGCTTGGATTCTGTCCTTAGGGCTGGATTTTGTAAACTGATAGTACCCATCATTCCCTCTGCTATAGGTCTCTGGCCACTTCTCTGGTATTAGTTCTTGTCAGACATTTTATCAGTCTCCCAGGCGAAGGGCAAAAACCCAGGAATCCCATTGGCTAAAGACCGTACACTAGTGAACAATAGTAGGTTGTGATTGGCTGAATGGTTTTTGATTGTAGAGTTTCTACCAGAAATTGGCTTCATCAAATTCTGCTTTATTCTGACTTTATCATACACAGCATGCCTTGTCTTGGTGGGTTCATGCCTGGAGCTTAAGTATATTATACCTGAATCCCCTAGCATTTGAAAGCCAATTTATAAACAGGGACTTGGAGTGTGACTCCACTAATGTGTGTGTCTGTGATCTTGGTTAGAAAGCCAATTGGCTGCCTTTCGTGGCGGGAGTTGGGGGAGGTAGCTGCCGGGAGTGATTGATAAAGTTTCCTTTATGGATTCTGTGGTGCTTCACTGGAGCTCAGAGCACTTTGGCAACTTAAGCACTCCAAATTAAAAGCTCATTAACAATTCCTGCCCAAATATCCTGTAAATAATCGGCTAGCTAGGTCACAGAGCTTGGCTGAGAGCTCTCCTTGCAACTTGAAATTTCCAAATAAAAGTGTTTTTATTCCCTTTAAAAATACATAGCATATAAGAAACATGATCCACTATCCTAGAAAATTGGTCCGTAGTAATTTTTAAAAACATTTTATTGAATTATAGTTGATTTACAATGCGGTGTTAATTTCTGCTGTACAGCAAAGTGACTCGGTTGTACACAATATATTCTTTTTGATATTCTTTTCCATTATGTTTTATCATAGGATATTAAATATAGTTCCCTGTGCTATACAGTAGGACCTTGTTGTTTATCCATCCTATATACGCTAGTTTGCATCTGCTAATCCCAAACTCCCAATCCTTCCCTCTCCACCCCCTTGGCAACCACAGTCTGTTTTCTATGTCCGTGAGTCTGTTTCTGTTTCGTAGATATGTTCATTTGTGGCATATTTTAGATTGCACATGTAAGTGATATCATCTGGTACTTGTCCTTCTGTGTCTGACTTACTTCACTTAGTATGATAATCTCTAGGTCCATCCATGTTGCTGCAAATGACATTATTTCATGCTTTTTATGGCTGAGTAATATTCTATTGTATATATATACCACGTCTTCTTTATCCATTCATATGTCACTGGACATTTCGGTTGTTTCCATGTCTCGGTTGTTGTAAAGAGTGCTGCTGTGAACATAGGGATGCATTTATTTTTTGAATTATAGTTTTGTCTTGGTTTATGCCCAGGAGTGGGATTGCTGGATCATATGGCAACTCTATTTTTAGTTTTTACAGGAACCTCCATATTTTTCTCCATAGCAGTTTCACCAATTTTACATCCCAACAAGAGTGTAGGAGGATTCCCTTTTCTCCACACCCTCTCCAACAATCCATGGCAATTTCCTATAGGATGATATAAAGTTTATTGTTGGAAATATGGTATAACTTAGATTTTAAATCTCTGCCTCAAATCCTTGTGAAAAAAATGCAGTTAGAGAAAGAAAATACTCAGAGAAATCAACGTATTTCTGATCTCTGTTCATACTTTTTTTCAGGGCCCGAGAGGATGCCCTTACCTTGGCAACCTGTGGCTGAACAACCACATAAAGTGGAAGCAGAAAATAAGGAGTTTACTCCTGCTAATCAGAAAATTGGCAATTATTTTAAACATAGAAAACAATTTAAGCTTTTCACGTTAATAGCATTACATATACAAAAGCTGATTAGACGGTTTTGATTTAGTGTTCATTAGACTGGTTTGACTTGTTTTAACTCTAAAACTCCTATTATCATTTTATTTCCTGTTTAAATTTTAACTTACCTTATAGATGTTTCAGCGTATGAGATGAAATCCTTGTTTCCTACAACTTTTTCCATG
This sequence comes from Hyperoodon ampullatus, assembly GCF_949752795.1. Classification (NCBI taxonomy): domain Eukaryota; kingdom Metazoa; phylum Chordata; class Mammalia; order Artiodactyla; family Ziphiidae; genus Hyperoodon; species Hyperoodon ampullatus. The sequence goes on from NC_136919.1 coordinate 51,359,764, forward strand.
AGGTGTTATGAAGTTTAATAAGATTCTCTTGGTAATTGTCTATAATTAACATAGGGTTTATCATTAGTAGTGTGGTTATTTATTCACATTAGTAACAATTGACCTAATTTTATGGTGAGTTAACCAGACTTTATTTGGAGGTTTGTGTCAGCTTTCTAGGGCTTCTTGAAACAAAGTACAACAAACTGGGGCTCAAAGCAAAAGAAATTTATTCTGTCACTTCTCACGGAAGCCAGAAATGCAAAATCAAAGTTTTGGCCATGCCAGCCTCTCTGCAAAGGCTGTAGGAGACTATCTTCCCTTGCATCTTCCAGCACCTGGTAGCCCCAGGAGTTCCTTGGCTTATAGCAGCTGAACTCCAATCGCTGCATCTGTCTTCACAAGTTCTTTCTGTGTTTCCATATACAAATTTCCCTCATCTAAATAAGGAAACCGTTTTGGATTAGGAGCCCACCTACTCGCATGTGACTTTCTCTTAACTAATTAAATGTTCAATGACTTAACTTCCACATTAGGTCACATTCTGAGGTACTGAAGGTTAAGACTTCAACATAGCTTTTTGGGGCATACAAAATTCAACCCATAACAAGATGACTTTGAGATGTTTGGAAGGTCTCTGAACTTCAGTTTATTCACCATTCATCATATGGGCTTTCTTTCCATGTGCTTACAAGGTCCACCATTCTACAATGTGAAAAATTCATAAGAAACTCTTGTTAAAAATTAAGTATAGGGTTTCCCTGGTTGCGCAGTTGTTGAGAGTCCGCCTTCCAATGCAGTGGACGCGGTTTCGTGCCCCGGTCCGGGAAGATCACACGTGCCGCGGAGCAGCTGGGCCCGTGAGCCATGGCCGCTGAGCCTGCGCATCCGGAGCCTGTGCTCTGCATCGGGAGAGGCCACAGAAATGTGAGGCCTGCGTACCGGAAAAAAAGCAAGCCAAAGAAAAAAAACAAACTAACAAAAATTAAATATTATTGAGATGAAATCTGATTATCCTGCAATCTTTAATAATATTAATAGAAGATAAAATAGAAATAGAATTAAGATATACACATGTACATTCACTCAAATACTTTGAAAACTATAATACATAAGTTGTGCTTCTGTATGTTCTTTGGTGAATCACTGTCCTCTTTTGTAAGTTAAAAAAATCACTGATGCTCACAGAGGTCAATTGCCAGGTTTCATAGCTACGAAGAAGCAGAGTCACTAGTGGTGTCCAGTCTGTTCACCACAGGCTGCCTCTACTGTATGCAAAATCATGCAGTTTTTTCCTTTTCAGGATGTACCTCTCTTTTGAATATCCAGAGGGTAAATAAATTAAGAGCCTGATATTTACTTAGATTAAAGAAAAAAATCTTTCTTACACACACACATATATATATAAAATATAAATGGGATTATACTAAAGGATTGCATTATGACTTGCTTTTTCATTTAACAACTCCAGAGCTCTTTTCACATCTACCTCCTTATTTATAATGGATATATACTGTTCCATAAAATGATATGTTCCATAATTTATCCACTATCTCATTAAAGAATTAGATTATGTGCAGTTTTTTCCCTGTACATTCTTCTCATGTACACTTGGCTGTATCTCTCTTTGGATAGATACCTAATACTGGAATTTTTGAATCAAGGATTAATCTTTTAAAATATTGATAGATACCACAAATTGTACTCCAAACCTTATCTGCCAATTTACATCCCCCAAGAATGCACCACAGTATCACATCACATACAATGAATATTGTTAATCGTATTTTGTGAATAAGTGAGAATTTTTCATTACTGTTGTAATTTGCACTCTGATTATTTTGAAACTGAGAATTTTTCTCTGTATTCACTGGGCATTTTTATTTCTACTAGTATGATTTACCTGTTCATATCCTTGGCCCATTTTTCTATTAGGTTGTATTTTATTTGTTTGTAGGGGCTCTTTTTATGTTTTGTATATTAATTTTTTCTCTATGATAAAAGTAACAAGTATTTTCTCCCAAGCTGTTGCTTATCTTTAAACTTATTTAGGTATCTTAATCACAGAGAAAATTTTAAATTTTATGAGATCAATTCTTGATTAATTTCTTCTTCATTTTGTATCTTATTTAGGTAGGCCTTATCCAATCCAAGATATTAAATTATTTTCCAATTTTTGGATAATTTTTTATTTTTGTTTAAACTCTTAGGTCTTAAATCCAATTATCTTTGTATATGGCATAAAATATGCATAAAACTTTACATTTTTCCAGGAGGATTGCCGGTTGTCTAACACTAGTTCCCTACTGATATGAGACTCACATTTAATATAATCTAAATTCCATTTGAAATTGTTCAGTTGCTACCTTTTTATTTTTTCTTTTATCCGTCTTTCCCTACAAAAATACCACAGTGTTTTAATTTTTATACTTTCATAACTCATAACATGAATATTGAGCTGTGATTTCCTTTTATTTCTCCATAGATCTAGTCCAGAAATTCTTCAAAATTAATGGCAGTGTGTGTGTGTGTGTGTGTGTGTGTGTGTGTATGTGTGTGTGTATTGGGGAAGTGAATATATATATTTATATACTAAACACACATACATTCATGTGTGTAAAATTTTCTGTCATTTCATGAGATTTTGGAAAGTGGAGACATGCATATGAATGTTCAGTCTGGCATCTTGATCCAATTTACTTTGACTCTGGTTGGGTGGGCATGTCCATTAGTTTTGAATTACAACCAGCCTCACTGACAACTCTTAATAGCAGGCTTCTTTATGTGCATGTGTAAATGTGAATCTATTGGGGAGATCTTGATTGTTACTGAAGTATGTGCTTTTTAAGCTGAACTATTACAGTCTAACAGAAGGTTCAAGGGCAAGTGAATGCTTCTTACTTGGCTAAAATTTGACAATGTTAATACAAACAGTGATAATATTACACATCTACAAATCCTTTGGGCACCTCTTATGCACCTATATATGTTTTTTTGCAATTTCCTTAATAATTTCTTTTCAGAAATAATCAGTTAGTATAAGGATACTACTTTGGCTTTTTTCCCCATGAATTTTATTTTTGACCCTTGCCCTACTTGTTATTTTGTAGCTGAAGAATGTCTCAAATACTTTATTATTCTTTTCTTGGAATTAGTTAGTGCATATGTTTTAAGAAAAAAAAATCTGGTGAGGAAAAATGTAAAAGGAACAAGAAGGGACTTAGCAAGCTGCTGAAAAATTTTGATCTTATTAGAGATTAGAGATTACTTAGATCTTTTTAGATGTGTTTACATCACAAAATCCAAATGGCACACAGTCTGAAATATCTGTGAGAACAACAACTGACCTGAATTTTTCTCTAAGAAACTCTAAGTACTGAAAGGCACCATTGCAAATATGAAGAACCCTTAAAGCAAGATTCCAAAATAGCACTACAGAGTATTGGGTAGGAAAAAGGTCTTAGTGGAGCTAATGTCATCAGGGAGTCTTAGTTCCTAAAATAGGGAGACTCCACCATAGCCATTGCACTGATAAATTCAGAAGGCAAGGACGTTCTTATATTTCTTAGCCTCATATTTTTAGTTTGTGTGGAAAGGAAAATGAAATAACTAAATTTAGGACTCTAGAAAATTGTTTTTTCTTAAACCCACATTTCTACTTCTTTCTGCTTTGCACTTTCAGCTTCAAATATTATTTCTTTTTTGAATCTTTCCACCAAGTGTAACTATTGATAGATAAAACTGTTGCCAGCATGTGACTCTGGAGGCCATTAACAGTCTCTAAAGTACATATACCACGTCTTTCACCTTGAAGTGTCAATAGCTCATATCTATGAAAGACAAGAAGACAAGGAAAAGGGGATGAAAATAAATAATTCAAGACAGCATATTTCTGACTATGACAATATTCAATATTGGGAAAACCCAGACTCAGCAATGCCTAACTATTAATAAAGCTACTTGACAATAATGAAATATTTTGAGCAATTCCAAAATTTGGGGCATAAATGGATAGGGACATTTCAAAGGCATACATTAATTAGACAAACCTCTCATGGGAATTTTGCTTGCACACAGCAGACAACATGTTGAGCTATTTGGGATAAGACACACTGAGCCAATTCTTAAACAGACCAGGTACCTCAAATTCCCTTTTGAAATGGAATATTAAAGACCACAGTACCCATGGAAGAGATTCCAAAACCCTAACTTCTCTTCCTACAATTCAGGTCCCCAAAGGATTGTCAAACTTGTATTGGGATAAGAAATTTTTGCCACTTTAAAAGGGGCCCGAACAGAGGGAGACATGTTGACATGGCGGGGACATTCTGGAGGAGCAAGCTCCCCAAGGAGATGGAAATCTCCAGGAAAATTTTGACTAACAATTCTTTTAGTCCCTAAAACGATGAGAGCAAGGCAGTAGTGAGACAATCCAGACATTTTTCTCCAAAATCAAGTCTGAGGGTTGCATAGCAGAGTTAAAGGATTACTTACCAATTGTTCCAGCCCTGCCTGAATCTGTGTCAACTCTGGTAACGGGTTCGTTTTTCCATCGTTCCTTGCCAACAACATACCTATTCTGTTTGTAGGCTCAGTAGAAATCTTCCTAGAAGTGGGGTTGCCTGTACTTCATACGGAACTTTATTGACTCCTGTATGAAGCAATTTAACTGAAATTGCCAACTTCGTGAGGAGAACAATGGTCCTTCAGTCACAATTGTTCCCAAATACACTCTTGCTGACATACCTCCAGATGGACACATTGTAGACTGAGATATATACTAAATCAGGCCTGAAAATCCTTGATTTGTAGCCCCAAATCTTTAGGGCCAAAACTCTGTTTTGAGTAGTTAACATGCATGTGTTTCCAGTTTGCAAGGACATTGATGTTACCACTCTTTCACGTCACCACCCTGACCAGCAACCAACTTGTCCTGAAGTGACAGTATCACTTCAAGGCCTGTTCAGGGAGCCATGTGAAGCCAATGCCTCTCATTCAATAGATGTTCCGTACTGTCAAAGGAAGCCTGTGGCCCCACGCTCCCAGTTTTTCCTCACTCTTGCAAATTATAGGCATATTAATCCCACCTCAGGCAACCCATTATCACACAAACATCATTCTTCAAAGCCTTCTTCTTTCCCCTCCTTTAAGGTATCTCAGGAAAATGTCAACATCTTTCTCTTTGTTTTTGTTTGTTTGTTTGTTTGTTTTGATATTTTTGTCTCCTTTTCTTCTATTTTTTTATCTTAAAAATGCTTAATCACAAATGTTGAGTCAATATATTTATATGCTGATAATCCATTATGCCTTTTCGTAGATAAACTCGTCAATGAAAACACGACATTACCACCTCCCAAAAGAGTCAGCAATGGAGAAGAAGGTAAAGAAGCTATTGAAAAAACTATTCACGGTATTAAAGTTACAACACTGTAGTCAGACCTGGAGCATATCATTATATGACTTAAAAATTTTACTTTCATTAATCTGAGTATTTCGTAAAGTAATAACATGCTTAAAGAATTTGTACTACTACAATTTAAAGCCACTGTAAAATCTTTTAAATGGTAAAAAAAAATCTAAGACTGAATTTTCAGATTTACTTGACAAATGATAGGAAGTGAGCTCTTTTTAAAATACAACTTTATTTTAGTAAAATGTATTACATTTATATTTATATTAAATACATATTTATCTAAAATATCATGTGTGTATAAATATATATTTCTATAAATATATTTAATACATTTTAATATAATTTTAAAATAATGATATAACAATCACATGCTTGAGAAATAAACTTGCCTCTGCTTAGAGTCAATTGTTGGTGTTTCCTAAGATTATCAGTGGGGGAAAGTTCAGAGTGAGAGTTTACAAAATCAAAATTATCATTTTACTTTTCCTGACAAGAGTATTGTTCCTTATAAAATACTTGTGAAAACATAACAACCCAGGATGGCTCTCCTCTAAGGTCTTGAAAGAGGAGTGGTCTAATTGAAGACAGTGGACTGTCATTACATGAAACCCTATGTTCTCCAGTTCATGCAATCCAAGTATGTTTCTCATATGATTACTCTAATATTATTCACTTTCTTGATATATTTAAATATAGAAATCTGATCATCCTGGTTGGCCCCTTCTTAAATACCTTCAGTAATTTTCTGCTAGGTTTGGGGTCATAGTCTAAGTTCTTAACCAGGCATTCAAGTCTGAAATGATCTGACCATTGAAGAACTTGCCAGTCTCATCTCTGGTCACATTCCTCACCCACATTCTCCACTCCAGACTACCTGAAGCTCTCAGAACTTACCGAACCTGCTTATGACACCTGAGTTTGCTCACCGTGGAATGACCTCTCTCTTACATAGTTTGTCTGGCAAACAATTTCTAGTCCTCTGAGCCTATATGGGAGCCTCAGCTCCCTCTCAAAGTGTTTCTGGCCTTTGGAAGTTGAATTAGATCCCTCTGTGCATACCACCTGTGCATCGCTATGAAAGCCCTCATTACCCTGCAACATAATTAACAGTGATTCTTGTCTGTCTCCCAAATTGAGAGCGTGTTCCTTGAGCATAAGACCTTGTTCATTTCTGTAACGTTAATGCCAACCACAGGGTCTGGCACATGATAGGAACTCAAGGTTTAACTTTTAGATGACTAAAGTAACAAATGAATGAATGTTCTATCAAAAATTTACTGAAGCCGGGGCTTCCCTGGTGGCGCAGTGGTTGAGAGTCCGCCTGCCAATGCAGGCGACGCGGGTTCGTGCCCCAGTCCGGGAGGATCTCACATGCCACGGAGCGCCTGGGCCCGTGAGCCATGGCCGCTGAGCCTGCGCATCCAGAGCCTGTGCTCTGCAACGGGAGAGGCCACAACATTGAGAGGCCACAACAGTGAGAGGCCCGCTTACCAGAAAAAAAAAAAATCGTTACAGTTAAGATAGCCCATGAACCAGAATTTGCAGGGCATTTGGATCAAAGTTTGGTGTCTGATTAGTTTTTTAGGAGATACCTTGTGCTCATCCAAAAGAATATATGGTATTGTACATGCTTTGAAAACCAAAAAGCTCTGTTCTCATCTTTCAATCAGCAATATTAATTGTTCTTTAAAATCTAGGAACCAAACATTTACATTACCTCATGAAAACATAACTCTTAATTTTCAAAGAAAATCTGATAGTGGTTTATGAAAAAAAAAAAACACCTAAAAACTGTTGTAGGACCAAAGATAAAGACATCAGACTGAGTCACAAAGCTTTTGGGAATTCATCCCCAGCATTGTGATCTCCATTGGGCAGTGACATCCTAATGTCCCTGCTACTTACAGGACCTGCTGTGCAAAGAAAGGAAACTCTGAGACACAGTAGATCACAGGGTAAATCATGTCATTTTTCCAATGATTTTTACTTCTTTCTGGTTTGCACTTTCAGCTTCAAATATTATTTCTTTTTTGCATCTTTCCACCAAGTGTAACTATTGATAGATACAACTGTTGCTGGCATGTGACTCTGGAGGCCATTAAAAGCCTCTAAAGTACATATACCACATCTTTCACCTTGAAGGGTCAATAGCTCATATCTATGAAAGACAAGAAGACAAGGAAAAGGGGATGAAAATAAATAAGGCAAGACAGCATAGTTCTGACTATGACAATATTCAATATTGGGAAAAGCCAGACTCAGCAATGCCTAAGTATTAATAAAGCTACTTGAAAATAACGAAATATTTTGAGCAATTCCAAAATTTGGGGCATAAATGGATAGGGACATTTCAAGGGCATACATTAATTAGACAAACCTCTCATGGGAATTTTGCTTGCACACAGCAGACAACATGTTGAGCTATTTGGGATAAGACACACAGAGCCAGGTACCTCAAATTCCCTTAGGAAATGGATTATTGAAGACCACAGTACCCATGGAAGAGATTCCAAAACCCTAACTTCTCTTCCTACAATTCAGGTCCCCAAAGGATTGTCAAAGTTGTATTGGGATAAGAAATTTTTGCCATTTTAAAAGGGGCCCGAACAGAGGGAGACATGTTGACATGGCGGGGACATTCTGGAGGAGCAAGCTCCCCAAGGAGATGGAAATCTCCAGAAAAATTTTGACTAACAATTCTTTTAGTCCCTAAAACGATGAGAGCAAGGCAGTAGTGAGACAATCCAGACATTTTTCTCCAAAATCAAGTCTGAGAGTTGCATAGCAGAGTTAAAGGATTACTTACCAATTGTTCCAGCCCTGCCTGAATCTGTGTCAACTCTGGTAATGGGTTCGTTTTTCCATCCTTCTTGCCAACAAGATACCTATTCTGTTTGTAGGCTCAGTAGAAATCTTCCTAAAAGTGGGGTTGCCTGTACTTCATACGGAACTTTATTGACTCCTGTATGAAGCAATTTAACTGAAATTGCCAACTTCGTGGGGAGAACAATGGTCCTTCAGTCACAATTGTTCCCAAATACACTCTTGCTGACATACCTCCAGATGGACACATTGTAGACTGAGATATATACTAAATCAGGCCTGAAAATCCTTGATTTGTAGCCCCAAATCTTTAGGGCCAAAACTCTGTTTTGAGTAGTTAACATGCATGTGTTTCCAGTTTGCAAGGACATTGATGTTACAACTCTTTCACGTCACCACCCTGACCAGCAACCAACTTGTCCTGAAGTGACAGTATCACTTCAAGGCCTGTTCAGGGAGCCATGTGAAGCCAATGCCTCTCATTCAATAGATGTTCCGTACTGTCAAAGGAAGCCTGTGGCCCCACGCTCCCAGTTTTTCCTCACTCTTGCAAATTATAGGCATATTAATCCCACCTCAGGCAACCCATTATCACACAAACATCATTCTTCAAAGCCTTCTTCTTTCCCCTCCTTTAAGGTATCTCAGGAAAATGTCAACATCTTTCTCTTTGTTTTTTTTTGTTTGTTTTGATATTTTTGTCTCCTTTTCTTCTATTTTTTTAGCTTAAAAAATGCTTAATCACAAATGTTGAGTCAATATATTTATATGCTGATAATCCATTATGCCTTTTCGTAGATAAACTCGTCAATGAAAACACGACATTACCACCTCCGGAAAGAGTCAGCAATGAAGAAGAAGGTAAAGAACCTATTGAAAAAAGTATTCACGGTATTAAAGTTACAACACTGTAGTCAGACCTGGAGCATATCATTATATGACTTAAAAATTTTACTTTCATTAATCTGAGTATTTCGTAAAGTAATAACATGCTTAAAGAATTTGTACTACTATAATTTAAAGACACTCTAAAATCTTTTAAATGGTAAAAAAAAATCTAAGACTGAATTTTCAGATGTAATTGACAAATGATAGGAAGTGAGCTCTTTTTAAAATACAACTTTATTTTAGTAAAATGTATTACATTTATATTTATATCAAATATATGTTTATCTAAAATATCATGTGTGTATAAATATATATTTCTATAAATATATTTAATACATTTTAATATAATTTTAAAATAATGATATAACAATCACATGCTTGAGAAATAAACTTGCCTCTGCTTAGAGTCAATTGTTGGTGTTTCCTAAGATTATCAGTGGGGGAAAGTTCAGAGTGAGAGTTTACAAAATCAAAATTATCATTTTACTTTTTCTGACAAGAGTATTGTTCCTTATAAAATACTTGTGAAGACATAACAACCCAGGATGGCTCTCCTCTAAGGTCTTGAAAGAGGAGTGGTCTAATTGAAGACAGTGGACTGTCATTACATGAAACCCTATGTTCTCCAGTTCATGCAATCCAAGTATGTTTCTCATATGATTACTCTAATATTATTCACTTTCTTGATATATTTAAATATAGAAATCTGATCATCCTGGTTGGCTCCTTCTTAAATACCTTCAGTAATTTTCTACTAGGTTTGGGGTCATAGTCTAAGTTCTTAACCAGGCATTCAAGTCTGAAATGATCTGACCATTGAAGAACTTGCCAGTCTCATCTCTGGTCACATTCCTCACCCACATTCTCCACTCCAGACTACCTGAAGCTCTCAGAACTTACCGAACCTGCTTATGACACCTGAGTTTGCTCACCGTGGAATGACCTCTCTCTTACATACTTTGTCTGGCAAACAATTTCTAGTCCTCTGAGCCTATATGGGAGCATCAGCTCCCTCTCAAAGTGTTTCTGGCCTTTGGAATTTGAATTAGATCCCTCTGTGCATACCACCTGTGCATCGCTATGAAAGCCCTCATTACCCTGCAACATAATTAACAGTGATTCTTGTCTGTCTCCCAAATTGAGAGCGTGTTCCTTGAGCATAAGACCCTGTTCATTTCTGTAACTTTAATGCCAACCACAGGGTCTGGCCCATGATAGGAACTCAAGGTATAACTTTTAGATGACTAAAGTAACAAATGAATGAATGTTCTATCAAAAATTTACTGAAGCCGGGGCTTCCCTGGTGGCGCAGTGGTTGAGAGTCCGCCTGCCAATGCAGGCGATGCGGGTTCGTGCCCCAGTCCGGGATGATCTCACATGCCACGGAGCGCCTGGGCCCGTGATCCATGGCCGCTAAGGCTGCATATCCAGAGCCTGTGCTCTGCAACGGGAGAGGCCACAACAGTGAGAGGCCCGCTTACCGGAAAAAAAAAAAAATCATTACAGTTAAGATAGCCCATGAACCAGAATTTGCAGGGCATTTGGATCAAAGTTTGGTGTCTGATTAGTTTTTTAGGAGATACCTTGTGCTCATCCAAAAGAATATACGGTATTGTACATGCTTTGAAAACCAAAAAGTTCTGTTCTCATCTTTCAATGAGCAATATTAATTGTTCTTTAAAATCTAGGAACCAAAAATTTACATTACCTCATGAAAACATAACTCTTAATTTTCAAAGAAAATCTGATAGTGGTTTATGAAAAAAAAAACACACCTAAAAACTGTTGTAGGACCAAAGATAAAGACATCAGACTGAGTCACAAAACTTTTGGGAATTCATCCCCAGCATTGTGATCTCCATTGGGCAGTGACATCCTAATGTCCCTGCTACTTGCAGGACCTGCTGGGCAAAGAAAGGAAACTCTGAGACACAGTAGATCACTGGGTAAATCATGTCATTTGTCCAATGATTTTTACTTGTTTCTGCTTTGTACTTTCAGCTTCAAATATTATTTCTTTTTTGCATCTTTCCACCAAGTGTAACTATTGATAGATAAAACTGTTGCTGGCATGTGACTCTGGAGGCCATTAAAAGCCTCTAAAGTACATATACCACGTCTTTCACCTTGAAGTGTCAATAGCTCATATCTATGAAAGACAAGAAGACAAGGAAAAGGGGATGAAAATAAATAAGGCAAGACAGCATAGTTCTGACTATGACAATATTCAGTATTGGGAAAAGCCAGACTCAGCAATGCCCAAGTATTAATAAAGCTACTTGACAATAACGAAATATTTTGAGCAATTCCAAAATTTGGGGCATAAATGGATAGGGACATTTCAAGGGCATACATTAATTAGACAAACCTCTCATGGGAATTTTGCTTGCACACAGCAGACAACATGTTGAGCTATTTGGGATAAGACACACAGAGCCAGGTACCTCAAATTCCCTTAGGAAATGGATTATTGAAGACCACAGTACCCATGGAAGAGATTCCAGAACCCTAACTTCTCTTCCTACAATTCAGGTCCCCAAAGGATTGTCAAAGTTGTATTGGGATAAGAAATTTTTGCCATTTTAAAAGGGGCCCGAACAGAGGGAGACATGTTGACATGGCGGGGACATTCTGGAGGAGCAAGCTCCCCAAGGAGATGGAAATCTCCAGAAAAATTTTGACTAACAATTCTTTTAGTCCCTAAAACGATGAGAGCAAGGCAGTAGTGAGACAATCCAGACATTTTTCTCCAAAATCAAGTCTGAGGGTTGCATAGCAGAGTTAAAGGATTACTTACCAATTGTTCCAGCCCTGCCTGAATCTGTGTCAACTCTGGTAATGGGTTCGTTTTTCCATCCTTCTTGCCAACAAGATACCTATTCTGTTTGTAGGCTCAGTAGAAATCTTCCTAGAAGTGGGGTTGCCTGTACTTCATACGGAACTTTATTGACTCCTGTATGAAGCAATTTAACTGAAATTGCCAACTTCGTGGGGAGAACAATGGTCCTTCAGTCACAATTGTTCCCAAATACACTCTTGCTGACATACCTCCAGATGGACACATTGTAGACTGAGATATATACTAAATCAGGCCTGAAAATCCTTGATTTGTAGCCCCAAATCTTTAGGGCCAAAACTCTGTTTTGAGTAGTTAACATGCATGTGTTTCCAGTTTGCAAGGACATTGATGTTACAACTCTTTCACGTCACCACCCTGACCAGCAACCAACTTGTCCTGAAGTGACAGTATCACTTCAAGGCCTGTTCAGGGAGCCATGTGAAGACAATGCCTCTCATTCAATAGATGTTCCGTACTGTCAAAGGAAGCCTGTGGCCCCACGCTCCCAGTTTTTCCTCACTCTTGCAAATTATAGGCATATTAATCCCACCTCAGGCAACCCATTATCACACAAACATCATTCTCCAAAGCCTTCTTCTTTCCCCTCCTTTAAGGTATCTCAGGAAAATGTTAACATATTTCTCTTTGTTTTTTTTTGTTTGTTTTGATATTTTCGTCTCCTTTTCTTCTATTTTTTTAGCTTAAAAAATGCTTAATCACAAATGTTGAGTCAATATATTTATATGCTGATAATCCATTATGCCTTTTCGTAGATAAACTCGTCAATGAAAACACGACATTACCACCTCCCGAAAGAGTCAGCAATGAAGAAGAAGGTAAAGAAGCTATTGAAAAAACTATTCACGGTATTAAAGTTACAACACTGTAGTCAGACCTGGAGCATATCATTATATGACTTAAAAATTTTTCTTTCATTAATCTGAGTATTTCGTAAAGTAATAACATGCTTAAAGAATTTGTACTCCTACAATTTAAAGCCACTCTAAAATCTTTTAAATGGTAAAAAATAATCTAAGACTCAATTTTCAGATTTACTTGACAAGTGATAGGAAGTGAGCTCTTTATAAAATACAACTTTATTTTAGTAAAATGTATTACATTTATATTTATATTAAATATATATTTATCTAAAATATCGTGTGTATAAATATATATTTCTATAAATATATTTAATACATTTTAATATAATTTTAAAATACTGATGTAACAATCACATGCTTGAGAAATAAACTTGCCTCTGCTTAGAGTCAATTGTTGGTGTTTCCTAAGATTATCAGTGGGGGAAAGTTCAGAGTGAGAGTTTACAAAATCAAAATTATCATTTTACTTTTTCTGACAAGAGTATTGTTCCTTATAAAATACTTGTGAAGACATAACAACCCAGGATGGCTCTCCTCTAAGGTCTTGAAAGAGGAGTGGTCTAATTGAAGACAGTGGACTGTCATTACATGAAACCCTATGTTCTCCAGTTCATGCAATCCAAGTATGTTTCTCATATGATTACTCTAATATTATTCACTTTCTTGATATATTTAAATATAGAAATCTGATCATCCTGGTTGGCCCCTTCTTAAATACCTTCAGTAATTTTCTGCTAGGTTTGGGGTCATAGTCTTAGTTCTTAACCAGGCATTGAAGTCTGAAATGATCTGACCATTGAAGAACTTGCCAGTCTCATCTCTGGTCACATTCCTCACCCACATTCTCCACTCCAGACTACCTGAAGCTCTCAGAACTTACCGAACCTGCTTATGACACCTGAGTTTGCTCACCGTGGAATGACCTCTCTCTTACATACTTTGTCTGGCAAACAATTTCTAGTCCTCTGAGCCTATATGGGAGCATCAGCTCCCTCTCAAAGTGTTTCTGGCCTTTGGAATTTGAATTAGATCCCTCTGTGCATACCACCTGTGCATCGCTATGAAAGCCCTCATTACCCTGCAACATAATTAACAGTGATTCTTGTCTGTCTCCCAAATTGAGAGCGTGTTCCTTGAGCATAAGACCTTGTTCATTTCTGTAACGTTAATGGCAACCACAGGGTCTGGCACATGATAGGAACTCAAGGTATAAATTTTAGATGACTAAAGTAACAAATGAATGAATGTTTTATCAAAAATTTACTGAAGCCGAGGCTTCCCTGGTTGCGCAGTGGTTGAGAGTCCGCCTGCCAATGCAGGCGACGCGGGTTCGTGCCCCAGTCCGGGAGGATCTCACATGCCACGGAGCGCCTGGGCCCGTGAGCCATGGCCGCTGAGCCTGCGCATCCAGAGCCTGTGCTCTGCAACGGGAGAGGCCACAACAGTGAGAGGCCCGCTTACCGGAAAAAAAAAAAAATCATTACAGTTAAGATAGGCCATGAACCAGAATTTGCAGGGCGTTTGGATCGAAGTTTGGTGTCCGAGTAGTTTTTTGGGGTAAAACAGGAATAAAGACACAGACCTACTTCAGAATGGATTTGAGGATATGGGGAGGGGGAAGTGTAAGCTGTGACAAAGTGAAAAGAGAGGCATGGACATGTATATACTACCAAATATGAGGTAGATAGATAGTGGGAAGCAGCCGCAGAACACCGGGAGATCAGCTCGGTGCTTTGTGACCGCCTGGAGGGGTGGGATGTGGAGGGTGGGAGGGAGGGAGATGCATGAGGGAAGGGATGTGGGAACGGATGTATATGTATGACTGATTCACTTTGTCATAAAGCAGAAACTAATAAAAAAAATGAAAAAAAAAAAAGACATCAGACTGAGTCACAAAGCTTTTGGAAGTTCATCCCCAGCATTGTGATCTCCATTGGGCAGTGACATGCTAATGTCCCTGCTACTTACAGGACCTGCTGTGCAAAGAAAGGAAACTCTGAGACACAGTAGATCACTGGGTAATTCATGTCATTTTTCCAATGATTTTTATATTGTTTATTTTTTTATGTGGGGTTTTTCACCCAGAGATTACTTGTACGGATCCCACCAATGAAGGTGAGCATTTAAAACTTTCATCAAAATAGCAGATAGGAAACATGATCCATTATCCTAGAAAATTGGCCCCTAGCAATTTTTTAAAACATTTTATTGAAGTATAGTTGATTTACAATGCAGTGTTAATTTCTCCTGTACAGCAAAGTGACTCAGTTCTACACATATATATTCTTTATGATTTTCTTTTCCATTATGGTTTATCCCTATATACACTAGTTTGCATCTGCTAATCCCAAACTGCCAATCCTTCCCTCTCCACACCCTTGCCAACCACAGTGTGTTCTCTATGTCTGTGAGTCTGTTTCTGATTCGTAGATATGTTCATTTGTGGCGTACTTTAGATTCCACATGTAAGTAATATCATCTGGGAATTGTCTTTCTCTGTCTGACTTTCTTCACTTAGTATGATAATCTCTAGGTCCATCCATGTTGCTGCAAATGACATTATTTCATGCTGTTTTATGGCTGAGTAATATTCTATTCTATATATATATACCACGTCTTCTTTATCCATTCATATGTCAGTGGACATTTCGGTTGTTTCCATGTCTTGGCTGTTGTAAATAGTGGTGCTGTGAACATAGGGATGCATTCATTTTTTTAATTATAATTTTGTCTTGGTTTTTGCCCAGGCGTGGGATTGCTGGATCATATGGCAAGTCTATTTTTAGTTTTTACAGGAACCTCCATACTGTTCTCCATAGCAGTTTCACCAATTTTATATTCTCACCAACAGTGTAGGAGGGTTCCCTTTTCTCCACACCCTCTCCAAAAATCCGTGGCAATTTCCTATAGGATGATATAAAGTTTATTGTTGGAAATATGGTATAACTTAGATTTTAAATCTCTGTCTCAAATCCTTGTGAAAAAAATGCAGTTAGAGAAAGAAAATAGTCAGAGAAATCAACATATTTCTGATCTCTGTTCATACTTTTTTTCAGGGCCCGAGAGGACGCCCTTACCTCGGCAACCTGTGGCTGAACAACCACATAAAGTGGAAGAAGAAAATAAGGAGTATACTCCTGCTAATCCGAAAATTGGCAATTATTATAAACATAGAAAACAATGTAAGCTTTTCACGTTAATAGCAATACATATATAAAAGCTGATTAGACGGGTTTGATTTAGTTTTGATTAGACTGGTTTGACTTGTTTTAACTCTAAAACTCCTGTTACCATTTTATTTCCTATTTAAATTTTAACTTACCTTGTAGACGTTTCAGCGTATGAGATGAAATCCTTGTTTCCTACAACTTTTTCCATGAGGTGTTATATGAAGTTTAATAAGATTCTTTTGGTAATTGTCTATAATTAACATAGGGTTTATCATTAGTAGTATGGTTATTTATTCACATTAGTAACAATTGACCTAATTTTATGGTTAGTTAACCAAAAGTTATTTGGAGGTGTGTGTCAGCTTTCTAGGGCTTCTTGAAACAAAGTACCAGAAACTGGGGCTCAAAACAAAAGAAAATTTATTCTGTCAGTTCTCACGGAAGCCAGAAATGCAAAATCAATGTTTTGGCCATGCCAGCCTCTCTGCAAAGTCTGTAGGAGACTATCTTCCCTTGCATCTTCCAGCATCTCGTAGCCTCAGGAGTTCCTTGGCTTATAGCAACAGAACTCCAATCGCTGCATCAGTCTTCACAAGTTCTTTCTGTGTTTCCATATCCAAATTTCCCTCTTCTCAATAAGGACACCGTTTTGGATTAGGAGCCCACGTACTCGCACGTGACTCTGTCTTAACTAATTAAATGTTCAATGACTTAACTTCCAAATTAGGTCACATTCTGAGGTACTGAAGGTTAACACTTCAACATAGCTTTTTGGGGCAAACAAAATTCACCCCGTAACAAGATGACTTTGAGATGTTTGGAAGGTCCACTGAAGTTCAATTTATTCACCATTCATCGTATGGGCTTTGTTTCCATGTCCTTAGAAGGTCCACCATTCTAAAATGTGAGAAATTCATAAGAAACTCTTGTTAAAAATTAAATATAGTGTTTCCCTGGTGGCGCAGTGGTTGAGAATCCCCCTGCCGGTACAGGGGACGTGGGTTCGTGCCCCGGTCCAGGAAGATCACACGTGCCGCTGAGTGGCTGGGCCTGTGAGCCATGGCCGCTGAGCCTGCACGTCCGTAGCCTGTGCTCCGCAACGGAAGAGCCCACAGCAGTCAGAGGCCCGCTTCCTGCAAAACAAACAAACAAACAAACAAAATTATTACAGTTAAGATAGCCCATGAACCAGTATTTGCAGGGCATTTGGATCGAATTTTGGTATCTGATTAGTTTTTTAGGGGATACCTGGTGCTCATCCAAAAGAACATACAGTATTGTAAATTCTTTGAAAACCAAAAAGGTCTGTTCTCATCTTTCAATCAGCAATATTAAATGTTCTTTAAAATCCAGGAACCAAAACTTTACATTACCTCATGAAAACATAACTCTTAATTTTCAAAGAAAATCTGATAGTGGTTTATGAAAAAAAAAAAAACACATAAAAACTGTTGTAGGACCAAAGATACAGACATCAGACTCAGTCACAAAGCTTTTGGAAATTCATCCCCAGCATTCTGATCTCCATTGGGCAGTGACATCTTAATGTCCCTGCTATTTACAGCACCTGCTGGGCAAAGAAAGGAAACTCTGAGACATAGTAGATCACTGGGTAAATCATGTCATTTTTGCAATGATTTTTATATTGTTTACTTTTTTATGGGGGGTTTTTCACCGAGACATTAGTGGTACGGATCCCACCGATGAAGGTGAGCATTTAAAACTTTCATCAAAATAGCAGATAAGAAACATGATCCATTATCCTAGAAAATTGGCCCGTAGCAATTTTTTAAAACATTTTATTGAAGTATAGTTGATTTACAATGCGGTGTTAATTTCTGCTGTACAGCAAAGTGACTCAGTTGTACACATATATATTCTTTTTGGAAAGAATGGAAAATTCTTTTCCATTAAAATTCTTTTCCATTATGGTTTATCATAGGATCTTAAATATAGTTCCCTGTGCTATACAGTAGGACCTTGTTGTTTATCCATCCTATGGACACTAGTTTGCATCTGCTAATCCCAAACTCCCAATCCTTCCCTCTCCACACCCTTGCCAACCCAGTGTGTTCTCTATGTCTGTGAGTCTGTTTCTGTTTCGTAGATATGTTCATTTGTGGCGTATTTTAGATTCCACATGTAAGTAATATCATCTGGTACTTGTCTTTCTCTGTCTGACTTACTTCACTTAGTATGATAATCTCTAGGTCCATCCATGTTGCTGCAAATGACATTATTTCATGCTGTTTTATGGCTGAGTAATATTGTATTGTATATATAGACCACGTCTTCTTTATCCATTCATATGTCAGTGGACATTTCGGTTGTTTCCATGTCTTGGCTGTTGTAAATAGTGGTGCTGTGAACATAGGGATGCATTCATTTTTTGAATTATAGTTTTGTCTTGGTTTATGCCCTGGAGTGGGATTGCTGGATCATATGGCAAGTCTATTTTTAGTTTTTACAGGAACCTCCATACTGTTCTCCATAGCAGTTTCACCAATTTTACATTCTCACCAACAGTGTAGGAGGGTTCCCTTTCCTCCACACCCTCGCCAACAATCCGTGGCAATTTCCTATAGGATGATACAAAGTTTATTGTTGGAAATATGGTATAACTTAGATTTTAAATCTCTGTCTCAAATCCTTGTGAAAAAAATGCAGTTAGAGAAAGAAAATACTCAGAGAAATCAACATATTTCTGATCTCTGTTCTTACTTTTTTTCAGGGCCCGAGAGGAAGCCCTTACCTTGGCAGCCTGTGGCTGAACAACCACATAAAGTGGAAGAAGAAAATAAGGAGTATACTCCTGCTAATCCGAAAATTGGCAATTATTATAAACATAGAAAACAATGTAAGCTTTTCACGTTAATAGCAATACATATACAAAAGCTGATTAGACGGGTTTGATTTAGTTTTGAATAGACTGGTTTGACTTGTTTTAACTCTAAAACTCCTGTTATCATTTTATTTCCTATTTAAATTTTAACTTACCTTGTAGACGTTTCAGCGTATGAGATGAAATCCTTGTTTCCTACAACTTTTTCCATGAGGTGTTATGAAGTTTAATAAGATTCTCTTGGTAATTGTCTATAATTAACATAGGGTTTATCATTAGTAGTATGGTTATTTATTCACATTAGTAACAATTGGCCTAATTTTATGGTGAGTTAACCAGACTTTATTTGGAGGTGTGGGTCAGCTTTGTAGGGCTTCTTGAAACAAAGTACCACAAACTGGGGCTCAAAGCAAAAGAAATTTATTCTGTCACTTCTCACGGAAGCCAGAAATGCAAAATCAAAGTTTTGGCCATGCCAGCCTCTCTGCAAAGCCTGTAGGAGACTATCTTCCCTTACATCTTCCAGCATCTGGTAGCCCCATGAGTTCCTTGGCGTATAGCAGCAGAACTCCAATCGCTGCATCTGTCTTCACAAGTTCTTTCTGTGTTTCCATATCCAAATTTCCCTCATCCCAATAAGGACACCGTTTTGGATTAGGAGCCCACCTACTCGCATGTGACTTGTCTTAACTAATTAAATGTTCAATGACTTAACTTCCAAATTAGGTCACATTCTCAGGTATTGAAGGTTAAGACGTCAACACAGCTTTTTGGGGCATACAAAATTCAACCCATAACAAGATGACTTTGAGATGTTTGAAAGGTACACTGAAGTTCAATTTATTCACCATTCATCGTATGGGCTTTGTTTCCATGTTCTTACAAGGCCCACCATTCTACAATGTGAAAAATTCGTAAGAAACTCTTGTTAAAAATTAAATACAGGGTTTCCCTGGTGGCGCCAGTGGTTGAGAGTCCGCCTGCCGATGCAGTGGACGCGGATTCGTGCCCCGGTCCGGGAAGATCACACATGCCGCGGAGCGGCTGGGCCCGTAAGCCATGGCCGCTGAGCCTGCACGTCCGGAGTCTGTGCTCCGCAACAGGAGAGTCCACAGCAGTGAGAGGCCCACGTACCGCAAAAAAAAAAAAAAAAAATGTATTACAGTTAAGATAGCCCATGAACCAGAATTTGCAGGGCACTTGGATTGAATTTTGGTGTCTGATTAGTTTTTTAGGAGATACCTTGTGCTCATCCAAAAGAACATACGGTATTGCAAATGCTTTGAAAACCAAAAAGCTCTGTTCTCATCTTTAAATCAGCAATATTAATTGTTCTTTAAACTCTAGGAACCAAAAATTTACATTACCTCATGAAAACATAACTCTTAATTTTCAAAGAAAATCTGATAATGGTTTATGAAAAAAAAAAAAACACCTAAAAACTGTTGTTATACCAAAGATAAAGACATCAGACTGAGTCACAAAGCTCTTGGAAATTCATCCCCAGCATTCGGATCTCCATTGGGCAGTGACATGCTAATGTCCCTGCTACTTACAGGACCTGCTGGGCAAAGAAAGGAAACTCTGAGACACAGTAGATCACTGGGTAAATCATGTCATTTTTCCAATGATTTTTATATTGTTTATCTTTTTACGTGTGGTTTTTCACCCAGAGATTAGTGGTACGGATCCCACCGATGAAGGTGAGCATTTAAAACTTTCATCAAAATAGCAGATAAGAAACATGATCCATTATCCTAGAAAATTGGTCCGTAGCAATTTTTTAAAACATTTTATTGAAGTATAGTTGATTTACAATGCAGTGTTAATTTCTCCTGTACAGCAACGTGACTCAGTTGTACACATGTATATCCTTTTTGGAAAGAATTGAAAATTCTTCTCCATTAAAATTCTTTTCCATTATGGTTTATCATAGGATCTTAAATATAGTTCCCTGGGCTATACCGTAGGACCTTGTTTATCCATCCTATATACACTAGTTTGCATCTGCTAATCCCAAACTCCCAATCCTTCCCTCTCCACCCCCTTGGCAACCACAGTCTGGTCTCTCTGTCTGTGAGTCTGTTTCTGTTTCGTAGATATGTTCATTTGTGGCGTATTTTAGATTCCACATGTAATTGATATCATCTGGTACTTGTCTTTTTCTGTCTGACTTACTTCACTTAGTATGATAATCTCTACGTCCATCCATGTTGCTGCAAATGATATTATTTCATGCTTTTTTATGGCTGAGTAGCATTCTATTGTATATATAGACCACGTCTTCTTTATCCATTCATATGTCAGTGGACATTTAGGTTGTTTCCATGTCTTGGCTATTGTC
The DNA here is from genome assembly GCF_949752795.1 of Hyperoodon ampullatus. Lineage (NCBI taxonomy): Eukaryota > Metazoa > Chordata > Mammalia > Artiodactyla > Ziphiidae > Hyperoodon > Hyperoodon ampullatus. Next base: position 51,380,943 of record NC_136919.1, read on the forward strand.
AATAGTGCTGCTGTGAACATAGGGATGCATTCATTTTTTGAATTATAGTTTTGTCTTGGTATATGCCCAGGCGTGGGATTGCTGGATCATATGGCAAGTCTATTTTTAGTTTTTACAGGAACCTCCATACTGTTCTCCATAGCAGTTTCACCAATTTTACATTCTCACCAACAGTGTAGGAGGGTTCCCTTTTCTCCACACCCTCTCCAAGAATCCGTGGCAATTTCCTATAGGATGATACAAAGTTTATTGTTGGAAATATGGTATAACTTAGATTTTAAATCTCTGCCTCAAATCCTTGTGAAAAAAAATGCAGTTAGAGAAAGAAAATAGAGAAATCAACATATTTCTGATCTCTGTTCATACTTTTTTTCAGGGCCCGAGAGGACGCCCTTACCTTGGCAGCCTGTAGCTGAACAACCACATAAAGTGGAAGAAGAACATAAGGAGTATACTCCTGCTAATCCGGAAATTGGCAATTATTATAAACATAGAAAACAATGTAAGCTTTTCACGTTAATAGCAATACATATACAAAAGCTGATTAGACGGGTTTGATTTAGTTTTGATTAGACTGGTTTGACTTGTTTTAACTCTAAAACTCCTATTATCATTTTATTTCCTATTTAAATTTTAACTTACCTTGTAGACGTTTCAGCGTATGAGATGAAATCCTTGTTTCCTACAACTCTTTCCATGAGGTGTTATGAAGTTTAATAAGATTCTCTTGGTAACTGTCTATAATTAACATAGGGTTTATCATTTGTAGCATGGTTATTTATTCCCATTAATAACAATTGACCTAATTTTATGGTGAGTTAACCAAAAGTTATTTGGAGGCGTGTGTCAGCTTTGTAGGGCTTCTTGAAACATAGTACCACAAACTGGGGCTCTAAGCAAAAGAAATTTATTCTCTCAGTTCTCACAGAAACCAGAAATGCAAAATCAAAGTTTTGGCCATGCCAGCCTCTCTGCAAAGCCTGTAGGAGACTATCTTCCCTTGCATCTTCCAGCTTCTGGTAGCCCCAGGAGGTCCTTAGCTTATAGCAGCAGAACTCCAATCGCTGCATCTGTGTTCACACGTTCTTTCTGTGTTTTCATGTCCAAATTTCCCTCTTCTCAATAAGGATACCGTTTTGGATTAGGAGCCCACCTACTCTCATGTGACTTTGTCTTAACTAATTAAATGTTCAATGACTTAACTTCCAAATTAGGTCACATTCTGAGGTACTGAAGTTTAAGACTTCCACATAGCTTTTTGGGGCAAACAAAATTCAACCCATAACAAGATGACTTTGAGATGTTTGGAAGGTCCACTGAACTTCAATTTATTCACCATTCATCGTATTGGCTTTCTTTCCATGTCCTTAGAAGGTCCACCATTCTAAAATGTGACAAATTCATAAGAAACTCTTGTTAAATATTAAATATAGGGTTTCCCTGGTGACGCAGTGGTTGCGAGTCCACTTGCCGATGCAGGGGACGGGTGTTTGTGCCCCGGTATGGGAAGATCACATGTGTGCGAAGCGGCTGGGCCAGTGAGCCAGGGCCGCTGAGCCTGCGCGTCCTGAACCTGTGCTCCGGAACCGGAGAGGCCACAGCAGTTACAAGCCCGTGTACCACCAAAAAAAAAAAAAGAATTACACATACGATAGCCCATGAACCAGAATTTGCAGGGCATTTCGATTGAAGTTTGGTGTCTGATTAGTTTTTTAGGAGATACCTTGTGCGCATCCAAAAGAACATACGGTATTGTAAATGCTTTGAAAACCAAAAAGGTCTGTTCTCATCTTTCTATCAGAAATATTAATTGTTTTTTAAAATCCAGGAACCAAAAATTTACATTACCTCATGAAAACATAACTCTTAATTTTCAAAGAAAATCTGATAGTGGTTTATGAAAAAAAGAAAGAATACCTAAAAATGATTGTAGCACCAAAGATAAAGACAATCAGACTGAGTCACAAAGCTTTTGGAAATTCATCCCCAGCATTCTGATCTCCATTGGGCAGTGACATCTTAATGTCCCTGCTATTTACAGCACCTGCTGGGCAAAGAAAGGAAACTCTGAGACATAGTAGATCACTGGGTAAATCATGTCATTTTTGCAATGATTTTTATATTGTTTACTTTTTTATGGGGGGTTTTTCACCGAGACATTAGTGGTACGGATCCCACCGATGAAGGTGAGCATTTAAAACTTTCATCAAAATAGCAGATAAGAAACATGATCCATTATCCTAGAAAATTGGCCCGTAGCAATTTTTTAAAACATTTTATTGAAGTATAGTTGATTTACAATGCGGTGTTAATTTCTGCTGTACAGCAAAGTGACTCAGTTGTACACATATATATTCTTTTTGGAAAGAATGGAAAATTCTTTTCCATTAAAATTCTTTTCCATTATGGTTTATCATAGGATCTTAAATATAGTTCCCTGTGCTATACAGTAGGACCTTGTTGTTTATCCATCCTATGTACACTAGTTTGCATCTGCTAATCCCAAACTCCCAATCCTTCCCTCTCCACACCCTTGCCAACCCAGTGTGTTCTCTATGTCTGTGAGTCTGTTTCTGTTTCGTAGATATGTTCATTTGTGGCGTATTTTAGATTCCACATGTAAGTAATATCATCTGGTACTTGTCTTTCTCTGTCTGACTTACTTCACTTAGTATGATAATCTCTAGGTCCATCCATGTTGCTGCAAATGACATTATTTCATGCTGTTTTATGGCTGAGTAATATTGTATTGTATATATAGACCACGTCTTCTTTATCCATTCATATGTCAGTGGACATTTCGGTTGTTTCCATGTCTTGGCTGTTGTAAATAGTGGTGCTGTGAACATAGGGATGCATTCATTTTTTGAATTATAGTTTTGTCTTGGTTTATGCCCTGGAGTGGGATTGCTGGATCATATGGCAAGTCTATTTTTAGTTTTTACAGGAACCTCCATACTGTTCTCCATAGCAGTTTCACCAATTTTACATTCTCACCAACAGTGTAGGAGGGTTCCCTTTCCTCCACACCCTCGCCAACAATCCGTGGCAATTTCCTATAGGATGATACAAAGTTTATTGTTGGAAATATGGTATAACTTAGATTTTAAATCTCTGTCTCAAATCCTTGTGAAAAAAATGCAGTTAGAGAAAGAAAATAGTCAGAGAAATCAACATATTTCTGATCTCTGTTCTTACTTTTTTTCAGGGCCCGAGAGGAAGCCCTTACCTTGGCAGCCTGTGGCTGAACAACCACATAAAGTGGAAGAAGAAAATAAGGAGTATACTCCTGCTAATCCGAAAATTGGCAATTATTATAAACATAGAAAACAATGTAAGCTTTTCACGTTAATAGCAATACATATACAAAAGCTGATTAGACGGGTTTGATTTAGTTTTGAATAGACTGGTTTGACTTGTTTTAACTCTAAAACTCCTGTTATCATTTTATTTCCTATTTAAATTTTAACTTACCTTGTAGACGTTTCAGCGTATGAGATGAAATCCTTGTTTCCTACAACTTTTTCCATGAGGTGTTATGAAGTTTAATAAGATTCTCTTGGTAATTGTCTATAATTAACATAGGGTTTATCATTAGTAGTATGGTTATTTATTCACATTAGTAACAATTGGCCTAATTTTATGGTGAGTTAACCAGACTTTATTTGGAGGTGTGGGTCAGCTTTGTAGGGCTTCTTGAAACAAAGTACCACAAACTGGGGCTCAAAGCAAAAGAAATTTATTCTGTCACTTCTCACGGAAGCCAGAAATGCAAAATCAAAGTTTTGGCCATGCCAGCCTCTCTGCAAAGCCTGTAGGAGACTATCTTCCCTTACATCTTCCAGCATCTGGTAGCCCCATGAGTTCCTTGGCGTATAGCAGCAGAACTCCAATCGCTGCATCTGTCTTCACAAGTTCTTTCTGTGTTTCCATATCCAAATTTCCCTCATCCCAATAAGGACACCGTTTTGGATTAGGAGCCCACCTACTCGCATGTGACTTGTCTTAACTAATTAAATGTTCAATGACTTAACTTCCAAATTAGGTCACATTCTCAGGTATTGAAGGTTAAGACGTCAACACAGCTTTTTGGGGCATACAAAATTCAACCCATAACAAGATGACTTTGAGATGTTTGAAAGGTACACTGAAGTTCAATTTATTCACCATTCATCGTATGGGCTTTGTTTCCATGTTCTTACAAGGTCCACCATTCTACAATGTGAAAAATTCGTAAGAAACTCTTGTTAAAAATTAAATACAGGGTTTCCCTGGTGGCGCCAGTGGTTGAGAGTCCGCCTGCCGATGCAGTGGACGCGGATTCGTGCCCCGGTCCGGGAAGATCACACATGCCGCGGAGCGGCTGGGCCCGTAAGCCATGGCCGCTGAGCCTGCACGTCCGGAGTCTGTGCTCCGCAACAGGAGAGTCCACAGCAGTGAGAGGCCCACGTACCGCAAAAAAAAAAAAAAAAAATGTATTACAGTTAAGATAGCCCATGAACCAGAATTTGCAGGGCACTTGGATTGAATTTTGGTGTCTGATTAGTTTTTTAGGAGATACCTTGTGCTCATCCAAAAGAACATACGGTATTGCAAATGCTTTGAAAACCAAAAAGCTCTGTTCTCATCTTTAAATCAGCAATATTAATTGTTCTTTAAACTCTAGGAACCAAAAATTTACATTACCTCATGAAAACATAACTCTTAATTTTCAAAGAAAATCTGATAATGGTTTATGAAAAAAAAAAAAACACCTAAAAACTGTTGTTATACCAAAGATAAAGACATCAGACTGAGTCACAAAGCTCTTGGAAATTCATCCCCAGCATTCGGATCTCCATTGGGCAGTGACATGCTAATGTCCCTGCTACTTACAGGACCTGCTGGGCAAAGAAAGGAAACTCTGAGACACAGTAGATCACTGGGTAAATCATGTCATTTTTCCAATGATTTTTATATTGTTTATCTTTTTACGTGTGGTTTTTCACCCAGAGATTAGTGGTACGGATCCCACCGATGAAGGTGAGCATTTAAAACTTTCATCAAAATAGCAGATAAGAAACATGATCCATTATCCTAGAAAATTGGTCCGTAGCAATTTTTTAAAACATTTTATTGAAGTATAGTTGATTTACAATGCAGTGTTAATTTCTCCTGTACAGCAACGTGACTCAGTTGTACACATGTATATCCTTTTTGGAAAGAATTGAAAATTCTTCTCCATTAAAATTCTTTTCCATTATGGTTTATCATAGGATCTTAAATATAGTTCCCTGGGCTATACAGTAGGACCTTGTTTATCCATCCTATATACACTACTTTGCATCTGCTAATCCCAAACTCCCAATCCTTCCCTCTCCACCGCCTTGGCAACCACAGTCTGGTCTCTCTGTCTGTGAGTCTGTTTCTGTTTCGTAGATATGTTCATTTGTGGCGTATTTTAGATTCCACATGTAATTGATATCATCTGGTACTTGTCTTTCTCTGTCTGACTTACTTCACTTAGTATGATAATCTCTACGTCCATCCATGTTGCTGCAAATGATATTATTTCATGCTTTTTTATGGCTGAGTAGCATTCTATTGTATATATAGACCACGTCTTCTTTATCCATTCATATGTCAGTGGACATTTAGGTTGTTTCCATGTCTTGGCTATTGTCAATAGTGCTGCTGTGAACATAGGGATGCATTCATTTTTTGAATTATAGTTTTGTCTTGGTATATGCCCAGGCGTGGGATTGCTGGATCATATGGCAAGTCTATTTTTAGTTTTTACAGGAACCTCCATACTGTTCTCCATAGCAGTTTCACCAATTTTACATTCTCACCAACAGTGTAGGAGGGTTCCCTTTTCTCCACACCCTCTCCAAGAATCCGTGGCAATTTCCTATAGGATGATATAAAGTTTATTGTTGGAAATATGGTATAACTTAGATTTTAAATCTCTGCCTCAAATCCTTGTGAAAAAAATGCAGTTAGAGCAAGAAAATAGTCAGAGAAATCAACATATTTCCGATCTCTGTTCTTACTTTTTTTCAGGGCCCAAGAGGACGCCCTTACCTCGGCAACCTGTGGCTGAACAACCACATAAAGTGGAAGAAGAAAATAAGGAGTATCCTGCTGCTAATCCGGAAATTGGCAATTATTATAAACATAGAAAACAATGTAAGCTTTTCACGTTAATAGCAATACATATACAAAGGCTGATTAGACGGGTTTGATTTAGTTTTGATTAGACTGGTTTGACTTGTTTTAACTCTAAAACTCCTATTATCATTTTATTTCCTATTCAAATTTTAACTTACCTTGTAGACGTTTCAGCGTATGAGATGAAATCCTTGTTTCCTACAACTCTTTCCATGAGGTGTTATGAAGTTTAATAAGATTCCCTTGGTAATTGCCTATAATTAACATAGGGTTTATCATTAGTAGTATGGTTATTTATTCACATTAGTAACAATTGACCTAATTTTATGGTGAGTTAACCAGACTTTATTTGGAGGTGTGTGTCAGCTTTCTAGGGCTTCTTGAAACAAAGTACCACAAACTGGGGCTCAAAGCAAAAGAAATTTATTCTGTCACTTCTCACGGAAGCCAGAAATGCAAAATCAAAGTTTTGGCCATGCCAGCCTCTCTGCAAAGCCTGTAGGAGACTATCTTCCCTTGCATCTTCCAGCATCTGGTAGCACCAGGAGTTCCTTGGCTTATAGCAGCAGAACTCCAATCGCTGCATCTGTCTTCACAAGTTCTTTCTGTGTTTCCATATCCAAATTTCCCTCTTCTCAATAAGGACACCGTTTTGGATTAGGAGCCCACCTACTCGCATGTGACTTTGTCTTAACTAATTAAATGTTCAATGACTTAACTTCCAAATTAGGTCACATTCTGAGGTACTGAAGGTTAAGACGTCTACATAGCTTTTTGGGGCATACAAAATTCAACCCATAACAAGATGACTTTGAGATGTTTGGAAGGTCCACTGAACTTCAATTTATTCACCATTCATCATATGGGCTTTCTTTTCATGTTCTTACAAGGTCCACCATTCTACAATGGGAAAAATTCATAGGAAACTCTTGTTAAAAATTAAATATAGGGTTTCCCTCGTGGTGCAGTGTTTGAGAGTCCGCCCTCCAATGCAGTGGACACGGTTTCGTGCCCTGGTCCAGGAAAATCACACGTGCCGCGGAGCAGCTGGGCCCGTGAGCCATGGCCGCTGAGCCTGCACATCCGGAGCCTGTGCTCTGCATCGGGAGAGGCCACAGAAGTGAGAGGCCTGCGTACCGCAAAAAAAACAAACTAAAGAATAAAACCAAACTAACAAAAATTAAATATTATTGAGATTAAATCTGATTATCCTGCAATGTTTAATAATATTAATCAAAGATAAAATAGAAATAGAATTAAGATATACACATGTACATTCACTCAAGTACTTTGAAAACTATAATACATAAGTTGTATTTCTGTATGTTCTTTGGTGAATCTCTGTCCTCTTTTGTAAGTTAAAAAATCACTGATGCTTCACAGAGGTCAATTGCCAGGTTTCATAGCTATGAAGAAGCAGAGTCACTAGTGGTGTCCAGTCTGTTCACCACAGGCTGCCTCTACTGTATGCAAAATCATGCAGTTATTTCCTTTTCAGGATGTACCTCTATTTTGAATTTCCAGAGGGTAAATAAATTAAGAGCCTGATATTTACTTAGATTAAAGAAAAAAATCTTTCTTACACACTCACATATATATATAAAATATAAATGGGATTATACTAAAGGATTGTATTATGACTTGCTTTTTTCATTTAACAACTCCAGAGCTCTTTTCACATCTACCTCCTTATTTTTAATGGGTATATACTGTTCCATAAAATGATATGTTCCATAATTTATCCACTATCTCATTAAAGAATTAGATTATGTGCAGATTTTTCCCTGTACATTCTTCTCATGTACACTTGGGTGTATCTCTCTTTGGATAGATACCTAATACTGGAATTTTTGAATCAAGGATTAATCTTTTAAAATATTGATAGATACCACAAATTGTACTCCAAACCTTATCTACCAATTTACATCCCCGAAGAATGCACCACAATATCACGTCACATACAATGAATATTGTTAATCATATTTTGTGAATAAGTGAGAATTTTTCATTACTGTTTTAATTTGCACTCTGATTACTTTTGAAACTGAGAATTTTTCTCTGTATTTACTGGGCGTTTTTATTTCTACTTCTATGATTTACCTGTTCATATCCTTGGCCCATTTTTCTATTAGGTTGTATTTTATTTGTTTGTAGGGGCTCTTTTTATGTTTTGTATATTAATTTTTTCTCTATGATAAAAGTAACAAGTATTTTCTCCCAAGCTGTTGCTTATCTTTAAACTTATTTAGGTATCTTAATCACAGAGAAAATTTTAAATTTTATGAGATCAATTCTTGATTAATTTCTTCTTCATTTTGTATCTTATTTAGGTAGGCCTTATCCAATCCAAGATATTAAATTATTTTCCAATTTTTGGATAATTTTTTATTTTTGTTTAAACTCTTAGGTCTTAAATCCAATTATCTTTGTATATGGCATAAAATTGCATAAAACTTTACATTTTTCCAGGAGGATTGCCGGTTGTCTAACACTAGTTCCCTACTGATATGAAACTTACATTTAATATAACCTAAATTCCATTTGAAATTTTTCAGTTGCTACCTTTTTATTTTTTCTTTTATCTGTCTTTCCCTACAAAAATACCACAGTGTTTTAATTTTTATACTTTCATAACTCATAACATGAATATTGAGCTGTGATTTCCTTTTATTTCTCCATAGATCTAGTCCAGAAATTCTTCAAAATTAATGGCAGTGTGTGTGTGTGTGTGTGTGTGTGTGTGTGTGTGTGTGTGTGTTGGGGAAGTGAATATATATATTTATATACTAAACACACACATACATTCATGTGTGTAAAATTTTCTGTCATTTCATGAGATTTTGGAAAGTGGAGACATGCATATGAATGTTCAGTCTGGCATCTTGATCCAATTTACTTTGACTCTGGTTGGGTGGGCATGTCCATTAGTTTTGAATTACAACCAGCCTCACTGACAACTCTTAATAGCAGGCTTCTTTATGTGCATGTGTAAATGTGAATCTATTGGGGAGATCTTGATTGTTACTGAAGTATGTGCTTTTTAAGCTGAACTATTACAGTCTAACAGAAGGTTCAAGGGCAAGTGAATGCTTCTTACTTGGCTAAAATTTGACAATGTTAATACAAACAGTGATAATCTTACACATCTACAAATCCTTCGGGCACCTCTTATGCACCTATATATGTTTTTTTGCAATTTCCTTAATAATTTCTTTTCAGAAATAATCAGTTAGTATAAGGATACTAGTTTGGCTTTTTTCCCCGTGAATTTTATTTTTGACCCTTGCCCCACTTGTTATTTTGTAGCTGAAGAATGTCTCAAATACTTTATTATTCTTTTCTTGGAATTAGTTAGTGCATATGTTTTAAGAAAAAAAAAATCTGGTGAGGAAAAATGTAAAAGGAACAAGAAGGGACTTAGCAAGCTGCTGAAAAATTTTGATCTTATTAGAGATTAGAGATTACTTAGATCTTTTTAGATGTGTTTACATCACAAAATCCAAATGGCACACAGTCTGAAATATCTGTGAGAACAACAACTGACCTGAATTTTTCTCTAAGAAACTCTAAGTACTGAAAGGCACCATTGCAAATATGAAGAACCCTTAAAGCAAGATTCCAAAATAGCACTACAGAGTATTGGGTAGGAAAAAGGTCTTAGTGGAGCTAATGTCATCAGGGAGTCTTAGTTCCTAAAATAGGGAGACTCCACCATAGCCATTGCACTGATAAATTCAGAAGGCAAGGACGTTCTTATATTTCTTAGCCTCATATTTTAGTTTGTGTGGAAAGGAAAATGAAATAACTAAATTTAGGACTCTAGAAAATTGTTTTTTCTTAAACCCACATTTTTACTTCTTTCTGCTTTGCACTTTCAGCTTCAAATATTATTTCTTTTTTGCATCTTTCCACCAAGTGTAACTATTGATAGATAAAACTGTTGCTGGCATGTGACTCTGGAGGCCATTAAAAGTCTCTAAAGTACATATACCACGTCTTTCACCTTGAAATGTCAATAGCTCATATCTATGAAAGACAAGAAGACAAGGAAAAGGGGATGAAAATAAATAAGGCAAGACAGCATATTTCTGACTATGACAATATTCAATATTGGGAAAAGCCAGACTCAGCAATGCCTAGCTATTAATAAAGCTACTTGACAATAACGAAATATTTTGAGCAATTCCAAAATTTGGGGCATAAATGGATAGGGACATTTCAAGGGCATACATTAATTAGACAAGCCTCTCATGGGAATTTTGCTTGCACACAGCACACAACATCTTGAGCTATTTGGGATAAGACACACAGAGCTAGGTACCTCAAATTCCCTTAGGAAATGGATTATTGAAGACCACAGTACCCATGGAAGAGATTCCAAAACCCTAACTTCTCTTCCTACAATTCAGGTCCCCAAAGGATTGTCAAAGTTGTATTGGGATAAGAAATTTTTGCCATTTTAAAAGGGGCCCGAACAGAGGGAGACATGTTGACATGGCGGGGACATTCTGGAGGAGCAAGCTCCCCAAGGAGATGGAAATCTCCAGAAAAATTTTGACTAACAATTCTTTTAGTCCCTAAAACGATGAGAGCAAGGCAGTAGTGAGACAATCCAGACATTTTTCTCCAAAATCAAGTCTGAGGGTTGCATAGCAGAGTTAAAGGATTACTTACCAATTGTTCCAGCCCTGCCTGAATCTGTGTCAACTCTGGTAATGGGTTCGTTTTTCCATCCTTCTTGCCAACAAGATACCTATTCTGTTTGTAGGCTCAGTAGAAATCTTCCTAGAAGTGGGGTTGCCTGTACTTCATACGGAACTTTATTGACTCCTGTATGAAGCAATTTAACTGAAATTGCCAACTTCGTGGGGAGAACAATGGTCCTTCAGTCACAATTGTTCCCAAATACACTCTTGCTGACATACCTCCAGATGGACACATTGTAGACTGAGATATATACTAAATCAGGCCTGAAAATCCTTGATTTGTAGCCCCAAATCTTTAGGGCCAAAACTCTGTTTTGAGTAGTTAACATGCATGTGTTTCCAGTTTGCAAGGACATTGATGTTACAACTCTTTCACGTCACCACCCTGACCAGCAACCAACTTGTCCTGAAGTGACAGTATCACTTCAAGGCCTGTTCAGGGAGCCATGTGAAGCCAATGCCTCTCATTCAATAGATGTTCCGTACTGCCAAAGGAAGCCTGTGGCCCCACGCTCCCAGTTTTTCCTCACTCTTGCAAATTATAGGCATATTAATCCCACCTCAGGCAACCCATTATCACACAAACATCATTCTCCAAAGCCTTCTTCTTTCCCCTCCTTTAAGGTATCTCAGGAAAATGTCAACATCTTTCTCTTTGTTTTTTTTTTTGTTTGTTTTGATATTTTTGTCTCCTTTTCTTCTATTTTTTTAGCTTAAAAAATGCTTAATCACAAATGTTGAGTCAATATATTTATATGCTGATAATCCATTATGCCTTTTCGTAGATAAACTCGTCAATGAAATCACGACATTTCCACCTCCTGAAACAGTCAGCAATGAAGAAGAAGGTAAAGAACCTATTGAAAAAACTATTCACAGTATTAAAGTTACAACACTGTAGTCAGACCTGGAGCATATCATTATATGACTTAAAAATTTTACTTTCATTAATCTGAGTATTTCGTAAAGTAATAACATGCTTAAAGAATTTGTACTACTACAATTTAAAGCCACTCTAAAATCTTTTAAATGGTAAAAAAAAATCTAACTCAATTTTCAGATTTACTTGACAAGTGATATGAAGTGAGCTCTTTTTAAAATACAACTTTATTTTAGTAAAATGTATTACATTTATATTTATATTAAATATATATTTATGTAAAATATCATTTGTGTATAAATATATATCTCTATAAATATATTTAATACATTTTAATATAATTTTAAAATAATGATATAACAATCACATGCTTGAGAAATAAACTTGCCTCTGCTTAGAGTCAATTGTTGGTGTTTCCTAAGATTATGAGTGGGGGAAAGTTCAGAGTGAGAGTTTACAAAATCAAAATTATCATTTTACTTTTTCTGACAAGAGTATTGTTCCTTATAAAATACTTGTGATAATATAACAACCCAGGATGGCTCTCCTCTAAGGTCTTGAAAGAGGAATGGTCTAATTGAAGACAGTTGACTGTCATTACATGAAACCCTATGTTCTCCAGTTCATGCAATCCAAGTATGTTTCTCATATGATTACTCTAATATTATTCACTTTCTTGATATATTTAAATATAGAAATCTGATCATCCTGGTTGGCCCCTTCTTAAATACCTTCAGTAATTTTCTACTAGGTTTGGGGTCATAGTCTAAGTTCTTAACCAGGCATTCAAGTCTGAAATGATCTGACCATTGAAGAACTTGCCAGTCTCATCTCTGGTCACATTCCTCACCCACATTCTCCACTCCAGACTACCTGAAGCTCTCAGAACTTACCGAACCTGCTTATGACACCTGCGTTTGCTCACAGTGGAATGACCTCTCTCTTACATACTTTGTCTGGCAAACAATTTCTAGTCCTCTGAGCCTATATGGGAGCATCAGCTCCCTCTCAAAGTGTTTCTGGCCTTTGGAAGTTGAATTAGATCCCTCTGTGCATACCACCTGTGCATCGCTATGAAAGCCCTCATTACCCTGCAACATAATTAACAGTGATTCTTGTCTGTCTCCCAAATTGAGAGCGTGTTCCTTGAGCATAAGACCTTGTTCATTTCTGTAACGTTAATGCCAACCACAGGGTCTGGCACATGATAGGAACTCAAAGTATAACTTTTAGATGACTAAAGTAACAAATGAATGAATGTTCTATCAAAAATTTACTGAAGCCGGGGCTTCCCTGGTGGCGCAGTGGTTGAGAGTCCGCCTGCCAATGCAGGCGACGCGGGTTCCTGCCCCAGTCCGGGAGGATCTCACATGCCACGGAGCACCTGGGCCCGTGAGCCATGGCCGCTGAGCCTGCGCATGCAGAGCCTGTGCTCTGCAACGGGAGAGGCCACAACAGTGAGAGGCCCGCGTACCGCACCGAAAAAAAAAAAAATTTACTGAAGCCATATTACCTTATTTTGTTATCATGTTCTATTTTGTTTTTTAAACAGAACCAATCCAGAGTCCACATGAGGCTGCATTTTGGAAAATGTTAGCTAAAGGTATGCTCATAGTAGTTGGGTAGCTGGGAAAATGTTTTGGTTTTCTAAAGTCTTCTGTAAGAAAGCCAAGATCAGTGTAAATTGTTCTAATACTGAGATTTAATAAGTCAACATTTTGCTGCCATCATCACATGTAATAGCAAATGTAAAACAAACCCAGAAAGCTGATCAGTGTCACACATTTTCTGATTCTCTCCCCAAAACTCTTATTTTCCTACAAGTGTTGCAATCTAGTCATTTAGTTTATGATTAAAAATGTTAAATAAGGCTCTTGCTCAATATAATGCCTCTTTGTATTTGGAGCAGTATGCACATGGAGAGGCATGAATGAATGCAAATTATATATCAAAATATATGCATGCATAAAAGTAATATATAATCATAAATGTACAATCATGCATGTATAAATGTAACATGCATAGCATTTGTATGTATGCATGTATAAATGTAACATGCATATCATCTATGTATGCATACATGTATAAATATAATTCATGTATCACACACATACAAGCATGTGTTATAAATGTGAAATACATACCATATTCAATGGATCCTAACTTGCAGATTCTGTATTTGTGAATTTACCTGTATCTAAAATTAATCTGGAACCCTCCACTTGCAGAACTTTCACAGTCATTTGTGGACACACACAGAGTAGCAAAAAAAATTTAATTGCTTGCTCTTGTTCCCAGCTGAGGTATAACAAAGGACTCCTTTTTTCAGCTCTCATGCTTTAAACAAGTTCCTTTTTTTGTGGTCTGCTTAGTACTAGATGTTTCGCATTTTTATGCTTTCTGTTGGCGATTTTGCTATTTTAAATGCACCCCAAGTATAGTAGTACAATGCTGTTTAATGTTCCTAAACACAAGAAGGCTGTGGTGTACCTCAGGAGAAAAATGTGTGTATTATATAAGCTTCATGTTGGTGTGAGTTATAATGCTGTTGATTGTGAGCTCAGTGTTGATGAATCAGCAGTATATACTAAATAAAGTGTCTCTAAACAGAAACACACACATAAAACAAGGTTAGATATTCATTGGTTGATGAAAATGTAGTGACCAGAGGCTCATAGCAACCTAAGCCTGTATTTCCCTTAGGAACAATGATGGTTCAGTATTCACTGATTCAGTGCTCACATAGCTTAACTACCATGACTACCATGAACAATGAGAATAAGCTGTATACACACACAAAAGTAAGTGAATTTTGTTTACCATAACACCAATTTATTGTTTAAACAGCTATAAATGCAGACACCAATGAGGACAACCAACGAGATCAAGCTTTTCAGCCAATTCCAAGTAAGAACAAAATACTTCAATTAAAGGGATACAAAAATACTTTCACACATTTTAGTGTCTACATGGTGATGCTGTTTTCCTCAGTAAGGTATAGAATATGTAAGAAGGTAGCATGGTGGCTGACATCATACCAGAGAGGACATTTACAGTTGTAGGAAAGTTATGTTTCCTAAAGTGTTCTTCAGTGACCACATCACAGATGACTATTTCCATCTCCCTGTTTTGTAACTTATATTCCTGAAACAGTAAACCAAATGAAGGAGCAGGCAAGTGAACAATATTTAGGATGCAGTTGTCTTAAATTGACAGACATTTTTAGAGCGGTTTTAAGCTTATAGAAAAATTGAGTAGAAAGTACAGAGTTCTCATATATTCCCCCTGCTCAGTTTCCCCTGTTATTAATATCTTCCATTCGTGTGGTGCATTTTTTTAACAATTTATGAGCCAATATTGATACATTGCTATTAACTAAACTTCATAGTTTACATTAGGGTCCACCCTTTCTGTTGTACAATTCTACGGGATTTTGACAAATGCATAATGTCTTGTGTCCACCATTACAATCATACCGAGTAGCTTCATTGACCTAAAAATCCCCTACGATCTACTTAGCCAACCCTCCCTTCCCCAACCCTTGGCAACTACTGATCTTTTCACTGTCTCTATAGTTTTGCCTTTTCCAGAAGGTCAAATCATTGGAAACATACAGTATGTATCCTTTTCAGATTGGCTTCTTTTGCTTAGTAATATGCATTTAAGATTAAATATAGAAATCTGATCATCCTGGTTGGCCCCTTCTTAAATACCTTCAGTAATTTTCTGCTAGGTTTGGGGTCATAGTCTTAGTTCTTAACCAGGCATTGAAGTCTGAAATGATCTGACCATTGAAGAACTTGCCAGTCTCATCTCTGGTCACATTCCTCACCCACATTCTCCACTCCAGACTACCTGAAGCTCTCAGAACTTACCGAACCTGCTTATGACACCTGAGTTTGCTCACAGTGGAATGACCTCTCTCTTACATACTTTGTCTGGCAAACAATTTCTAGTCCTCTGAGCCTATATGGGAGCATCAGCTCCCTCTCAAAGTGTTTCTGGCCTTTGGAAGTTGAATTAGATCCCTCTGTGCATACCACCTGTGCATCGCTATGAAAGCCCTCATTACCCTGCAACATAATTAACAGTGATTCTTATCTGTCTCCCAAATTGAGAGCGTGTTCCTTGAGCATAAGACCTTGTTCATTTCTGTAACGTTAATGCCAACCACAGAGTCTGGCACATGATAGGAACTCAAGGTATAACTTTTAGATGACTAAAGTAACAAATGAATGAATGTTCTATCAAAAATTTACTGAAGCCGGGGCTTCCCTGGTGGCGCAGTGGTTGAGAGTCCGCCTGCCAATGCAGGCGACGCGGGTTCGTGCCCCAGTCCGGGAGGATCTCACATGCCAAGGAGCGCCTGGGCCCGTGAGCCATGGCCGCTGAGCCTGCGCATCCAGAGCCTGTGCTCTGCAACGGGAGAGGCCACAACAGTGAGAGGCCCGCTTACCGGAAAAAAAAAAAAATCATTACAGTTAAGATAGCCCATGAACCAGAATTTGCAGGGCATTTGGATCGAAGTTTGGTGTCTGATTAGTTTTTTAGGAGATACCTGGTGCTCATCCAAAAGAATATACGGTATTGTAAATGCTTTGAAAACCAAAAAGCTCTGTTCTCATCTTTCAATCAGCAATATTAATTGTTCTTTAAACTCTAGGAACCAAAAATATACATTACCTCATGAAAACATAACTCTTAATTTTCAAAGAAAATCTGATAGTGGTTTATGAAAAAAAGAACACCTAAAAACTGTTGTAGGACCAAAGATAAAGACATCAGACTGAGTCACAAAGCTTTTGGAAATTCATCCCCAGCATTGTGATCTCCATTGGGCAGTGACATCCTAATGTCCCTGCTACTTACAGGACCTGCTGGGCAAAGAAAGGAAACTCTGAGACACAGTAGATCACTGGGTAAATCATGTCATTTTTCCAATGATTTTTATATTGTTTATTTTTTTATGTGGGGTTTTTCACCCAGAGATTACTGGTACGGATCCCACCGATGAAGGTGAGCATTTAAAACTTTCATCAAAATAGCAGATAAGAAACATGATCCATTATCCTAGAAAATTGGCCCGTAGAAATTTTTTAAAACATTTTATTGAAGTATAGTTGATTTACAATGCAGTGTTAATTTCTCCTGTACAGCAAAGTGACTCAGTTGTACACATATATATTCTTTTTGATTTTCTTTTCCATTATGGTTTATCATAGGATCTTAAATATAGTTCCCTGGGCTATACATTAGGACCTTGTTGTTTATCCATCCTATATACACTAGCTTGCATCTGCTAATCCCAAGCTCCCAATCCTTCCCTCTCCACCCCATTGGCACCCACAGTCTGGTCTCTATGTCTGTGAGTCTGTTTCTGTTTCGTAGATATGTTCATTTGTGGCATATTTTAGATTGCACATATAAGTGATATCATCTGGTACTTGTCTTTCTGTGTCTGACTTACTTCACTTAGTATGATAATCACTAGGTCCATCCATGTTGCTGCAAATGACATTATTTCATGCTGTTTTATGGCTGAGTAATATTCTATTGTATATATATATACCACATCTTCATTATCCATTCATATGTCAGTGGACATTTCGGTTGTTTCCATGTCTTGGCTGTTGTAAATAGTGGTGCTGTGAACATAGGGATGCATTCATTTTTTGAATTATAGTTTTGTCTTGGTTTATGCCCAGGAGTGGGATTGCTGGATCATATGACAACTCTATTTTTAGTTTTCACAGGAACCTCCATACTGTTCTCCATAGCAGTTTCACCAATTTTACATTCTCACCAACAGTGTAGGAGGGTTCCCTTTTCTCCACACCCTCTCCAAGAATCCGTGGCAATTTCCTATAGGATGATACAAAGTTTATTGTTGGAAATATGGTATAACTTAGATTTTAAATCTCTGCCTCAAATCCTTGTGAAAAAAATGCAGTTAGAGAAAGAAAATAGTCAGAGAAATCAACATATTTCTGATCTCTGTTCTTACTTTTTTTCAGGGCCCGAGAGGACGCCCTTACCTCGGCAGCCTGTGGCTGAACAACCACATAAAGTGGAAGAAGAACATAAGGAGTATACTCCTGCTAATCCGAAAATTGGCAATTATTATAAACATAGAAAACAATGTAAGCTTTTCACGTTAATAGCAATACATATACAAAAGCTGATTAGACGGGTTTGATTTAGTTTTGATTAGACTGGTTTGACTTGTTTTAACTCTAAAACTCCTGTTATCATTTTATTTCCTATTTAAATTTTAACTTACCTTGTAGACGTTTCAGCGTATGAGATGAAATCCTTGTTTCGTACAACTTTTTCCATGAGGTGTTATGAAGTTTAATAAGATTCTCTTGGTAATTGTCTATAATTAACATAGGGTGTATCATTAGTAGTATGGTTATTTATTCACATTAGTAACAATTGGCCTAATTTTATCGTGAGTTAACCAGACTTTATTTGGAGGTGTGTGTCAGCTTTCTAGGGCTTCTTGAAACAAAGTACCACAAACTGGGGCTCAAAGCAAAAGAAATTTATTCTGTCAATTCTCACGGAAGCCAGAAATGCAAAATCAAAGTTTTGGCCATGCCAGCCTCTCTGCAAAGCCTGTAGGAGACTATCTTCCCTTGCATCTTCCAGTATCTGGTAGCCCCATGAGTTCCTTGGCTTATAGCAGCAGAACTCCAATCGCTGCATCTGTCTTCACAAGTTCTTTCTGTGTTTCCATATCCAAATTTCCCTCATCTCAATAAGGACACCGTTTTGGATTAGGAGCCCACCTACTCGCATGTGACTCTGTCTTAACTAATTAAATATTCAGTGACTTAACTTCCAAATTAGGTCACATTCTGTGGTATTGAAGGTTAAGACGTTAACACAGCTTTTTGGGGCATACAAAATTCAACCCATAACAAGATGACTTTGAGATGTTTGGAAGGCCCACTGAAGTTCAATTTATTCACCATTCATCGTATGGGCTTTGTTTCCATGTTCTTACAAGGTCCACCATTCTACAATGTGAAAAATTCGTAAGAAACTCTTGTTAAAAATTAAATACAGGGTTTCCCTGGTGGCGCCAGTGGTTGAGAGTCTGCCTGCCGATTCAGTGGACGTGGATTCGTGCCCCGGTCCGGGAAGATCACACATGCCACGGAGCGGCTGGGCCCTTAAGCCATGGCTGCTGAGCCTGCACGTCCGGAGTCTGTGCTCTGCAACAGGAGAGTCCACAGCAGTGAGAGGCCCGCGTACCGCAAAAAAAAAAAAAAAAAAAAAAAAATGTATTACAGTTAAGATAGCCCATGAACCAGAATTTGCAGGGCACTTGGATTGAATTTTGGTGTCTGATTAGTTTTTTAGGAGATACCTTGTGCTCATCCAAAAGAACATACGGTATTGTAAATGCTTTGAAAAGCAAAAAGGTCTGTTCTCATCTTTCTATCAGAAATATTAATTGTTTTTCAAAATCCAGGAATTAAAAATTTACATTACCTCATGAAACCATAACCCTTAATTTTCAAAGAAAATCTGATTGTGGTTTGTGAAAAAAAAAAAAAAAACACCTAAAAACTGTTGTTATACCAAAGATAAAGACATCAGACTGAGTCACAAAGCTCTTGGAAATTCATCCCCAGCATTCGGATCTCCATTGGGCAGTGACATGCTAATGTCCCTGCTACTTACCTGACCTGCTGGGCAAAGAAAGGAAACACTGAGACACAGTAGATCACTGGGTAAATCATGTCATTTTTCCAATGATTTTTATATGGTTTATTTTTTATGTGGGGTTTTACACCCAGAGATTAGTGGTACGGATCCCACCAATGAAGGTGAGCATTTAAAACTTTCATCAAAATAGCAGATAAGAAACATGATCCATTATCCTAGAAAATTGGTCCGTAGCAATTTTTTAAAACATTTTATTGAAGTATAGTTGATTTACAATGCAGTGTTAATTTCTCCTGTACAGCAACGTGACTCAGTTGTACACATGTATATTCTTTTTGGAAAGAATTGAAAACTCTTCTCCATTAAAATTCTTTTCCATTATGGTTTATCATAGGATCTTAAATATAGTTCCCTGGGCTATACAGTAGGACCTTGTTTATCCATCCTATATACACTAGTTTGCATCTGCCAATCCCAAACTCCCAATCCTTCCCTCTCCACCGCCTTGGCAACCACAGTCTGGTCTCTCTGTCTGTGAGTCTGTTTCTGTTTCGTAGATATGTTCATTTGTGGCGTATTTTAGATTCCACATGTAATTGATATCATCTGGTACTTGTCTTTCTCTGTCTGACTTATTTCACTTAGTATGATAATCTCTACGTCCATCCATGTTGCTGTAAATGATATTATTTCATGCTTTTTTATGGCTGAGTAGCATTCTATTGTATATATAGACCACGTCTTCTTTATCCATTCATATGTCAGTGGACATTTAGGTTGTTTCCATGTCTTGGCTATTGTCAATAGTGCTGCTGTGAACATAGGGATGCATTCATTTTTTGAATTATAGTTTTGTCTTGGTATATGCCCAGGCGTGGGATTGCTGGATCATATGGCAAGTCTATTTTTAGTTTTTACAGGAACCTCCATACTGTTCTCCATAGCAGTTTCACCAATTTTACATTCTCACCAACAGTGTAGGAGGGTTCCCTTTTCTCCACACCCTCTCCAAGAATCCGTGGCAATTTCCTATAGGATGATACAAAGTTTATTGTTGGAAATATGGTATAACTTAGATTTTAAATCTCTGCCTCAAATCCTTGTGAAAAAAAATGCAGTTAGAGAAAGAAAATAGAGAAATCAACATATTTCTGATCTCTGTTCATACTTTTTTTCAGGGCCCGAGAGGACGCCCTTACCTTGGCAGCCTGTAGCTGAACAACCACATAAAGTGGAAGAAGAACATAAGGAGTATACTCCTGCTAATCCGGAAATTGGCAATTATTATAAACATAGAAAACAATGTAAGCTTTTCACGTTAATAGCAATACATATACAAAAGCTGATTAGACGGGTTTGATTTAGTTTTGATTAGACTGGTTTGACTTGTTTTAACTCTAAAACTCCTGTTATCATTTTATTTCCTATTTAAATTTTAACTTACCTTGTAGACGTTTCAGCGTATGAGATGAAATCCTTGTTTCCTACAACTCTTTCCATGAGGTGTTATGAAGTTTAATAAGATTCTCTTGGTAATTGTCTATAATTAACATAGGGTTTATCATTAGTAGTATGGTTATTTATTCACATTATTAACAATCGACCTGATTTTATGGTGAGTTAACCAGACTTTATTTGGAGGTGTGTGTCAGCTTTCTAGGGCTTCTTGAAACAAAGTACCACAAACTGGGGCTCAAAGCAAAAGAAATTTATTCTGTCACTTCTCACGGAAGCCAGAAATGCAAAATCAAAGTTTTAGCCATGCCAGCCTCTCTGCAAAGCCTGTAGGAGACTATCTTCCCTTGCATCTTCCAGCATCTGGTAGCCCCATGAGTTCCTTGGCTTATAGCAGCAGAACTCCAATCGCTGCATCTGTCTTCACAAGTTCTTTCTGTGTTTCCATATCCAAATTTCCCTCATCTCAATAAGGACACCGTTTTGGATTAGGAGCCCACCTACTCGCATGGGACTTTGTCTTAACTAATTAAATGTTCAATGACTTAACTTCCAAATTAGGTCACATTCTGAGGTACTGAAGGTTAAGACGTCTACATAGCTTTTTGGGGCATACAAAATTCAACCCATAACAAGATGACTTTGAGATGTTTGGAAGGTCCACTGAACTTCAATTTATTCACCATTCATCATATGGGCTTTCTTTTCATGTTCTTACAAGGTCCACCATTCTACAATGGGAAAAATTCATAGGAAACTCTTGTTAAAAATTAAATATAGGGGGGGCTTCCCTGGTAGCGCAGTGGTTGAGAGTCCACCTTCCGATGCAGGGGACATGGGTTCGTGCCCCGGTCCGGGAAGATCCCACATGCCGTGGAGCGGCTGGGCCTGTGAGCCATGGCTGCTGAGCCTGCGCGTCCGGAGCCTGTGCTCTGCAACGGGAGAGGCCACAACAGTGAGAGGCCCGTGTACCGCAAAAAGAAAAAAAAAAAAAAAAAAATTAAATATAGGGTTTCCCTCGTGGTGCAGTGTTTGAGAGTCCGCCCTCCAATGCAGTGGACGCGGTTTCGTGCCCCGGTCCGGGAAGATCACACGTGCCGCGGAGCAGCTGGGCCCGTGAGCCATGGCCACTGAGCCTGCACATCCGGAGCCTGTGCTCTGCATCGGGAGAGGCCACAGAAGTGAGAGGCCTGCGTACCGCAAAAAAAACAAACCAAAGAATAAAAACAAACTAACAAAAATTAAATATTATTGAGATTAAATCTGATTATCCTGCAATCTTTAATAATATTAATCAAAGATAAAATAGAAATAGAATTAAGATATACACATGTACATTCACTCAAGTACTTTGAAAACTATAATACATAAGTTGTATTTCTGTATGTTCTTTGGTGAATCACTGTCCTCTTTTGTAAGTTAAAAAAATCACTGATGCTTCACAGAGGCCAATTGCCAGGTTTCATAGCTACGAAGAAGCAGAGTCACTAGTGGTGTCCAGTCTGTTCACCACAGGCTGCCTCTACTGTATGCAAAATCATGCAGTTATTTCCTTTTCAGGATGTACCTCTATTTTGAATTTCCAGAGGGTAAATAAATTAAGAGCTTGATATTTACTTAGATTAAAGAAAAAAATCTTTCTTACACACACACATATATATATAAAATATAAATGGGATTATACTAAAGGATTGTATTATGACTTGCTTTTTTCATTTAACAACTCCAGAGCTCTTTTCACATCTACCTCCTTATTTTTAATGGGTATATACTGTTCCATAAAATGATATGTTCCATAATTTATCCACTATCTCATTAAAGAATTAGATTATGTGCAGATTTTTCCCTGTACATTCTTCTCATGTACACTTGGGTGTATCTCTCTTTGGATAGATACCTAATACTGGAATTTTTGAATCAAGGATTAATCTTTTAAAATATTGATAGATACCACAAATTGTACTCCAAACCTTATCTACCAATTTACATCCCCGAAGAATGCACCACAATATCACGTCACATACAATGAATATTGTTAATCATATTTTGTGAATAAGTGAGAATTTTTCATTACTGTTTTAATTTGCACTCTGATTACTTTTGAAACTGAGAATTTTTCTCTGTATTTACTGGGCGTTTTTATTTCTACTTCTATGATTTACCTGTTCATATCCTTGGCCCATTTTTCTATTAGGTTGTATTTTATTTGTTTGTAGGGGCTCTTTTTATGTTTTGTATATTAATTTTTTCTCTATGATAAAAGTAACAAGTATTTTCTCCCAAGCTGTTGCTTATCTTTAAACTTATTTAGGTATCTTAATCACAGAGAAAATTTTAAATTTTATGAGATCAATTCTTGATTAATTTCTTCTTCATTTTGTATCTTATTTAGGTAGGCCTTATCCAATCCAAGATATTAAATTATTTTCCAATTTTTGGATAATTTTTTATTTTTGTTTAAACTCTTAGGTCTTAAATCCAATTATCTTTGTATATGGCATAAAATTGCATAAAACTTTACATTTTTCCAGGAGGATTGCCGGTTGTCTAACACTAGTTCCCTACTGATATGAAACTTACATTTAATATAACCTAAATTCCATTTGAAATTTTTCAGTTGCTACCTTTTTATTTTTTCTTTTATCTGTCTTTCCCTACAAAAATACCACAGTGTTTTAATTTTTATACTTTCATAACTCATAACATGAATATTGAGCTGTGATTTCCTTTTATTTCTCCATAGATCTAGTCCAGAAATTCTTCAAAATTAATGGCAGTGTGTGTGTGTGTGTGTGTGTGTGTGTGTGTGTGTGTGTGTTGGGGAAGTGAATATATATATTTATATACTAAACACACACATACATTCATGTGTGTAAAATTTTCTGTCATTTCATGAGATTTTGGAAAGTGGAGACATGCATATGAATGTTCAGTCTGGCATCTTGATCCAATTTACTTTGACTCTGGTTGGGTGGGCATGTCCATTAGTTTTGAATTACAACCAGCCTCACTGACAACTCTTAATAGCAGGCTTCTTTATGTGCATGTGTAAATGTGAATCTATTGGGGAGATCTTGATTGTTACTGAAGTATGTGCTTTTTAAGCTGAACTATTACAGTCTAACAGAAGGTTCAAGGGCAAGTGAATGCTTCTTACTTGGCTAAAATTTGACAATGTTAATACAAACAGTGATAATCTTACACATCTACAAATCCTTCGGGCACCTCTTATGCACCTATATATGTTTTTTTGCAATTTCCTTAATAATTTCTTTTCAGAAATAATCAGTTAGTATAAGGATACTAGTTTGGCTTTTTTCCCCGTGAATTTTATTTTTGACCCTTGCCCCACTTGTTATTTTGTAGCTGAAGAATGTCTCAAATACTTTATTATTCTTTTCTTGGAATTAGTTAGTGCATATGTTTTAAGAAAAAAAAAATCTGGTGAGGAAAAATGTAAAAGGAACAAGAAGGGACTTAGCAAGCTGCTGAAAAATTTTGATCTTATTAGAGATTAGAGATTACTTAGATCTTTTTAGATGTGTTTACATCACAAAATCCAAATGGCACACAGTCTGAAATATCTGTGAGAACAACAACTGACCTGAATTTTTCTCTAAGAAACTCTAAGTACTGAAAGGCACCATTGCAAATATGAAGAACCCTTAAAGCAAGATTCCAAAATAGCACTACAGAGTATTGGGTAGGAAAAAGGTCTTAGTGGAGCTAATGTCATCAGGGAGTCTTAGTTCCTAAAATAGGGAGACTCCACCATAGCCATTGCACTGATAAATTCAGAAGGCAAGGATGTTCTTATATTTCTTAGCCTCATATTTTTAGTTTGTGTGGAAAGGAAAATGAAATAACTAAATTTAGGACTCTAGAAAATTGTTTTTTCTTAAACCCACATTTTTACTTCTTTCTGCTTTGCACTTTCAGCTTCAAATATTATTTCTTTTTTGAATCTTTCCACCAAGTGTAACTATTGATAGATAAAACTGTTGCCAGCATGTGACTCTGGAGGCCATTAAAAGTCTCTAAAGTACATATACCACGTCTTTCACCTTGAAATGTCAATAGCTCATATCTATGAAAGACAAGAAGACAAGGAAAAGGGGATGAAAATAAATAAGGCAAGACAGCATATTTCTGACTATGACAATATTCAATATTGGGAAAAGCCAGACTCAGCAATGCCTAAGTATTAATAAAGCTACTTGACAATAACGAAATATTTTGAGCAATTCCAAAATTTGGGGCATAAATGGATAGGGACATTTCAAGGGCATACATTAATTAGACAAACCTCTCATGGGAATTTTGCTTGCACACAGCAGACAACATGTTGAGCTATTTGGGATAAGACACACAGAGCCAGGTACCTCAAATTCCCTTAGGAAATGGATTATTGAAGACCACAGTACCCATGGAAGAGATTCCAAAACCCTAACTTCTCTTCCTACAATTCAGGTCCCCAAAGGATTGTCAAAGTTGTATTGGGATAAGAAATTTTTGCCATTTTAAAAGGGGCCCGAACAGAGGGAGACATGTTGACATGGCGGGGACATTCTGGAGGAGCAAGCTCCCCAAGGAGATGGAAATCTCCAGAAAAATTTTGACTAACAATTCTTTTAGTCCCTAAAACGATGAGAGCAAGGCAGTAGTGAGACAATCCAGACATTTTTCTCCAAAATCAAGTCTGAGGGTTGCATAGCAGAGTTAAAGGATTACTTACCAATTGTTCCAGCCCTGCCTGAATCTGTGTCAACTCTGGTAATGGGTTCGTTTTTCCATCCTTCTTGCCAACAAGATACCTATTCTGTTTGTAGGCTCAGTAGAAATCTTCCTAGAAGTGGGGTTGCCTGTACTTCATACGGAACTTTATTGACTCCTGTATGAAGCAATTTAACTGAAATTGCCAACTTCGTGGGGAGAACAATGGTCCTTCAGTTACAATTGTTCCCAAATACACTCTTGCTGACATACCTCCAGATGGACACATTGTAGACTGAGATATATACTAAATCAGGCCTGAAAATCCTTGATTTGTAGCCCCAAATCTTTAGGGCCAAAACTCTGTTTTGAGTAGTTAACATGCATGTGTTTCCAGTTTGCAAGGACATTGATGTTACAACTCTTTCACGTCACCACCCTGACCAGCAACCAACTTGTCCTGAAGTGACAGTATCACTTCAAGGCCTGTTCAGGGAGCCATGTGAAGCCAATGCCTCTCATTCAATAGATGTTCCGTACTGCCAAAGGAAGCCTGTGGCCCCACGCTCCCAGTTTTTCCTCACTCTTGCAAATTATAGGCATATTAATCCCACCTCAGGCAACCCATTATCACACAAACATCATTCTCCAAAGCCTTCTTCTTTCCCCTCCTTTAAGGTATCTCAGGAAAATGTCAACATCTTTCTCTTTGTTTTTTTGTTTGTTTGTTTTGATATTTTTGTCTCCTTTTCTTCTATTTCTTTAGCTTAAAAAATGCTTAATCACAAATGTTGAGTCAATATATTTATATGCTGATAATCCATTATGCCTTTTCGTAGATAAACTCGTCAATGAAATCACGACATTACCACCTCCTGAAACAGTCAGCAATGAAGAAGAAGGTAAAGAACCTATTGAAAAAACTATTCACAGTATTAAAGTTACAACACTGTAGTCAGACCTGGAGCATATCATTATATGACTTAAAAATTTTACTTTCATTAATCTGAGTATTTCGTAAAGTAATAACATGCTTAAAGAATTTGTACTACTACAATTTAAAGCCACTCTAAAATCTTTTAAATGGTAAAAAAAAAATCTAAGACTCAATTTTCAGATTTACTTGACAAGTGATAGGAAGTGAGCTCTTTTTAAAATACAACTTTATTTTAGTAAAATGTATTACATTTATATTTATATTAAGTATATATTTATCTAAAATATCATGTGTGTGTATAAATATATATTTCTATAAATATATTTAATACATTTTAATATAATTTTAAAATAATGATATAACAATCACATGCTTGAGAAATAAACTTGCCTCTGCTTAGAGTCAATTGTTGGTGTTTCCTAAGATTATGAGTGGGGGAAAGTTCAGAGTGAGAGTTTACAAAATCGACATTATCATTTTACTTTTTCTGACAAGAGTATTGTTCCTTATAAAATACTTGTGAAGACATAACAACCCAGGATGGCTCTCCTCTAAGGTCTTGAAAGAGGAGTGGTCTAATTGAAGACAGTGGACTGTCATTACATGAAACCCTATGTTCTCCAGTTCATGCAATCCAAGTATGTTTCTCATATGATTACTCTAATATTATTCACTTTCTTGATATATTTAAATATAGAAATCTGATCATCCTGGTTGGCCCCTTCTTAAATACCTTCAGTAATTTTCTACTAGGTTTGGGGTCATAGTCTAAGTTCTTAACCAGGCATTCAAGTCTGAAATGATCTGACCATTGAAGAACTTGCCAGTCTCATCTCTGGTCACATTCCTCACCCACATTCTCCACTCCAGACTACCTGAAGCTCTCAGAACTTACCGAACCTGCTTATGACACCTGAGTTTGCTCACCGTGGAATGACCTCTCTCTTACATAGTTTGTCTGGCAAACAATTTCTAGTCCTCTGAGCCTATATGGGAGCATCAGCTCCCTCTCAAAGTGTTTCTGGCCTTTGGAATTTGAATTAGATCCCTCTGTGCATACCACCTGTGCATCGCTATGAAAGCCCTCATTACCCTGCAACATAATTAACAGTGATTCTTGTCTGTCTCCCAAATTGAGAGCGTGTTCCTTGAGCATAAGACCCTGTTCATTTCTGTAACGTTAATGCCAACCACAGAGTCTGGCCCATGATAGGAACTCAAGGTATAACTTTTAGATGACTAAAGTAACAAATGAATGAATGTTCTATCAAAAATTTACTGAAGCCGGGGCTTCCCTGGTGGCACAGTGGTTGAGAGTCCGCCTGCCAATGCAGGCGACGCGGGTTCCTGCCCCAGTCCGGGAGGATCTCACATGCCATGGAGCACCTGGGCCTGTGAGCCATGGCCGCTGAGCCTGCGCATCCAGAGCCTGTGCTCTGTAACGGGAGAGGCCACAACAGTGAGAGGCCCGCGTGCCGCACCGGAAAAAAAAAAAAAAGAAAAATTTACTGAAGCCAAATTACCTTATTTTGTTATCATGTTCTATTTTGTTTTTTAAACAGAACCAATCCAGAGTGCACATGAGACTGCATTTTGGAAAATGTTAGCTAAAGGTATGCTCATAGTAGTTGGGTAGCTGGGAAAATGTTTTGGTTTTCTAAAGTCTTCTGTAAGAAAGCCAAGATCAGTGTAAATTGTTCTAATACTGAGATTTAATAAGTCAACATTTTGCTGCCATCATCACATGTAATAGCAAATGTAAAACAAACCCAGAAAGCTGATCAGTGTCACACATTTTCTGATTCTCTCCCCAAAACTCTTATTTTCCTACAAGTGTTGCAATCTAGTCATTTAGTTTATGATTAAAAATGTTAAATAAGGCTCTTGCTCAATATAATGCCTCTTTGTATTTGGAGCAGTATGCACATGGAGAGGCATGAATGAATGCAAATTATATATCAAAATATATGCATGCATAAAAGTAATATATAATCATAAATGTACAATCATGCATGTATAAATGTAACATGCATAGCATTTGTATGTATGCATGTATAAATGTAACATGCATATCATCTATGTATGCATACATGTATAAATATAATTCATGTATCACACACATACAAGCATGTGTTATAAATGTGAAATACATACCATATTCAATGGATCCTAACTTGCAGATTCTGTATTTGTGAATTTACCTGTATCTAAAATTAATCTGGAACCCTCCACTTGCAGAACTTTCACAGTCATTTGTGGACACACACAGAGTAGCAAAAAAAATTTAATTGCTTGATGCTCTTGTTCCCAGCTGAGGTATAACAAAGGACTCCTTTTTTCAGCTCTCATGCTTTAAACAAGTTCCTTTTTTTGTGGTCTGCTTAGTACTAGATGTTTCGCATTTTTATGCTTTCTGTTGGCGATTTTGCTATTTTAAATGCCCCCCAAGTATAGTAGTACAATGCTGTTTAATGTTCCTAAACACAAGAAGGCTGTGGTGTACCTCAGGAGAAAAATGTGTGTATTATATAAGCTTCATGTTGGTGTGAGTTATAATGCTGTTGATTGTGAGCTCAGTGTTGATGAATCAGCAGTATATACTAAATAAAGTGTCTCTAAACAGAAACACACACATAAAACAAGGTTAGATATTCATTGGTTGATGAAAATGTAGTGACCAGAGGCTTATAGCAACCTAAGCCTGTATTTCCCTTAGGAACAATGATGGTTCAGTATTCACTGATTCAGTGCTCACATAGCTTAACTACCATGACTACCATGAACAATGAGAATAAGCTGTATACACACACAAAAGTAAGTGAATTTTGTTTACCATAACACCAATTTATTGTTTAAACAGCTATAAATGCAGACACCAATGAGGACAACCAACGAGATCAAGCTTTTCAGCCAATTCCAAGTAAGAACAAAATACTTCAATTAAAGGGATACAAAAATACTTTCACACATTTTAGTGTCTACATGGTGATGCTGTTTTCCTCAGTAAGGTATAGAATATGTAAGAAGGTAGCATGGTGGCTGACATCATACCAGAGAGGACATTTACAGTTGTAGGAAAGTTATGTTTCCTAAAGTGTTCTTCAGTGACCACATCACAGATGACTATTTCCATCTCCCTGTTTTGTAACTTATATTCCTGAAACAGTAAACCAAATGAAGGAGCAGGCAAGTGAACAATATTTAGGATGCAGTTGTCTTAAATTGACAGACATTTTTAGAGCGGTTTTAAGCTTATAGAAAAATTGAGTAGAAAGTACAGAGTTCTCATATATTCCCCCTGCTCAGTTTCCCCTGTTATTAATATCTTCCATTCGTGTGGTGCATTTTTTTTAACAATTTATGAGCCAATATTGATACATTGCTATTAACTAAACTTCATAGTTTACATTAGGGTCCACCCTTTCTGTTGTACAATTCTACGGGATTTTGACAAATGCATAATGTCTTGTGTCCACCATTACAATCATACCGAGTAGCTTCATTGACCTAAAAATCCCCTACGATCTACTTAGCCAACCCTCCCTTCCCCAACCCTTGGCAACTACTGATCTTTTCACTGTCTCTATAGTTTTGCCTTTTCCAGAAGGTCAAATCATTGGAAACATACAGTATGTATCCTTTTCAGATTGGCTTCTTTTGCTTAGTAATATGCATTTAAGATTAAATATAGAAATCTGATCATCCTGGTTGGCCCCTTCTTAAATACCTTCAGTAATTTTCTGCTAGGTTTGGGGTCATAGTCTTAGTTCTTAACCAGGCATTGAAGTCTGAAATGATCTGACCATTGAAGAACTTGCCAGTCTCATCTCTGGTCACATTCCTCACCCACATTCTCCACTCCAGACTACCTGAAGCTCTCAGAACTTACCGAACCTGCTTATGACACCTGAGTTTGCTCACAGTGGAATGACCTCTCTCTTACATACTTTGTCTGGCAAACAATTTCTAGTCCTCTGAGCCTATATGGGAGCATCAGCTCCCTCTCAAAGTGTTTCTGGCCTTTGGAAGTTGAATTAGATCCCTCTGTGCATACCACCTGTGCATCGCTATGAAAGCCCTCATTACCCTGCAACATAATTAACAGTGATTCTTATCTGTCTCCCAAATTGAGAGCGTGTTCCTTGAGCGTAAGACCTTGTTCATTTCTGTAACTTTAATGCCAACCACAGGGTCTGGCACATGATACGAACTCAAGGTATAACTTTTAGATGACTAAAGTAACAAATGAATGAATGTTCTATCAAAAATTTACTGAAGCCGGGGCTTCCCTGGTGGCGCAGTGGTTGAGAGTCCGCCTGCCAATGCAGGCGACGCGGGTTCGTGCCCCAGTCCGGGAGGATCTCACATGCCAAGGAGCGCCTGGGCCCGTGAGCCATGGCCGCTGAGCCTGCGCATCCAGAGCCTGTGCTCTGCAACGGGAGAGGCCACAACAGTGAGAGGCCCGCTTACCGGAAAAAAAAAAAAATCATTACAGTTAAGATAGCCCATGAACCAGAATTTGCAGGGCATTTGGATCGAAGTTTGGTGTCTGATTAGTTTTTTAGGAGATACCTGGTGCTCATCCAAAAGAATATACGGTATTGTAAATGCTTTGAAAACCAAAAAGCTCTGTTCTCATCTTTCAATCAGCAATATTAATTGTTCTTTAAACTCTAGGAACCAAAAATATACATTACCTCATGAAAACATAACTCTTAATTTTCAAAGAAAATCTGATAGTGGTTTATGAAAAAAAGAACACCTAAAAACTGTTGTAGGACCAAAGATAAAGACATCAGACTGAGTCACAAAGCTTTTGGAAATTCATCCCCAGCATTGTGATCTCCATTGGGCAGTGACATCCTAATGTCCCTGCTACTTACAGGACCTGCTGGGCAAAGAAAGGAAACTCTGAGACACAGTAGATCACTGGGTAAATCATGTCATTTTTCCAATGATTTTTATATTGTTTATTTTTTTATGTGGGGTTTTTCACCCAGAGATTACTGGTACGGATCCCACCGATGAAGGTGAGCATTTAAAACTTTCATCAAAATAGCAGTTAAGAAACATGATCCATTATCCTAGAAAATTGGCCCGTAGCAATTTTTTAAAACATTTTATTGAAGTATAGTTGATTTACAATGCAGTGTTAATTTCTCCTGTACAGCAAAGTGACTCAGTTGTACACATAGATATTCTTATTGATTTTCTTTTCCATTATGGTTTATCATAGGATCTTAAATATAGTTCCCTGTGCTATACAGTAGGACCTTGTTGTTTATCCATCCTATATACACTAGCTTGCATCTGCTAATCCCAAGCTCCCAATCCTTCCCTCTCCACCCCATTGGCAACCACAGTCTGGTCTCTATGTCTGTGAGTCTGTTTCTGTTTCGTAGATATGTTCATTTGTGGCATATTTTACATTGCACATATCTGGTACTTGTCTTTCTGTGTCTGACTTACTTCACTTAGTATGATAATCACTAGGTCCATCCATGTTGCTGCAAATGACATTATTTCATGCTTTTTTATGGCTGCATAATATTCTACTGTATATATATATATACCACGTCTTCTTTATCCATTCATATGTCAGTGGACATTTCGGTTGTTTCCATGTCTTGGCTGTTGTAAATAGTGGTGCTGTGAACATAGGGATGCATTCATTTTTTGAATTATAGTTTGTCTTGGTTTATGCCCAGGAGTGGCATTGCTGGATCATATGGCAACTCTATTTTTAGTTTTTACAGGAACCTCCATACTGTTCTCCATAGCAGTTTCACCAATTTTACATTCTCACCAACAGTGTAGGAGGGTTCCCTTTTCTCCACACCCTCTCCAAGAATCCGTGGCAATTTCCTATAGGATGATACAAAGTTTATTGTTGGAAATATGGTATAACTTAGATTTTAAATCTCTGCCTCAAATCCTTGTGAAAAAAATGCAGTTAGAGAAAGAAAATAGTCAGAGAAATCAACATATTTCTGATCTCTGTTCTTACTTTTTTTCAGGGCCCGAGAGGATGCCCTTACCTTGGCAGCCTGTGGCTGAACAACCACATAGAGTGGAAGAAGAAAATAAGGAGTATACTCCTGCTAATCCGAAAATTGGCAATTATTATAAACATAGAAAACAATGTAAGCTTTTCACGTTAATAGCAATACATATACAAAAGCTGATTAGACGGGTTTGATTTAGTTTTGATTAGACTGGTTTGACTTGTTTTAACTCTAAAACTCCTGTTGTCATTTTATTTCCTATTTAAATTTTAACTTACCTTGTAGACATTTCAGCGTATGAGATGAAATCCTTGTTTCCTACAACTTTTTCCATGAGGTGTTATTAAGTTTAATAAGATTCTCTTAGTAATTGTCTATAATTAACATAGGGTTTATCATTAGTAGTATGGTTATTTATTCACGTTAGTAACAATTGGCCTGATTTTATGGTGAGTTAACCAGACTTTATTTGGAGGTGTGTGTCAGCTTTCTAGGGCTTCTTGAAACAAAGTACCACAAACTGGGGCTCAAAGCAAAAGAAATTTATTCTGTCACTTCTCACGGAAGCCAGAAATGCAAAATCAAAGTTTTGGCCATGCCACCCTCTCTGCAAAGCCTGTAGGAGACTATCTTCCCTTGCATCTTCCAGTATCTGGTAGCCCCATTAGTTCCTTGGCTTATAGCAGCAGAACTCCAATCGCTGTATCTGTCTTCAAAAGTTCTTTCTGTGTTTCCATATCCAAATTTCCCTCATCTCAATAAGGACACCGTTTTGGATTAGGAGCCCACCTACTCACATGTGACTTTGTCTTAACTAATTAAATGTTCAATGACTTAACTTCCAAATTAGGTCACATTTTGAGGTACTGAAGGTTAAGACGTCAACACAGCTTTTAGGGGCATACAAAATTCAACCCAAAACAAGATGACTTTGAGATGTTTGGAAGGTCCACTGAAGTTCAATTTATTCACCATTCATCGTATGGGCTTTGTTTCCATGTTCTTACAAGGTCTACCATTCTACAATGTGAAAAATTCGTAAGAAACTCTTTTTAAAAATTAAATATAGGGTTTCCCTGGTGGTGCCAGTGGTTGAGAGTCCGCCTGCCGATGCAGTGGACACGGATTCGTGCCCCGGTCCGGGAAGATCACACATGCCGCGGAGCGGCTGGGCCCGTAAGCCATGGCCGCTGAGCCTGCGCGTCCGGAGTCTGTGCTCCGCAACAGGAGAGTCCACAGCAGTGAGAGGCCCGCGTACCGCAAAAAAAAAAAAAAAAATGTATTACAATTAAGATAGCCCATGAAGCAGAATTTGCAGGGCATTTGGATCGAAGTTTGGTGTCTGATTAGTTTTTTAGGAGATACCTGGTGCTCATCCAAAAGAATATACGGTATTGTAAATGCTTTGAAAACCAAAAAGCTCTGTTCTCATCTTTCAATCAGCAATATTAATTGTTCTTTAAACTCTAGGAACCAAAAATTTACATTACCTCATGAAAACATAACTCTTAATTTTCAAAGAAAAACTGATAGTGGTTTATGAAAAAAAGAACACCTAAAAACTGTTGTAGGACCAAAGATAAAGACATCAGACTGAGTCACAAAGCTTTTGGAAATTCATCCCCAGCATTGTGATCTCCATTGGGCAGTGACATCCTAATGTCCCTGCTACTTACAGGACCTGCTGGGCAAAGAAAGGAAACTCTGAGACACAGTAGATCACTGGGTAAATCATGTCATTTTTCCAATGATTTTTATATTGTTTATTTTTTTATGTGGGGTTTTTCACCCAGAGATTACTGGTACGGATCCCACCGATGAAGGTGAGCATTTAAAACTTTCATCAAAATAGCAGTTCAGAAACATGATCCATTATCCTAGAAAATTGGCCCGTAGCAATTTTTTAAAACATTTTATTGAAGTATAGTTGATTTACAATGCAGTGTTAATTTCTCCTGTACAGGAAAGTGACTCAGTTGTACACATAGATATTCTTTTTGATTTTCTTTTCCATTATGGTTTATCATAGGATCTTAAATATAGTTCCCTGTGCTATACAGTAGGACCTTGTTTATCCATCCTATATACACTAGTTTGCATCTGCTAATCCCAAGCTGCCAATCCTTCCCTCTCCACCCCCTGGCAACCACAGTCTGGTCTCTCTGTCTGTGAGTCTGTTTCTGTTTCGTAGATATGTTCATTTGTGGCGTATTTTAGATTCCACATGTAATTGATATCATCTGGGACTTGTCTTTCTCTGTCTGACTTACTTCACTTAGTATGATAATCTCTACGTCCATCCATGTTGCTGCAAATGACATTATTTCATGCTTTTTTATGGCTGAGTAGCATTCTATTGTATATATAGACCACGTCTTCTTTATCCATTCATATGTCAGTGGACATTTAGGTTGTTTCCATGTCTTGGCTATTGTCAATGGTGCTGCTGTGAACATAGGGATGCATTCATTTTTTGAATTATCGTTTTGTCTTGGTATATGCCCAGGCGTGGGATTGCTGGATCATATGGCAAGTCTATTTTTAGTTTTTACAGGAACCTCCATACTGTTCTCCATAGCAGTTTCACCAATTTTACATTCTCACCAACAGTGTAGGAGGGTTCCCTTTTCTCCACACCCTCTCCAACAATCCGTGGCAATTTCCTATAGGATGATATAAAGTTTATTGTTGGAAATATGGTATAACTTAGATTTTAAATCTCTGCCTCAAATCCTTGTGAAAAAATGCAGTTAGAGAAAGAAAATAGTCAGAGAAATCAACATATTTCCGATCTCTGTTCTTACTTTTTTTCAGGGCCCAAGAGGACGCCCTTACCTCGGCAACCTGTGGCTGAACAACCACATAAAGTGGAAGAAGAAAATAAGGAGTATCCTCCTGCTAATCCGGAAATTGGCAATTATTATAAACATAGAAAACAATGTAAGCTTTTCACGTTAATAGCAATACATATACAAAGGCTGATTAGACGGGTTTGATTTAGTTTTAATTAGACTGGTTTGATTTGTTTTAACTCTAAAACTCCTGTTGTCATTTTATTTCCTATTTAAATTTTAACTTACCTTGTAGACGTTTCAGCGTATGAGATGAAATCCTTGTTTCCTACAACTTTTTCCATGAGGTGTTATGAAGTTTAATAAGATTCTCTTGGTAATTGTCTATAATTAATGTAGGGTTTATCATTAATAGTATGGTTATTTATTCACATTAGTAACAATTGACCTAATTTTATGGTGCGTTAACC
The DNA here is from genome assembly GCF_949752795.1 of Hyperoodon ampullatus. Classification (NCBI taxonomy): domain Eukaryota; kingdom Metazoa; phylum Chordata; class Mammalia; order Artiodactyla; family Ziphiidae; genus Hyperoodon; species Hyperoodon ampullatus. The sequence goes on from NC_136919.1 coordinate 51,416,728, forward strand.
AGACTTTATTTGGAGGTGTGTGTCAGCTTTCTAGGGCTTCTTGAAGCAAAGTACCACAAACTGGGGCTCAAAGCAAAAGAAATTTATTCTGTCACTTCTCACGGAAGCCAGAAATGCAAAATCAAAGTTTTAGCCATGCCAGCCTCTCTGCAAAGCCTGTAGGAGACTATCTTCCCTTGCATCTTCCAGCATCTGGTAGCCCCAGGAATTCCTAGGCTTATAGCAGCAGAACTCCAATCGCTGCATCTGTCTTCACAAGTTCTTTCTGTGTTTCCATATCCAAATTTCCCTCATCTCAATAAGGACACCGTTTTCTATTCGGAGCCCACCTACTCACATGTGACTTTGTCTTAAGTAATTAAATGTTCAATGACTTAACTTCCAAATTAGGTCACATTCTGAGGTACTGAAGTTTAAGACGTCAACATAGTTTTTTGGGGCGTACAAAATTCAACCCATAACAAGATGACTTTGAGATGTTTGGAAGGTCCACTGAAGTTCAATTTATTCACCATTCATCATATGGGCTTTGTTTCTATGTTCTTACAAGGTCCACCATTCTACAATGTGAAAAATTCATAAGAAACTCTTGTTAAAAATTAAATATAGGGTTTCCCTGGTGGCGCAGTGGTTGAGAGTCCACCCTCCAATGCAGTGGACGTGGATTCGTGCCCCGGTCCGGGAAGATCACACGTGCCGTGGAGCAGCTGGGCCCGTGAGCCATGGCCACTGAGCCTGCACATCCGGAGCCTGTGCTCTGCATCGGGAGAGGCCACAGAAGTGAGAGGCCTGCGTACCGCAAAAAAAACAAACCAAAGAATAAAAACAAACTAACAAAAATTAAATATTATTGAGATTAAATCTGATTATCCTGCAATCTTTAATAATATTAATCAAAGATAAAATAGAAATAGAGTTAAGATATACACATGTATATTCACTCAAGTGAATAAAACTATAATACATAAGTTGTATTTCTGTATGTTCTTTGGTGAATCACTGTCCTCTTTTGTAAGTTAAAAAAATCACTGATGCTCACAGAGGTCAATTGCCATGTTTCATAGCTACGAAGAAGCAGAGTCACTAGTGGTGTCCAGTCTGTTCACCACAGGCTGCCTCTACTGTATGCAAAATCATGCAGTTATTTCCTTTTCAGGATGTACTTCTATTTTGAATTTCCAGATGGTAAATAAATTAAGATCCTGTTATTTACTTAGATTAAAGAAAAAAATCTTTCTTACACACACACACATATATATATAAAATATAAATGGGATTATACTAAAGGATTGTATTATGACTTGCTTTTTTCATTTAACAACTCCAGAGCTCTTTTCACATCTACCTCCTTATTTTTAATGGATATATACTGTTCCATAAAATGATATGTTCCATAATTTATCCACTATCTCATTAAAGAATTAGATTATGTGCAGATTTTTCCCTGTACATTCTTCTCATGTACACTTGGGTGTATCTCTCTTTGGATAGATACCTAATACTGGAATTTTTGAATCAAGGATTAATCTTTTAAAATATTGATAGATACCACAAATTGTACTCCAAACCTTATCTACCAATTTATATCCCCCAAGAATGCACCACAATATCACATCACATACAATGAATATTGTTAATCATATTTTGTGAATAAGTGAGAATTTTTCATTACTGTTTTAATTTGCACTCTGATTGCTTTTGAAACTGAGAAATTTTCTCTGTATTTACTGGGCATTTTTATTTCTACTTCTATGATTTACCTGTTCATATCCTTGGCCCATTTTTCTATTAGGTTGTATTTTATTTGTTTGTAGGGGCTCTTTTTATGTTTTGTATATTAATTTTTTCTCTATGATAAAAGTAACAAGTATTTTCTCCCAAGCTGTTGCTTATCTTTAAACTTATTTAGGTATCTTAATCACAGAGAAAATTTTAAATTTTATGAGATCAATTCTTGATTAATTTCTTCTTCATTTTGTATCTTATTTAGGTAGGCCTTATCCAATCCAAGATATTAAATTATTTTCCAATTTTTGGATAATTTTTTATTTTTGTTTAAACTCTTAGGTCTTAAATCCAATTATCTTTGTATATGGCATAAAATTGCATAAAACTTTACATTTTTCCAGGAGGATTGCCGGTTGTCTAACACTAGTTCCCTACTGATATGAAACTTACATTTAATATAATCTAAATTCCATTTGAAATTTTTCAGTTGCTACCTTTTTATTTTTTCTTTTATCTGTCTTTCCCTACAAAAATACCACAGTGTTTTAATTTTTATACTTTCATAACTCATAACATGAATATTGAGCTGTGATTTCCTTTTATTTCTCCATAGATCTAGTCCAGAAATTCTTCAAAATTAATGGCAGTGTGTGTGTGTGTGTGTGTGTGTGTGTGTGTGTGTGTTGGGGAAGTGAATATATATATTTATATACTAAACACACACATACATTCATGTGTGTAAAATTTTCTGTCATTTCATGAGATTTTGGAAAGTGGAGACATGCATATGAATGTTCAGTCTGGCATCTTGATCCAATTTACTTTGACTCTGGTTGGGTGGGCATGTCCATTAGTTTTGAATTACAACCAGCCTCACTGACAACTCTTAATAGCAGGCTTCTTTATGTGCATGTATAAATGTGAATCTATTGGGGAGATCTTGATTGTTACTGAAGTATGTGCTTTTTAAGCTGAACTATTACAGTCTAACAGAAGGTTCAAGGGCAAGTGAATGCTTCTTACTTGGCTAAAATTTGACAATGTTAATACAAACAGTGATAATCTTACACATCTACAAATCCTTCGGGCACCTCTTATGCACCTATATATGTTTTTTTGCAATTTCCTTAATAATTTCTTTTCAGAAATAATCAGTTAGTATAAGGATACTAGTTTGGCTTTTTTCCCCGTGAATTTTATTTTTGACCCTTGCCCCACTTGTTATTTTGTAGCTGAAGAATGTCTCAAATACTTTATTATTCTTTTCTTGGAATTAGTTAGTGCATATGTTTTAAGAAAAAAAAAATCTGGTGAGGAAAAATGTAAAAGGAACAAGAAGGGACTTAGCAAGCTGCTGAAAAATTTTGATCTTATTAGAGATTAGAGATTACTTAGATCTTTTTAGATGTGTTTACATCACAAAATCCAAATGGCACACAGTCTGAAATATCTGTGAGAACAACAACTGACCTGAATTTTTCTCTAAGAAACTCTAAGTACTGAAAGGCACCATTGCAAATATGAAGAACCCTTAAAGCAAGATTCCAAAATAGCACTACAGAGTATTGGGTAGGAAAAAGGTCTTAGTGGAGCTAATGTCATCAGGGAGTCTTAGTTCCTAAAATAGGGAGACTCCACCATAGCCATTGCACTGATAAATTCAGAAGGCAAGGACGTTCTTATATTTCTTAGCCTCATATTTTTAGTTTGTGTGGAAAGGAAAATGAAATAACTAAATTTAGGACTCTAGAAAATTGTTTTTTCTTAAACCCACATTTTTACTTCTTTCTGCTTTGCACTTTCAGCTTCAAATATTATTTCTTTTTTGCATCTTTCCACCAAGTGTAACTATTGATAGATAAAACTGTTGCCAGCATGTGACTCTGGAGGCCATTAAAAGTCTCTAAAGTACATATACCACGTCTTTCACCTTGAAATGTCAATAGCTCATATCTATGAAAGACAAGAAGACAAGGAAAAGGGGATGAAAATAAATAAGGCAAGACAGCATATTTCTGACTATGACAATATTCAATATTGGGAAAAGCCAGACTCAGCAATGCCTAGCTATTAATAAAGCTACTTGACAATAACGATATATTTTGAGCAATTCCAAAATTTGGGGCATAAATGGATAGGGATATTTCAAGGGCATACATTAATTAGACAAGCCTCTCATGGGAATTTTGCTTGCACACAGCAGACAACATCTTGAGCTATTTGGGATAAGACACACAGAGCCAGGTACCGCAAATTCCCTTAGGAAATGGATTATTGAAGACCACAGTACCCATGGAAGAGATTCCAAAACCCTAACTTCTCTTCCTACAATTCAGGTCCCCAAAGGATTGTCAAAGTTGTATTGGGATAAGAAATTTTTGCCATTTTAAAAGGGGCCCGAACAGAGGGAGACATGTTGACATGGCGGGGACATTCTGGAGGAGCAAGCTCCCCAAGGAGATGGAAATCTCCAGAAAAATTTTGACTAACAATTCTTTTAGTCCCTAAAACGATGAGAGCAAGGCAGTAGTGAGACAATCCAGACATTTTTCTCCAAAATCAAGTCTGAGAGTTGCATAGCAGAGTTAAAGGATTACTTACCAATTGTTCCAGCCCTGCCTGAATCTGTGTCAACTCTGGTAATGGGTTCGTTTTTCCATCCTTCTTGCCAACAAGATACCTATTCTGTTTGTAGGCTCAGTAGAAATCTTCCTAGAAGTGGGGTTGCCTGTACTTGATACGGAACTTTATTGACTCCTGTATGAAGCAATTTAACTGAAATTGCCAACTTCGTGGGGAGAACAATGGTCCTTCAGTCACAATTGTTCCCAAATACACTCTTGCTGACATACCTCCAGATGGACACATTGTAGACTGAGATATATACTAAATCAGGCCTGAAAATCCTTGATTTGTAGCCCCAAATCTTTAGGGCCAAAACTCTGTTTTGAGTAGTTAACATGCATGTGTTTCCAGTTTGCAAGGACATTGATGTTACAACTCTTTCATGTCACCACCCTGACCAGCAACCAACTTGTCCTGAAGTGACAGTATCACTTCAAGGCCTGTTCAGGGAGCCATGTAAAGCCAATGCCTCTCATTCAATAGATGTTCCGTACTGCCAAAGGAAGCCTGTGGCCCCACGCTCCCAGTTTTTCCTCACTCTTGCAAATTATAGGCATATTAATCCCACCTCAGGCAACCCATTATCACACAAACATCATTCTCCAAAGCCTTCTTCTTTCCCTTCCTTTAAGGTATCTCAGGAAAATGTCAACATCTTTCTCTTTGTTTTTTTGTTTGTTTGTTTTGATATTTTTGTCTCCTTTTCTTCTATTTTTTTAGCTTAAAAAATGCTTAATCACAAATGTTGAGTCAATATATTTATATGCTGATAATCCATTATGCCTTTTCGTAGATAAACTCGTCAATGAAATCACGACATTACCACCTCCTGAAACAGTCAGCAATGAAGAAGAAGGTAAAGAACCTACTGAAAAAACTATTCACAGTATTAAAGTTACAACACTGTAGTCAGACCTGGAGCATATCATTATATGACTTAAAAATTTTACTTTCATTAATCTGAGTATTTCGTAAAGTAATAACATGCTTAAAGAATTTGTACTACTACAATTTAAAGCCACTCTAAAATCTTTTAAATGGTAAAAAAAAAATCTAAGACTCAATTTTCAGATTTACTTGACAAGTGATAGGAAGTGAGCTCTTTTTAAAATACAACTTTATTTTAGTAAAATGTATTACATTTATATTTATGTTAAATATATATTTATCTAAAATATCATGTGTGTATAAATATATATTTCTATAAATATATTTAATACATTTTAATATAATTTTAAAATAATGATATAACAATCACATGGTTGAGAAATAAACTTGCCTGTGCTTAGAGTCAATTGTTGGTGTTTCCTAAGATTATGAGTGGGGGAAAGTTCAGAGTGAGAGTTTACAAAATCAAAATTATCATTTTACTTTTTCTGACAAGAGTATTGTTCCTCATAAAATACTTGTGAAAACATAACAACCCAGGATAGCTCTCCTCTAAGGTCTTGAAAGCGGAGTGGTCTAATTGAAGACAGTGGACTGTCATTACATGAAACCCTATGTTCTCCAGTTCATGCAATCCAAGTATGTTTCTCATATGATTACTCTAATATTATTCACTTTCTTGATATATTTAAATATAGAAATCTGATCATCCTGGTTGGCCCCTTCTTAAATACCTTCAGTAATTTTCTACTAGGTTTGGGGTCATAGTCTAAGTTCTTAACCAGGCATTCAAGTCTGAAATGATCTGACCATTGAAGAACTTGCCAGTCTCATCTCTGGTCACATTCCTCACCCACATTCTCTACTCCAGACTACCTGAAGCTCTCAGAACTTACCGAACCTGCTTATGACACCTGAGTTTGCTCACCGTGGAATGACCTCTCTCTTACATAGTTTGTCTGGCAAACAATTTCTAGTCCTCTGAGCCTATATGGGAGCATTAGCTCCCTCTCAAAGTGTTTCTGGCCTTTGGAAGTTGAATTAGATCCCTCTGTGCATACCACCTGTGCATCGCTATGAAAACCCTCATTACCCTGCAACATAATTAACAGTGATTCTTGTCTGTCTCCCAAATTGAGAGCGTGTTCCTTGAGCATAAGACCTTGTTCATTTCTGTAACGTTAATGCCAACCACAGGGTCTGGCACATGATAGGAACTCAAGGTTTAACTTTTAGATGACTAAAGTAACAAATGAATGAATGTTCTATCAAAAATTTACTGAAGCCGGGGCTTCCCTGGTGGCACAGTGGTTGAGAGTCCGCCTGCCAATGCAGGCGACGCGGGTTCGTGCCCCAGTCCGGGAGGATCTCACATGCCACGGAGCGCCTGGGCCCGTGAGCCATGGCCGCTGAGCCTGCGCATCCAGAGCCTGTGCTCTGTAACGGGAGAGGCCACAACAGTGAGAGGCCCGCGTACCGCACCGGAAAAAAAAAAAAAGAAAAATTTACTGAAGCCAAATTACCTTATTTTGTTATCATGTTCTATTTTGTTTTTTAAACAGAACCAATCCAGAGTGCACATGAGACTGCATTTTGGAAAATGTTAGCTAAAGGTATGCTCATAGTAGTTGGGTAGCTGGGAAAATGTTTTGGTTTTCTAAAGTCTTCTGTAAGAAAGCCAAGATCAGTGTAAATTGTTCTAATACTGAGATTTAATAAGTCAACATTTTGCTGCCATCATCACATGTAATAGCAAATGTAAAACAAACCCAGAAAGCTGATCAGTGTCACACATTTTCTGATTCTCTCCCCAAAACTCTTATTTTCCTACAAGTGTTGCAATCTAGTCATTTAGTTTATGATTAAAAATGTTAAATAAGGCTCTTGCTCAATATAATGCCTCTTTGTATTTGGAGCAGTATGCACATGGAGAGGCATGAATGAATGCAAATTATATATCAAAATATATGCATGCATAAAAGTAATATATAATCATAAATGTACAATCATGCATGTATAAATGTAACATGCATAGCATTTGTATGTATGCATGTATAAATGTAACATGCATATCATCTATGTATGCATACATGTATAAATATAATTCATGTATCACACACATACAAGCATGTGTTATAAATGTGAAATACATACCATATTCAATGGATCCTAACTTGCAGATTCTGTATTTGTGAATTTACCTGTATCTAAAATTAATCTGGAACCCTCCACTTGCAGAACTTTCACAGTCATTTGTGGACACACACAGAGTAGCAAAAAAAATTTAATTGCTTGATGCTCTTGTTCCCAGCTGAGGTATAACAAAGGACTCCTTTTTTCAGCTCTCATGCTTTAAACAAGTTCCTTTTTTTGTGGTCTGCTTAGTACTAGATGTTTCGCATTTTTATGCTTTCTGTTGGCGATTTTGCTATTTTAAATGCCCCCCAAGTATAGTAGTACAATGCTGTTTAATGTTCCTAAACACAAGAAGGCTGTGGTGTACCTCAGGAGAAAAATGTGTGTATTATATAAGCTTCATGTAGGTGTGAGTTATAATGCTGTTGATTGTGAGCTCAGTGTTGATGAATCAGCAGTATATACTAAATAAAGTGTCTCTAAACAGAAACACACACATAAAACAAGGTTAGATATTCATTGGTTGATGAAAATGTAGTGACCAGAGGCTCATAGCAACCTAAGCCTGTATTTCCCTTAGGAATAATGATGGTTCAGTATTCACTGATTCAGTGCTCACATAGCTTAACTACCATGACTACCATGAACAATGAGAATAAGCTGTATACACACACAAAAGTAAGTGAATTTTGTTTACCATAACACCAATTTATTGTTTAAACAGCTATAAATGCAGACACCAATGAGGACAACCAACGAGATCAAGCTTTTCAGCCAATTCCAAGTAAGAACAAAATACTTCAATTAAAGGGATACAAAAATACTTTCACACATTTTAGTGTCTACATGGTGATACTGTTTTCCTCAGTAAGGTATAGAATATGTAAGAAGGTAGCATGGTGGCTGACATCATACCAGAGAGGACATTTACAGTTGTAGGAAAGTTATGTTTCCTAAAGTGTTCTTCAGTGACCACATCACAGATGACTATTTCCATCTCCCTGTTTTGTAACTTATATTCCTGAAACAGTAAACCAAATGAAGGAGCAGGCAAGTGAACAATATTTAGGATGCAGTTGTCTTAAATTGACAGACATTTTTAGAGCGGTTTTAAGCTTATAGAAAAATTGAGTAGAAAGTACAGAGTTCTCATATATTCCCCCTGCTCAGTTTCCCCTGTTATTAATATCTTCCATTCATGTGGTGCATTTTTTTAACAATTTATGAGCCAATATTGATACATTGCTATTAACTAAACTTCATAGTTTACATTAGGGTCCACCCTTTCTGTTGTACAATTCTACGGGATTTTGACAAATGCATAATGTCTTGTGTCCACCATTACAATCATACCGAGTAGCTTCATTGACCTAAAAATCCCCTACGATCTACTTAGCCAACCCTCCCTTCCCCAACCCTTGGCAACTACTGATCTTTTCACTGTCTCTATAGTTTTGCCTTTTCCAGAAGGTCAAATCATTGGAAACATACAGTATGTATCCTTTTCAGATTGGCTTCTTTTGCTTAGTAATATGCATTTAAGATTCCTCCATGTCTTTTTGTGCCTTGATGGTTCACTTCTGTTCATCACGGAATAATATTCCATTGTATGGATGTACCAGTTTGTTTATCCATTCACCTATTGAAGGACGTCTTGACTGTCTCCAAATTTTGGCAATAATGAATAAAGCTGCTAGAGACCTGCACGTGTAGGTTTTTGTGTAGTCATAAGTTTTCAACTTATTCGGGTAGATACCAAGGATCGTGATTGCTGAATCATGTGGTAAGACTATGTTTAGATTTGTAAGAAACTACCAAAGTGTCTTCCAATGTGGCTGTACCATTTTGTATTCCCACCAGCAAGGAATGAAAGAATTCCTGCTACTGAATGTAGTTTTCATTCATGGATTAATTTTATTTATATGAGTGAAAGAACTCCTGACTTGATGGAAAATTTCATAATGAGGCAATATATTAATTTTCCCCAATCCTCTGTCCTTCAAAAAGACATTGAAAAAGAAATAACATCTGATAATACATCTAAGTCCTGTCACCTCAATTCTGTACTGGATTATTTGACCAGTACAGCCACTTGCCTTTCAGTGCATCAAGAAAACAGAGTCAGTCTTCTTTGTTTAGAAAAGTGATATACAGTAATGACAAATACTTTAGAAATATTTTGTGTTTTCAAGTAATTAAAATGAGCATCACTGATTTTCTATTACATATTGAGCACCTACTACACTATACATACATTATTATGTCAGCCCTCACAGCAACTCCATGAAAGTTGGTATTATCTCCATTTTACAGATGAGGAAACTGAGGCTTAGAGAAATAAAAAGCTGTCCAAACTTGTAATTAGCTTTTCTATAATTTCCAGTGGTTAGGAATTTCAAACCCTTCTCTAGTTTTGACCACCACCTTGATAAACAAAATGTACTATAAGCACACCTATTTACAAACACCCTTTTAAGGAGTAGCAAAGCAATTCAGGAGCACAGTCCATTTTAACATAATTTGTTTATTCCCAAAATAATCTCCCTCAAAGTCAAGATATCAGTCATTGACAACTGTGCACATTTCACTCCCCTTGGCCTAGGATTGCACTTTGACAATTACAAGTTTTTTAAATATCAGAGAGTTAGATATGGGAGCTTGTCATTGCTTGTTACCAAAATATCATTACCTAGAAAATCATGAAAACCCTTGGAACTTTTAGGTGGGAGGAGGTTGGGGGAAAGGGGAGAAATAGCAACATGGTTATTTAAAGTCACCATTAAGTGCCTATTAAGTCAGACATATATTCAGGAAGATATAAAATTTGGCAGTAAAGATATATTTTCATTACTTTAGGAAAAAGACTTTTGATGTTTCTGGATCCAGACATGATTTTTATTATATAATGTATTTTAGAAAGTTAACTAAATTTCCATTTCTTTAACATCAAGTACACTAGATTTGATCACAGTAATAAAATGGCAAATTCAGTTCTTTTTTTTAAAATAGATTTATTTATTTTATTTATTTTTGGCTGTGTTGGGTCTTCGTTGCTGCATGCGGGCTTTCTCTAGTTGCGGTGAGTGGGGGCTGCTCTTCATTGTGGTGCACGGGCTTCTCATTGCAGTGGCTTCTGTTGTGGAGCACAGGCTCTAGGCGCGTGGGCTTCAGTAGCTGTGGCATGCAGGCTCCATAGTTGTGGCTTGCGGACTCCAGAGCTCAGGCTCAGTAGTTGTGGTGCATGGGCTTAGTTGCTCCATGACATGTGGGATCTTCCAGGACCAGGGCTTGAACCCATGTCCCTTGCATTGGCAGGCAGATTCTTAACCACTACACCACCAGGGAAGCCCGCAAATTCAGTTCTTAAGCCTTGTGGAGAAAGCATTGTAATACATCATCCTTTTAGCTTAAAAGAAAGTCAATGCATGTCCCAACAGTAGAATTGCATCTTTCTCTCTTGAAGGACTAATCCCTTGTGTGTAATTTCATCACATTTTTTTTTTTTCTTTTTTGCGGTACGCGGGCCTCTCACTGTTGTGGCCTCTCCCGTTGCGGAGCACAGGCTCCGGATGCGCAGGCTCAGCGGCCATGGCTCACGGGCCCAGCCGCTCCGCGGCATATGGGATCCTCCTGGACCGGGGCACGAACCCGTATACCCTGCATTGGCAGGCGGACTCTCAACCACTGCGCCACCAGGGAGGCCCCATCACATTTTTAATAGTAATCTCTTCAGTCTTGAATTGTTTTTATTATTATTATTATTCAGGGAGGAAGTCTGATACATATTTTAACATCTGGTAACCTGGGTTTGATACCAAATTTTGCCACTTATTAGCTATGTACCAAGGGCAAATCCATAAACTTCTGTGATCCTGGAAAATGGAGCAAAGGACAGCTCCCCCATGATTGCTGTGAAGGGGAAAGGTAAAAAAGTTAAGAGTACTTGGCTGTAGGGAGTGGCCTATAGCCTTCTCCTTTGCATTGCATGAGGGTAGTGGGGAGAACTCAGTGAAGACTCCGGGTGGTGAAGGCTTCTCTTCAGTTGCTTTGCGATCCTTATTCCTCCAGGAAAACATGCTGAGCAGAGTCACTCTTTCCCATTGCATTTTCTTTCTTTTCTCTCAGACTCTGATGTGAATGCTACAGATAAAGACAACCTGGCAGAAGTTAAGAAAGCCAAATTAAGGTTAATTCTGGGCATCTCGTTGACGAGCCTCTTCCTTTTTGCCATCCTCTTGGCAGTCAGTTGTACCGTGCTGTACAAAGTGAAGATAAAGAAGTAAGTCTACAGACCTCTGGAGTCTTTAAAACATGTGAGAGGAAACACCCACTCTGCTCTCTTTAGTAGAGTGCTAGGCAAACGTGACTCCCAAGTTTATAAGGTATTCATTTTGGCTCCATTTCCCCTATTTGGAAAGGAGCATGGGGCTGTCTCTCAGGGAATATCCCACTTGGACTTTTTCCCAATATTTTAAATAGTCATCTAGAGATAGTAACAACCCTAGTCAATTGGAAAGGGTATAGAGAATCTAGAAATGCATTCTTTTTTAATAGCCTTGAAACAAAAGGGCTATGACCTCTGTTCTAAACAGCACATCTGTGTAGGGTCTAACATTTTTCATTCATTTTTGTATAGTGTTATAATAAATAGCTAATATATTGGACAGAATTCATATATCACTTTAAGATGCTTTTCTAAGCCAAGCTGCAAATGTACACAATTAAAAACAATTTTTGATGTATGTTTTTTTTTTCAGATGTAAAAAAGCTCTTCAGTGTGGTGAAGACTCTGTCGACCCAGAGCAGGAACCTCTTTATAACTGATCCATGAGAAGGTGTATCAACACATCTTTTTCTAAGAGTACTGACAGCAGCACATTTTGGGGCACCACTTCTTCAGAATTAAGGAAATCAGACACAAGGTCAAAATCTAGGACAACGGACGTGGTTTCCACAGGCTCAGATGAGGCAGGCATGAATGATGAGTCAGACTTAATTCAGAGTGAGGAACAAAGACAAACCCACTGATGAATAGACAACTTTAATTTTTTTTGTCATAAAAAATATGTTGGTGCCACTCATGTTATGATTTGGAAACTCTGTTGAGACCTTTAAATTTTCTGGTGTTTTAAAAGGAGGGCAGGGCTTCCCTGGTGGCACAGTGGTTGAGAGTCCGCCTGCCGATACAGGGGACACGGGTTCGTGCCCCGGTCCGGGAAGATCCCACATGCCGCGGAGCGGCTGGGCCCGTGAGCCATGGCCGCTGAGCCTGCGCTTCCGGAGCTCCGCAGCGGGAGAGGCCACAAAAGTGAGGCCCGTGTAACGCAAAAAAAAAAAAAAAGGAGGGCATATTCAATTAAAAAATCTCTCAGCTATAAAAACCATTCAATGGAAAAAAATAGAAGGAAATAACTTAAGGTGTGGAAAACTTCATCAAGTAAAAATGATCCTGGAAAGTGACTTAAGGAAAATATTCATTTTAGGCTGGCTCTTTTTAAAATGGGAACATTTAGTTTTTTACCTTACTTGGGGGCATTTTGAGGACTTTCAGGGTAATCACTACTAACTACGCCCCTCCCCACCACCAAAGCAAAAAAACACACCTGTTCATGTTTTACTGGCAAAACAGGTGTGCCGTATCAAGAGACAAAACTAGCACTAGAGACTCTTAGCATTCTTCAATTGTTTCCAAGTCATCAGGGTCCTCTCATAGGACAGTAAGATTTAGGACCTTCTAAAGTATCCATAACCATTTGAGATAACATTGTTTTTCAGAAGAAAAGAAAGGAAGGAGGGATCCCAGCATGTAATTTCTTAGAGGGGGATCCATGGACCCTGAATCTTTTAGAGCTGGAGGACCCTTCCTTCTCTCTTCCCCCCAGCACCCAGGCTCAGTATGTGCTACTGGAAGAAAAGCAAACATCTCAAAGACTAATTGAAGTTATCAGTGACTTATGAACCTATCTATCCTAGGAGTATTTCAGTTTACAAAGAAGAACAATGGAATAGGGAACTGTTTCCCTTTTAGGAATCAGTTTCAACTGGAAGGATTTTAGGGACATGTACCAGGTCCTTTGTGGATATGTGTTGATGATGGGAAGGGGAAGAACTTGTCCTCCTCAATTCTCACCTACTTTATGCTAGGCACTTTGGTACATTACAGCACACTGAATCTACTACCCTATGAAAGGCAAGTTTATTTTACAGATCAAGAAAGGAGAACTCGGGTAAGTCAGATACCTTGCCTAAGATCACCTGCTAGAGAGAAGCAAAGTTTAGATGTGCTTCACAGCTGAGGTTCTCTCCATGATCCATGAAGGTTAATAGCCAAACTTATTATAAGTCAAAGGATGTTGTTTAGGAGCAAGGTAGGCATCCACAAGGCAGGAGATTCCTTAATCCAAGGGTCCTTTCATCTCTTGGGAAATTGTTTTCCTTACCTGTAGGTTAGGTCTTTATGAACCTTCTTCCCCATGGAGGACAGACACACACTACACTCACCTGACGCAGCCCTACCATGCATTCTCTGGGTCATTCCCTCCCTCGTTATTTTCTCCCCTGACGCCAGCCCCAAGCTCTCCACTGGCTGGGAAAGCTACGAAGCTCTGCCTTCGAGCAGCAACGGACTATATAAGGCGGTACCCTGGCTGGAGAAGAGGTAGTAGGGTGTGTGTTAAGCTCTGCCTTCGAGCAGCAACGGACTATATAAGGCGGTACCCTGGCTGGAGAAGAGGTAGTAGGGTGTGTGTTAAGCTCTGCCTGCTTTTCCCATCAGTGCACACAGTTTTCGAAGCCAGAGGAGGTGGCCTTGAGCAGTAGCCCATGCTGCCCTCCGTGGGTTACTTTTGCCATTTTCCATGCCCTTTTGACAGCCCCCGGGGTCGGTGCCAGCGTTTGTGCTGCCAGTTCAGGCACCGGGAAATGCGGTGGGAACTGAGTTAGGCAGCTCGTTGCAGCAGCTTGGAGGTGCTCGGAGTGCAGCGGAGCCATGTTGAATCCATGGGTGAGAAAAAGGCTTGTGGGAAGAATGTCAGGTGGGCTTGGGGAGGGGTTGGCTACCAACCATTCCCACCTTTTTACTCCACCCACCCTTGGAAGGGACCACGAATTTTCTTGATTGGAAAGAGGTGTAAGGGTTGCTTTTGTCTCCAGTACTAATGTACTATACCTTGAGAAAGTTACTCAATATGGCTTTACTGTGCCTAAAAGGGCCAAAAGAGATGTTAACTATATATATATATATTTTTTAATTGGTTTCTCATCCTCAGCATAACTTGCAGATACCATTGTAGGTAACATTGTAAAGTGCAGTCATGGTATTGGGGGCGGGGCATGAAGAATGTCAGGTAGTCTAGAAGTGAGGAGAGGGTCCTACATCCCAGGCTGGTGTGTATGTGTATTGGGAGGGGGAGTGTCTTTTCATTTGTCCCCTGCTGACCCTCCATGCCATGACTAAACCTGGATTTCCTAAACAAGTTGTCTGGACCTCTGATGTGTTTGTTTCCTTTTAAAGGACAAAATAAAACCAGTTCCTTTTTAACTTGTTTCCCCCCATTCCGAAACACCCTTGCATTTCCTTTCTCTGGTGCCCATAATCTGTCTCTTCCCCAGCCCTCAAAAAGGGCTGTTTACTCCCACCTACCTACTTAAGGGCAATTCCTATAGAGTGGCTATTATGGGCAAGAGGAAAACAAGCACTTGCCTTCGAACGAGGAACCAAGTTGTTAAGAGTTCGCAAGAGTAAATCTTCCCAGCATCGCACAGCCAGGTTCAGGAGCCTTAAGGGCTAGTCCTTACTCCCTCTTACTTCACCCCTCCCACGTCAAGTGTGTTCGACATATACCGAGCAGTGAGGGTGCTATGCAAGATCCTGTTTGAGGACGTTCTTCGAGAGCCTTTTGGGTGGTCACACAGTTTCTGAAACCGTGGAGCGGGGGCGTCCAAGAGACACTCGGGAAGATGGTTGGCTTAGGCTGGTCACCCGCAGAGAATCTCCGCCCCAGTACTGAGAAGCTGAGAGAGCTGAGAGAGCTCAGCTCCCAGGCCGGCTCTACGTGGGTGGCCACCCCGCCCCCAAGGCTCCGGAGGGGGAGAGTGGGGCGGGGCCAAAGTCACGTGGCCAGGGAGGCAGGGCGAGGAGTGTGCTGTGGACCGGCGTGTGCGGACGGGTGATGCCAGCTCTTGGGAACGCGGGATCCTAGAAAGGCATGCACAGTAAGATGCACGTGCGTGGTCTTGTGTGGTTTTATCATCGCTTCCTGTCACCCATCCCCAGTATGGTATTACTCTAAGGAGCTTCCTGTGCTCTGGGGAAAGGTGATGGGTGGGGTGGGACCCCGGTTGTGGCGAAGAGGATTTACAAGTCAGGAGGAGCTGTTTCCAATCACCTGTAGCCTGAGCGAAGGTTATATGTGTGCCTCAGACTTCAAAATTTGCCCTCCAAATCCAGCTTCTGATGCAGCAAAAAAATTTTAAACTTCGGACATGGAGGTAAAGTACAGTTTTTTGTTTGTTTGTTTTGTTTTTTCAATAGCACCCCAACGCACTGCTTAAATAGCCTTTCCTGAATCATGGCAACCAGATAAAACCCAGCTTATGCCAAAATGCAGTTCTAGCTGGTTACCCAGAGTTTACTCCCCTTTCCAAGTTTATTTAAAAAGAAATTAGATCCATTTGTTTATGTTTGGAACATAGGATAGTTCTCATTCTTGTGCCTGCTCTTCACCTTTTTCCTTCTCCATCAAAATGTCCTACACCTTTGTTACACACGTTGTTTTGGATTTCAATAGAGTTGATTTCTTAACAGAAAACAAATGATAAATTGAAAAGCGAGTGAGCCAGGAGAAAGCTCATTGTGTAAAGAGGAAGCACATGTGTGTTATCAAAACACGTAGGTTATCTAAAATAAATTCAGAGTTTTAACGAGTATAATTTGGACGACGTCTCATATCTGAAATTTCTTGTTGGGGAGAAGAGAGAAGTCTGTAAATTATCCCATCATTGCCATAGGAAAGTATATCTTGGAAAGAGGGAAGAGGTGGAGATTTCCTTAGTAAAAAGTCAGGAAGGAGCTGCCAGGTATTGTGAAGAGCCATGACTAAGCAGCCTGATCTCTTGTCGCTGTCCTGGGTTTCCTCAGGAGTGTGGATCCAACTGGTCTGGAGTTTTATTTTTTTGATTTTTTTTAAGGTTTTTTTAATGGTTGGTTGTGGAAGGGTGTGTTTTGCTTAACTTGGTGTTTGAGGCATTCTGTAGAATATCAGGGACCTTAGTGAGATTGTTAAGAACCACTAAATTAAGAAAAGACTAATGTTTTAAAAAAACTTTCTTGTGACAGAGGAGATATATTGGTGTGTGAGTCTATGTACAGTTCTGTGTAAGAGGCATTTGGCTATTTGAACTATTACCAAATTGTCACTGCTTGGTAAAAAGGTGAATAGTGTATATCCAAACCATGTCATGTTTGACACAGTTCAATATGTATACACGTGGCCTATCCCACAGATGTATAGTTACTCTAGTAATAAGACACGAATGTACTTTAATCAGTCATGGGAATGAGCTAGACATTTGAAAGACTTAATCAGTGATAGCCGTTGACATGCTCATTCCAGGAACTGACCTGTTAGTCAACAATTCCCTGCATTTAAGGCTGGGTTTGGAAAAGTTAATGTCCTTGTGATAGGAAACTCATTGTCCAGGATATTCTGGAGTCCACATTTCATCTTAAGTGATGTTTAAAGATAAACCCATCTTCCATTAACAACACTAGGCACAACTATGGAAGAATTGGAAAGAATCAACAAAGAAATCGAGTCAGTCAAGGCTGAGGTTGCAGAAAAGGGGAAGAGGCTCTCCAGGTTTACTTTAGCGCTTGAAGAGCTATCGCAAAGCCCCGCGGCCTCCTTGAGTGACACAAAAGTGAGACAAGGTTTTCCTGAAAATAGTCTGCTCCCAAAAGAACAGTGGAATGAACCGTCAAAGAGCAAAGAGAGTCAGCCTAGAAAGTACGTGATGGACCACAGATGTCCAGCAACTGACCTTGAATATGATCCCTTGCTCAATTATTCTGCAGGGCTGCTTGGGGCATCTAAAGCAAAGCAGGGTAAGACTGACAGGCAGCACTTCTGGAAGAAATCTGTGGGTGGAAATTGCCACAAGTCCCTGGAGAGCCAAAGACCTTATGTTTCACCAATACGAATTAAAATAAATCTTCAAGATTCTGATGAAGATGACCTTGTAATGGATGTACCTCCAGTCATTCCTACTTCTAAGAAATCTAAGCCATTTAGAGGCTTTAAATATCAGAATATGGATGAAAAGATACAAGTATTGCCCCCGGAGGAGAGAAATCTTCAGATCAGTGGTATGGAAGAGGAGAAGATAGATGAAACGCAACTAACCACACAAACAGATGATGACAGTAACAAGTTAGAACCACCAAAATCACACATGAAAACCTCACTAGATACTAAAACTAACATAAACTTATGTGGTGTTAAAAACCACATTTCTAAGATGGAAAGTTTCGATGGTGAGGAAAAGCATGTCTGTATTTCAGGAGAAAGTATAACTTGTGCACCTCTCAGTGACAAAGAAATACAGAAGGAAAGTCATAATGAAAGTTACCCAAAGAGCAGAAGACGTGTGAAAACAATTGATGATACTCAAAAAGAAGAAACTGAATGGCAATATTCACCAAGCCAACTCCGGTTCTGTTATTCAGACGATCATGTGAAAGACAAAGTTCTGAGAGTACAAGACGACAGTCAAGACTTCACTACTTTTGAAGACAACAGATTAGTTGAATTTGATTTTGATAAGGAATGTACTGAAGATGACACTCCTTCTGATTCTGATGACACTGTGAAGGAATGTCTTCGAATTTTCAATAAGTTCACACGAAGCAAAGCTCATAAGGGAGAGACTGCTAAGCAGGTTGGTCACTTTTTTAAAAATCCTTTTCCTAAATCTAAAGGAGTTTCCCTTAAATATATATGCTCTATATTCTAAACCCTATAGAATATATATAACATCTATTATATATATTTCTAATACTTACGATTAATAATGTATTAAAATAAGGCAAAACCTTGGTAATTGGCCAGCCATCATGTCTTGCAGACTTGACATTTTCCAGAGACCCTGGTATTAATGTACAGTAACTTATAGTTGATTTCCCAAATTAGAGGTATCTTTTATAGGAATCTATGCATGTCAGATTATCCAAATTAAATTATTTTTTCTGAATTATTTTTTAATAATTTGCCTAGTATTTTGTAGCTTGGATTCCTGTGGCTCTTCGGGAAACATAACTTTGCTTTTACTACACTGAAATTGGATGTCTTATCTTTTTCCCATTAGCCTTCAGGAAAGCAAATGGAATTAGATATGCAGTATTACCAAAACGTTTCTGGACTAAAAAGGAGAATTGCGCACACTGCCAAGTTTGATGTGAGTCATTTTGTTTCTCTTTCTCTCCCACTTCCCACCCTCCCTGTCTCTCTCAGCAGTTTATGAAGTACCTACCTTGTCATTTCAAGCTTTAAGTAGATTCCAGTACTTGTTATCCTATTATCCACTAGGGGGCACAAGTGGGCAGTCAATAAATTTATTGCCTACTTGTAAGCATTTTCTGAAACCTTCATTTTTCTCCCCCATTATCTAACGTTTTCATTGAACGAAGGTATGTTGTTTTTGTATAACCTTTTAACTATAAATTAAAATGGTCAATCCTTATTATTTTCAGATTCTGTATTTGCAAATTTGCCTCTTCAGTAAAATTAATTTGTAACTTTAAAATCAAGACTCATGCTTCTGTGGTCCTCTGTACACAGGCGCAGTGGCCAAAAAAATTGAATTGAATCGCCTGACATGCACGTTCCCAACTAAGGTTGAACAAGGCAACACTGACTTCTTGTTCAGCTGTCATACTGTTAACCAAGGTCCTTACCTGAGTCTGTCTGGTGCCATGTTTTCTGCATTTTTGTGTGTTTTGTTGGTGATTTTGTTATTTAAAATGGTCCCCAAGTATAGTGCTGTCTAGTGTTCCTTGGCGCAAGAAGGCTGTGCTGTGCCTTACAGAGAAAATGTGTGTTAAACAACTTTGTTCAGGCACGAGTTATTAGTGCTGTTGACCACAAATTCAGCATTGATGAATCAGCATTATATACTAAATGAAGTATCTTTAAACAGAAACACGCATATAACAAGGTTATGTATTCATTGGTTGATGAAACTGCTGTGACCAGATACTCACCTGCACCTAGGAGTAATGGTTCAGTATTTGCTAATTCATTGTTTGTGGGACTCTATAGAACTTAACTAGCGTAAGTAAGGGGAATTGACTAGTTTTGCAAAGCAATTTGAACCTCTTGTAAATTTATATTATAAATGCTGAAGTTCTTTTATGACATGTAAAGAAACTGTACAAACACTGCAGCAAGTATTATTCCTTTAACACTTTTGTGTTAAAAAGTGCTATTTAACACAAACTTTATTTCTCTGTTCTAGTCTCTGTATTATTTTTACTTGGTACATACTGACAGCAGAATCTTCTGCATGGCATAAAAAGACTTTATGCTTCCAAGTCGCAATTAAGACCCTGAATTCCAGTTCTTAACAGAATAGTTGAACGTCCTTGAGCAAATTACTTAATTTCTCTGTTTCATTTTCCATATCCGTGAAATGGAGATAGTGAATACCTGCACATCCCGGGGTCAGATATTATAGATATCTACTAAACTAGTTTCTCTCCCCTTCTCTCTTATGAGAAAAGTTTTTAGGAGGCTAACCTTGTTTCTCTTTAATTGCAAGTGATGTGGTGGTTAGTTTTCACATTACTGTGCTATATAACTTCCCCCCAAATTCTTATATTTAAATGATTGTCGGTTTCATCAGCAATTTTTAAAGAATACATTCTCACAAATAGAAGTAACTGGGCAAAAGAAGATAAAGATTTTTATGATTTTAAAAATATGTTACTGGGCTTCCCTGGTGGTGCAGTGGTTGACAGTCTGCCTGCCGATCCAGGGGACACGGGTTCGTGCCCTGGTCGGGGAAGATCCCACATGCCGCGGAGCGGCTGGGCCCGTGAGCCATGGCCGCTGAGCCTGCGCGTCTGGAGCCTGTGCTCCACAACGGGAGAGGCCACAGCAGTGAGAGGCCCACGTACAGCAAAAAATATATATATATATGTTACCATATTGCCTTCTAGAAGGGTTGTGACAATTTACAGTCCTACACAGTGTTCCAGGGTTCCCTTCCCACAAACCTTACAAAAAATGGGTATTATCATTTTTTAAACCTGTAAATCAGAGTGAAATTTTATTTCCTTAGTTTATATTACATTTCTTTGGTTACTAGTGAAGCTGAACATTTTTTCACATGTTCCCTTCTTTTCTCATAACGAATGTTGCTGTGGAGAAGTCTGATGCTAGCCTGCTATTTCTCCCTGTATGGGTCACCTGATACGTCTGCCAGGTTACCTAATGGATTCTTTTCTTAACTTTGAATTTCAATAACTTCAGTAGGATATGTCTTATTACCACTTCTACCTGCATACAAAGTGTCATTATCTTATAAGATTTAATTTTCTCTCTTATTTCAAGAAAAAGTGTCTCAAATCATATGCTTAAATTGTTGTTCAGTTTTATTATTTCAGTTTATTTCTGGGAATATTCCAATTATGTGTGTATCGGACTACATGTAGTATTGTGAATGTAGTCAATTCCAAAGAGCTTTTGTGCAAAAGGAAAGTGAAATTATCCATCTTATCCATTTTTAAAATCAGGATTTTTTTGTTTTATGTTGATGCTCTATAGGTTCCAACCAGTAAAGAGATCACTAGCCCATCCAGGGGACCAGTTCCACCATTAATTAGTCACACTGGAATCCTTCAGGCCCAGCAACAGGCAGTGCAGATAATGGCTGCCATTAAGGGTGGGCAGGCTTTTGTTGCTGCCACTTCAGAACAGAAAAAAAAAACATTTGCATGTCCAGCCTCTCAGACCCAAAGGAAAGCCTCAGGAGGTATGAGAAAATCTCTTTTTTAAGTCACTTATTTAATAAATGTGGTTTTACCTTATTTTAAAAATGTTTCTTATGAAGTCCATATATTCCCAATTATAGTTAAGTCAATCACCTAGAGCTTTACATGAAATAATACGATTAGCATGATATCTAAATCATTTATATTGTTTATCTCTATATGCTAGACAATAAATGGTAGTATTTTGCATGCATTCTTACATGGAGCAAGTTGCTTTATAAATTATTTAAATTTGTCCTAGGTTATACTGGAGTTGGTTATTGGGACCCTTTTGTGTTAGCATTTTGTTTTCTTCAAGAAAAAAATATATATGTATATATATAGATCAAGCCTATAAATGAAGCATTGTGAAATTTTGAGTTGATGATTGAAATAAACTCATCTTCTGAGACTAATGACATTAAAATTTACCTTTTCCTTTTTCTCTCGTTCATTTTAAACTTCTTAGAAAATTCATGTACATCAGACAGCCTTCATGTGGATGTAGTTCTTTCAAAGGAAAATCCAACTGCAAAGCCAAACAGATCACACATTCCTGTGAAAAGTATTGCTTATTTTCCTGTAAAGGTACTATAAACTAAGTCTGAAGATAATAATTTTATTTCTAATTACCATCATATCCTACCCATATATAGAGCCCCTTGGAGAGTGGGTATATTCTTCTCTCTGAAGACCCGTAATTCAGATAAATGCTAAACCTATTGAAGAGAAATTTCAACCTTTTTTGGTTACCCTTAGATATAGTTATTTTCATATTATCATGGGATGTGTGCCTGTGCGTCACTTTTGGTTAATTTGGTTTTCCTATCCTTGGAAACATTAGGCATTTTTTCAGACCTAAAATATCTGTAGCTATGATTAATTTAAGCTGCCTCAGAGTTTTTCAGAGAGAAGTTTTACATTGGAATATGCCTTTCAGGCCACATCCAGTGAGGGGTGTATATGTGTACATATGTGAGAGAGACAGGGAGACAGAGAGACAGACCTTTAGAAAATAATGCCCACTAGTAATATGATAGTACAACCTTTCCTCTTTAGTCAATTTTCCCCTACTTGTGGCAATGATGTGGTTTTTTTTTTTCTTTTTACCAAATATTCTTTAGCAGAAAACTACCGGTCAGTTTTAAGGCTTTGTCCCTCCTAAAAGTGAGGTAGATTAACTCATCCTAGCATTCTTAGTCTTTTTAAGTCCGTCGAAAGGAATGCTCACCTTGTTTCTAGCTGGGATCGTTTTAATATTGAATATGCAAAGATTGTCATAAATTTAAGTCCAAACATTTTTCTCAATGAAAAGGTAACTGAAAGGCATTGGGACATATATTTGTTTTAAGAATAGTAAGCTGGGACTTCCCTGGTGGTGCAGTGGTTAAGAATCCGCCTGCCAATGCAGGGGACACGGGTTCGAGCCCTAGTCCGGGAAGATCCCACATGCTGTGGAGCAACTAGGTCCGTGCGCCACAACTACTGAGCCCGCGTGCCTAGAGCCCGTGTTCCACAAGAGAAGCCACCGCAATCAGAAGCCTGCGCACCACAACAGAGAGTAGCCCCCGCTTGCCGCAACTAGAGAAAGCCCTCGTGCAGCAACGAAGACCCAATGCAGCCAAAAATAAATAAATAAATAAATTTATTTTTAAAAAAAGAATAGTAAACTTCACACCTTCCTGTACACTGATCAGAGGACCAAACCATGGTTCTAAGAATCTGGATGTGGAAACAGCAAAGGGATTAGATGAGTAATCAGATCAGCCTTAATAATGGTGGACATACAGGCAGCTGTCCCACTTCTCCCTTTTGTGAGTGTAGATAATTTATGCCTTGCATTTATTCTACTTCTGATGAATTTAAAATGAAATTATTTTTAAATTTAATTTTGGATATAAAACTTACCTAAGATAGTTATACTTTCATACACATAGTAGGAATGTTAAACAGAACACACATGTATTCTTCTTTTCTCTAATCAATTTTGTATTTAACAAGATGTTGAAACATAAAGTGGCTCATCAGAAGAGGGCTGTAGGAGCATCAGAATCCTCATCCAAAGTACCTGATGAAGTAAGACAACGCTATGTCAACCTCTTTTTTGAGAAGTATTTGAGAGTTTATAAAACAGAGGATGAGGCTTTTAACAAGGTCAGTACTAAATAATGTAATTTATCTGAAAACACACACACACACACACACTCAGTAACTATTACTTTGACTAAAGAACTCATGAGGCACAACTAGCAAACAACTTTATTCAGTTTCTCTCCAGTACTTTTTTGAAGCCAGGCTGTGGACCTAGATTTTTCCTCCCTCTTGAATGACTTTTCTGGTCTTGATAATTTGTAAAAAGTACTCTGGTTACTTTTCTTTTTTAAAAAAAATAATTAAACTCTTTATGTTGGAGATTCATCAGGTTTTTTAAAAAATTAATTTATTATTTATTTTTGGTTGCATTGGGTCTTTGTTGCTATGCGCGGGCTTTCTCTAGTTGCAGCGAGTGGGGGCTACTCTTCATTGCGGTGCGTGGGCTTCTCATTGTGGTGGCTTCTCTTGTTGTGGAGAACGGGCTCTAGGTGCACAGGCTTCAGTAGTTGTGGCACATGGGCTCAGTAGTTGTGGCTCATGGACTCTAGAGCACAGGCTCCATAGTTGTGGCGCACGGGCTTAGTTGCTCTGCAACACGTGGGATCTTCCCAGCCCAGGAATCGAACCCATGTCCCCTGCATTGGCAGGCGGATTCTTAACCACTGTGCCACCAGGGAAGCCCCTGGTTACTTTTAGTGGTAAAACTGTCTTAGTCAGTCCTGCGATTTCATATCAAAGCAAGTAGTTTATTAATCTGAGTTGTGTCTCCCCCTTTATGTACTGTCTAGTGAGCCACAGTCCTCCACCACTCCCTATTAGGCACACCTGCTACACTCATTTCTAAGCCATGCCTGGTTTCTTGGCAGCACCTGTATTTGCAGTTCCTACTCAAAACCTTTTTCCCAAATTGAAACCTTTCAAATCAGTGGCAATAGCTGTAGCTCTCACCCCATGCATATTTTCAAAATCCAATGTGGAGTGGTGAGGATGGTGACTTACTAGGTAGAATAAGTCCCATCTAAAGGTGGGCAGATACCTCTCGGCTCCATCTGATTATTGCAGTTTGGAAATTCAAGTTCAAAATGTACAGATTTCTAATCTTCGAATAATTTTTATCTTAAAATCTCTACTTAACACAGTGTTAGACAAACACATGTCTGAGCACTCGATTTGGGCTTTGTGCTGCCCCTCCTCTGACTGAGGTGAATTCAGATGGCTCTGGAGGTTATTTTAAAAGACTATGGCTGGATGAAACAAGAGGCACATTTCAGATCAACATGAAAAAGACCTTTGTAACTGATATGCTGTCCATAAAACAGATTCACAAAACAGTGAGCTGCCAGTTGCTAAAAGTGTTTGGGATAGAAGCTAAATTGTCATCACAACAGGAGATTCATGCATTAGGAGTGAGGAAAGATCAATTTAAGAATTCTTTTTATTAACAGCTTTGTTGAGATATGACTCACATACCCTACAATTCATCCATTTAACATATATAGTTCAGTAACTTTAGTATATTCACAGGGTTGTGCGATCACTGCCACAATTAATTTAACTACATTTCCATCGCCCCCAAAAGACACCCTTTACCCTTCATCTGCCATTCCCCCACTCCTCCATATCTCCCAGCCCTAGGAAACTACTAATTTACTCTCTATTTCTATTGATTTGCCTATTCTAGACATTTCATGAAAATGGAATCATATAATATGTGGTTCTTTTGTGACTGACGTAATGTTTTCCCTTAGCATAATGTTGTCAAGGGTCATCCACGTTATAGCATGTGTCATTGCTGAGTAATATTCTGTTTTATGGATATACACATTTTATTTCTCCGTTCATTAGTTGATGGACATTTGGATTATTTCCATTTGGGGCTATTATGAATAACAAACATTTGTACAGAATGTTTATTTGTATTTGTGTACAAGTTTTTGTGTGGACAAATAGTTACATTACCCTTAAGCATATTTCTAGGAGTAAAATTACTGGGTTATATGCTAGTTCTACATTTAGCTTTTTGTGGAACTAACAAACTGTTTTCCAAAGTGACTATACCACTACATTCCCACCAACAACATACAGGGGTTCTGGTTTCTCCACATCCTTGCCGACACTTGTTATCGTCTGTCTTCTTTCTAGCCATCCTAGTGGGTATGAAGTGGTAGCTCATTTGTAGTTTTGATTTGCATTTCCCTACCAAATAATGATGTTAAACATACTTTCATGTACCTATTGGTCATTTGTATATCTTCTTGAAGAAATGTCTATTCAAATCCTTTGCCCATATTTTGGGTTATTTGTTTTCTTACTGTTGAGTTATAAGAGTTGTTTATGTATTCTGGATACAAGTCTCTTAGATAAAACATTGTCAAATATTTTTTCTTTTCTGTGGGTTGTCTTCTCACTTTCTTGATGGTATCAGTTGCAGCACAAAGTTTTTCACCGTGATGTATTCCAATTTATTTTTCTTCTGTTCCTTGTGCTTTTGGTATCATATGTAAGAAAACTAGGTCACAAAGTTATTTCTTTTTTTTTTTCCTAAGAGATTGAAAGTTTTAGTTTTTACACTTAGGTGTATGATCTGTTTTGAGTTTAGTTTTGCATAATGTTTGAGGTGGGGGGTCCAACTTCATTCTTTTGAATGTGGATAAACCAGTTATACCACCATTTGTTGAAAAGACTATTTTTCCTTATTTAATTTTTGTGTCACTTTTGTCAGAAATCAGTTGTAAATATAAGAGTAACTGACCATAAATTCTGAGCTCTGGTTCTCTTGCTTTGATTTCTATTTCTGTCCTCATGCCAGTACGACACAGTCTGAATTACTGTAGCTTTGTAGTAAGTATTGAAATTAGAAGTGTGAGTTCTTAACATTTGTTGTTCTTTTTCAAGAACGTTTTGGTCCCTGGCATATCCATATAACTTTTAGGATCAGCTTGTATTTTCTGCAAAAATATCGAGTTAGGATTTTGGTAGAGATTGTTCTGAATCAGTAGATCAATTTGTGGAGTATTACCATTTAACAATATTAAGTCTTGTGAGCCATGAACATGGGATGTCTTTACATTTATTTAGATCTTTAAATCCTTTCAACAGTTTTTGTAGTTTTTCAGAGGACAAGTCTTGAACTGCTTTTGTTAAACTTATTCCTAGGTATTTTAATCTTTTTAATGCTATTGTAAATGGAAGTGTTTTTGTAATTTTATTTTCCAATTATTCATTACAAGTGTGTAAAAATACAATTGATTTCTGATCTTGTATCTTGCAACTTTGCTGTATTTGTTTATTAGTTCTAATCATTTTTATTGAGCTCCTTGGAAGTTTCTTTATAAAAGATTATATCTTCTATAAATAGAGTTTTATTTTTTCCTTTCCAATGTAGGTACTTTTATTTCATTTTCTTGCCTAATTTCTCTAGGCATAAAGTCCAGTATGATATTGAATACAAGTGATAAGAGGGGCCATGCTTATCTCTTTCCTCATTCTAGGAGAAAAACTTACAGTCTTTCTTCATTAAGTACAATAGTAACTGTGGGTTTTTTGCACGTATCCCTTCTGTCTCATCTAAATGTTCTAATTTATTGGCATATAGTTGTTCATAGTATTCCTTTATAATTCTTTTTATTTCTGCAAGTTCTATAATGATGTCTTCTTTCAATATTGATTGATTGATTGATTGATTGATTGATTTATGGCTGCATTGGGTCTTCATTGCTGTGTGTGGGCTTTCTCTAGTTGCAGTGAGCGGGGGCTACTCTTCATTGTGGTGCACAGGCTTCTCATTGTGGTGGCATCTCTTGTTGCAGAGCACGGGCTCTAGGGCATGCGGGCTTCAGTAGTTGTGGCACATGGGCTTAGTTGCTCTGCGGTATGTGTGATCTTCCCAGAGCAGGGCTTGAACCCATGTCTCCTGCATTGTCAGGTGGATTCTTAACCACTGCGCCACCAGGAAAGCCCTCATTTATTTTAATAATTCGAGCGTTCTCTCTTTTTTCTTGGTCAATCTAGCTAAAGTTTTATCTATTTGGTTGATCTTTTTCAAAGAATGAACTTTTAGTTTTTATGATTATCTCATTTTTAATTCTTTATTTTACTTATTTCCACTCTACTCTTTATTATTTGATTCCTTTTGCATTCTTTGGGTTTAGTTTCCATTAAAATTCTAGTTGCTTAAGGTGGAAGGCAAATTTACTGATTTGAGATCTTTTTAATATAGCCATTTACAATATTAATTTTACTCTAAGCACTACTTTAGGTGCATCCTATATGTTTCATTATGTTGTGTTTCCATTTTCATTCATCTCAAAGAACTTTTAAGTTTCCCTTTTATTTTTTTATACATCTTTATTGGAGTATAATTGCTTCACAATGTTGTGTTAGTTTCTGCTGTACAACAAAGTGAATCAGCTATATGCACACACATATCCCCATATCCCCTCCCTCTTGAGCCTCCCTCCCACCCTCCCTACCCAACCCCGCTAGGTGGTCACAAAGCACCGAGCTGATCTCCCTGTGCTATGCAGCAGCTTCCCACCAGCCATCCGTTTTACATTTGGTAGTGTATATATGTCAGTGATACTCTCTCACTACATCCCAGCCTCCCATAACCCCCGTGTCCTCAAGTCTGTTCTCAGAACCTACCACTAGGTTCATCAGTACCATTTTTCTAGATTCCATATATATGCGTTAGCATGTGGTATTTGTTTTTCTCTTTCTGACTTACTTCACTCTGTATGACAGAGTCTAGGTCCATCCACCTCACTACAAATAATTCAGTTTCATTCCTTTATATGGCAGAATGATATCCCATTGTATATATGTGCCATATCTTCTTTATCCATTTGTCTGTTGATGGACATTTAGGTTGTTTCCATGTCCTGGCTATTGTAAATAGTGCTGCAGTGAACATTGTGGTACATGTCTCTTTTGGAATTATGGTTCTCTCAGGGTATATGCCCAGTAGTAGGATTGCTGGGTCATATGGTACTTCTATTTTTAATTTTTTAAGGAATCGCCATACTGATCTCCATAGTGGCAGTATCAATTTATATTCCCACCAACAGTGCAGGAGGGTTCCCTTTCCTCCACACCCTCTCCAGCATTTATTGTTTCTAGATTTTTTGATGATGGCCATTCTGACTGGTGTGAGGTGATACCTCATTGTAGTTTTGATTTGCATTTCTCTAATGATTAGTGATGTTGAGCATTCTTTCATGTGTTTGTTGGCAATCTGTATGTCTTCTTTGGAGAAATGTCTATTTAGGTCTTCTGCCCATTTTTGGATTGGGTTGTTTTTTTTTCTGGTATTGAGCTGCATGAGCTGCTTGTATATTTTGGAGATTAATCCTTTGTCCATTGCTTTATTTGCAAATATTTTCTCCCATTCTGAGGGTTGTCTTTTCTCTTGTTTGTGGTTTCCTTTGCTGTGCAAAAGCGTTAAGTTTCATTAGATCCCATTTGTTTATTTTTGTTTTTATTTCCATTTCTCTAGGAGGTGGGTCAAAAAGGATCTTGCTGTGATTTATGTCATAGAGTGTTCTGCCTGTGTTTTCCTCTAAGAGTTTTATAGTGTCTGGCCTTACATTTAAGTCTTTAATCCATTTTGAGTTTATTTTTGTGTATGATGTTAGGGAGTGTTCTAATTTCATTCTTTTACATGTAGCTCTCCAGTTTTCTCAGCACCACTTATTGAAGAGACTGTCTTTTCTCCATTGTATAGTCTTGCCTCCTTTATCAAATATAAGGTGACCATATGTGCGTGGGTTTATATCTGGGCTTTCTATCCTGTTCCATTGATCTATATTTCTGTTTTTGTGCCAGTACCATATTGTCTTGACTACTATAGCTTTGTAGTATAGCCTGAAGTTAGGGAGCCTGATTCCTCCAGCTCCGATTTTTTCCCTCAAGATTGCTTTGGCTATTTGGGGTCTTTTGTGTTTCCATACAAATTGTAAAATTTTTTGTTCTAGTTCTGTGAAAAATGCCATTTGTGGTTTGATAGGAATTGCATTGAATCTGTAGATTGCTTTGGGTAGTATAGTAATTTTCACAATGTGGAGTCCTCTAGTCCAAGAACATGGTATATATCTCCATCTGTTTATATCGTCTTTGATTTCTTTCATTACTGTCTTGTAGTTTTCTGAGTAAAGGTTTTTTGCACCTTAGATAGGTTTATTCCTAGGCATTTTATTCTTTTTGTTGCAGTGGTAATTGGGAGTGTTTCCTTAATTTCTCTTTCTCATTTTCCATTGTTAGTGTATAGGAATGCAAGAGATTTCTGTGCATTAATTTTGTATCCTGCTACTTTACCAATTCATCAATTAGCTCTAGTAGTTTTCTGCTGGCACCTTTAGGATTTTCTATGTATAGTATCACGTAATCTGCAAACAGTAACAGCTTTACTTCTTTTCCAGTTTGGATTTCTTTTATTTCTTTTTCTTCTCTGATGGTCATGGCTGAAACTTCCAAAACTATGTTGAGTAATGGTGAGAGTGGAAATCCTTGTCTTCTTCCTGATCTTAGAGAAAATGGTTTCAGTTTTCCACCATTGAGAATGATGTTGGCTGTGGGTTTGTCATATATGGCTTTTAGTATGTTGAGGTAGGTTCCCTCTGTGCACACTTTCTGGAGAGTTTTTATCATAAATGGGTGTTGAATTTTGTCAGAAGCTTTTTCTGCATCTATTGAGATGATCGTATGGATTTTATTCTTCAGTTTGTTAATATGGTGTATCACATTGATTGATTTGCATATATTGAAGAATCCTTGCATTCCTGGGATAAACCCCACTTGATCATGGTGCATGATCCTTTTAATGAGCTGTGGATTCTGTTGGCGGGTATTTTGTTGAGGATTTTTGCATCCATATTCACCAGTGATATTGGCCTGTAATTTTCTTTTCTTTATTTTTTTCTTTATTTTTTCTTTGCGGTACGTGGGCCTCTCAATGTTGTGGCCTCTCTCGTTGCGGAGCACAGGCTCCACACGTGCAGGCTCAGCGGCCATGGCTCACGGGCCCAGCCACTCCGTGGCATATGGGATCCTCCCGGACCGGGGCACGAACCCACATGCCCTGCAGGTGGACTCTCAACCTCTGCACCACCAGGGAAGCCCCTGTAATTTTCTTTTTTTGTGACATCATTGTCTGGTTTTGGTATCAGGGCGATGGTGGCCTCATAGAATGAGTTTGGGAGCGTTCCTCCCTCTGCTATATTTTGGAAGAGTTTGAGAAGGATAGGTGTTAGCTCTTTAAATGTTTGATGGAATTCACCTGTGAAACCATCTGGCCCTGAGCTTGTTTGTTGGAAGATTTTTAATCACAGTTTCAATTTCAGTGCTTGTGATCAGTCTGTTCATATTTTCTATTTCTTCCGGGTTTAGTCTCAGAAGGTTGTACTTTTCTAAGAATTTGTCCATTTCTTCCAGTTTGTCCATTTTATTGGCATAGAGTTGCTTGTAGTAGTCTCTCTCATGATCCTTTGTATTTCTGCAGTGTCAGTTGTTACTTCTTCTTTTTCGTTTCTAATTCTGTTGATTTGAGTCTTCTCCCTTTTTTTCCTGATGAGTCTGGCTAATGGTTTATCAATGTTGTTTATCTTCTCAAAGAACCAGCCAGCTTGTAGTTTTCTTGATCTTTGCTGTTCTTTCCTTCATTTCTTTTTCATTTATTTCTGACCCAATCTTTATGATTTCTTTCCTTCTGCTAACTTTGGGGTTTTTTTTTTTTTTTTTGGTTCTTTAATTGCTTTAGGTTTAAGGTTAGGTTGTTTACTTGAGATTTTTCTTGTTTCTTGAGGTAAGATTGTATTGCTATACATTTCCCTCTTAGAACTGCTTTTGCTCCATCCCATAGGTTTTGGGTCATCATGTTTTCATTGTCATTTGTTTCTAGGTATTTTTTGATTTCCTCTTTGATGTCGTCAGTGATCTCTTGGTTATTTAGTAACGTATTGTTTAGCCTCCATGTGTTTGTGTTTTTTACATTTTTTTCCCTGTAATTAATTTCTAATCTCATAGCATTGTGGTCAGAAAAGATGCTTGATATGATTTCAGTTTTCTTAAATTTACTGAGGCTTGATATGTGACCCAAGATGTGAACTATCCTGGAGAATGTTCCATGCACACTTGAGAAGAAAGTGTAATCTTCTGTTTTCAGATGGAATGTCCTATAAATATCAATTAAATCTATCTGATCTCTTGTGTCATTTAAAGCTTGTGTTTCCTTATTAATTTTCTGTTTCGATCTGTCCATTGGTGTAAGTGAGGTGTTAAAATCCCCCACTATTATTATGTTACTGTTGATTTCCTCTTTTATAGCTGTTAACAGTTGCCTTATGTATTGAGGTGCTCCTATGTTGGGTGCATATATATTTATAATTGTTATATCTTCTTCTTGGATTGATTCCTTGATCATTATGTAGTGTCCTTACTTTTCTCTAGTAACATTCTTTATTTTAAAGTCTATTTTATCTGATATGAGTATTGCTCCTCCAGCTTTCGTTTGATTTCCATTTGAATGGAATATCTTTTTCCATCCCCTCACTTTCAGTCTGTATGTGTCCCTAGGTCTGAAGTGGGTCTCTTGTAGACAGCATATATATGGGTCTTGTTTTTGTATCCATTTAGCAAGCCTGTGTCTTTTGGTTGGAGCATTTAATCCATTCACATTTAAGGTAATTTATTGATATGTATGTCCCTATTACCATTTTCTTAATTGCTTTGGGTTTGTTTTTGTAGGCCCTTTGCTTCTCTTGTGTTTCCCACTTAGAGAAGTTCCTTTAGCATTTGTTGTAGAGCTGGTTTGGTGGTGCTGAATTCTCTTAGCTTTTGCTTGTCTGTAAAGCTTTTGATTTCTCCTTCAAATCTGAATGAGATCCTTGCTGAGTAGAGTAATCTTGGTTGTAGGTTCTTCCCTTTCATCACTTTAAGTATATCATGCCACTCCCCTCTTACTTGCAGAGTTTCTGCTGAAAACTCAGCTGTTAACCTTATGGGGATTCCCTTGTATGTTATATGTTGCTTTTCCCTTGCTGCTTTTAATATTTTTTCTTTGTATTTAATTTTTGATAGTTTGATTAATATGTGTCTCAGTGTGTCTCTCCTTGGGTTTATCCTGTATGGGACTCTCTGCACTTCCTGGACTTGATTGACTATTTCCTTTCCCATGTTAGGGACGTTTTCAACTCTAATCTCTTCAAATATTTTCTCAGACCCCTTCTTTTTCTCTTCTTCTTCTGGGACCTCTACAATTGTAATGTTGGTGCATTCACTGTTGTCCCAGAGGTCTCTGAGACTTTACTTAATTCTTTTCATTCTTTTTTCTTTATTCTGCTCTGCAGCAGTTATTTCCACCATTCTGTCTTCCAGGTCACTTATCTGTTCTTCTGCCTCAGTTATTCTGCTATTGATTCCTTCTAGAGTATTTTAAATTTCAGTTATTGTGTTATTCATCACTGCTTGTTTGTTCTTTAGTTTTTCTAGGTCCTTGTGAAATATATCTTGTATTTTCTCCATTCTATTTCCGATATTTTGGATCATCTTTACTATCCTCACTCTGAATTCTTTTTCTGGTAGACTGCCTATTTCCTCTTCATTTGTTTGGTCTTGTGGGTATTTACCTTGCTCCTTCATCTGCTGCATATTTTTGTGTCTTCTCATTTTGTTTAACTTACTGTGTTTGGGGTCTCCTTTCTGCAGGCTGCAGGGTCGTAATTCCTCTTACTTCTGTTGTCTGTGCCTAGTGGGTGAGTTTGGTTCAGTGGCTTGTGTAGGCTCCCTGGTGGGGGGTACTGGAGCCTATGTTCTGGTGGGTGAAGCTGGATCTTGTCCCTCTGATGGGCAGGGCCACATCTGGTGGTGTGTTTTGCGGTGTCTTTGAGCTTAGTATGACTTTAGGTAGCCTAGCCTGTCTGCTAGTGGGTGGGGTTGTGTTCCTGTTTTGCTAGTTGTTTGCTGTGAGGCATCCAGCACTGGAGCTTGCTGGCCGTCGGGTGGAGCTGGGTCTTTGTGTTGAGACAGAGACCTCTGGCAGAGCACTCACTGATTAATATTCCAAGGGGCTGGGAGTTCTCTGGTGGTCTGACATCCTGGACTCGGCTCTCCCACCCCCAAGGCTCTGGCCTGATCCCCTGCCGGACCACCAAGACCCTGCAAGCCACACAGTGTGGAAGAATAGGAAGAAGAAAAACAAAATCATAAAGAAAAAACAGAAAAGAACCCAAACAAACAAACGGACAAATCCCCAA
Organism: Hyperoodon ampullatus; assembly: GCF_949752795.1. Taxonomy (NCBI): domain Eukaryota; kingdom Metazoa; phylum Chordata; class Mammalia; order Artiodactyla; family Ziphiidae; genus Hyperoodon; species Hyperoodon ampullatus. The sequence goes on from NC_136919.1 coordinate 51,450,475, forward strand.
GACAAATGGTAAAAGCAAAGCTAAACAGACAAAATCACACAAAGAAACATACACACAGGCACTCACAAAAAAACAGAAGAAGAAAAAGAGGAAACAAAGAAGAGAGGAACCAAACCAATAAATCCAAAACCAAAACAAACACTAGAAACTAACAAAAACATAAAAGCAGAAACAAATCAAGTGCAGAATGCAAACTGAAAAAAGGCACTGAAAGCATAAAAGAAATACAAAAACGATAAAGCAAAATGTAGACAAAAGATGAAAACAAAAGGAAAAAATACAAAATGACAGAGTAGTAAAGTAAAAATAGAAAAATAGAAAATACAGTTAAAAATAAAAAGAGGGGCTTCCCTGGTGGTGCACTGGTTGAGAGTCCGCCTGCCTATGCAGGGGACACGGGTTCGTGCCCCGGTCCGGGAAGATCCCACATGCCGCGGAGCAGCTGGGCCCGTGAGCCATGGCCGCTGAGCCTGCACGTCCGGAGCATGTGCTCTGCAGCGGGAGAGGCCACAGCAGTGAGAGGCCGGCGTACTGCAAAAAAAAAAAATAATAAAATAAATAAATAAATAAATAAAAAGAAAAAGAAAACAAAGCAAAAGAAAGGAAAAAACAAACACAAGGAAAAAGCACAATATAAAAGTACAGTAGAATTAGGTAAAAACAATTAAATAAAATATATTTTAAAAATAAAAGCATAAAAAGAAAAGTAAATTTAAAAGTAAAATTTTAGAAATAATAATAATAAAAAAAGAACAACAGAACCAAAAAAAAAAAAAGTAGTGATATTTTCCTGTAGCCTTCATTGTCAGTGTCCTTGGCCGCACAGTGAGCCACAGCCAATTCCTGCTTCCCCAGGAAGCCCTTGAGTACCTCTAGGTGGGTCTCTGGACCTGCTGTGGGCACTGTGGGGCCAGCTCAGACTCTGACCTGGCCTTAGTCCTGTGTGTACTTGCCCCCAAAGTCCACAGTTGCCCCCAGAGTCCACAGCCTCAATTGTGGGAACACTCATTGTCTATTCAGGTATTCTACAGATGCAGGGTTTACCCAGCCGATTGCGGGGATTTGATCACTGCTCCTGAGCTGCATGGGGATACTTCCCTTTCTCTTTTTTGGTCACACTGCCCCTGGGGTTCAGCTTTGGTTTTGGCCCCGCCTCTGCATGTAGCTGCCCTCAGGCGTCTGTTCCCTGCCCAGGCAAGAGGGGGCAAAGCAGCAGCTATAGATTAGGTCTCACTTGCTTGCTCAGGCTGGGGGGAGAGGGATATAGCAGTCATAATTGGGATGTGCGGGGAGGGCCTGCAGTGGCAGAGGCCGTTGTGAAGTTGCAAGAGCCTAAGGAGGCGCGCCATGCTTTCTCCCGGGGAAGTTGGTCCTGGTTCGCAGGACCCTCAGCAGTGGCAGGCTGCACAGGCTGCTAGGAAGTTGTGGGCAGGTACCTGCCTTGCACACAGGACCCTTGGTGGCAGTGGCAGCAGCCTCTGGGGTCCGAGATAACAGCCACAGGTCACACTCGCGCCCATGCAGGCATTGCCCTACCATCTGTGAGCACACAGAGAGAGAAGCTTTTCTGGCAGGGCTGCCCCTCTCCTCATGCACACAACAAAGGTATCCTGCCTCTCTGGCAGGCCTAGGTTTTTTTCCCAGACTCCCTCCCAGCTAGCTGTGGCGCACTAGCCCCCCAAGGCTGTCCTCACGCAGCTAACCCCAGTCCTCTCCCAGGGGTCTGACCTCCGAAGCCCAAGCCTCAGCACCCAGCTCCCACCTTCCCCAGCAAGTGAGCTGACAAGTGTCTCAGGCTGGTGAGTGCTGGTCAGCACTGATCCTCCATGTGGTAATCTGTCTGCTCGGCACTCCACACCTCTGTTGCTGCCCTCTTGATTTATTATATAGTACCATTGTGGTCAGAGAACATACCTTGTATGACTCCAGTCCTTTTAAATTTATTGAGGATTGTTTTATGACCTAACATGGGATCTGCCCTAGAAAATGTTCCATGTGTACTTGAAAAGTATATGTATTCTGTTCTTGTTGTGTGGCGTATTCAATAGATGTCTATTAGGTACAATCGCTTCATAGTTTTGTTGAAGTGTTCCGTTTTTTTCTTGATATTCTGACTTGTATCCATTATTGAAAGTGTGGCATTGAAGTTTCTGATTGTTGAATTGTTGTTTCTCCTATTCTATCCATTTTTGCATTGTGTATTTTGGTGTTCTGGTATAAGATGCATATTTGTTTATAGTCATTATGTCTTTCTGATAGATTAACACTCTTATCATTATAAAATGTCTTTGTCTCTAGTGACAACTTCTGTTTTAAAGATTATACTGTCTGACATTAGTGCAACCACTCCAACTATCTTTAATTAGTGCTTACAAAGTATCTCTCTTTTCTTCCTTTTGCTTTCAACCTATTTGGTCTTTGAATTTAGTGTGTGTCTTGTAGACAGCATACAGTTGACCCATATTTTCCCCCATTCTTCCAAATGTAAATGGAGTGTTTAATGCATTTACATTTAATGCAGTGACTCATAACTAATAAAGTAGGATTTATTTATACATCATCCATTTTGCAATGTGATTTTTATGTCTTGTGTCTTTTTATTTCCTCTACAATTATTGCTTTGTTTTGGGTTAAGTATTTTCTAGTATACCATTTAAATGCCCATGTCATTTCTTTGACTATATCTTTTGAATTATTTTCTTAATGTTTATAGTAAGGATTACAATTACCATCTTAATTTGTGACAGTCTGGTTCAAACTAAAACTAACTTAATTTCAATAGTATTCAAAAAATTACTCCAGTATAGTTCTTTCTACCCCTCCTTTATACCATTACTGTCATATAAATTACATCATTATATATTATAAAACCTGTAATTCAATTTTATAATTCTTCCTTTATGTTATTATCTTAAAATAGATGAAAAAGAAATAGATTACAAACAAATACATATTTATTCTCTTATATATTTTCCTGTGAAGTTACATTTACCAGTATTCTTTATTTCTTCATGTGGATTCAAATTACCATCTAGTGTCCTTCTCAGACTTAAGGAATCCCTTTAGCAATTCTTGGAGGATAGATCTGCTAATGACAAATTCCCTCAGAGTTTATCTGGGAATGTCTTCATTTCTCCTCCATTGTAAGGAAAAATTTAGTTGAGTATAGAATTCTTGGTTAACAGTCTTTTTCTTTCAACACTTTGAGATGTCATTCCACTGTTTCCATGGTTTCTGATGAGAAATCAGCTTTTAATCTTATTAAAGATCCTTTGTACATAATGTCATTTTCCTCTTACTATTGATATTTTCAAGATTTTCTTTTTGTCTTTGACTTTCATCAGTTTGACTGTGACATGTCTAAGTGTGGCTCTCTGTGAATAAATTCTACTTGGAGTTTGTTGAGCTTCATGGGTGTATGGGTTAATATTTTACATAATATTTGGGAAGTTTTGGGCAATTATTTCTTCAATATTTTTTCTGCTCCTTTCTTTCTCCTTTTCCTGTGGAACTCACATTATGTGAATGTAGGTATGTTTGATGGTGTCCCACAGGCGTCTGAGGCTTTGTTCATTTTATCTTGTTCCTTTTTCTTCTCCTGAAGTTGAGTCATCTCTATTGATCCATCTTTAGGTTCACTGATTATTTCTTCTGCTAGCTCATATCTGTGGTTGAGCCCCTATGGTGAATTGTTCATGTAATTTTTGTACTTTTTAACTCCAGAACTTCAATTTTTTTTTCTATTTTTATTTCTCTTTATTGGTACTATGTATTTGATGAAATATCATTTTCACACTTTCCTTTAATTCTCTAGACATCATTCCATTAATTTTTAAAACATATTTACAATAGCTGATTTAAAGTCTGTGTCTACTAAGTCCCAAATCTGGACTTTCTCAGGAGCATTTTCTCTTGGCTGCTTTTTTTCTTCCTGTTAGTGGTATACTTTCCTGTTTCTTTACATGTCTCATGATTTTTTGTAGAAAAGTATACAGTTAAATAATGTATCATAATAACTCTAGGGTCGGGTCAGATAGGTATTTATTTTGTTGCTAGGTTCTTGTAATTGTTTTTCTTGTTGCTACTTACTTCCTTACTGACTTTTCTGAACTAATTCTTTAGATTCTGTATTGCTTCCAGTGTATGGACACTTAAGTCCTCTGGTGGCACTTTTTTTAAGTTCTTTTATTATTTATTTTAGGAGTCATCCTGTGTCAGTACAATTTAGTGATCAGCCAATGACTTGTTAGAAAAGTTTCTTAAATGCCTTGTCTGTATGTCTTCCACCCTTTTTATCCCTTCCCACTAGAGGATCTATGTGAGAAGGCGAGCCTTCGAACTTGTTGCAGTTTATAAGACAGCCTTAGCTTTTACTTCCTGTTTGTGCAGGGTTCCAAGGTCAGCCACTAGTGAGTTATTGGGAGCTTCTCTTTTCCCAGGCCTTTCTTGGGTCACCTTTTTTTTTTTTTTAAAGCAGGTGCTGGGGGTAGGAGTTTATTAATTTATTAATTTATTTTTGCTGTGTTGGGTCTTCATTCCTGTGCGAGGGCTTTCTCTAGTTGTGGCAAGCGGGGGCCACTCTTCATCACGGTGTGCGGGCCTCTCACTATCGCGGCCTCTCTTGTTGCAGAGCACAGGCTCCAGGCGCACAGGCTCAGTAGTTGTGGCTCACGGGCCTAGTTGCTCCACGGCATGTTGGATCTTCCCAGACCAGGGCTCGAACCCATGTCCCCTGCATTAGCAGGCAGACTCTCAACCACTGCGCCACCAGGGAAGCCCCCTTGGGTCACCTTTTACACCCTAAGAATATGTCAGAGCTTTTCAAAGTTTCAAAATCTAGTTCTCCAAGATTTCCTTTTAAATTCCTAGTCAGGTTCTTGTTTACCCGCCTGAAATCATAGCCTTAGGTAGCTGCCATATTGCCACCCATTTACTATTGTTTTGATAGTACTCTGGGGATAGGTTTTTTTTTTTTCCTCCCAATATCTGAACTCTGAGTCCAATCAAATACCCATGGCACTCTGGGAATAGAGATTTTTCCAGGAAGCTGCTTGTTCGGACAAAATACTGACTGTGCTCTGGGGATGATGCCTTTAATGTAGCTCTAAAAGAGTTCTGCCTTTATGTTGGCTATCAGGCTGCCAATTTTTTGCAGCTATGGTGCCACTAAGCTGGGGAGATAGGCGGGTGGGAGTAGCCTCAAGCTAAAATGTTAGAGACACCACTGTCTTACCAAGGTTCAGTAGTTTCTCTTAGACAATTTTCAGTTTTCTTCTGTGGCTTTGGTTAATTTTCCGAGTTTTGAAATGGTTGGTTTTAGTTGTTTTGCCAGTATTTGTATTGTCTTTGTGGGACAGTTTGTGAAGGTTCTTGTCCTACCATTCCAGAAGTCTGTCTCCTCTAGGATTCTGTATAAGTTAAAGAATAATGACAAAGCAAAGAAACAAAAAAGGAGCCTCTTAAAGAGAAATGTTACCCTTTTTCTTCCAGCTTTGTCTTTTTCTGTATCCCTGTCTTGTCTTCTGTACTATCTTCCAACCTCCCTATGGCATTCACTCTGGGATGGTTTAGTGTAGTGAGGAGAGTCTTGGCTTCGGAACTTGGGCACACCTGGATTCCATTTCTAGCTCTGCAACAGTAAGCAAGATACTGACTCCTTTGGTCTCAGTTTCCTCATATAAATTGGTGATCCTCATAGAATCACAATAAAGATTAAATGAGAAAACTTTTAACGAGCTTATTCCAGACCTGTACATACTAGGTGCACAATAAATTATTAATATAATATACAGTTTATTATTCATTTGGTTCTCTCGTTTCATCCCTTTTTACTGACCTATCTTAATGAGTTTTGGTGTAAAAATAGTAATTAATGGATTTAGGAAAGTAACTTATAGAAGAAAGATAATGAAAAGAGAATCATGTCTTTTCTTTGCTGTGTGATCTTAAGAAAATTATTTAGCCACTTTGAGCCTTAGTGTCCTCACCCTTCTTTTTTTTTTTTTTTGCGGTACGCAGGCCTCTCACTGCTGTGGCCTCTGCCGTTGCGGAGCACAGGCTCCGGATGCACAGGCTCAGCAGCCATGGCTCACGGGCCCAGCCGCTCCACGGCATGTGGGATCTTCCCGGACCGGGGCACGAACCCGTGTCCCCTGCATCGGCAGGCGGACTCTCAACCACTGCGCCACCAAGGAAGCCCAGTGTCCTCACCTTTTAAATGAGAATACTAGTATGTGCCTCTGATATGTCAGGGCCTTGCTTTGAGACTCACATGAGTTCATGACACTGTAGGCTTGTGGAGGCTTTGCACCATGTGCTGTCTGCAAACATACAGTGGTCTCTAGTTTGTGAAGATAAGTGGCTGGTTCTTGGATTAAATTCATGGGATTAAGTTTAGTTTTTTTTTCTTCTCAAAAAACATAAACATAGAATGTAAAATAAGTTGCTTATTATTTGTGGCACCATTTCCCCCATCTTTTGAGTTAGATAAGTATTTTGCCATATTTATCCATTATATAGCAAATGACATTTATTGTTCATAGACTTTGGATTTAATATTTTCATTTAATTATTCACTTTGTGATTTAGGCTAAAATAGAAGAAAAGGCCATTTATGAATGCTGTAGCAGTCGAAATATGTATGTGAACATAGCAAGAAATACTCTAAAGAAGCTGAGAGACCAAGGTAATGTCTTTTCAGTTAAGTGATAAGATAAAAAGTTGTGATTAACACCTGACACTGAATGTGTTTTCTTCATTAGCAGGGTTGTTTTTAGATATTCAATGAAATGTATGTTTTAAATATTCTGTTGAGTCGAACATGCAGGTGGCATTTTTTTGTTGAAAGTAACAAGTTAGCCTTGAACCTAGATGTAAATATAACCTCACTGAAAGAGGTTATCACTGATATGTTTAAATTTGATTTCTGGTTATAAAACTAATTCACCTCCATGTGGAAGAGTATCAGTACTTCTCAACTTTTTAAAAATCAATATTTTCCCCCTAATAAACCTATTTTTTCTACCTCCTTCACCCCCAGTAAAATGAAGTACTGAGGGATAATATTTTATCAGTTAAATTGGGTTTTGTAGAGCCACATACTATTGTAATAGCTAAGATTTTTTTCATTCCTCAAGAGCCAATTTTACTCCTCTGGGGGCAGTACCACCCCAGTTGAGAATACGTGGCATGAGTTCAAATAATACAGAAAAACATCTTTTAAAAAAACAGTCAAAGACAACTGTCTTCCACATCTCTTATATAGACCCTCCTTTACATGACTACAGAGATATATATAATATTCATGAATACAATCATTTTATATACAGTGTGTCTAACTTTTTTTACTCAGTAAGGTATCATAGAAGTCTTTTGTCAGTTAACCTGGAATCCACGTTCATATCTAGATCTGTATCATATTTTTTAAAGACTGCATGAAACTCTATTGTATAGAACCTATACTATAAATATTCCAATATATGGAATCTATAATATAGATGAACTAAACGCCTTTGGGTATTTAGATTGCTTACATTTTTTTTGAGTATAAATTCTGTGATAAATATGTGTGGGCATGTTAACACATTAACATTTACTTAAACCCGAGCATATGTATCTTTAGCATAAATTCCTATACACAGAGAAGCTAGCAGAAAGGGTCTGCATGTTTAAAATTGGTAAATATTGGGTTTTTTTGTTTTTTTTTTAATTTTTGGCTGCGTTGGGTCTTCATTGCTGCGCGAGGGCTTTTCTCTAGTTGCGGCAAGTGGGGGCTACTCTTCGTTGCAGTGCATGGGCTTCTTATCGCGGTGGCTTCTCTTGTTGCAGAGCACAGGCCCTAGGCTCATGGGCTTCAGTAGTTGTGGCATGTGGGCTCAGTAGTTGTGGCTCACGGGCTCTAGAGCACAGGCTCAGTAATTGTGGCACACGGGCTTAGTTGCTCCGCAGCATGTGGGATCTTCCCGGACCAGGGCTCGAACCCTTGTCCCCTGCATTGGCAGGCAGATTCTTAACCACTGTGCCACCAGGGAAGCCCTGGTAAATATTGTTAACTACCCCAGAAAGGGTTTGTCCATTTACATCGCCCACTAATGGTGGAGTATGTGGTTTTCCTCATACCCTGCCAAACTTTCTTATTTATCCTATTTCAGAGTATGAAGGTATATTTTTTAAAAAAGTTATTTTAATATCTTTTATTCCTATGAAGTTGAAGATGTTTATTTCTCTCTCTTTTTAAATGTGTTCATTGTATCCTTCTGCCCCCCCTTTATAACTTGTCCTATTCATTTGGGACAGCCTTTTACATATTCTCTTTTAACATACTGCAGATATTTTCTTCAGTTTGTCACTTGCGCATCAGTCTTGTTTATACTTTTTTTATAATATAGAGGTTATTTTCAAAGTGTAATCAATCTCTTTTTTATTGGTTTCTGGGTTTTGTGTCATGCTTTGAAAGTCTTTTCCGTTCTCAAGAATATAAAAACTGTTCATCTGTGATTCCTTTATGGCATTTTTTTTAATGTACAGCACTTTAAGTAGACTTAAATACATGTATTAAAATATACGAGATCTCTTAGATTAGTATTTTCATGGCATTCTAGCTTCCCCCCCCTTTTTCTCATACTAAATATAGCCCATGGAAATAGAACATGCAGGTCTAAGTACATATTTTAAATATTCCCAATGAAAATAGAAATGGTTTGCAAGCTGTTACAGTTGTGGTAAATGATGGTATAAAACTCAGTGACTCAAATTTAGACACACTCTATCCAGTAGTCAAAATGTATTAGTTTTAGCAAATGTGAAATCCTGATCTTTTTAGTAGTTGAGTAGATATGACTTTTTCCCAGTTTGGAATTGGTTATGAAGATGTTTGCCCTCACATGGATGTTTTAAAAGAAAAAAATATTTTATTATACTGTAGACCTTTTTATGTTCTGTATGTTTTTATGAAGTAGATAAAAATAGTTCATCTCAGGAGAAAAGTTCTTATATGTTTTAGATGTGTCTGAAAGCAGTAACAACAATAAGGCAACTGGATTGAAAAAGAAGGAAAAGAAAAACGGTAAGCTTACTGTGATAACGATAGGCCCTTGCAGTTGTGACCTTAAAGGGGAAATAAATTTGGTAGACTGCAGCTATTAAACTGTTGTGTTTGTGAAGGATCAGCTGCACACTTTGTACATGTGCTATCCTTTTTAAAAACTTGTATAAATTGGAGATGAAAAAATGGACTTTGATTTAAGTAATATTTGGATAGAATTCTCAACTTTGTTTTTTCTTTTGGTAGTTAACGTGTGTCTAGTCAGCAAGAGTAGTGCTGCTCAAATTTTCAAACTCTACCTGCATTGGAATTACCTGGAAATCTTGTTAAAAATGCAGATTCTGATTCAGTGGGTCTGGGTACAGCCTCAAAGTCTGAATTTATAACAAGAAAGAAGGTAGAGAAAACAATTTGGTTGTATTTTGAATGAAACCAGATGGTTGTGCTTCTCTTTAAAAAAAAAAAGAAGCCTCATGTAAGAATTGAAACAACACAGATGCTTTTAGAATCTCTTAATACTTCTCGTAACAAAGTTTTTCGTTTTACAAAAGAGTTTGCTAAAGCATGTCTAGTAAATTCTGCTAAAGTTTTTAATAATAAATTAGAGAAACTTTCTCCAGAGCTCATTAGAGTGAGGGGATCTGGGACTGGGTTACTGGTGTTGGGAAGAGATCCTTGAGCTATTTTGCCTTTGTGAGAGTCATCAGGGTTCCCATTGCCTCCTGCTTGTAAGATTTTGTACTTTTCTTATCTGAGTGAGTATTAAGAACTGTTACGCAAGATTTCGAACCAGAAGGCCTGGGTTTGTGTATCAACTGTGCTGTGTGACTTTGTTCATATGTCCTTACTTTTCTGAGCCTCATCTAATTCATCTGTAAAAGTGAAGTCAGTTCACTTGCCATTCTGGCTTAATGTAAAGTTTAAATCAACATGCTTAGAACAGGTTTTGGCCTGCTTAATATGCACCAGCTATTACTGATATAATTTTAACTTTCCCATCTCTCACCCAAAGCTTAGGACATCACATGATCCAGGAAACAATATTGATTTGTTGTGGCTCTTATTGAAGGACACGAAGACTTGGATTCTTTTAGACTACTGTCATACTTAATGTTAAGCAGAACCCTAGCATTTCATATCTAAAAGGGTTAGTAGATTCTAACCTTACCACTACTTAAAAAGGAAAAAAAAAAGCAATTTAAATTTTATTGAACAGCTTTTCTTTTTCTCTTAGTGCTCACAGGAATTATTCTCTACAGACATCTTAAAGACTACCTTCTAACTGAAGAACAGTTCCATGAAAATAACTACCCCCAACCCAACCCTGACAAACCAGGAAATATTCTTTTAAACCCAGGCATGACAAAAACTCTTGTAAATGATCGTACGTATATGGGTCCAACAATTATCCTTTCTACACGCTAAGACAGGAGCCCTAAAAGTCCCAGTGTTCTGGGACTTCCCTGGTGGTCCAGTGGCTAAGACTCCGTGCTCCCAATGCAGGGGGCCCAGGTTTGATCCCTGGTCAGGGAACTAGAGCCCATGTGCCACAACTAAGTCCCATGCTCTAACTGAAGATCCCGCATGCGACAATGAAGATCCCACGTGCCACAACTAAGACCCAGTGCAGCCAAATAAATAAATATGAAAAATAAATAAAAATAAAAGTCCCAGTGTTCTGACATTTTCTAATGGAAACAAGATTTGTGGCCAGCCATGGCCACAAATGATGGCCAGCATCATTAGGCTACAGGTAAAAGCATTGTTGCATTTCATTTTCTTTCCCTTTCCATTTCATTTTATCCCCAGTATCTAAGTGCTTTATTTATGTAATCAGTTTTATTAAATCTTAGCAGCCATTTCAGGTAAGTACTGTTACCACCTCCATTTATACAAATGAAGAAACTAAGGTTCGGAGAGGTCAAATAATTTATCAAAGGTCACTCAAAATAAGTGGTAGAGCCAGGATTTGAACCCAAGGAGTCTGACTCTGGAGCTTCTGCTTTTACCCCTAGACATATGTAGGCAGTGCTGTGTTCTGTATACTTCATACCCTTTCACTAGGAATTCTTATAAAAAGACTTACAGTTAGTCTTATTATTTTGCCTTTTCTCCAAATACTGGGCATAGTTAGTTAATATATTTATCCCACTCCCTCTCCCCCGAGAAAAGAGATAACAAGAGAATATTTAACATTAACACAACTGTCACATGTTAGGTCCATCAGAGCTTGAAATGCAGTTATAGAAGTATTTTTCATTGGCTAGAAGATATTTAGCTTCATCTCTTGCATCTTTAGAACTTCTCTCTTGGGATTATTTTTGCCATTTGCTTTACCTTTCTTTAAATCCTCTCATTGGAAGGCAGTACACTTAACAGTTAAGAACCGGGGCTCTGAAGGAGAAAGGCAAATCTGGGTCGGGGTGCTGGGTAAGTCATGAGTCACTCTCCCAGTGTCAGCTTCCCCACTCTGAATAATGAGATGATGGTAGCTGCCCCATCAGTAGCTATGAGAATCCATTAAAATAGTGCATCTGAAGTGCTTGGTGCAGTGCCTGCCTCATCATCGCATAACAGACACCCAAATAAAAGAGTTGCTGTCATCATCGTCCTCAGAGCCAGTTTGAGGGTCATTAAGAAAAACAAGTATTCATAAATGGGTCTAGTGAAAAGCCCAGATACACTCTCAGTGACAATAAACAAACAGATCACTATGTGTCTAAAAGGAAGACATGGGTCCTAATTCAGGAGTTACTATGTACTAGAGTAGATGACAGATCAAGTTGGTGACAGTCAACTTGTGGTGCTAAAGCCACAATTACCTGGCGTTGGGCTGACTCTGGAAGCAGGTGGGAGAATGCCTGTTTGAGCAGTGGCAGCCCTGATGCAGGAAGCAGTTCACCTGCACACACTCCTTTGCATAATTCTGTTCCTTTTCCTGTTACTTCGAGATCACACTGAGTCTGTGCTCACGACAGGATCAGGAATGCAAAGGCAAGTCTCTGCATTCAGGTCCTCATTTCCCCCCCCTGCATCTATTCATGAATAACTCTACTTCGTGTTCTGTTTCAGCTTCTAGGAAGATGTGCTGTCGATGTGGGAAGATCTATGGCGTGACTCCTGCAGGCAAACACAGCAGCAGAGAGGAATGTCACTACCACCTTGGCCGACTGGTGAGTCATAAAGGCAAGTGTCTGGTCATTCCATTTCATTTACTTGACGAGCTGGTGCCAAAGCGCTGGGGAGAAAAGTGGAATAAAGTATTCAGTTCAGTGTGTATTTGTTAAATACAGCCCAGTAAAGAGAAACTGTATTGATTCAAAAGTTTCCATTACAAACACTCCCAACCATCACTTCTTAACTTTGGAGCTCGCTGGCTCAAGAAGTATGGCTGTGATGATTCTTCCGCCTTTTTAAGACCTCAGGTCAATCAGCTACCTCCTGACTTCACCTGCTTTTCACAGGCCAGCATTAGAATAATTGCTTATGGCTTCAGTTCCTTGGCCCCTGCCCTGCACTGAGTGAGGATGAATACCTGCTTCCTCACCCCCAACCCAGCCCCCATTTCTTCTCCAGCACAGTAAATTCCCTACAGTCCACTCAGATGGTTTTTTTTCCCTACTCAGACCAAAAACCCTGGGTGCAGTCATCACTGTCTCCCCTCGGTGCACCCTCCCCCACCCCCATTCAAGGCCTTTGTTTTGTTTTTCCCTTTTTTCTTTTTTTCTGCCTATGCCAGCGCCCTTAGTTCCCCCACCAAGGATTGAATCCAGGCCACGGCACTGAGGGCACCGAGTCCTAACCACTGGACCGCCAGGGAACTCCCTGGTGTGCCCTTTCATCTCAGTGGTGTCCACGTCCCATTTGTTCTGTTACCTCCAAAGTGTCTCTTCTCCACCTCTGCTGCCCCCCACCAGGGCCACAAGACCCTCATCTCCTTCCCAAGCTACTGCAGCATCCTCCCAGTCTTACACTCCCCTGCCCCAAGCTACTTCTCAGCCAACAACCCCCAGAATAATTTTTAAATCACAGTTCTGTTTACATCACTCCCTTGCTTTAATGAAAACTCTTCAATAACTTTGTCAACCCTGCCGAATTTGGCCTCTTCCCCCTATCTTGTACCCTTTCCACAGTTTCCTTCCTATCACACTGGCCAACTTTCTGGAACCTTCTAACCTGCTGTCTCCTCTCCTTTTCACACGGCTGGTTCCTTCTCATCCTTTAGGTCTCTCCTTAAATGTGACCTACTCAAGGTTCTTTCGCGACCCCGTGATCTAAAATAGGTCCTCCCTCTTCTGTCACAACCTTTGAGGGCCTTTGACTGTCACTGCCTTTGACAGCACCCAACTGCATTTTGTAATGATTTAGCGATTTATCCGCCATCTTCAAAAGACTGCAAGCTCTCGGAGGGACCGAATGTGTCCCCGGCACTTAGCATGGTACCTAATGCATACAGGCTGTCAATATCTGTGTGGATAGATGGGTGAACAGATGAATTATTTATGCAGATATGGAAATGAATATGAAAGCTATTATAATAAATGCTATGAAGAAAATAAAGCAGGGCAGAGGAAGTAGAGAGGAACAGTGGATGTGATTGAATTATAGAATAAATATAAGAATAATGGATCAATAGTAAAGTAAATCAGACAAGTTTGACTTAAGTGTTTAGGGCTTAGTTTTAGTGGGTGGGGAGACTATAAATTCCAAAAGGGAAGAAAAATAGGAAGACACTGAAGGAGAATAAAAGTAGCAGATTAACTACTGTGTGGAATAACTAGACGACACAGCGTAATGAACAGAATGGGACTTTGGAGCTGGCGGACCTGAGATTTTGGGCTGTTTCACCACTTACTTTCTCTGAGACCTTGAGCAGGTTTCTGAAGCTCTCTGAGCTTTTGTTTCCATATTCATAGAATGAGCTTTGTGTGGCAGTTTAGTGAGCTGATGTGTCCAATTCCTGGCTTATAACAGATGCTCTGTTAATACTGGTTCTCAGCCTCCCTTTCTCATCACAGGAGAAGGTAAGATAAAGCCGTGAGATGTCAGGATTGGATGAGTAATATAAGGTTGGTTAAGCAAGAGTCTTCAGTGCCAGCCTGAGAAATCGGCATTTGATCAGCAATGTACAAGTGAAGCATTTGAGGAAAGTGATGTAATGAAAAATGTGCTTGAGGAAGATTAATCTAACCACATTTTATAGGAAGACTGGTGCAAAACCTACTGCAGGCAGAGGGGTTTTTAGGGAGCAGTTGGGAGAACACTACCTTAGGCCAGAGGGAAGAAGGGCTTGGGGTAGGTCAGGGTACAGGTGAGATGGAAGGTGTGAGAGAGATAAAAGAGAGAAGAAGGCTTAGGCTTGTTGCTGTGAAAATGTGCAAAGTGTCTGGCCAAGGAAAATGGAAGAAGAGGGTGTCGGGATTTCAGAGGTCCAGCCAGGGTTGGAGACAACATCTTTATTACGGTCTCAGTCTACGTAACTGGGTGACGTTGCTCGGGTCACATGCAGGAAGGGAGAGGGTGGTAGCTGGAGCCCATCATCCAGGGGCTTCAGCAAAGAGGGAAGGTCAGGGAGGAGAATATTTTGAAAGGATGGTTGACGTAGAGTTAAAGCAGAATAAAGAAGTGACATCAGGAGAGGAGCTGAGGGGCCCGGCCACGTTATGGGGAAGCAAAGGGAGGAAGGGGAGAAAGGCATTCAAGACACTGGTAATTATAATTCACCTTCAAAGTGCAGCCTCTGAGAACTCGGCTTCTAGGAGTCAGTGTTTCCTGTTTGTTACATAATAGCTAGAAAGGCAACCATGCAGAGTTTTAGACTTTACATCAGGTCGCTTGCATGGTGCGGTCTTAAAGATGCTTGTGGGTGAGACGCTCTGGGAGTTAGCCACTCCGCCTTGTCAAGCTTGCCTGTTTTGATTTTTACTTTTCGTGTGGTTTGCAGTTCTTGGTGGCTCAGAAAGGCGGCACAGCTGTTGTGAAGCTATCCTTGGATCCCCCGGGTGTCAGGTTGCCAAGGTAGGGCTTGTTCCCCAGAATGCTGCTTGTTTCAGAACCAGAGTTGCTGCCTCCTGCGTAGACCTTGGGGATCCATAAGCATTTGGTATAATCCACTAATTTTCAGTTGATGAAATTTTTATGAGCTTAGTTGCTCTTGCCAAAACGTACAGTAACTTATTTGGCAGTGTTTGTTTCAGCTTCATGTTCTTGACCAAAAAGAAAACCTAGAAGGCTTTGTGAAGACTTTTGTCAAGTTCCCACCCTGCAGCGGGAATCACGGTGTATTTGCCGTGAATTGTGAGGTGGTACGTTGGTGGTATGTTTTGCCTTATTTATGCATGTGTAAGGAACATTCCCAGGCTCGCTCTCTCAGTCCCACACAGCGCTGTGATGTTGTTCACACATTTTCACATGAAGCAACTGAAGCTGAAAAGAGTTAAGTGACTTGGTGGGATACCTGCACTTGGTGATGGAGCCAGGAGTTGGCCCATGATCCTCTTTCTTTTACTTATTAATTTTTCTTTATATATAATCACTGCTTGTCCTACTCATTACATTGCTGAAATTACACGGGTGGAAAATGTTATGAGTACTACTGTTATCCCCCAAATCAGCATAAAAGCTTTAATTTTTAAAAAACTATTGTTTTTATAGAGACAGTAAAATATTTATAGGGAGTTATCTTCTTTCATATGAGAATCAATACTAAACAGTAGGGGAAAAACATAACTTGGAATCATGAGGCCTCGGAAGCTCCACTGCTTATCAGGCAAGTCTCCCGGATGCTCCAGTCTGTAAATTATGAGGTTAATAACAATCCGACAGTGATGGTGAGAATCAGATACACTAATATATGGCAAAGTGCTTTGAATATGTCGAACATTATGTGAACAGTCATCTTTAACAAAACATAAAATTAAATTTTTGTTCCCTGTGGCATATTTGGAAAGCAGATTTGTGGAGTTTTTAAGCTTAGATTTTTAATTGCAGACAATGAAAGCTGCTTCTGGCTTAGAAATCAAATGATTTTTTTTTTCATTCAACAAGGTTTATAACTGCATTGTCCACTATGGTATCCACTAGCAAACAAACATGTCGGTATAGAGAACAGAGTAGCAGTTACCAGAGGGGAAGCGGGGGAGGGCAAAATGGGTAAAGGGGGTCAACTGTATGGTGATGAATGAAAACAAACTTTTTGGTGGTGCAGCGTGCTGTAGTGTTTATAGAAGTCAAAATATAATGTTGTACACATGAAACTTATATAATGTTATAAAACAATGTTACCTCAATAAAAAATTAAATTCAATTACAAATTTAGGGCTTCCCTGGTGGCGCAGTGGTTGAGAGTCCGCCTGCTGATGCAGGGCACACGGGTTCGTGCCCCGGACCGGGAAGATCCCACATGCCGCGGAGCGGCTAGGCCCGTGAGCCATGGCCGCTGAGCCTGCGTGTCCGGAGCCTGTGCTCCGCAACGGGAGAGGCCGCAACAATGAGAAGCCCGCGTACCGCAAAAAGGAAAAAAAAAAAAAAATTAAAAATTTAGTTCCTCAGTCATACTAGCCATATTTCACATACTCAATCCCCACTTGTGGCTGGTGGCTACCATATTGGACAGGACAGAAATAGAACATTTCATCTTCACAGAAGGTTCTTTTGGATAGCACTGACCTCTAATGAAAATAATTGTAAAGCCTAAGTCAAGAAAATGAAATTATTTTTATTAGCAGAAATATTACCAACATTAAGGAAAAAATTAAAGCTTGGATCATCTTTTATATGACCATCAGATCCACACACTGGCTTTTGTTAGCAAAACTGAATGATAGGGTTAGATTGTATATTCCAGTTAGAAATATTCCTTTAAGATATCTAAGATGTTAAAATATGTTTGCCCAATATGATGTTTAAATTTAATATTTCCATCTTTATAGTGCTATACAGCCAAAGGTTTGGAACTTACTCAAGTGACAGTGTTTGATCCCAGCCTCCAGGTGGACTATGATACATTTGTGAAACCAGATGAAGAAGTCATTGACTGTAACAGTAGGTATGCATTATACACAGGGGTTTGTTTTTGAAATTATAGAACATTGAACATGTACTTTGAGTTTTAGCCTAGGTACTTTTATTTGATTCAACTTTAGCGCATGAGTTAACACTGTTTTCTTTTAATTAATTTGTTTATTCAAAACTATTCATGTTCTGTTGAGTACCTTGCTAAAATTATGTAGACACTGTATTAGGCCCTGGGTAACAACCCTAAATTAGAGATACGGCCTCAGCACTCATGTTGTTTACATGTTGGAATGGTAGGTAGGAGGCTAGAGAGACAGACAAAATTATTGAACACGTTATTTATTCATTCATTTATTCATTCAATCATTAATCAGTTTCTTCTGAAAATACCATACTATTCCCATTGGATGAAAATTTCTATAATCCTGTAGACATGTCGCTGAGTATACATAGCTTTGATATAGCATACAGAACACTGGTTCAGTGCAAATTCTATTTTACTATTATTAAAGTAGGACATGTTTCTGATCCAAATTCAATGCTAACTTGAGATAGTGTGATATAGATGTGCCTTTAATTTTTAAAAAGCTCATATAAAACACCCAATAATATCATTGATTAATTGAATTGGAGTTCCTAAAGGCATATAAGCCATATGACATGACATATTTATATATTTATTTAAATATATCTATTTAAATATAAAATAGAAGACATTGATCTTATTCTACAGTGAAAATTTAGAAGTGTTAATTACTGGTGTGACTGTACTTATTCAATCTTCTTTAAATAAATTCTCCAATGGCACTTAATATGACGTGTGTGTGTGTATACATGCACACATATATACATACATTTGTATATGTATATATGAACAAATATGACTTGATACACATATACACATGTATATTATATGCATTATATACTATAGTACATAGTTTATAGTATTATAGTATATATAGTATACATAATATATATTATATATGTGTACGTCAGTAATTTTGGAGCACAGTAAGGCAAGGTGGTCAAGTGAATTAAAAGTTGTTGTGATAAATTTTGAGAATAATTATAAAGAATTCTGCTAACAAGAATTTTTTAACCTGAATTTCCTCATGGTTCATAAAAATGGTTGAATACATAAAAACTCAGTAAAAGTTGCTGTTATCAGAAAATGCATTTTGTTACTAATCTCTCTCCTGACCTCATTTGATTTTTTTTCCTACTCATTTTGGCCATATCCTAATAGCCCCAGCTATTTTATATTTTACTCTTTTTTTTTTTTTACTTTATTGAGCTATAACTGACAAAACTGTACTATATTTAAAGTTACTGTACTCTTATTGGTTCTTGTTCTTCCATGGGTTTAGCGGAATCTTCTAACTCCTTTTTGGAACAAGTCAGGAAATGCTTTGCTAATTACTGATACTCATAGCAGCAAAATGAGAACTGAAGGTCTTGCTTTAAAAATAAAAACTTGAATCTTTAAAGAAAAAGTCAAAAGGGGGCTTCCCTGGTGGCGCAGTGGTTGAGAGTCCGCCTGCCGATGCAGGGGACACGGGTTCGTGCCCCGGTCTGGGAAGATCCCACATGCTGCGGAGCGGCTGGGCCCGTGAGCCATGGCCGCTGAGCCTGCGCCTCTGGAGCCTGTGCTCCGAGACGGGAGAGGCCACAGCAATGAGAGGCCCGCGTACCGCAAAAAAAAAAAAAAAAAAAAAACTCTATGTGCTAATGTGGTAGTCATTATCATTGTGTTATCACTGTTGCTTGATTTGCCCTTTTAGACAAAACAAGATAAGAATCACTGTGCTGATGACTTTGTCCAACTCTTGTAAACCAGAAGCAGTATAAGATGCCCAAGTCATTTGGCTAAACCGGTCAGAAAGAAAGTCCATTATCAATTGTGATGAAACCAAAATCGTTGTTTTGACATGGTCTTAGATCATTGTCTTTAATATTCAAGTGGGTAAAACTACGTTTATCTAATAGGTTATTATAGTCACGTCCTGGAAGATAACTTTTTCATATTAAGTCAGGTAGACTTATAAAGCCTACCTATAAGGTAGGCTCAAAATCAAATGGCATGTTCATTTTTCTTGGCATGATAGACTTGAAAATCTCCCCCTTAATACTCCAGGTTAAAATGGTCTGTTCTTTGCTCCATGTTCTAGAACAGGTGTCAGCACACTATGGTCCATGTTAGCCACCTGTTTTTGCAACTATTTTTATTGGAACAGAGCCACCACACCCACTCACTGATGTATTTTCTATCGCTGCTTTCATACTACAGTGGCATTGTTGAGTAGTTATAACAGAAGTGGTATGGCCTGCAAGCCTAAACTATTTATAACTCGGAAGAGAGTTTGGTGGCCACCCCCGATCTAGAACAGTGCTCTGCAACAGAACTCTCCGTCCTACATGTTCACTATCCAATATGGTAGACACTGGCCACATGTGGCTAGTGAGCACTTAAAATGTGTCTAATGTGACCGAGAAAACGATTTTTTCATTTTGCTTACTTAATTTCAATAGTTACATGTGGCTGGTGGCTACCACATTGCACAGCGCAACTCTAGAACTTTGGGGACCTTGACTGTTTGTTTCAGCCACCCCTAGGACTTACCTTCATGCTGAGAAGGGCTAGTTCTTCTTTAGCGTAAGAATGTAAGTAAGGCCATTTAATTTTCCTGAGTATCCACCTCTTTCCCTGCAAAGCTGGTACCATAGTATAGATAGTTGTTTCACACAGCACTGTTGTCTCTGCATGTGACAGATGAGACTGGAATGTGCTTCCACCAGACCCCACCCAAGTGTGAGCAAAGAGAGCTGGGGACATAAGCTTTCTGTAAGAAAGCTCTTCACAGGGGTGTCCTTCTGACACCTCAGCGACAGCTTGTCTCAGACTCAGTTTCTCACCATGACTTTCCTGTCTCTCATTTTCCAGGAACCGTTGTTTCACTTGTCTCCCAGACCAGAAAATTTGAAACCACTGTGTTTTTTTATTCCTTGTAATCAGTCTGTTTCTTTCACCCAGATTACTCGTAGATTTCTCTATTTCCCCCACCACCTTCTTTTATGTGCTCAGTATTCTGCAGCCAGGAACCAGTGTCTAGGAGGTGGCTGACACATTAAAAGTGAGAATTTAAAGCATTTATGGATGGGGCGTAGTAGGTGCTAAACATTAAACTTCCAACCCCTTTCTTCTTCTTTTTTTTAAATAAATTTATTTTTTATTCATTTATTTAATTTTTGGCTGCATTGGGTCTTTGTTGCTGTGCACGGGCTTTCTCTAGTTGCTGAGAGCGGGGTCTACTCTTCATTGCAGTGCGTGGGCTTCTCATTGCGGTGGCTTCTCTTGTTGCGGAGCACTGGCTCTAGGTGCGTGAGCTTCAGTAGTTGTGGCATGTGGGCTCAGTAGTTGTGGCTTGCGGGCTCCAGAGCGCAGGCTCAGTAGTTGTGGCGCACAGGCCCAGTTACTCAGCGGCATGTGGGATCTTCCCGGACCAGGGCTCGAACCCGTGTCCCCTGCATTGGCAGGCAGACTCCCAACCAGTGCACCACCAGGGAAGCCCCAACCCCCTCTCTTCTTGATCAGTCTTTAAATTACTCTTGTCCTGAGGCTAATCTTCTTCAACGCTTTTTCAAAGTACAGCTCTTCTAACGAGGAATCCAAACTGGTAGCTGACAGTCCAGGCTCTCAGTTATCTGACCCTTCTCTTATTGTATCACTATTTCCTACTTTATTAAATCTCAGGAAAAATTTATTCACCTTCTTCCATGTGTAAGCAGAGGGGATTTGGACCTAGATGGGACTAATCCTTGTCCATGTCCCCTCTCCAGGGACAGACAAACCACTGAAATGGGCCTTGCACTAGAGTGAGGTGTGCCTGCACCTCCGCTGAGTCACAAGGTGGGAGGAGCCTGGCTCACCCTTTACCGCCCCTCACCCCGCCAGTAATTATTGGAACCGCTCTGAGCTCATGCTGCCCCCTGGTGGTGCTCCCTTGGTAGGAAAGTGGACTTGGAAGTCAGGCTGCTGAGATTGGATTTCCTTCTACCCTGCTGACTCAGCTTAGGCAACTTTCCTAACCTCTCGAAGCCTCAGTTTCCTTGGCTGTAAAAAGGGACAATAAAATACCTACCTTGCTAGGTTACTCTGCAGGTTGTAGTGAAATAATCCAAGTAAAGTGCCTAGTGACTGGCCTGTTGTAACTGCTCATGTCACTTGCTTTTGTAGCCTAGTTACTGCTGCTACAGTTACTGTTGCTGCCATCAGTTTCCTTATTCTTTGGGAAGAACGTCTAAAGAGTTTTCCTCTTTCCTTTGACAGTTAATTCATACTTCAGTTGTGGACACGACAGTTATGTTTCCTCATCTGCTAGGCTTGCCTCACAAAAGATCCCTTAAAAGTCTAGTGGCTGACTACCTGCGGAGAATCATTCAGGATGATGGTAAGAGCCTGCTTGTTCGTGATAAATATCAGGATCCTAAGTCTGACTTGAGTAAATCATGAGGTTCATGGTAAAGGTCTACTGTTTGAAATGCTGCCCTGTGGGTTCGGTTCTTGGGTAGAGACTCCTAAAGCTTCTGCTTAAGTAAAAAGTGTTCCATGCTCACTGCCTGGTATAGTCCTAGATGTTCCACAGGCATCAAAATAGCAATTAAACTGAGACTGGTGACCACATCATGGTTCAGCAAGTTGCCTGACCTTGGAATTCATGCATAAAACTTTTGTTGGGGCTTCCCTGGTGGCGCAGTGGTTGAGAGTCCGCCTGCCGATGCAGGGGACACGGGTTCGTGCCCCGGTCCGGAGGATCCCACATGCCGCGGAGCGGCTGGGCCCGTGAACCATGGCCGCTGAGTCTGCGCATCCAGAGCCTGTGCTCCGCAATGGGAGAGGCCACAACAGTGAGAGGCCTGCGTATCTCAAAAAAAAAAAAAAAAACACTTTTGTTGGTGTAGAGATCTAATTCCATTCTAAATTTTGCTGTGTACCTCCTTTCATATGTGATTTTCGTTAAGCCTAAAGAGGTTCTAAAATTGATTGGGTCCAAGTTCTCTCACCCAGGGTAAATAGTGTGCGTTGCGTAAGAAGAAGTATAGCTCAAATTCAATACATTCATGCGTGCACTTGCTCTGTAGTGGATTGGTACAGAGGTTTTGCTCTCAGAACTGTTTTTCTTTTTGGTTTTTCTGATGAAAAATACCCAACATTAAACAAGTTAATCTAATACAACAAGTACAGCCACCAACTATCCTGTTAGTGGCATTGTGATATGCATGAGATATGTGTCTGGCTTGGAATGGAGGTTAGTTACTCTGTACATTTCATGTATACCCATATAGGCCCCACTTTTGCACAAGAGGGAGAAGAAAGTTAATTTTGAGTATGTTAAAATTATGTTATAATGCTGTATGTTTCTACAGATGCTCCGCTGATCATGCCATTTATTGTACAAAATACAGATTTTACTTTATGGTCTTTACTCTTTCATTCTCTGTCTATTAGACACTACCCAATACCATCTTGCAGAGAATCTTAATTTACATTATCTGCTTTGTTAAAAATATTCATATCTGAAATTCCCAGAAAATGCTCTTATCAAATTTGTAATGTGTTCTACTGAAAACAATCTGGAACCATGGACACAAAAATATTTCACCTAACAAAAAATACCCTATGTAAAACAAAATCTTCGAAAAGTTATATAATACCACAGTTCTCTCAGAATAACACAAATAAACAATAATATACCATTTTAGAATTGTGGTCCATATGATTTTTCTCATTTAATCTCGGATGTCATTTATTATTTTCACCAGAACTGTAGGCTTGATATTTTGGGTAGATTCATCTACTTTTTAAAACCATGTCATTTTGTATCTAAGGTCACTCTTTGTCTAGAGAGGTGTACTTTTTCTAGCGTCCCTTATTTCTGGCTTCTTTTTTTTTAAATTTTTTAATTTTTTTATTATTATTATTATTTTTTTTTGCGGTACACGGGCCTCTCACTGCTGTGACTTCTCCCGTTGCGGAGCACAGGCTCCGGACGCGCAGGCTCAGCGGCCATGGCTCACAGGCCCAGCCGCTCCGCGGCATGTGGGATGCTCCCGGACCGGGGCACGAACCCGTGTCCCCTGCATCGGCAGGCGGACTCTCAACCACTGCGCCACCAGGGAAGCCCATTTCTGGCTTCTTGTCAGATCTCTGTTGTTCAGTGGTACCTGTCACTTTGTTGTTGTATCTCCCTGGAAACGAGGTTCATGGAGAAGGTACTGATGTGCTATCCAGTCATAGCAATGTAGTGACCACATGACTGAGGACAGGTTACATAGAGAAAGGGAGATGCTTGTTCATCTGAATTTATGTAAAACATTTCTAAAGCAACCAGTAGGGGTTGTCCTAGGTATGAAATAATGAAATATTGATAAGTGGCCAGTGGTAATTTTGTTTCAAACTCAAGACTTCGTTTTGAGACCATCCGTGGGTAACATCACAGAGTTGTCTATGTCTAATGTGCTATTTTATATTCTGTACTATTTGAAGGTCACAATTCAAGTGAAAATGCAACCACCTTCATGGAACTGGTACTCTGGAAGGTAAAAGACGACCTGAAAGGAAAGAAGTAACCACTTTGCCCAAGAATATCTTAAACCTCTGCATTGCTTCCGTGACTACTTGGCCTCCGCTGCTGGCAGTAGAGTTTGGTCTATAATAACATGAGGTTTCTCCATGCTTTCAAAGAGAAGAGGAGAAGGACAAGCACTGTTGAGGTCTATTTATTACATTTTAAAGGTTAAATTTCCACAGTGATTTCTAAAGTTGTGACTGGGGAAGAGGGGGGGAAGGAATTAGGTTTTCTGGAATTTGACTCATCTTTGTAGGCAGTGTACAAATAACAGTGGAAGATGGTTTGAAGTTGAAGTAATGGGTCCAGGACTTTCACAAAGGTCGTTTCTCAGGTTACTTAAATTCCTTTTTCTCTCTAAATACTTAGAACCATTATACTGCTTGGAGATAGAAACATCTTTACCTAACAAAATTGTAAGTTTTCTTTAGATCATCTATATAGAAATAGAAGTGGAGATTTTCCTCACAAACTATATGGAAGTAAATGTAAACTTTTCAGTGTACTAGTAACATAAAAGTTCTGGTCATTTGGCTATTGTGTAATGTGTTTTTAATCTAACTGGTGTATTCTTACTTGATATCAACAACTCACTGATTTTTTTTTTTAAGGCAGTGTCCTATGGCTCTTCTAAACACACTGAAATCTAATCTATATACCCAGTACTGGAATTGTCTAATTCCTTTAAGGCGTTGGTTCTTTCCTTCTTAATTGCTTTTTGAGAATGTGGAAACTGGCCCATGGAAATGACATGACTTTATTCAATTTGACTATCGACCTTTAAGTAAGTATGAATCTTTAATATTAATGCTGTTAACATGCTACAAAACTACAAAGGTTTCTCTGCCAGTGGTAGGGATGAGACCCAGAGCTGTCAATCGTATGGTCTCTGTGCCAGGAGTAAATTCAAGTTGATGGTGATGATGTGCCCTCAGTAAGAACACCTCAGGTTTGCTGCTTTGGTACTTTGAATTTACAAGTAAATCTTAAGTATCACTGAATTCGTTTTTCTTTTTTCTTTTTAATTATTTATTTTTGGCTGCATTGGGTCTTTGTTGCTGTGCGCGGGTTTTCTTTAGTTGCAGCAGGCGGGGGTTACTCTTCATTGTTTGCGGTGTGCGGGCTTCTCATTGCGGTGGCTTCTCTTGCTGCAGAGCACGGGCTCTAGGCACGCAGGCTTCAGTAGTTGTCACGCACAGGCTTAGTTGCTCCACAGCATGTGGGATCTTCCCAGACCAGGGCTCGAACCCGTGTCCCCTGCATTGGCAGGCGGGTTCTTATCCACTGTGCCACCAGGGAAGTCCAGTTCCTTTTTCTTGATACCGTAAGTACTTCCTTAGTCATCTCTTATACTTGACATGAAGTAAATTTGTAATGATGTAAATTTAAAGTATTTTAAATATATGTAATCAAGAAGGTCAGGCTGCTATAGAAAAAGCAGCTGTTATTATGTATTCCAAAGCCACATGCAAAATTTGAAGACATTATCTACATTTTTCAGATCATCCTTGTTCTTGTTCAGTTCCATGTACATGCAAACCAAGAGCTGTCAGGAGTATCTCCACAACATTTGGGTAAAAAGCAAAATGGAACTATTCACAAATATATACATATATACACATATATCTATACATATATATGTATATATATGTATATATAGTGTATATGTATATATAAAGTGTATATATATATAGTTTATATATATGTGTGTGTGTATATATATGTGTGTGTATATATATATGTGTGTATATATATATATATATATATATATATATATATATATATATATATTTGGACCTACTTTCTTTTTTTTTTTTTTTTTTTTTTTTTTTGCGGTACGCGGGCCTCTCTCTGTTGTGGTCTCTCCCGTTGCGGAGTACAGGCTCCGGACGCGCAGGCTCAGTGGCCATGGCTCACGGGCCCAGCCGCTCCGCGGCATGTGGGATCCTCCCAGACCGGGGCACGAACCCGGGTCCCCTGCATCGGCAGGCGGACTCTCAACCACTGCGCCACCAGGGAAGCCCTTGGACCTACTTTCAATGGCTCTTCATTTGAGCCCCTACTTAGTTGATGAAATAAATGCTGCGACAGCAGTCTTGCTTTTGTTTTGTCTCCACTGCATATGCTGTTGTGGATGAAGAGCGTTTGGGACAAATACAATTTCCTGGTCATTGTTTCTGATGCATAAAGTTGAGCAGATGGCAGGAATATGGAACATTATGCGGTATGGCGAACTGTTAACATTGCAGCACAATTAAAAGGGATTCTAGTTCTAAGCCCTCAGTTCACATTGGAATACTACCAGAGGTGCAAGAAAACAGATTAGACAGTAGGATACTTCTGGAAGACATTTCTAATCTTGTGAGCTTGAGATACGTCTGGTGGCATATACCCACCAACTGCTCTCTGCATATTACCAACAAGGTAGAGGATGATAATTTAAGGTGTTTTTCTCAAAAGTATAATACAGACATTTGGCAATACCTATGAGACACATTCCTGGACAAAATGTGGGTAGGCAAGACATTTATTCACTTACTATATGATCTCAGTGTAGCATGTGCCTACAGTATAAACGGTAAACTCACAAATGATCAAAACTAAAACTTTTTACAATGTGTAATACAGGTAGGGATGTTAATCTGATATGATGTCACATGTCTCCCAAATATAACTAACTAACTCCAAGCTTCCTATTTTAATTTCTTAATAAACACATCAATGTTATCAAAGAAACTAAAACTAAATCCTATTAATTGATCAAACTTATACTTCTCTCAAAGTTCTTAGGCTTCTAAGGAACGAGATTTAAATCTGTTTTTCAGTGTTAGCATTCTGGACTGACTTGTGGGCTCTGGAAACACCTGACAAAGTTGTCAAATTATGAAATGAAATTGGGGTGGCTTCCACAGGTGAGGGGGAAATTTTAGAGATAGAAGCAGCTCTTTTATATTGCTTAGGTACAGACTTAAATCCATGTCCTGTAAGAATTCATACATTTCCCCTACTTTTCTCACCTGTGCTATCAGGGTCAGGTTTACAATATTTTCTTCTACACAGCAAGACATAACATCCAATATATAGGTAAATATCAAAAATATCTGGGACAATAATGAGTTATGCACTACAGTAATTGTACTCTCACACCTTCCTGTAAAGTCCACGTTTTTAGAAAAATATATTATTGCATATGAAACCACAGGCATTCTGATTCCAGCACATTCTTACTCAAAACAGTATATACAGTCCTAATAGAGGGTACTATAGATTCACACACAGGGGTCTTACGGTGAATGTCCCAGACAGACAGCAATCTATATACACGTCCATATTCTATGTCACCTCTCTTGACAGAGACTTGCTTGCTTGGCATCAAGTTCTCAAGGGTCTCTCATGACGGTGAAGCGGAAACAGAATATACAGCTGAAGATGGTCTGTCCTAGGCTGCTTCTTCGGCAGAACAGTCAATTCCTGCGTAGGTAAACTTCTCATAAAGCGTGGTATTCACGTAGGTCTAGAAGAACAAGAGTGGTTCAGAGACACAAACTGGCTCAGTCCTGCCTCTGCCAGGGGCAGTTACAGTAATACCCCAGTTTCCTTAGCTTCTTTCAACTCAGATGCGGATACTTGGGGGGTAGTTTTCTATCCTTATTCCCTCTGTTGTGTTTAACAACTTTCTTCCTGAAAAGCATCCCTTGACTTCTGCAAGTAGGATTGCTTCCTCTCACCTGTTTCAGTCTCCGGCTTCTCTTTCTCATGGTCTCTCACTGGTCCCTCCTGACACGCCCCACATCCTCTCCTCTAAGGCCCCTTCCTCTGTCTGCTTCTCATCTCCTGCTGTGTGACCTCACCCACATCTTTGGTTTAATTACCAACTGGGTTTTGATGACGTTCAACATCTACTTCCCTAACCTAGATTTGTCTTTCGAACCTCAGATCTGTATAGTCCACTACTTTCTAGAAATTTTGATAGAATTCCTGACCCTCCCCATAGTAACCTGTAGACCACGCTATGTTGTCTACCTGCTGTTTGTCCTTGGGCAAGTCACTTTTCACCCTTCTAAGTCTGTTTCTTCCTCTATAAAATTAAAGGGTCAGGCTGTATGACTGATGAGATTTAAGATAGCTTCTAGCTCGAATAAGCCAGTTGTATATGTTGTGCTACTGTGTGTGACTGTGTCTTATATAGGAATCTTATGTCCTCCAAAATTGTAACTTCCTCAAAGTTGGGTCCACATCCTTATGTCCCTCTAGCACCTAGGGTCATGCTCAGGAGAACCTGTTGACTTGTATCAACTTTTTATTAACCACAATAGACACATGAGGAATTCCACTTAAAGAACCCCTGCTTTGATCTCCATACTCACCTTTCGTTCTTCTAACATCCTGTTTAAGGACACCAGGATCTGGGCAAATGAGGGCCTTTCATAAGGCTTCTCCCGCCAGCATTGTCTCATGAGATCATACCTTTTGAAAACAGTGAAAGGGTTAAGTCTACAACTGTGCTTCAGGCCTGCGCACAGCCAGGTGTAGGGTATGGCAAAAAAGAGAATGTAGCCACCCAACGCATGGTCATCATGCATAGCCAGCAAAAGACAAAAGTACGGCACCTAGGAAGATTCTGTTAGGCCTCCCATCTCCCCATCCAAGTCCCCTTTCTTCTCCCAGTAGATCTAGTGCCTGCTTTAGGTACCATTCCCATGGGATCTTGGTCTCAGCTATTCTGATTATCTGGAAAGAACTGAGTTACATGTCTAGGGCAGCATGTCCCTTGGAATACCACACCTCTCAAAATGTCAGGGTTTTATTTTTTTTAAATGGCCCCATGCTCAAATAAATTTGCAAAATGCCACCCATCGCATCTTCCTCTTAGGGATCGACCCAGGAAAATCTTGAGAAGTCATTCCATTAAAAACAAGCAACCTTTTTAACCAGGTTTAACCTAGAAGCTTCCCAGACATAACTGATCACAGCACTCTGTGTCATTTATTTACGTCTCACACTTTCCACATAGTTTAGGAAGTGCTGGTCTAAGTCAGCACTTTCTCAAATGTGGCCAGAACTACTTGTTAAAATGCAGATTCCTGGGACGCACCCTAGACGTACAGAATCATGTCTGGGAATGGGGCTCAAGATTTCACATGCTGACCAGGTGACTCAGGGGAACTGTAGTGCACAGAGGGCTCTCAACCATCAGCCTGGGGTGTTAGAGATTCTATCAATAGAACAGTTTGTACTTTAACAGAAGTTTCATAAGGGCTGAAAATATCACTCCTTATGGAATGAATCTCAAAAGATGAAATTTTAGGGACTTTGTCCAATGATGGTTCAGGTACATCCAGGTTTTCCCAGGATGGTCTAGTTTTATATCTTGTGTACCATAACAATAACAGCACCCTATTTCACTCTTAGAAGTGGCTTGGTTTGGATGATAAATTACTTGCTCAGCCTAGAGCCTTGCACTCTTCAAATCATGCCAGTTAGGCAGCAACTACATTGGTTAGTTCTGGGAATGGCAACATCGCTAAAGATAATCATTATTCCCCTGAGAAGAATACTTATTCCTGGAAAATAATCCTCATAGAAGTAAGATTTTATGAAGAAAAATCTGTCTTTCTTAATATAACAGCTCTGAAATCTCTGTCCCCAAAGTTAGTCTCAAGGTTTCATACATTTATTCATGGATAATTTCATGAATTTATTTCAGATCTTTTCTGCCTTTGTTGCCCTTTCTCCTTTCAACCTTAAGATTCAACCAAGAATCATCACCTTAAATTCCTCCTGGACTTCTATGCCTAGAAAGCTGTTATTCCCTGCCCATTGCATCACAGTCTTAGTTTCAAGAACCCCCTTGTTTCTGACTACATGGGGTGTGCATGTGTGCGTGCGTGTGTGCACATATAGGTAAACATATGTGTATGTATCAGATAGCTCCTTCATTAGAGTCAGTCCAAGAAAGGTACAGGGAGAAAGTCAGGATTAAATGGCCCCGGGTGAGGCCTGACTTACACCTCATCATCACAGTTTAGCGGCTTCTCCAATCTGTAGCCCTGGGGCAGCTTCTCGTAGAGTTCTGCACACGTCATCCCACAGTAAGGGGTGCCACCTGGAAGACAGGAAACGGTGTACCCTAAGCCCCCTCGGATGCAGAAGTCAGCATCTCCTGCCCTGAGGCTATACAGCCAAGGGGCTGGGAGAAAGACGGGGTGTGTCAAGCGATGCTGAGCACCCGTGGTGATCTTCCTCCGGAGCAAGCCTACCGCACATCACAGCTGGACTTTGGCTACAGACCGTGCTTCCGTGCGGCCACTCCTTAGTGCAGAGATCCACCACAGTCTCCTTCCTTCTGGTGCTATTCCTCTTCCCCAAGTCTGTCTACACACAGCACGTCTATTGTACCAATGACATGGATCTTTTTCCTAATTGGAAGTCTGTATTTATGTTATGCAATTCCTATTTTATCTATCAATGTTAATTAGAAAAGCAATACATGTTTACTGTGGAAAATACAAAAAATAATGCAGAAAAAAACTACATTTTAAAAAATCCTTCTGTGTGGTCCTCCCAGTTTTTTTCATGTGTAATATTTATACAACCAGGATTCTGGGAATTTTTTCTGGTTTTTGGCATGCACATTTTCACGTGGTATTAAATGGCCTTTTCATAATATACTGTCTTCAAGTTGTAGAAGTAAACTTATGACAGCTCTGTGACATCTGTGCACAAGCAGAGACAACTCAGAATGAAATTCTTGACCACCAGGTTATTAGTATTAAATATGACATTAAACACAGGGCTTTCATAAAGAGAACCATGGGAATAAACACACTCAAACATGGAAACCCATAAGGTTCTTTTCCCAAGTGGCGTCTGTTGGCACTGAGTACACGTTACCCATGAAATTATACAGTAAAGGAGTCCGGGAGGGGCCCACTCCCTTTGCCTAGAGCCTCACCTGGTAGGTAGACATGGATACTCACCTAAGCTAACAATCTCCCATAGTAACACGCCATAGGACCATCTGCAGAGGAACAAAAGAGAAACCAATAATCAGCACGCATGTTGCCCAGTCAACTTTCTGCCCAGAAAGCCAGGGCGACTAAGCCTAGGTCAGAAAGGGAAAAGTTACATGTCTGTTTCCTAGGCTAGGGCCTTGCACACAGCATGCATTTATCTCCTCTTCGGCCAATGGAAGGATTATAACAGGGAAAGAGTGTTAGCTCTGCCAGAGCTCCCACTCGCTTTAGGTAGCGAATGCAAGGTGGAAAGCTGGAAAGCAGGAGATTCTAAGCCAGACAGACCTGTGTCAGATCCCATCTCTGCCACCTGATACTTGTGTGACCTGAGACAAGTGACTAGAACTCCTGAGGCCTCTTAGTGTATTCTTCCAAAAGTGGGGACACCAATTTCTTAAAGTTATGCAGAGATGATGTGAGATAACATATAAAGGCACACACTGAAGACACAGGAACACTCGGGGCCTCAGTTCTTCCTCCTGAAAAGAGGGAACCTGAGCAAGAGGGCTCAGGCCTCAATCCCAACCCTTCCTTCCCCCGCCAGCCTGAGACTTGTCATGCAGGCTGCAAGCAGAGATGGTTCCCACTGTGTCTGTCTGCTTTCCATCCCTGCCACCTCTGATCCCCAGCAGCTACTGTGGGCCACCTCCTCTGATCTAGGTCCTCGTGCTGAGGTCAGTCTGGGGAGTGGAGCCATGGGAAGGCTGGGATGCCCCTTGCTCCTCTGGAGATGAGGAATTCACCACTTGAGGTCACTCCTCGACATGCAGAAAGAAACCCAAAGCCTGCCACCAGGGAAAACTGTCCCCTCTGTGGCTTCATTTAGTCTGTGATTTCCTGGGATTAGTGATTAGCTTTATTCCCCAGACGGATACAATATTTCTGCTTCTCTTTAAAACCTCTGTCAAATGGATATTTTTCTGGGACAAAAAAAAAACCAAAACATCCCTCAGCAGTGAGAGGCTTTACTTACACATCACTGTTGGTTGTATACACACTGTAATTTAGTGACTCGATCGCCATCCAGCGCACGGGGAGCCGTCCCTGGAGAGAACGAGGTGAGATGCCGCTTAGGCTGGACAGGGCCCCTTCCCAAGGCTCGCCGCTGGCCTGAAGCTGGGACTCACCCAAGTCCACGGGGAGGTCCCCAGACAGAAGGCGTGGCAGACTCAGGAACTGTTTTGCACATATCCCACCCACAAGTGTGCTTTTAAATTCAAAGACTTGCAAATTGTGTGAGTCCCACTTACCTCAAGGGGCCCCTACCACAGTTTCACATAAAGAAAAATAACGATGTGTGCAGACGTGTGTGTGTGGATGTGTGTGTCCTTTCGCTAGTCACTCAGTTATTCCCTTTGTGGCTGTCAGAGGCACTCAGAGGTGTGAAAGGAGAGACAGGCCTAGGAAGTAAGCTGTAATGCAGGAAAGGCTAAAGTGATGGGAGGAGACCGCGTGTGCCTGGAGGGGATTGTGCAGGAGTTTCCAGAGGAGGGGACACATGAGTTCGGTTCTGTAAGATGTGTAGGCACCATCAGGTGTATGGGGGAGGAAAGAGCATTTCAGGCCAAAGGGAAGAGTATGCCTGTGATTCACAGAGGAGGTGATGACTTCTAGCCAGTGCCACGTGCATTGGGTTTGGAGATAGGATGAGAGACACTTGCCCACCCTTTGGGTGCCTGGCCCCGACTCCCTCCAGGTTTGCCCCATTTCTTGGCTTATTGAGTCCAGGCTGGGGAAAATGAGATGTGGACTGGAAAATGTGAAGTTTGACTTCTGAGTTTTATTCCTAGTTTCCTCAAATTTGCTATGAATTTGGGTTCCTTTCCTCTCGACCCACCCCAGGAATACATGAACCCTACTGAGAGATGGATCCCTCCCTCCCAGAGATCTGTCCAAGCTCTAACAGTGGCATTTCAGCTTACATTAGCCAGTGGGGGGGGCAAAATCAGGAGTATTTAGGGGATCTTTCTCAGCCCCCCCTCAAAACCAGAGCAGGCATTCTCCCAGACTCCCCTTCCATGAGACCAGCCCCGACCTGGATCCCAAGGATTATTCCTGAATGTGAAATTCTCTCCCAGTTCTGTATTTACTGGCACTATTTTGAAGCTCTTTCTGACCATAAATCCCAAATGGTTGTCCTGTACTTTAAGGTTTAAATATAAAAGTATCCTTTCTCAAAAAAGATCCATGGTTGCTAGGGGTGGGGTCGGGTTTGGGGTCTGAATAGGCAGAAAACAGGATTTTTAGGGCAGTGAAAATGTGTAAGATACCATAATGAAGGACATATGTCCTTATAAATTTCTCCAAACCCGTAGAATGTACAACACCGGGAGTGAGCTTTGATGTAAACTATAAACTTTGGGTGATTATGGCATGTCAATGCAGGTCCATTGGCTGTAACAAAGGTACCTCTGTGGCAGAGGATGTTGATGATGCGGGAGGGTATGCATGTGTGGGGTAGGGAGTATATGGGAAATCGCTGTGCCTTCCTCTCCATTTTGTTGTGAACCTAAAACTGCTCTAAAAAAAAATAGTCTGCTTTTAAAAAAGGATCCTTTCTCACATCTACATCTTCAGTGTTCTCCTCAACATCCACACCTCCCTTCTCTCTATGTCCACCCCACCCCATCTGTCACCTGTTTTTCTCTCTTCCCCTTCACAGCTATGGAACGGAAAGAGTTGTCTCCATTTCCTGTTGGGTCTTTGCTCTCATTTACTCCCAACCAGCTGACCTCTGACCTCGTACCTCCTAATGACTGATTTCCATGCACACTTCTTCCTTTCTGTTTTATTTGACTGCTTTTGGATCTGCCCACATGTGTCTGTCCCTACTGCTATCACCTTGGTGCAGGCCACCATCATCTCCTGCCTGATGAAACCACCACCTCTCCACGGATCTCCCAGCCTCTAGTTTCACCCCGATGACCTGTTCTCCACACCACAATCACTCTAAATGGCAAGTACAACCATGTGGTTCCTTTCCTTAAAGTTCTTTAATGTCCCAAGATCCCCAATGCTTAGGTGAGTCCCCAGGTCCTTAGCTGGCACCCAAAGCTCTTCAGGACCTTATCCCCACTTGCGTTTTAACTCCAACCTTGCATTTTATTTTTTACTTATGGCCTTCCACAAGCATACACTCTTTTCCATAGTTACAATCACAGTGAACCTAACCATTCTGGAACTTTCCACACTCCCTTGGAAAGTCCCAGCCTTGCATTTTAACTCTCCCTTTTTTCTGCATCACACTCCAGCCATACTGAATTACTTAATGGCCAAAGGTTCCATGCTTTCCTTTGCCTCTCAATTTTTATATATACCACATCCTCCAGGTCATCCACTTCATTCTGACATCTCCAATATCTATTTGACATTTACTGTAAAGCTTCAGTGTGCTTCCTCTGAGTTCCCATGGCACTGGCACTTTCCTCATCCTCAGCCTCATCCACTGTGACGATTGTTCATTATGGGTCTCTGAGCTCTTTGAAGGAGAACACTGTGTCTGAATTATATTATCCCCAAACCTAGCACAAGCATGAAACATTATAGTAATAAATAAATCCATGCTGACGGGATCGATATATTAATCAATGATAGTAAAACCCCAAATCACTTAAGTACGTTAGTTTGCTACACTTCCAGTATTAGCATCGCCTGGGGGAATTTAAAAAAAAAAAAAAACAACTGACGCAGGATGCCCTCCCCAGAATAACTGAATCAGAATATCTAAGCCACAGGACTCAGCATCTGTATTTTTTTTAATTTCCCCGGACGACTCTAGGTGCAATAGGAATTGAAAATCTCTGACCTAAATAATAGGCCAGAGAAAGTGGCTCCTCTGCCCTCTGGTGGTGCCTTGCTATACTGCACCCTTCTTGCCGGGAGCTTGCTCCTCTCCAGTCCCTTCTCTTTTCTTCCCCTACCCTCACCCTGTCCTTTTCCTCCCCAGACCCCATGCTGCCACTGCACACTTTGCCCTTCCACTGGGAGATAGACTTGAGCCCTACCAGTGCTCCGCCCCTCTAAGCACTCCTCCTAAGCTCCCCAAGATACAGAAATCCCTACCCTTGATGAAATGTCGAGCAAACCAACCTTAGCTTTGGGGGCCTAAGGAAAGCAACCAAATAAGATGCGTGGATTACGGGGCTAACCTGTGTTAACCTCTCTTGCCCCTCATCTGGGGCAAACCCCCGCCCCGCCCACGCCAGAGTGAAGGAAGGAGAGGGATTCTGTGATGGAGATAAGAGGATTCTAAGGAGGATGCTCCCAGGAGGAGTGGGGAGAGCCAGAGTAGATGGGTGAGTAGTGGTAGGTCCTGCTTCTTTAAGACCAGCCCAGCTCCTTCCCAGAGAAAAGTCTGCTTTGAGTGGGGCAAATCTGAAGAGTTTAGGGGAAAAAAAAATATTGCCTGGAAACCAGCCCTCAGGGAGGCATCTCTGGCTTCCAAAAAGTGCTGATGTTAATAAGTATACAGGACCAGGGGCATGGTGGTCTCTAAGAACCAAAGGAGACTAACTTCAAAACCTCATCCAAAAAGAGAGTGGGAAGTTCCAAAGTGGTTAGGTTCACTGTGATTGTAACTATGGAAAAGAATGTATGCCTGTGGAAGGCCATAAGTAAAGAATAAAATAAATTAATCATGTCCAGGTTGTGAACTGTGGACCATTTCCTCTTGAAAGCATTCTTGAGTATTATTTCTGTGTTATCTTGTCAGTAACTAAAATAAGTATATTGAAGAGAAAGGAAACCTGAGCTTGAGAATAAACACAGAAGCCTGAGCCTTGCTAGGAGGCAATGTGGTACCCACAAAAGTAAAAGGACCCTGTATATGTTATAAGAACTGGAGTCATCCCAAGAAAGCTGAGCCCAGGTAATGCTGGGAGAGCCAGGCCAGTGGAGTGGACCTACCCAACACGTGCAAAGACTACAGGGTGTGTCACCCCCAACGCCCTACATTGCCCACCTGCTCAGGGAAAGCAGAGGGTGGTGGCATGTTGTCGGCACAGCACTAATGTCCAGGAATGTGGCATGTCCAGGGCTTTATGATTCTAGGGTGGACAAAAGTAGCAGAATGAGTCCAGCTTCTCTCTTCTAACACTGTGGTAAGGTTCTCCCAGGAGCTTGTATTTGAAGATAAAATATGAACGTTTAGGAGACTAGGTATCATTAGGTGAAAGTGGATTTGATTGGGGCTTGAAGAGTGAGCAGAGAACTTTTGGCAAAGAGGGGAATCTTGTATGAGCATTTAGAAGTTATGAGTTTCTCTCATAACGAACCCGTGTCCCCTGCATCTCATCCTTGTGATTTAGGAACCTCATTAATTGATTTCCTTGATGTTTTAGAAGGTATATTAAGTGTCTTTTTCCCCCTCCTAAGTTTGCTGTGCAAAAGGGGACTGTGGGAGCTCTCCAGAAGTTTCTGAGTGAGACCAGACCTCAGGGTCTGGGCTGGATGTAGACCTGAGTCCCTGCAGCACTAGGCTTGCACGTTCAATTACTTGGCCACATGTGACAGGGCCTTCTTCATTGGTAAATGTCGACCCTCCAGTCATTTTAGGAATCAAAAATGAGAAAGGATGTTTGCTGGGCCAGGGCATTATCCAATGGGGAAAATGGTCAGAGGCCTCAGTCATCACAGAAAGATGGTATTCTAAGAGAAACAACATCAGGAGAGGGAGGGGTGCCCCGGAAAGGATCTCATCAGTGTCTGTTCTGAACTTACCATCGTCTTTTTCACATACACTTCTTGACCTCGGGACAATCCAAAATCGGCTATTTTGGCTACATAGTTTTCACCAACTAAAATGTTCCTGGCAGCCAGGTCCCTGTGAATAAACTGAAATTTAAAAAAAATCATGTATTTTCAGCATCGCATTTGCTTTTCACTCCATTTTGTTTCTTGCGTAGGGGCAACAGCTGTGGGAAACAGAGAGGTCAGTGTGAAAAGGGGTTTTCAAAAGTCACCAGAATCCAGTTCCCTTAAAGTTCCTCTCCTAAATGCTCAGTGAGTGGATTCTGCCAAATGACCCACATGTCTCTGGAGGAGCAACCTGGAAGAAAAACCAGGTCATGAAATCTTCCAGTTGCCATGAATGGCCTCTGCTACTATGCATTATTTAGAGCCACACCAAGCTTAGATCGGTGAAGGCACCTCACCAAATATACATGATAAGAGTCACTAGATAAACATACCGTCAGTGTTGGGCATTAACTTCTGTATAAAGAGATGACATATTAGCAAAGATATGAAAGTTAGAAGATTGTAAGAAGGAATTAAGGAAGAGACAGCAACCAAAAACAAATGTACAAACTTATCTAAACTCTGATTCCAGAGAGAATTTCAGAGGAAAGATGTCCAAAGCAAGATCCTCAGGACGAACCTGTTTTTGGCTCAAGTAGTCCATTCCCCGGGCCACATCTGCTGCAAAGTGGAGGAGCTGCTGGGAGGACAGTGTGGAGGCGGTGCTGTTAGCGATGGCGAATGCAGGGTCCGTCTCCAGCACGCGGCTCTTGCGCAGGAAGTCAAGGAGGTTGCCGTGTGGGGCATACTCGATGGCCAGGTACAGGTAGCCTGTGCAGGAAGGGAGAGAGCACCACTTTATCGGTAACCCTAAGCTGCTGTGATATTTCTGAGAAGTGCTATGGTTCTCAGGAACCGCTTGTACACCTCTGTTTTATCGTAAAGTTACACATCTAGTGGTACCAACCTCGGTAATGCTGGGGCCAGGAGGAAGACAAGTGACATCATTCCTGCAATACTTAAAGTGCTTGCTCTCAGGGTTCCCCTCCCCACCTCTACCAAACATAGAGGGCTTCCTGTCACCTACTCGGTGACACTAGTAGAATGAAATCAAAGCATTTGCTTCCAGACGATCTAAGACAGCTAGTCCACATCACCTGTCATTTTTTTATTCAATCAATATTGAATATCAAGAACCTAATATGAGCCAGGCATGTTATTCCAGTATGAATCTAGCTTTTTTTTCTTTTGTGGTACGAGGGCCTCTCACTGTTGCGGCCCCTCCCGCTGTGGAGCACAGGCTCCGGACGCGCAGGCTCAGCGGCCATGGCTCACGGGCCCAGCCGCTCTGCGGCATGTGGGATCTTCCCAGACCGGGGCACGAACCCGCATCCCCTGCATCGGCAGACGGACTCCCAGCCACTGCGCCACCAGGGAAGCCCGAGGTTATATTTTCTTAATCAAAAAACAATGATAAAATATCCATAGCAGAAGAGGACCCACACCAGGTAACTTTCTCTCTCTCCTGCCTTCTGCTCCTCCCTAAAATCTGGAATAAGTCACTATATTGCTGAGTAGGTCACTAGTCAGCAGAGCCTAGTGTCAGGGATTGCATTTTTTGCTTACAGAAACCAGAAAACTCAACCTTTTAGGAAAAAAATAAAACAAAATAGTTCCTAGAGGAAACTATGGTGCAGTGTCTTATTTTTATTCCAAATTGCTTTCTCCTTTTCCCTTTTTAATAAAATATAAGCTGCTTTGATAAAAACATTGATCTTTGGAGCCAATGAAAAGTAAAGTGGTTTTACTGTCTTTT
Source organism: Hyperoodon ampullatus (assembly GCF_949752795.1). NCBI lineage: Eukaryota > Metazoa > Chordata > Mammalia > Artiodactyla > Ziphiidae > Hyperoodon > Hyperoodon ampullatus. Next base: position 51,488,728 of record NC_136919.1, read on the forward strand.
AAAGGTGAATTATTTGGTCTTTTTTTAATGTTGAAGGAATTTAAACTTCAAAGATATTCTAAGGAAGTGAAATTCTCAAAAATTAAAAAAATCTAGCACTGAATCCTGTTGTACTATAAGGAAAGATATACTTCAATTCTGGTATGAATGTGCTTTCTCACTTCTTTACTGAATTATAAATTTTAAGAGCCAACCAATAATGTGACGATAGAGCAAAATATTAAAAGATATACATTCTTCTGTTGTTGTCGGTTTCTTTTTTTTTTGTTTTTAACTTTCATTTACTGCTGTCCCATGCTGATTACTGTTCTCAGGGAATAGCTCAAAAATAAATGTCATTACTTCATTATCTAACCTAAGAGACATGATCTGGCTTTCAGAATTACACCCTTATTGGATCACAGAATGATACATTGTTTGAAGTACCAGTATTTTTAGTTTAATAAATTGAGGAAAAGGAAGTAGTCTCTTTTCCATTGTTGGTATTTGTGCTGCAAAGTCAACAAGAGGTTGTCAAGTCTGTAAATAATTACTGTGTGGAGCTTTTTTGTTGGAGCAAATTTTTCCACGAGAAATTAAGATTAAGCATAGATTTAGATCTACAAACCCAGGTAGCAAGCAGAGGTAAAGCCATGAAAGATTTCTTGTTACCTACTCATTCACAGCTAATTACATGCATTACAATAGGAAATACTCAATAAATACTTGAATTAATAATGTAAGTTGGACTTAAGAGTATGTGTGACATAGGATAGTTGTAAAACTTCAGTGTTATTGTACAGGACATTGTTTTGGATAAAAACAAAGTATTGATACTATTAGATATAAGCTTATTATTATTATTTTAACCTAAGCATCGCCAGTGCTTTCACATTACAGTAGATTAATGGCATTCACAGATTTAACATTCAGAATATCAGTTCCTTGGGTTTGGAGGGAAAATGAAAAGGTAGGCAACTAACAAGAACCAATCCACTTCACTCTTCCTGGTGCTGAGGGCTGCCTCAATCCACTTAGTAGTAGCTGAGAAAACCTCTGGATTAGCAAAGGTGGAGGCATGTAGGAGCCATGGATATTTTGGGGCAGTACTAGCTGAACCACATCAGAGGCCAAAAGATTCAGCCTTGGGATCTACCAACAAAAAGATACTAAATCTCAGCATGATCTATTAATGGGACCAGACATTCAGACTGAAACTGCAACTTAAAAAAAAAATAGATAACAATCTTAGATGACTGTCTTTCCTAATTTCAATATGGAATGTGCCTGTTTTTAAAAAAAAAAAAAAATCTGGCAGGAAAGACAGGAAAAGAACATCTTACCACGATGTTCACATGCTCCCAAGAGATTGATGATGTTTGGGTGGTGTCCAAGTTTACAAAGCACCTCCAGTTCCCCAGCGAAGTCCCTGTGGTCATCTTTGGAAGCATATTCTGGGAAGAAAGTAAAGAGTAGTGATCCCTTTCTGTTACACCTCTTCAGAAACAACTGTCCCCCCTCTGCTTCCCAGAACCTTCAGGTACACTCAGCCACCATTAGGTCTGGAAAACTGTATAGAAATCAGAGATGACTATAATGCAGATGCTTCTTTATTGTTGGGGGCTGTCCTGTACAAAGTAGGATGTTTGGCTGCACCTCTGACCTGACCCACTAGATACCAGTAGCCCAAGTGAAAATGTATCCAGAAATCACCAAATGTCCCCCCTGGGGGAAAAATCACCCCTGCTTGAGAACCACTGCTCTGAAGTTTTCCTGTTGAAGCTCTCAAATATCCAGGGAAATGATTTGGTTGAGATGGAGCTGCATCCATTCTTAGACTCTGGCTCTCCCAGCTAACTCTACCGTCCAGAGACAAATATGCTCAGGGATAAAAACAAAGTTGTAGTGAAACATCACCAGTAGTGTACACACCTTGCTTTATTATAATAACTTTACTTTTTTCATAAACCAGTCCTACTGAAAAAATTCAAATCTCAATGTCATTTTCATAGAAGTTGCTTGGTAGTCAGGAAACAGTTGCATTTATTTCTGTTCCTTTCATTCCATCTGTCCGCTAGCACTTTGATCAGAGGGAGAACCACCAGTCAGGCTGAAGGGAAAGCTCTTTGGCTGATGCACAACTGGCTGATCAGCCTTGAGTCAGTGACAGTATGCTATTATGGCTTTTTGAAGAAATAACATTGGGGGAAAGGGTGAGAAGGGAGCTGGTAGCCACGTGAATGCCTGAACATGCTTGGAAATTATGGGAATGTTTCACATGGGCTAAGGGTACCCATAAGGCTGATAAGTAGGCAATTCCAAGTCGAGGACCCTGTTTATACCACAGGGACCTGAGGGTCAATACCTTGGAAGCATTTAAAAAGCAAAGCTCTTTATAATAAGGTTGTCAGTAGCTGCCCTCTTTGCATGCATGATTTTTCCTGCAAAAATTGTCTGCCCTGGTGCCCTGTTGAGCTATTCTACCTCTTCACATGGGCATGAGATAGACAATCAGCTCAGGTCAGATGCCAATAAAAACTGATGCTACAAAGTTCTACACCCTCTCTCCTCTCACTATTTTTACTGCTTCCTAAAGCTCCCTGTAACTAAAGTAGCAAAATGAAAAAGGGATTTCTGGATGCTAAGCAAGGGGTGTGTGTGTGTGTGTGTGTGTGTGTGTGTGCGTGTGTGTGTGTGGTTTCAAACATTACTGTCTCTAAGCATAAATAATACTGTGTTTATTTTGTTTTGTTCATTTTCTGACATAGTGTTTTCTAGCAATGTGGAAAACAGTGATGATTTTAAAAGATTTAGGGTTAATTGTCATCTTAGGCTTAATATTGCAGTCAAAAAGAAGGAAAACCCATCAGCAACCTCAGAGAGTCCTTACAATGGAGCTGCCCAATGCAACTAGTAATTACATTGCTGGCTCTAATACGCCACTTTTCAAGCCTGTGTGCTGTAAAAGCAACAGTGCAGCTTCGCAATCAAGTCATTTCTAAACTGCCATTTCACCCGGAAGAGAAGACAGCTAGTATTGCCAGGGAACAAGTCATTCTGCTTTCTCAGATCTGATTAAATGGATAGGCCCCAAGCAGTCTTTTTTTTTTTTTTCTTCCCCCAAGCAGTCTTGAACACAACTGGAAAAGATCTAGTTCCTGTGACCATACATCAAGGGTTTTCAAACTTGAGTGTACAGAAGAGACACTGAGCAAGCTTAAAAACATAGATTTTTCATGCACCATCCCAGAAATTAGAATACAGTAGAACCATGAGAAGGAGAAACCCAAGTAGATGCATTTCTAACAATATTTCTAGGAATGTTGATGCAGATAATCCATGAAGATAGTGGTTTGCCAAGTGTGGTCTCCCAAGCCTCAGAATCAGCATCACATGGGAACTAATTAGAAATCCAAGTTCTCTGGCCCTGCGCCAGACTTACTGTATCAGAAACTGTGGGGTGGAGCTGAAGAATCTGGTTTTTTAACAAGCCTTCCAGGTGATTCGGATGCATGCTCAATTTTGAGGACCACTGGATTAAGAAAAATAATGCTCCCCCAAAGTCAGCAGGGTATGACAGAGAATCTGTATTCTCACATCCCAAGGAATCAAGACAGTGGTATCTAAATAGCTTATGCCTTCATGTTCACATCCTGACCCTCAAAGGAAACATCACCTTCAGTTGCACATAACAGCTCTATCTGACACCACGCCAATTTTTTGTTTAAAGAGCATAAGACCTTAGAGGAAAGATTCAACAGGAAGTCAAGCTGTCCCCCCACCCTAATAAAATGCTGACTCGAGCAGTCCAAGCACTGACCTTTCATTCTCTTGATGGCAGCGTCCATCCGTAACCCATCCTTCTTGATGCGAGCTTTCAGAACCTGGCCAAAATTACCCTCCCCAATCACATCTTGAAATTTGATGTCATTCCAGTCAAGCACTGGATAAATTGTAGGATCTGGGTTGTTTTTGGCCTTCCTGTTCAGGGCCAGAGTTCCTGAGTTGAACTGCACAGCTGGTTCTTCCCGCTAGAAAAATAATGGTTTTGTGTCAGGATTTTTCATAATTTTAAGGTACATAATACCTCCTGATTTGTACCCACACTGGGTGAAAAAAGAAATACTGTATCCAATTCTAGAATGAAAACGGAAATAGGGTTCATTGAACAGGCCCACTCAGATGAAGTGGCTGCCTATAGAGCTGCATGGGCACGATCACAGGCCTCAGTGGCAAAGCACGCCACAATCAATTAGTTATGTCTGCAGAGATGAGGGAGGGGAGGATAACAGCATGTATGCCACGAAATAGCATATCCCTGAGTTAGTCACACTTGAGTTTCTACTCTGCTGTGGAATGAGCAGGTGTTGCGTTCTGATCTGGAGAAGAACTCAGAGATCTATCTGAGTCAGTCACAGGACACACCTCTGTGAGAGCTTTGTTTCCTAGCGTCATCTTGGTCTATTCTTGGCTCTTACTCAACTTGTCCTAAAGCTCAGAATCTCTCAAGCCCACTCTGGCGCAGACACTGGCCCCAAGATGACTGATGCTTAGAGTAAAACCCAACAGGGTGTCTCCTTTTCTCCTGAGTTTCAGTAGCTGCTGATGGTATCAGAACAAAGCATCAGTAGTACCATGATGCACTCTAGCACTCTCTACCACCTTGCTGGTCCCTCCTCTACAGGGACAGCCTGAGTTGAGCCAGCTCTGGCAAGGAGTCGGATTACAGAGCTTCCCTTGTTCTGTACTGAAGGGAATCTCAGGGACTCATGTACAGGAAGGTATACTTCATTTGGAATATGTAATTGTACTCAATGTTTCATATACAGAATCAATAAAGTTGGGTACAGATTAATTTTACAGAGCTTGAAACCACAAACTCGAGAAATGTTCAGGCTGTAGTATAGCAAAGGACTCAAATGGGGTGCCTATAGGTAAAGTATGATTTTCTAAACTTTTTACTGGTCAAAATTCCTAGATGAAAGAAAGAGGCCGTGCCAAGCACCATGAACTATGGCTGCAGACCGAAGGGTGCACAGGAATGGAGATACACACGTATAGGTAATCCATACATATAGGAGGGATAATAGAATTGAAAGAGATATTAGAAGTACAAAATGGAAACTGGAAACAGGGAAACGTGGGGAAAACTGGTCTAGTGCAAATCTTCATTACCTATCACTCTGAGGTCTGGTTACCCTTATGCCATTCATTACCAAAAATGTTCAGTTCTTTATATTACAACATTACCCTTGCTGGTGACTTATTACTAGTATGACTGTATTCTCTTTCTGATGGGGCAGTAGTCCTGCTTTAGGCTTGGTTTCCTGCATACTTATTAAGAGCAACCTTTTCACTCTTAGAATTGTTCTGATTTGGACAAGAAATTATATAGTCATGCTATTTATCTCCCATTTCATAATGGAAGACAAAGAAAAGATGAAACTTGCCTAAGGGAAATATTTGCTTTACAGGTAAAATTTTTGACCCACATCTTTAAAATGAAGGTTCTGCATATATGTGGAATTGCACTTATTACTATTAGGAAGATGAGACATACCACGTTTTGGAAGGCTTGGGCCATTCTTCTTTGGACGTTTGCCCTCTTCAACTGCAACATGATCAGAAAGGCCAACAGCACCGTCAGGCAGGTCATTCCCGCTGAGCCAAGGATGGCAATCAGCAGCATCTTCCCGCTTCCGAGGTCTGCTGGGGCTGTGCCGGAGAACACAGGAGAAGGAGCAGGTTAGTCTAGGTAGAGAGAGAGGCCAGGACCATCTGCAGGAGAAGTCACAGTGTAATGGGAAAGTAAGGGCAGCCTGAGCCCAGCCTGAGCCCTGCTAGGTGACCTTGGGCTACTCATTTATTTTCTGGAACTCAGTGGAGATGAGTCTGACTCACAGGGCTGTTATAAGTTCAAAGAAATGTGCAAAAGACCTTTTTAAATGGCAACATGCTAATCACTAATTGTTGTCCTTTGTTCAACTTTCACTTCCAAGTACAGGCCCAAGCAGATGAATATTATCGAGTAATAGTGAGAATGACTAACTAGATCTATGACTTTGGGTAAGTGACTAAACCTCCCTGCACAATTTAACCACCTAGAAAAGCTTTAAAGCTCTGCAACTCTAAAGAGCATAGCATCTGTAAGATATTTGGCTTTGTTCTTGTTTTAAAGAGCTAATGGAGATTTTCTTACTACGCACTCTGATCTGAAGTGCCAGATGCAAGGCCTCTGCATGAAGCACCCTGTGAACAACTGAAACTAGACGAAGCACAAAGGAAAACAAAACAAAACAAAACAAAACAATCTGCAAAACCTCTGAAAAAAAAGCCTTTGCACCTCTAGCTCTTGTGGAGGTTGGCATCTTCAGTGGAGGCTCCTATTGCAGGGGGACCTTCAAGATGGTGGAGGAGTAAGATATAGAGATCACCTTCCTCCCCACAAATACATCAAAAATACATCTACATGTGGAACAACTCCTACAGAACACCTACTGAATGCTGGCAGAAGACCTCACACTTCCCAAAGGGCAAGAAAATCCCCCCCATACCTGACCACGTGGCTGACAGGGTCTTGGTGCTCTGGCCTGGTGTGAGGCCTGAGCCTCTGAGGTGGGAGAGCCGAGTTCAGGATATTGGACCACCAGAGACTGCCTGGCCCCACGTAATATCAATTGGCAAGAGCTCTCCCAGAGATCTCCATCTCAACGCTAAGACCCAGCTCCACCCAACAGCCAACAAGCTCCAGTGCTTGACGCCCCATGCCAAACAACTAGCAAGACAGGAACACAACACAACCCATTAGGAAAGAGGCTGCCTAAAATCATACTAAGTTCATAGACACCAGAAAACACACCACTGAACATGGCCCTGCCCAACAGAAAGACAAGATCCAGACTCATCCACCAGAACACAGGCACCAGTCCCCTACACCAGGAAGCCTACACAAGCCACTGACCCAACCTCACCCACTGCGGGCAGACACCAAAAAAAACCAGGAACTACGAATGTGCAGCCTGTGAAAAGGAGACACCAAAAACAGTAAGTTAAGCAAAATGAGAAGACAGAGAAATATGCAGCAGATGTAGGAACAAGGTAAAAACCCACCAGACCAAACAAATGAAGAGGAAATAGGCAGTCTACCTGAAAAAGAAGTCAGAGTAATAATAGTAAAGATGATCCAAAATCTTGGAAATAGAATGGAGAAAATACAAGAAACGTTTAACCAGGACCTAGAAGAACTAAAGGGCAAACAAACAATGCTGAACAACACAATAAATGAAATTAAAAATACTCTAGAAGGAATCAATAGCAGAATAACTGAGGCAGAAGAATGGATAAGTGACCTGGAAGATAAAATAGTGGAAATAACTACCACAGAGCAGAATAAAGAAAAAAGAATGAAAAGAATTGAGGACAGTCTCAGAGACCTCTGGGACAACATTAAACGCACCAACATTCGAATTATAGGGGTCCCAGAAGAAGAAGAGAAAAAGAAAGGGTCTGAGAAAATATTTGAAAAGATTACAGTTGAAAACTTCCCTAACATGGGAAAGGAAATAAGTCCAGGAAGTGCAGAGAGTCCCATACAGGATAAAGCCAAGGAGAAACATACCAAGACACATATTAATCAAACTATCAAAAATTAAATACAAAGAAAAATTATGAAAAGCAGCAAGGGAAAAGCAACAAATAACATACGAGGGAACCCCCATAAGGTTAACAGCTGATCTTTCAGCAGAAACTCTGCAGGCCAGCAGGGAGTGGCAAGACATATTTAAGTGATGAAAGTGAAAAACCTACAACCAAGATTACTCTACCTAGCAAGGATCTCATTCAGAGTCAACGGAGAAATTAAAACCTTTACAGACAAGCAAAAGCTAAGAGAATTCAGCACCACCAAACCAGCTCTACAACAAATGCTAAAGGAACTTCTCTAGGCAGGAAATACAAGAGAAGGAAAGACCTACGAAAACAAACTCAAAACAACTAAGAAAATGGTAATAGGAACATACATACTGATAATTTCCTTCAAAGTAAATGGATTAAATGCTCCAACCAAAAGACACAGACTGGCTGAATGGATACAAAAACAAGACCTGTATGTATGCTGTCTACAAGAGACCCACTTCAGACCTAGGGACACATACAGACTGAAAGTGAGGGGATGGAAAAAGATATTCCATGCAAATGGAAATCAAAAGAAAGCTGGAGTAGCAATTCTCATATCAGACAAAATAGACTTTAAAATAAAGACTATTCCAAGAGACAACGAAGGACACTACATAATGATCAAGGGATCAATCCAAGAAGAAGATATAACAATTGTAAATATTTATGCATTCAACATAGGAGCACCTCAATACACAAGGCAAATGCTAACAGCCATAAAAGGGGAAATCGACAGTAACACATTCATAGTAGGGGACTTTAACACCCCACTTTCACCCATGGACAGGTCATCCAGAATGAAAATAAATAAGGAAACAGAAGCTTTAAATGACACATTAGACAAGATGGACTTAATTGATATTTATAAGAGATTCCATCCAATAAAAACAGAATACTTTCTTTTCAAGGGCTCATGGAACATTCTCCAGGATAGATCATATCTTAGGTCACAAATTGAGCCTTGGTAAATTTAAGAAAACTGAAATCATATCAAGTATCTTTTCTGAGCACAACACTATGAGACTAGATATCAATTACAGGGAAAAAACTGTAAAAAATACAAACATATGGAGGCTAAACAATACACTACTAAATAACCAAGACATCATTGAAGAAATCAAAGAGGAAATCAAGAAATACCTAGAAACAAATGACAATGAAAACACGATGACCCAAAACCTATGGGATGCAGCAAAAGCAGTTCTAAGAGGGAAGTTTACAGCAATACAATACTACCTGAAGAAACTAAAAAAATCTCAAATAAACAACCTAATCTTACAACTAAAGCAATGAGAGAAAGAAGAACAAAGAAACCCCTCAAAATTAGCAGAGGAAAAGAAATCATAAAGATCAGATCAGAAATAAATGAAAAAGAAATGAAGGAAACGATAGCAAAGATCAATAAAACTAAAAGCTGGTTCTTTGAGAAGATAAACAAAATTAATAAACCATTAGCCAGACTCATCAAGAAGAAAGGGAGAAGACTCAAATCAATAGAATTAGAAATGAAAAAGAGGTAACAACTGACACTGCAGAAATACAAAGGATCATGAGAGATTACTACAAGCAACTATGTGAATAAAATGGACAACCTGGAAGAAATGGACAAATTCTTAGAATAGCACAACCTTCTGAGACTGAACCAGGAAGAAATAGAAAGTATAAACAGACCAATCACAAGCACTGAAATTGAAACTGTGATTAAAGATCTTCCAACAAACAAACGCCCAGGACCAGATGGCTTCACAGGCGAATTCTATCAAACATTTAGAGAAGAGCTAACACCTATCCTTCTCAAACTCTTCCAAAATATAGCAGAGGGAGGAGCACTCTGAAACTCATTCTATGAGGCCACCACCACCCTGATACCAAAGCCAGACAAAGATGTCACAAAAAAAGAAAACTACAAGCCAATATCACTGATGAACATAGATGCAAAACTCCTCAACAAAATACTAGCAAACAGAATCCAACAGCACATTTAAAGGATCATACACCATGATCAAGTGGGGTTTATCCCAGGAATGCAAGGATTCTTCAATATATGCAAATCAATCAATGTGATACACCATATTAACAAATTGAAGGAGAAAAAGCATATGATCATCTCAATAGATGCAGAAAAAGCTTTTGACAAAATTCAACACCTATTTATGATAAAAACTCTCCATAAAGAGGCATAGAGGGAACCTACCTCAACATAATAAAGGCCATATATATGAAAAACCCACAGCCAATACCGTCCTTAATGGTGGAAAATTGAAACCATTTCCACTAAGATCAGGAAAAAGACAAGGTTGCCCACTCTCACCACTATTATTCAACATTGTTTTGAAATTTTTAGCCACAGCAATCAGAGAAGAAAAAGAAATAAAAGGAATCCAAATCAGAAAAGAAGTAAAGCTGTCACTGTTTGCAGATGACATGATAGTATACATAGAGAATCCTAAAGATGCTCCCAGAAAACTACTAGAGCTAATCAATGAATTTGGTAAAGTTGCAGGATACAAAATTAATGCACAGAAATCTCTTGCATTCCTACACACTAATGATGAAAAATCTGAAAGGGAAATTAAGGAAGCACTTCCATTTACCATTGCAACAAAAAGAATAAAATAACTAGGAATAAACCTACCTAAGAAGACAAAAGACCTGTATGCAGAAAACAATAAGACACTGATGAAAGAAATTAAAGATGATACAAACAGATGGAGAGATATATGATGTTCTTTCATTGGAAGAATCAACATTGTGAAAATGACTATACTACCCAAAGCAACCTACAAATTCAGTGCAATCCCTATCAAACTACCAATGGCATTTTTCACAGAACTAGAACAAAAAATTTCACAATTTGTATGTAAACACAAAAGATCCTGAATAGCCAAAGCCATACTGAGAAAGGAAAAAAGGAGCTGGAGCAATCAGGCTCCCTGACTTCAGACTATACTACAAAGCTACAGTAATCAAGACAGTATGGTACTGGCACAAAAACAGAAATATAGATCAATAGAACAGGATAGAAAGCCCAGAGATAAACCCACGCACATATGGTCACCTTATCTTTAATAAAGGAAACAAGAGTATAAAATGGAGAAAAGATACCCTCTTCAATAAGTGGCACTGGGAAAACTGGACAGGTACATGTAAAAGAATGAAATTAGAACACTTCCTAACACCATATACAAAAATAAACTCAAAATGGATTAAAGTTCTAAATGTAAGGCCAGACACTATAAAACTCTTAGAGGAAAACATAGGCAGAACACTCTATGACATAAATCACAGCAAGATTCTTTTTGACCCACCTCCTAGAGAAATGGAAATAAAAACAAAAATAAACAAATGGGACCTAATGAAACTTCAAAGCTTTTAAACAGCAAAGGAAACCATAAACAAGATGAAAAGACAACCCTCAGAATGGAAGAAAATATTTGCAGATGAAGCAACTAACAAAGGTTTCATCTCCAAAATATACAAGCAGCTCATGTAGCTCAATATCAAAAAAACAAACAACCCAGTCCAAAAATGGGCAGAAGACCTAAGTAGACATTTCTTCAAAGAAGATGTACAGATTGCCAAGAAATACATGAAAGGATGCTCAACATCACTAATAATTAGAGAAATGCAAATCAAAACTGCAATGAGGTATCACCTCACACTGGGCAGAATAGCCATCATCAAAAAATCTAGAAACAATAAATGCTGGAGAGGGTGTGGAGGAAAGGGAACCCTCCTGCACTGTTGGTGGGAATGTAAATTGATACAGCCACTATGGAGAACAGTATGGAGGTTCCTTAAAAAACGAAAAATAGAACTACCATATGACCCGGCAATACCACTACTGGGCATATACCCTGAGAAAACCATAATTCAAAAAGAGACATGTACCACAATGTTCACTGAAGCACTATTTACAATAGCCAGGACATGGAAGCAACCTAAGTGTCCATCAACAGATGAGTGGATAAAGATGTGGCACATATATACAATGGAATATTACTCAGCCATAAAAACAAACAAACTACAGTCTGTCATACAGAGTGAAGTAAGTCAGAAAGAGAAAAACAAATACCATATGCTAACACATATATATGGAATCTAAAAAAAAATTGTTTTGATGAACCTAGGAGCAGGAGAGGAATAAAGACGTAGACATAGAGAATGGACTTGAGGACATGGGGAGGGGGAAGGGTAAGCTGGGGCGAAGTGAGAGAGTAGCCTTGACATATATACACTACCAAATAGATAGCTAGTGGGAAGCAGCTGCATAGCATAGGGAGATCAGCTTGGTGCCTTGTGACCACCTAGAGGGGTGGGATAGGGAGGGTGGGAGGGAGACGCAAGAGGGAGGAGATATGGGGATATATATATACATATAGCTGATTCACTTTGTTATACAGCAGAAACTAACACAACATTGTAAAGCAATTATACTACAATAAACATGTTAAAAAAAAAAGAGCTGGGCCTCCCTGGTGGCGCAGTGGTTGAGAGTCCGCCTGCCGATGCAGGGGATACGGGTTCGTGCCCCGGTCTGGGAGGATCCCATATGCCGTGGAGCGGCTGGGCCCATGAGCCATGGCTGCTGAGCCTGCGCATCCGGAGCCTGTGCTCCGCAACGGGAGAGGCCACAACAGTGAGAGGCCCGCGTACCACAAAAAAAAAAAAAAAAAAAAAAAAAAAAGAGCTGATGGAGAAAACCTGAGGATACCAATGGGACAAGGAAAGAAGGAAGGAAAGAAGAGAGAGAGAGAAAAACCATTAAGTTTTGGGCTCAGGTCAAAATAAACTATTAAAGACTATGGTATAACCTCTCCACTTCTTTCCCTTATTTAAATTCAAATAAAGATAAATTCAATGTATTTTTATGAGAAATAGCATGTAGAGCATGATCCTATCTTTTAACAATTATTCTTTTGTGATTAGCTACCTTTCCTTCTATCTCCGTTTTATATGTGCATAAAGAGATGTCTGAAATGGGATGATAAGGGCTTTTTAGTTTTGTTACATCTTGTATTTAAATTTTTCTCTTTGTGTTTTATTTATAACTTGGATTTAGGGCCTGTACATGTTTTACCCACATGAAAGTAACTATAGAAATTATGCATTTATTAAGAGTGTCATGTGAAAACTATTGCATACAATTCTCTATAATTGGCAGACCCATCATTCCTTGCATATTTCAAACATGTTCCAAAGAATCATCACTGAGAACAGGGCTTGCTTGATTTTATTTCTTAAGCCCTAGGGAGGCCTCAAGAGAACCAAGAAGTTTTTAGTGCTATAACATTTTCTGTAAAAATACTCTGGTCTGAATTATAAATTTGCAGAAATCACCATTTCCTTCTAATGTCCCTCTAGGTACATTGCCTTGCACAAGCTGTATAGTGCAGAGCGCGAGGAAGTGCAATTTCAGACAGAACTCAGAGGGAAGGCTCTCCAGGAGCTGCAGTTCTTCCCACCCCCCGGGGTCCTTGTTCACTAATTACATTCAACAGGTTTTACCAATCACAAACACTGGAGAGGATTAAGAGGTACAACCCTCCAGTTATGAAATAAATAAGCCACGGGGATGTAATATACAGCATATGGAATGTAGTCAATAATATTGTAATCACTTTGTATGGAGACAAATAATTACTAGTCTTATTGTGGTGATCATTTCATAATATATGCAAATGTCAAATCACTATGTACTGCTCTTGAAACTAACATAATATTGTACATTACATCAACTATATTTCAATTTCAAAAAATCTCAAACACTGCGCCTCGTGTGCTTGGCACTCTGAGCGATCTCTATCTCAAAGGGCTTATTCTCTCTGGAGTGGGGGTTAGTGGTGGACGTGGAGACATCATAACCTGGATCTGAAAAGTAAAAGAAAACTCGGACTAGCATAGTGTCATCCAAGCTAAAAGAGGGTTCGTTCTGAGAAAGAGTGGAGTGTGGTTCCTGGAGTGCCCACTGAAGCACCACGCAGGGCTGTCTCCACTAAGCTGGGTCCTCTGTCTTCCTTCTGCATGGAATCACATTCATATCCCTCAGAGTTTCAATTGCTGGGTGGGGAGTGCTGATGGGCTAAGTTCACCTAAGTTTTCATGATAGATAACAGATCAACGGGTTATCCTTCCAAGGGGCATTTTCATTCCAAGGACCTCTTTAGAGATGGTGACGGCTACCAGCCCATTATGTCACATGATGCGAATATGGGGTAAATATCGTAAGACAGTGGGGCTTTTCTGATACTCTCCAGAAATAATTCTGTGTAAATACCTGTCCACTCTACCAACCTTGAGATTCAGAAAGAGTCATCAGTTCATGAGAAAAGGTCGGATTGCTTGACCCTATGTTGTTCTCTGCAAAGATGTCCACCTGGTAAGCTGTTTGGGGCTCTAGGCCCTTGAGCTGATACTGGGTGATGGTGGCATTCTTGATCTTCACATCAATGTGCTGGTCTTCATTCTTGCCCTGAACCTTGTAACGGATGATAATAGAAGAAATAGAATAGCCATCCAGGATTGTCCAAGAGATCACAGCTGAGGAGTCTGTGATGTTGGAAATCTTGATGTTTTCTGGTTGAGGAGGGAGAACTAGAAATTTAAAACAAACAAACAATATTTTACTTAAGATATATTACCATCTCTATGATTATTATGCTTTTGAGAGAGAGTTAATATCAGCTCATAAACCATGAATGGCTAGTAAGTGTTATCTCAGAGGGTAACTCCAATCAGTTGGTAGTGGACTCGACGCAGACTTGACAAGTGGCTGCAGACAGGAAAATGGCAACACACACACATCACATATTTGCCATCCTTAAACTAAATTAAGACCTCGGAAATTCTGTTACTCCACAAACTGCTATTACACTGTTTTTGATACTAAGGAAAACAGAAAAATGTTGAGAGCTGACATTTATATAGGCCCTTCCATATAGTAACTCATTGACTCCTCATAACAATCTTACTGTAAGTATTGAGGCTCAGAGAGATTAAGTGACTCGGCTGAGGTCACACAGCTTTTAAGAAATAGATTCAAGTAGAAGAAATAAGATTCCTGTTAGTCTGCAGTTAGCCACTGGTCCATAGGGCCTATCCGTATTAAGCACTTGTTAGAAAATATGTTAAGCACTTAGCAGACATATTCAAAAAGCAAGATGGAGACTATATATGCATATGCACACTTATGGATGTACTTAATGTATTAAAATTATACAACATTGAATGGAAAGATACATAATAAACTCATAATTTTGGTTGTCTCTAGGGAGAGGGGAGAGAATTAGATTGGGGATGATGGTCAAAGAGGATTTTGATGTATCTGTATTGTGGAATTACTTCCACAAAAAGGCTGAAAGCAAATATGACAAAATGTTGAGTTGTTAATTCTGTGTGGTAGAAATGTAGGTTTTTGTTGTATTATTCTCTGCATTGTCCTATAACTTCTAAATGTCAGAATTTTTTAAAGATGAAGAAGACATCCCTAAACACAGACAAAACCGTTGAGACTTCCACATGTTATTGATACAAGAGAGTGCCTGGAAAAACAAGAGCCAGTTAACACACCTGTTACTGGCAAGGTGGCAACTCAGCTGCAGAAAAGAACCTCAGACTTTGGGAGTTGACAAGAGACCACAGGATCCTAGCATAAGTGACAGTTGGTGTGACCCAGAAACACCTAATCTTTCCAAGGACTCCAAAATGCACAGACAGTTCTAATGCAGTGAATCAAAATAGAACTCTCTGGTTCATGATGAAAAAGCTTTCAATTCTACAAAGAAACCCTAGAAGTTCCAACTAATTTTTAATGACCAATATGAGATTGAGAGAAGCCTGAACTGAAGAATATTTTGAAAGAAAAGTTGTTTTATTACTCTCAAATATATACTGTAATGCCAAGAATTGTCTGTTTTGAAGATTTTTCAAGCAGAGTTCTTTGGCTTTTAAGATTAGATGAATTAGATGAATCATCATCTATGTGCAACAATCCTAAAAACTGTCATATAACAGATTCAACAAGCCCTAGAAAACCTTATTCATGTTATTAATTTACTTAATAAGTAACTCTATAGAAAGGAAAGGTAAATTTTAGCACGGTCCTGCCTGAATTATCACAAATCCAAACACATGAAGAGTTGGTATATATTGCAGGTTGCTAAAATGATTTGATGTGTTGGTGGGGGGCACTAATGAGCCTCCATTCACAACTAACTACCTTTTATGGTTTCTAAGAAGCAGACTTGAAGTGACGGGAGCTAAGTCTAAACAGCAGCAGCCAAGTGTCATTCAGGCAAGGCTGGGGCATCATGAGGTACTTACTGTCGCTAAGGGTCCAAGCGATGAGATCTTCGCTCCATTCCCCCTGGGCCTTGGTGTTGACTCTGGCTCGGACTATGTACTGCTCCCTGGGCTGTAAATTGTTAAGGAGCACTGAAGTCAAGTTGCCTGGCACTTTAATATTCTGCTGATCACTATTCATTAGCACAGACCTCCTCTCAACTTCAACATAAAAGTCATCTTCTGAGCTTGGAAATATGGGTTGCCAGGTCAAATTTAGAGTGGTCTGACTTTTTGGCAGGAGACTGAGACCTCTTGGAGGAGGAAGACCTAGGAGAAACCAGAATAATCATTGTTTTTATATAGGGTGAAGGTAACAACAGCCCCAAAGGACAGCTTTATAGGATAACCTTGGCTCCTAGAATAATACACACTTTCACAAGCTATCAAAGAAACACACGCTACCAGCCAGGTAATACTTTTTCTTTTTCCTACCAGAATAGCAAAGCTTTAAAATATTCTAGGATGTAGCTTGAGTAACTGTAAGACAGGAATACAACCAATTTGAAGGACAACTTGGGAATATTTTTCAAGAACTCTAGAAATGATCATATACTTTGGGAGAAGAGTCTGACTACCAAGGATTTATCCTGAAGAAACAACTCAAAGGAAGCGAAAAGCTAGGTGCATGAAGATGTCCATTACAACATTGTTTATAATAACAAACAATCATAAGAAACCAAAATGCTCAAAATAGGAAAATGCTTTAATAAATTATGATATAGCCATCCAAGGGATTAAAAGTTTATTGGAAAAAGTACAAAAGCCTCTCCAAAACTTATAACACACGAGAAAAAACTCTGCTTACCACTTGGTAAAAGCCATGTCTACAATTGGTGAAAAAGGAAGGAAACTGATAAAAATGGAAACACTGGATTTGCCAAGGTTCTGGGGTTGTAGGTTCAGTGTTTCTGTTCCCATTTTGAGTAATATATTGTAAAGCAATTTCAGGGTTACTTCCCCTTAGCAAGGACAATTTCAGACATGACAACACTGTGATGGCTGGGCCAGGCTTCACACTGCTCTGATCACATCAAGGTTTGGCTCTGACCACACGCCGTGTGGCCATAATTACCCCCAAGAACCTGGGCTACCAGAGAGGTAACTGAATGGAAACAATATGGGTTTTGAAATCAAGGAGGCAGGATCATGCCCCTTTAGTTTTGTGACCTTGGGAAAATTCATAACCTCTCCGAGTTCACATGTAGCATGAAATGAAAATACTCATCTTCCAGACTCAGGAAGAGAAATGAGATAGTGAAGGTGAAAATGCTTGGAAGGTGTTAGGGGCTCTGTCAACATTTTCTCTCTCTCTTCCTTCCTTCCTTCATAAAATATATTGGGCCAATGGACAGTGGAGGAATCTGTAAATTTTCAGCTAATAGTAGTATATTGATATTTTAAACTTCAGATATAAAGTATTTTCAAAACATAGAATAGTGATCCTCTACTCATGCATTCTTGGTGGGGACATTATTGCCCCTAAGGGGGCAAAAATTGGTTCTTGGGGTATGAGAAAATTTTAGATAATGACAATTGTTTATGAAGGGCCACAATATATAAACAGATCTGTGGTATTACAATTCATGGCAGAAGAGACATTAAGACAAAACAGAGATTTTGTCTTAAGGACAAAACTATCTAAGAAGCTCTTTAGAGGGTGATAATTTAAAAAATTACAATAAGGTAAAGAATCTGAAAAAGAATGAATATACGTATAACAATCACTTTCCTATACACCTGAAACTAATACAACATTGTATATCAACTATATTCCAATAAAATGAAAAAAAAGTTTAAAAAAATTAACAATAAAAAGGTTGAGAAACTTGGTTAGAGGTGAGAGGAAGGGTTTGTTTCCACCCAATGGGAGAGGGACTCTCACTGGCCAGTTCTGACCACCCTTAGATGAGGGAGAACCAGCAATCAGGTCCTGCCACCTGCTGGGCATTATGCTACAGGTCTTATTGGTCTTTTCTCCATAACCTTTGCAAATTGAGAGAGGTGATGTCACCTCCTTTTGCTCTTCTCTAAAGTTGAAGTTCCAAAATAAGCCACCTGGAGTGGGTAGATAGGCTTACGATGACAGCAGACAGAGGGAGGACTGATGGTGTGCAGCAAACATGTAAACCTTCTAAGCCTGTGCCTGGTACAGGGAAGCAACTCCATAAATGGTCATTTCCTTCCCTTTGGGAGCATGACTTACCCTTCACCCCTCCCAACCTGCCCTCTCTCTGCCGTGTGTTCAGAGTATCTTCTCTCCCCTCCCCTCCTGGCCTTCCCAGCCTTTATCACTCAACCAACACATTTATAAATAGTGCAGCTGCCAAATGAATTTAAAAACAAACATCAGCAAAATTCAAATGCTGGGAAAAGATGAACCTTCAAGAATTCCCTTCCCACCCACCCCTGAGAACTACTTTGAAATATATTCCAAGACATCTCTAAATACATCCTGGCTGGAACATATTCTGAGAGCTGAAGACAGCACAGGACGGGTCTGTGAAGTGTTTTATGTTCTGTTCCATAAATACTTTCCATCTGAGTCAGATTATGGCCTTCCCCTTTTGATTCATCAGCACTGCTCTAAGAGAGAATTAACTACTAGTTGCCTTTTAGCAGCAACCTGATGACATATTAGGGGCCCCTTGGATCATAGTCATGGAGATTCCTTTATCCTCTAAGTCATACGTAGTCTCCAGTGTGATTTTTGGTATTTACTACCTGGTGGGTTCCCAGGAAGCCATTCCTTACTTGTGCAATGCTTCTACAAGCATCAGAGTAGCTACTGAGTTTCATTTGGTTCTTTAAGGATGCTGCTGGTCAGATGAACCCTAGGTGGGGAGTGTGGAGGGGAGAGTCTCTGTTAGGGATGCACAACCCCTGCAGAAGAGCCTGATGCTCTTCCTAGCTTCTCAGTAAATCATTCCATATCCTTCTGCTTTTAGTAAATGGACTAAAAATAGGAAAACTCATCAACTGGGATAAGGACATCGTGCCTTTGGACTCCCAGGTAAAAAATACCTGGATATTTTGTTTCTCCCAGGAGAAACAAAAAGATATCAAGTCTGAAGATCTAGTATGGCAATGTACCCAATGCATTACCATGGGCAAGTTATTAACCACTCTGGGACTCTACTTTCTCCAGTTGCGGCGGTGCGTGGGCTTCTCATTGCGGTGGCTTCTCTTGTTGTGGAATGCGGGCTCTAGGCTCATGGGCTTCAGTAGTTGTGGCACGTGGGCTCAGGAGTTGTGGCACACAGGCTTCAGTAGTTGTGGCTTGCAGGCTCTAGAGTGCAGGCTCAGTAGTTGTGGCACACGGGCTTAGCTGCTCCGCAGCATGTGGGATCTTCCAGAGCCAGGACTCAAAGCTGTGTCCCCTGCATTGGCACGTGGATTCTTAACCACTGCGCCATCAGGGAAGCCCAGAACTGCTGTTCTACAGGTAAAAGCCTTTCATTCTATTTGATGTTTTCACTATGTGCGTGAATGACTTCGAAAAACTAGAAATTACTTTTTAAAGTAAATAAACTGGGATTTCTGGAGTACGTATGCGGCAAGAGCCTGTCTTGGGCCCTTAAGATGGAAACAGGAAGCTGGTGGTAAAACTCGGGAGCCAAGACGGAGCACAGTTGCTGCTAAGTAAATCCCAACTCCTAAGGGATGTCCCTGCCTTCCTGAAGGGTCATCTGCTTCCTTCTCTGTCCCGGTGGATTGCTGCAGACCCCCTCCCCCAGGGAGACAGACCAGGAGTGCAGCCCAAATAAAGGACCGGTTTGGCTCCAAGTTGCTAGCCTTCCTGTCACTTTCCCACCCATTCAAAAGCAAACCCCTTTCTACCACCATCCCACTTACCCACCACCACCCTTCCTGGTCTTCCTTCCTCTTTCCCCTTCCTCCCCCACCCACCCACCCAGCTCCTGAATAAATGCCTGTTTGCTTCAACTGACCGATAGAAGCTGTTGTGAACCGCCTCACGGGTCCAGGATGCCCTTCCCCGCCCTCTCCACGCCGGACCAGCTGCACGCAGAGCTCGTATTCTGTCCGAGGTTCCAAATAGTTGAGGGTAACAATCTCATTTGTCACTGAGAAGAGGGAAAGTTCAGGAAACTTCAGTTGGCAGTCTTTTACATTCTTTAAACTGGAATGTTGTTATTGTGAGGTGAACTAATGTTTGGTTTTTAAAAATACAATGTCTGAGTAAAACAGAGAGGCAATCCCATCTTCAGGGCCTCAGTGTCCCTAATATAAGGAAAATAAGGCTTTTTCATGTAAGTATCTCTGTGCCACTTACACATTTCTGCTCTAGTGTGTTTGTCTTTTCATTTGTAGAGTAAAACCACGCAAATCTTCAACTATATGGAATACCAATCAGATTTAGGGGAAAAACTCAATTAGAATAATATTAAATAACTTCTGTTTTCAAGTACTTACAGTGATGGCAATCAAGTTATCAAGAGAAGAGACCCTTGACGGTATGCTTACAATGACTAGACAGTGAACTTGTGACAGTCGTGTCATAACAAATGAAGCGTTCTGAAGTACTTCAAAATAGATCCCATGAGCAAATGACATATGCTTCTTTTCTCCTTAGCTATTCTATTTTGCCACCCTGTTTCTCCGTGGATATTGCAATGGTAGATTTTTGCCTTACCATATGATAAATTCCTAGTCGGTAAGAAAACGTATTGGACTGTGTTTAAGGTTTTTTTAGAAGACCACTTCATAGATGTCCACAAAGAGATGATGGATTATTAACACCATGTTTTTTTAAAAAGCTGCTTTTTAAAAAGACCTAGCCATCCACAACAGAAACAGCAATCCATTAAATAAGCCTTATGTTGCTGGGATTCTGAATTTTGGCTGAAGCTTTAAAAGAATGTGAAGAGCTCAGTAATGATACCAAGACATTATTCAATATACCCAAATCAGCTAGTATTATTAAGCCAAAAACCCTCTTTTTCTTCTCCTTTTATGTAACTTTGATTATCGACATCTCATGGGTAGAGGGCGCTTTTTAGGAAGTCACAGGCATAGTGAGACTAAAGTACTGGTGGAGGGCTGCACATTCCCTACAAGCATGACAGTGGCAGGTCTCACTATAAGATGGTGCAATTAAAGCAGCTGGCTCAATAGATGATGCTCAGCTTTCTTTTTTAAAAAATGTGATTTTTACATCATCATGCAACAAACAGAACTGTCATTTGTGTTTCAAAATAAATTTAATTTACAAATAAATAAATTTAACTGCATGAACTTTTGACATTTTATTACATTTTGGGGTGTTTTTCCCAAAAGTTGGGGGAGGGGCATGTACCTCTCTTTGCCCACATCCTCTCCTCTTCCTGCCACAGCCCAAACACGCTGGTCCAAAGTCCTCTCAAAACCTCTGTGAGTTAGGAGCCTGCAGGCAGGGCAAGACTCAAATACTAAAAACAATAAACTTGATACAGCAGGAACAATCACCCTTCAGATGTAAGCAAATTAAGTCTCTGCCTTTCCAGCAGGCCCTGGATTTTCCTCTTACCATATTCATGGCATAAACTTGTATCTTTCACCATGACCAAGCAAGATAGAGTCAAAAAGGGATTAGAGATCCAGAGAAGCCTGGAAAGAAAATATTGATGCAGATAGTAACTCCTGACACAGGCGTGTTCTGTGTCCCATTTTACATCATGACTTCCGAAAAGATAGCCCCAGAACTCAGAGGACCACCTCCTGCCCCCCAACTCCTTCTTGAATACTCTGAAATGGAATCCACTGCTACAGCCCCTACCTTGGGGTAGAGGGTTGAGACTGGGAGAGAGGATTTCTATATTTGGGGAAAAATTATTTTTTCGTGGTGCCCCATCTCCAGCTGGAGCCTTTCCTTTCCAAACCTTACCTTGAATATGCCGCCAAGCCTCATAATGATTAACAGGTTTGTAGAGAAGCTTCTTGGATTTGATTGGTCCATCCCCAAAGTAAGGCTCAGAGCTGATGTTGATGACAGCAAAGTTATGTCCGGTGTCAATCACGTTTGGGGCATTCAAGGGCTTTGGAAGAACTAAATAAAGTGTCAAGAATCAGATCAGTCCTTACACTTTGGGGTTTTACTGCTGTTCTGAGATGGGGGTAGAGGATGAGTACCTTTACACTCCCAACAAAGCCCTCTTAGCGTTCTCTGCTCAGGTTCCATGTAGTTGCCGTCTCTGTGATCTCCTGGTTTGCTCTTGCCCCTCCAACTCACTATCCACAAAGTGCTTTCTTAAAATACGAGCACTCCTCTGCTCAAGACCTTTCAATGGGTTTCCACTATGTTTCAAATAAAATCTAAAATTCATACCAAGACCTGCCAGGGACAATAGAGCCCCTGCCTCCTCTTCAGCTTCCTCGTTCCCTCACCTAATACCCTCCAGTTCCAGTGACCTTTCAGTTCATTCAACTAACAATGCACCAGGCTCCTTTCTGTCTCTGGTTCTTTGTTGAGGCTGTTCTCCTGCAAGGAATGGTGTAGACTTCCCATGATTCTGCAGTTAACTCTTACTCATCATTCATCTCTCAGCTCTCATGTGACTTCCTCACAGGGGCTATCCCAGAACCTTGGTTAGGCTCACGTGTCATACCCTTCCACAGAACCTTTTCCTTCACTGCAATTTTCAGGATTTATTATTCTTAGTGATTTGGTGTGATTATTGAATACCAGTCTTCCTACTAGACCACCAGACTAAGTCTGTCTTTCTGTCTGTCTGTCTCTTTCTGCTTAGAACAACATCAATTTATTCTCTTACAGCTCCGGAGGTCAGAAGTCAGACATGGGTCTCACCGGGCTAAGATTAAGGTGTTAACAAGGGCTGTGTTCCTTTCTGGAGGTTCTAAGGGAGAATTTGTTTCCTTCTTTTCAGCTTCTAAAAAACATCTGTATTCCTTGACTCATGGTCCCTTCCTCCATCTTCAAAGACAACAAAGTCATGTGTCTCTGACCCTTCTTCCATTGTGAGATCTCTTTCTGACAGTCTTTAAAGACTCCTGTGATTAGAGTGGGCTCGCCCAGATAATCCAGAATAATCTCCCCATCTCAAAGACCATGTATTCCCAATGGGACTGAAAAAGCACTCCCAACAAGGTGAAAATTGGTTCTTGGGGAAAGAAAAATTCTTGGATATTACAATGGTTTGTGGCCTTCCTAAGGGCCATAGTATATAAACAGATTTATAGTATGTCCACAATATTAAGCAAGTTCTGGTTTGAAAGGAAAGGACATCTTGTCAGGCTGTCAGTACCCCCATTTATTCAATTGTAGAAGTAGCCCAACTAACTTTGTACATGCTTTGAGTCTTACTGAGCTCCCGTGAATCAGAGGTCCACCAGAATCCTGTGCCCTGGGTCATCAAGAAAACTTATGGGAATGAGGTGGCCAAGAAAGAAGACAGATAGTGAGTCTATCTCTTCTGCTCATGCGCACACTCCATTGTGTCACTGGACTTCACTTACGAAAGTCAAAGATAAAATTTCAAGTTGAAGACAATAGAACATTAAACCAAGTGCAGGGCCCTGTGTGGACAGGTCATAATCCCATGAAGCCAGCCCTGCACATCACTCTTCCTGTATGAGAGGAGGGTTGCTGGGTCCAGCTCACATGCAAGGGGAAGCGATTACACACGGTCATGAATTCCACAAGGCAGGGGTCATTAAGGGACACGTTAGATACTTCCTACCTCATCCAATATCATTTTTCTCTTTTGACTTGTTCCTTTCTCCCTTGCACTCTATAAACAGTACCTATATTTGGAGATAGGGTCTTTAAAGAAGAAATTAAGTTACAATGAGGTCTACAGTCATTCCTAATCCAATATGACTGTTGTCCTTATAAGAAGATTAAATTAGGACACACACACAGAAGGAAGACCATGAGAAGATACAGGGAGAAGACAGCTGTCTACAAGCCAAGGAGCAAGGCCTCAGAAGAAACTCACTCTGCCAACACCTTGATCTCAGATCAAGGTCAGATTACCTTGATCATCTAGCCTCCAGAACATTGAGAAAATAAATTTCTGTTTTTTTGCGGTACGCGGGCCTCTCACTGTTGTGGCCTCTCCTGTTGCAGAGCACAGGCTCCAGACACGCAGGCTCAGCGGCCATGGTTCACAGGCCCAGCCGCTCCGCGGCATGTGGGATCTTCCCGGACCAGGGCATGAATCCGCGTCCCCTGCATCGGCAGGCGGACTCTCAACCACTGCGCCACCAGGGAAGCCCCTAATTTCTGTTGTTTGAGCCACTCAGTCTAGGGTACTTTGCTACAGCAGCCCTAGCAAACTATTACCTATGAATATAACACAATTTACTTATCCTTTCTAACGTTGATGGATATTTGGGCTATTAGGAATAAAACTCCTCAGAACATTACTGAAGATTATTTGCTTTTAACATATGCACTCATTTCTTTTGAGCATAAACCTAGGTGTAGAATTATCAGGTCACAGTGTAGGTGTATGCTTAGCTTTAATATATATTGCCAGTTTTCCAAAGTGGTTGCTCCAGTATGTACTCTGGTAGTAAAGTCTAGTACAGTCAGCCTTCTGTATTCAGGTTCTGCATCTGCAGATTCAACCAAGAGCAGATCAACATTCAGGGGGAAAATTTAAAAAAACTCCAGAAAGTTCTAAAAAGCAAAACTTGAAATTTGCCATGTGCCAGCAACTATTTACAAAGTATTTACATTATAGTTACTATTTACATAGTATTTACATTGTATTAGGTGTTACAATAGTCCCCCTTATCTTCAGTTGATATATTCAAAGACCCCAGTGGATGCCTGAAACTGCAGACAGTACCAAACCCTATATACACTATGCTTTTTCCTATACATACATACATATGGTAAAAGTTAACTTATAAATTAGGCACAGTAAGGGAATATTCAAATTGCCAGCATCACATTATTAAGTTAAATAAAGGTTACTTGAACGTAAGCACTGTGATACCATGACAGATGATATGGTAACTTAGACATCTTCTAAGTGACTAATGGGTGGCATGCACGAGACAAAGGGAGGATTCACATCCCTGGCAGGATGGAGTGGAACAGTGTGAGATTTCATTATGCTGCTCAGAACAGTACACAATTTAAAACTTATGAATTGTTTATTTCTGGAATTTTCCATTTAAGTTTTTGGGCTGCAGTTGACCCAAGTGGGTAACTTAAACCGTGGAAAGTGAAACCACAGATAAGGGGGGACTATTGTTTAAGTAATCTAGAGATGATTCAAAATATACAGGAGGATGTGCGTAGGTTGAATGCAAATACTATGCCATTTTATATAAGGGACTTAAGCATCAATGGAGTTTGGTATACAGGGAGGTCCTAGAACCAATCCCCTACAGATACTGAAGGGCAACTGTATCTCTGTATCTATTTTTTTTTAAATACTATGATTAAAGACACTGCTTAATTTACCTAATGGCTATTTCCATTTTATATCTGTCAATATGACAGTGAAGAGGCATCAGTGACTTAGAACTAGAGAGGTTTCTGTGCACTGATGTTGTGTGCTGTGTCTTTTATTTAAAAAATAAAAATTAGGGGCTTCCCTGGTGGCGCAGTGGTTGAGAGTCCACCTGCTGATGCAGGGGACACAGCTTCGTGCCCCAGTCCGGGAGGATCCCACATGCCGCAGAGTGGCTGGGCCCGTGAGCCATGGCCGCTGAGCCTGCGCGTCCGGAGCCTGTGCTCCACAACGGGAGAGGCCACAACAGTGACAGGCCCGAGTACGGCAAAATAAATAAATAAATAATGAATAAATAAATAAATAAAATTAGAATCAGTAACTCTTCTGAATCTTGGCAACATGGTTTTTTACTTATTATTATTTACTTTCTATGGGCAGCAAACATTTCAAGAAGCTTAAAAATAACATAATTTGTCTTGTCTGTATATCATTTCCTTTCTTCCAAGAACATGTATGATGTAAGAAATTATTTTGATCATGTTAATGTTCTACTGAATAAAATAGATCTGGGATTTTCCAGTAATCCAAAAAAATATTAAAGATTCTGAGGTGTTTTATATGGGTTCTCAGGGCAGAGAATCCAACTCTATGAGGCTGTATTTATGCTCCTACTATTCTTGACCTTTTTTAAAAAAAATTATGCTCTGGGTGATTACATTCAGTTCATTTACAGAAATTACCTCTGGGATCACCCAAAGATTCCTAATCAGGTAGTGAAATAGTTTACATACTAATCAGCTTCTGTTATCTTGCTTCCTTATCTGTAACACAAGAGTCTCAGAAAGCAAAATGATCTACAAAAGATGATGCAGGGTTTAGAGTCAAGACCAGGTTCAAAACTAAGATTGGCTGTTTGCCAGGTGTGTTACCTTAGACAAGTCACCTAAACCTTCTGAACCTGTTTATTGAAAGATAAAGTGGGGATAACAATACTACTGTACACTGTACTCATAAAATTTAAATAAGATGAATAAGCACTTAGCTCAGTGCCTTTCTAGAGTATATACCACAGAGTTGTTAGGTGTTTTTGTCTAAATGGATTAAAAAGTAACTTCCAAATTTAAAATTCTTTGTTGTATCTTTGTACACCAACCAAGCTAACTTGGATTTACTTCCACTTTATTTCTTCCCTGCAAGCCTCAAATGTACACACATCCACTTAGAATAACTCTGAATTTTGAAATATTAATTCATAGTAGGAAGAATATTCAGAACTCTGAATATGGGAGAAAATCATTCATGTTAATTGTATAGCATAGCCTGGGCTTCATATTAAGTGAGTAGTCCTCAAAATGAAGATTCTCCAAATTATTCTCTACAGTGAATAGGAAGTCACGACAATGATAAGGTTAAACTTTTTACAAAATAAAATCACTACCAGACACTTTATGCCAGACACAATTCCACTATTTAACAAATCTTCTCAATAACCCTGAGTGGTAGATAAACTAAGCTGTGTTTACAAATAAAGAAAGGCTTAGAGAGGTCAAATTCATTTGCTCAGGGCCACACCCAAGTTTACTAGCTGTTAGCAATGAAAATCAAACCCAGGTCTATGTAACTCCAAAGGTCATAAACTTAATCCCTCCTTTCCATTTTAATGCACATAATTTTTTTTTTTAAGGCTTAGTATCCTGGAGAACATCCAAAAGGCATTTTAGTGGTCAGAGAGCATTTCTGTTTAGAAGCAGCACCCAGTGATACATAAACACGGCACCATCAAGTTTACAACCTCTTTCCCTGGAAAATGGACCTTACCTTTAACAGAAACGTTGAAAGGCTTTTCCACCATCCCAGCCACCGTGTTCACACTGCAAACCCAGACTCCTGAGTCAGGGGGCAGGATCCGGTGGATCGTGAAGGTGGCCACTGAGAGATGACCCGTGTGGTTAAAGTCTTTTGGCTGGAAAGGTCAAAAAAAAAAAAAGCTTCTAGATATGTATAAACACAAAGGTTCTTAACACTGACCCCATCGCATTGTTAAATAAGGAGTTTTCTAGGGGAGATTAAGAAGATCATTGCAATGCTTGTATAAGCATTGGCTTATTTCCAAAGCTATTGTAGTAGCCCTGAAAGTTTACGTTGGATTGATGCCCTCACAGATCCTGCTGTTGTATTTGTGTGTTTGGGAGTGTGGGGCAAACACTTCCAAGCAAAGAGTCTAAGTCCTTCTAAACTGCTTCTGGTAACATTTGTTCCTTTCTGGTCCAATACAGAGATGGCTGGGTGAGGAGACAAAATGGCGTCTTAAAGTGTTTGAGGGGCTGCCGAGTATGGTATTGTGGAAAAAGTCAGGGCTCGGAAGACACATAGACCTGAGTTCACATCCCAGCTCTGACACTTTTGACCGATTCCTTAGTTACTTAACTTCACGCAGCCAGTTTCCACTTCTGCAAAAAGGGGACAGGTAATGTAAAGTAAGATGTGTATAGTATGGTCAGCCCTCACTAGATGGTAGCTGTGACTTCCACTGACTCATGGATACACCAACAAGATTTTGGAAGCTGTCAGTTGGCTTCTACTACCTAATGGATTATTTGAGTGGAATCAGGGACATCTGATGTGTGAACATTCTATATATCCTGCCCTCAAGAGGTCATTTGGATCTGCCTTCTGGTCAAGTTGATTTTCAGTCAGCTTTGAGAGAAAAATAAGATAACTATTTCAAAATCTTAGATAAGAAAATACATCAATTTCCTGAAGATCACTTGTGACACAGAGAAATTTGAGGTAGTTCCTGTCTCTGCTGCATTTGGGATTGTTGGGACAGGGAAGGGAAACATATCGGAAAAGTAGCTTATTCCTTTCCAGCAAAGAAGAACGCTGTGATAGCACCCTAACCAGTGGTGGACACCAACAGTGAGGACAAAGTGCAGAGGCAGAGACCCAAGGTATGTATTCAGACCTAAGGGATTCTGTGGATCATAGTTTCTGGATTGGAGGTGTGGGATCAGGTCTATCTAGAGTCAAATGGATTATGCTGAACTCTCCTCTGCTTTTTGTCAAAGCTAACAACACCCTAGCTTAGGAGGATGCAAGCCATGAATGGAATCCAGCCTTTAGCAGGGTGAGTGCTACACTGAAAATATCTAGTAGTATAAGGAGGTCAGATTAAGAATACAGCCACTATGTAGAACAGTATGGAGGTTCCTTAGAAAACCAAAAATAGAGCCCCTGTATGATCCTGCAATCTTACTCCTGGGCATATATCTGGAGAAAACTACAATTCGAAAAGATACATGCACCCCAATGTTCATTGCAGCACTATTTTCAGTAGCCAAGACATGGAGGCAACCTAAATGTCCATTGACAGATGAATGGATAAAGAAGATGTGGTATATTTATACAATGGAATATTACTCAGCCATAAAAAAATGAAATAATGCCATTCACAGAAACATGGATGGACCTAGAGATTATCATACTAAGTGAAGTAAATCAGACAGAGAAATACAAATATCATATGATATCCCTTATATGTGGAATCTAAAACATGACACAAATGAACTTATGTATGAAGCAGAAACAGACTCATAGACATAGAAAACAAACTTATGGTTTAGAAAACAAACTTATGGTTACCAAAGGGAAAAGGGGGAAGGGGAGGGATAAATAAGGAGCTTGGGACTAGCAGATACAAACTACTATATATAAAATAGATAAACAACAAGGATTTACTGTATAACAGGGAACTACATTCAATATCTTGTAATAACTTATAATGGAAAAGAATCTGAAAGAAATATATATGTATAACTGAATTACTTTGCTGTACACCTGAAACTAACACAACATTGTAAATCAACTATACTTCAATTTATAAAAAGGCTATAATTTGTTCTACAGAAAAAAAGAAAAAGAATAACTCTTACATGGAGCACTGTCCCATCTGGCTTCACCAGGGTCATTTCTTCATTAGCAGGTAGCGGCCAGCCAGATGCTTTGCAGATGGGGTTAAATTTACCACTGTTTACTTCTATGTGATCTGGCAAATCCTCTATCTTTGGGGTCATCCTTGGCATGCCTGAATGAAGGAAAGAGCACTGTGAAATCTAATCTTTAACACAGCAGAAATAGAAATAATAAAAGTAGCTACCATTTAGTAAGTCATGCACTGGGCAAGAACTTGGCAAATATTATATTGTTTTATCATCACATGATAAACTTGCGGGGTGGGTGCTATTCCCATTTTAAAGACGAGGAGACTGAGGCTCTGAGTTCAGGTTCAAGCTCAGATCTTTATGACTCCAGAATTCACACTCTTTGGCCATAATGATGTACTTTCTCAGTGGACCTAGGAGATACAGCCTCAATATTGAAAAAATCATCAGCACCACATCTCTGCAGATCTTACTGTCCACTCCCCCTCTTGCTTTTTAAGGGAATTTTTTTTACAAAAACAAAAACTAGTTCTTCTTTCACTCTGCAAGCCCCCAATACTGCCGATCAACAATATGTCAAGTTTTGATATCTGAGAGATGTCTCATTAATTGGGAAGTCTGCAAGTGGCCGATGATTAATTATATTCACATTTACATTGAAGAAGTAAAGTGGAATAAAACTCCCCCAAATCAATTTCCCATCAATAGCCAAATAAAAAATACTGCTGCCAATATGGAAAGGAAAAAATGTCTCTGCTATCAACAAAGGTATCAGGAGCCCTTGCTTATTATCTGCAGAGTAGAGAATGAATAATCCTGAAATATAACAATTTTATTCTGAACTGTAAGGTTTTAGAGAATTTTGGAACATGTGTAACTAAATGTAAGACATGACTGAAAACAGTCCAACACTTAGTAAATAATGTAGGAGACGGAGATGCACTTAAAGCAAATAAGGGAAACATTGGAAAAGTGGCTTAGTCCTTTCCAGCAAAAAAGAACAACAGTCACCTACATACTGTTCCATATCAGCGGTGGGTCAAGGTAAACACACCAATATTGATATTTTATATTGATATCCTATTTCTCAGGCCTAGAATGAAAGAGGTGAAGTGTATGGAACAGGAGGGAAAAAGATCTAATAGCCACAAAGATAATTCCTTGATGTATCTGCAGACTTGGAGAGATTGTGATTAGAAAATTTGCCAGACTGTTCAGCCTACATAATTATTGCCATCGGAATTCTTCAACGTGCTTTGACATTTTCAAACCATATCTTTTCTTCATTGTCCCCTTGCAGTTTCTGCAGCTGGATGGGGGTGGAGGAACAGCTAGAGTGTGGAAGAGGGTGTGAGGGAAAGGGAGCTGCTCCCCAGAAGCCCGGAACCTGGTTCTAAGTTTGAGATTCTCACACTTTTTGTAACATCAGCCTTGGAACAGAAAGGAGGAAGTGGTGCAGAAAATCCAAATCATTAAGCTTGTTTATTGCCCACTTTCAATCCATGTTCTGGCCCATAGCCTTTCCTTCCCTTCCTAGACCCTCCCAGATTCCCGCCCTGTAACAAAGTCCAAACGCTGGGGAAGAGGAGAAAGTATAAAGCTGACAAGCTAAAGCCTTTGAGAAAACAGTTGGTATTTCCCCACATATTTGTTCTGATTTTTAAAACTCACAGGCAGAAGACCATAAATGTCTTATTACTCTGAGTGTAGATTTCACTGGACATATGTTATTTATATTTGACTGAAAAAGTAATATATGTTTATTATTTTTAAATTTTGAAAGTATGCTTCTTCAGATTTTAAAAAGTATATTCTAGGGTAAGCATTAGCAAACTTTCTTGAAAGGACAAGATAATAAATATTTTCAGCTTTGCAAGCCATATGTTCTCTGTGGTAACTCCTCAACCCTGTTGTGTAAGAGCAACCTTACACGATATATTGTAAACAAATGGGCATGGCTGTATTCCAATAATTTTTTTTTATGAGAACAGATAGATGGTTGGGCAATAAAAAGGAATGAGATACATACTGACATGTGCTACAATACAGATAAACCTCAAAAAAAGTATGGTAAGTGAGAAAAGCCAGCCACAAAAGACTATGTATTGTGTGATGCTATTTATAGAATAGGGAATATCAAGAATAAGTAAATCTGTACAGGCAGAGAGTAACTTAATGGCTGACAGGTGCTGGGAGGAGGAAAGAATGGGAGTTACTGCTAATAGGTACACACTTTCTTTTAGTAAAATGAAAACATTCTAGATTATGGTGATGGTTGCACAACTCTGTAAAAGCATTCAATTTTACGTTTTAAAGGGATGAACACTTCATGGTATAAAAATTATACCTCAATAAAACTGTTTTTAAAAAAAAGTACACAAGGGACTTCCCTGGTGGCACAGTGGTTAAGAACCCGCCTACCAATTCAGGGGACATGGGTTCGAGCCCTGGTCCGGGAAGATCCCACGTGCTGCAGAGCAACTAAGCGCATGCGCCACAACTACTTAACCTGAGCTCTAGAGCCAGGAGCCACAACTACTGAAGCCCACATGCCTAGAGCCCATGCTCTGCAACCAGAGAAGCCACTGCAATGAGAAGCCCACGCACCGCAACAAAGAGTAGCCCCCGCTTGCCTCACATGCACAGCAACAAAGACCCAGCACAGCCAAAAATAAATAAATAAATAAAATAAATTTATTAAAAAAAAATAGTACACCAGATTTGGTCTGTGGGTCAGTGTTTGCTGACTTCTGCTCTACGGTAATTCTGAACTAGAATTATTTAAAACTTCATTTTGAGGATAATATTTTTCATTTTTTTCCTTTCATTATATCTTTCTTTTTTAAAATATCTTTTATCCAAATCCCTTCCACATAATTCTTCCACTGTTGTGGATATCCAGGGAAAAGGCTGGTCCTAGAGAAGAGAGCAAAAGCAAAAGGCAGAGTTCTCAGCTGGCCAGTTATCACTTAATGTGCTACAAAGAACATATGGTTTATTCCTTAGTGGAAAGGCCAGTGTGAGAGTCCATAGAAAAGATTCAGAAAGCTGTCCTTTAGAACATGGTATATATTCTTCCCTACTTCAGGATGGAAACAGAAGGAGTTTAAGAATCTTGGGCTAGTGGGGCAAGAATTATACCAGAAAAGCTTGGTTCAGACATGCTGAACCTGGCCCTGACTACAGTGTTACCTTGCTTTACCTTCTTTCTCACACTGGAGCCCTTGGTGTCCTGGAGAGCAGAGGCATCCTTGGAACCGATCACACATCTCCCCATTGGTGCAACTGCACCTAAGCTTACAGTCTGGTCCATAATAACCAGGCTGGCATGCTGTAAACAAAGACATCAAAAACCAGCGTTAAGATAGGGAAGGAGGAAAACTCAGGCTATAGGTGGCTAGTTTTACTTCTTTTCTCCAAGCTACCAAGTAGTATTATTTATCTGAATTACCAAGAAGTTAAAGGGTTGAGGAATTCTGCTTCCAGGACAGTTGAATAAGCTCCTATCAGGTCACCCTTCTCAAAAATAACAACTCTATTTTAAAAACAACTACCTGAAAGCACTGAAGAGTGATGGGAGGAGGGACAGAGGGGACCATGCAGGTTCTGAGGGGAACTGAAATTTGGAAGATGGGAATGGTGTGCTCCCCATTTTTCAGCTTTTAGTCTAATGGTTGGTACAGTTGACATTATGTGGGGAAGCTAGGACCCCAAAGAAAACCTGTAGTCTTACAGACAGAGGAATCTTAGAGGACAGAGTCAAAGCAACTACAGCCTCTGGAAAGTGAGAGGGAAAATCTAGAAAGGAAGAGCCAGAGGGAGGAAGTCCCAAATCTTTGGCTGACCCCAGAACCACACATGTTAAGTGCAGACTTGAAGCAACCCAGCTAAGGCTAAAAGGAATGAACTGGGTTTGAGTTGATGCCTGAGAGTCAGAGTTTGCAGTTTGAGTCATGCCAAGCTGATTGCCTGATAGGACATAATGAAACAAAATCAACATTCTTCAGAGAAATATATCATATTCCAAGTCTCCTCAATGTAATATTCACAATGCCCAAAATACAATCAACATAAGAAGAAATGGAAAATTCTGACCCATTCCCAAGGGAAAAGAAAATCAACAGAGACCAACCTGGATGAACCAGATGTTGGAAATAGCAACTACAATAACTATGCTCAGTGAAGTAAAGGAAAATATGCTCACAACAAATGAAACAATTAGAAATTCCAGCAGAGAAATATAAACTATAAAACATAACCAAAAAGGCATTCTAGAATTGAAAAACATAATATTTGAAATAAAGATTTCACTGTATGGATGTAGCAACAGAATGGAGATGACAGAAGAGTCAATGAACTTAAAGCTAGATCAATAGGTATTCAGTCTGAAGAATACAGATAGGGAAAAAGAAAAAAATGATTGGAACCTCAGGGACCTAAGGGACAATATCAAAAGGTCTAACATACATGTAATTGTAGGTCCAAGGAAGGAGTCTGGGAGAACACTAAAATATCTCAATTCATAAAATCTTAGTGATTTCTTGAGCCAGATGTGGGCTGGGATGTTAATAAAGGTACTCCTATAAATCTGGGTCTAGAGACATATTCACCATGAAGTTAATGAAGCTTATGTTCTAGACTCCTCACATGCATGTATCCCTTCTGGGGCCTCGCAAAGTTTTCATATATGCACATGTTTTTTAAAATTTGTGTATGATTTTTTAATAGTCTTTAAGGAGGAACTGGATCTACCCCTACTCGGAGGCACCTTTTACTTTAAGGTGTACATTTCTGAGACCATGTGGGATTCCTCTACAGCTAAGGCTCCCTCAGTGTTCCACAGGGGGCAGATACAGCATTTAGAAGGAACTGAGTGAGGTTTTGCAGGTAGTTGAAGCTTACTTTTGTGTAACTCTCCTCTTTGTCCTCTTACTCTAAGCCCCTAGAGCTATGCTGTCCAGTATGGTAGCTGCTAGCCATGGATGGCTATTGAGCTCTTAAAATATGGCTAATCCAAATTGAGATTTCAAAGACTCGGTATGAAAAGAGGAATGTAAAACATCTCATTAATATTTTTTCTATTGATTACATGTTGCTATGGTAATATTTTTGATATATTGGGTTAACTGAAATATTACAATTATTTCAACTGAAATATTACAATTATTTCACCTGTTTCTCTTACTTTTTTAATGTGGATACTAGAATAATTTAAATTACATATGTGGTTTGTTTATATTTCTACTGAACTGCTCTGTCCTAGTGCACTGTTATCAAGTGGCTGGAGACCCCATCACGGCTCCCAAGAATGCCAGATGTGGAAAAAGCTGATTTTGTGAGGCAAATACTGAAACACCATTGAGCTCTGCCTAATTCACCAGATTAG
The DNA here is from genome assembly GCF_949752795.1 of Hyperoodon ampullatus. NCBI lineage: Eukaryota > Metazoa > Chordata > Mammalia > Artiodactyla > Ziphiidae > Hyperoodon > Hyperoodon ampullatus. The sequence continues at coordinate 51,523,476 of NC_136919.1, forward strand.
CATTCATTAGGGAAGGTCTAGCATATTTGGCCACAGGTTCATGTTAAGTTACTGTGTGATAGTTGATGTGAAAAGCTTATTGGAAAGTAGATGGGAAACACATACCTCTGAGCTTCACCAAATGGGAAAATATATATTAAAAAGGGTAGAAGGAATCTTCGAGTAGGTGAAGTTAGTATTGCTTGTGTAAGGTCCACGGAAGATAAGACCTTAACTTCCTCGATTTTCAAATCCCAAATCCTACCTGGATCTGACCTACAAGCAATGATATTTATGATGCACTGAAGATAACAAATCTTCTATGGGTTTCCAACTCAAAGTGTGGTCTGAAAACCAAGAGCATCACCTCGGAGCTTGTTAGAAATGCAGACCCTCACGCCCCAGTCCAGACCTATGAAATCAGAATCTGTTTTAATAAGATCCCCAGGTGATGTATATAAGGAGCACTTTCTATGAGGTCCAGAGTCTTAACATGAAAGCATAATTAACTTTGGATGAAGATATCTTTGATTCAAAACCCTGTAATTCAGCAATAGACAGTTGAGTGAGCAGTCCAGGTATGTCCTAAACAATGATTTCCAGCAAGCTGGATCTCCTTGATATACCTGCTAGAACCTTTTCTCTTTAGGGGTGTGACTGGTGCCTACCTTCATTGCACTGCAGACCCTTCCAGCCTGTGGCACAGGAACACCCATAGGGGTCTGGGAGACAGAACACATAGGACTTGCATCCCTCTGGTCCACTACACCTTTCTTTACAAGTTCTGCCAAACGTGTGCAGTTCACAAGCTGTGGGTGAGAAAAAGATGATTCAGAGGCAAATAGGCAGCCCTTTGAAATGCAGGATTCTTCTTTTTAAGGGTCTCTCCTAGACCAGTGAACATGGAAAATAATCCAATGTAAGCTGTGGAATTGTCAGTGTAAACACACCCTTATGGCCCATTTTATAGATAATGAAACTGCCTCACAGAGAGGACACTGCAGGCACAACCCCCAGTAGTGCAGTTTGCGTACTGCACAAACCTAGGGAGTGGCATTCACATCATAGATGTCGTAGATTTGTACACTTATTACAACTTTTCAGTGGTTAACAATAAAGAGCCTTTAAGAAAGGGCACCTTTTTGGAATTTACTCAAAGGTACCATATGGGCTCACAGAGGCCATTTAGCTTCCATTCTCAAATGCGTCCAGATCTAAAAATTCTAGGTCCAGCAACAATGGCTTTTTAAATCCACAGGTTACTCATCAAGCATTTTGTGTGTGTGTGTGTGTGGTACAGGGGCCTCTCACTGCTGTGGCCTCTCCCGTTGCAGATCACAGGCTCCGGACGCGCAGGATCAGTGGCCATGGCTCATGGGCCCAGCCACTCCGCAGCATGTGGGATCTTCCCGGACCAGGGCATGAACCCGTGTCCCCTGCATCGGCAGGCAGACTCTCAACCACTGTGCCACCAGGGAAGCCCCTCATCAAGCACTTTTGACTTACCCTTCTCACATGTTCTCCCCATGAACCCAGGAGGGCAAATGCATTCTCCAGTATCTTCGTGGCAGATCCCATTGTTCATACAAGCAGTGCAGACACGGTTACATTCAGGTCCCCACTTCTGAGCTTCACATCCTTTTTTTTAAGGAAAACAAGACTATGGTGAGTGGAGCAACTTCATTCCCCAAAGCTTTATTGAGCACCTGATACATGTTAGTCATGTGAGTGGGCACTGGTGAACGAAGATAAATAAAACACAATCTCTGCTCTCTAAAAGCTAAGAGTCCAATGTGGGAGACAGACATGTGATAGAAAATAATGATAACGACAAAGACAGAAGTACCTAATTCTGCCTTAGGGTTGGAATAGGGCATAAATGAGGGCTTCTCAGAGGAGGTGGTATGTGTGTTGAATCTGCAGGACCCACTAAGTGACAAAGAAGATAAGGTTGGAGAGCGTGTTCTGGGCAAAGGCTAGGTCGGGAGGAAAACACGGCATGTTTGGAGAGCTGCAGTTATGTTAGAGACAAGAGCAGTGGTTTTCAAAGTGTGACCCCTGACGAGTAGCATCACTATTACCTGGGAATCTGTTAGAAATGCAAATCCCAGACTCCCATCAATGACCTACTGTATGAGAAACTCTGGAGGTAGCCTAGCAACCTATGCTTCACAAGTGTTTCAGATAATTCTGAGGCATGCCAGAGTTTGGGAATCTCCAGTGTAAAGAATGTGGAGAATAACCCAAATGGGAAAAGAATTTGAAAAAGAATAGATCCATGTATATATGTAACTGAATCACTTTGCTGTACCCCTGAAACTAACACAAAATTGTAAATAGTTCAATATAAAATAAAGATTAAAAAAATAAAGAATGTGGAGACAGAAGACAGCTAAAAGGGGAAGCAGGAGCTAGTAGCCCCCAAATATTTTTCAGGTAGAAAACATATAAGAAATGAAGCAAGATACAAAATTGAAAGTACAAGAATGGTAAAATGCTTCTAGATTCATATTTCCTGGCTCTTTCTCTCCAGCACTTGGTGATTTCAGATTGTTATTTAGGATACCTTCTGATAAGGAAAGCCCAGGAGGAGCGGGGTAGGGTGACCCTTTGTGGTCAGGAATTTAGTTTAATTTTTCTTCTGAAAGGAACTAATGTCTTTGTCCCTGAATATTAGTCTCACGGTGGTAAACTTGGACCTGTGCCTACAGCTTATAATATTTTTGGCAAGAACTCCTAGTTATCAGTATTTTCTCTAAAATAATCAGGAAGACTGTCAACATAGACCCAGGCTTACAGGCAACCACTTAATTGATAAAGCTACAAAATGTCTCAAAGCTAATATTTACATGCCTTAATATATAAAGGGAAAAATACTTCTGCACAATTAGTGATTTCTTGAGACCAGACCACAGATTATCTTCACATGATGAAAACTAATGATAGCAGACACTGGAGATGAAAGGGGTTCTCCTGTTACATTAAAGTATGTCTCTAACCCTGCACCGATCTGAAGACCTGTCCCAGCTTCACTCCTAATCCTGGGAAAGAGGAAGGGATTAAGCTCAAGGAAATACTTAAGGTGATCTCTTAGGGATGCACAAGGCAGGAAAAGAGCTCCTTGATAAGCAACAAGTATGCAGTTAGGCTTCTGTTATTTTCTTCAAAAGCCTCGTGGTTTTGTATTTTAGGAAACCATAGATCCGTGGCATACAGAGAGAAATCTTATAAACTTAATGTTTTCGAGAAATCTTTTGCCATGGAGAGAATTTACGCCAAAAAGAAATCCTACACGTATAACCAGTATGATTTTTAATACACATCTTTAAGCACTGACTATTCCTAGGGTTCAAATGTACCTGGAGAGATACCTTACAGTTATGAGAAATGGACAAATGCCTTCAACTGTACCTCATTTTTTAGTAAACATCAGAGGTCAAATGGAAGGAAGTACTTTTAAATAGGATGGTTGTGGCCCAACTCAAACTTTCTTAGAATGATTTTAGATATTAGCAGTGCTTTTCAAACAGTTTTATTGAAATAAGAGCCAAAGAGAATAAATGTGCTTCTGGCCATCTGAAAAGGAGACAGCTTGGAGATCAAAATGTGTTTGAAGTCTTTTGCTGTATCTTAAAACTTCAGGGAAATTTAAAATTCTAATCTATGATAAGTCATGTTTGTTTTGTCATTTAAAAAAAAAAAAGCTTTAAACCTTTTACCATATATCGACATTTGATGTTTTTGATATTGTTGGAAAATCTGCCAAGTTAGCCCAGACTCTGAGTGCCCCTGGTACATGGCGCTCTATCACACTGGAGAGACCATCTTAATGAAATGAATGCAAATTGTGTCCTTGCCAGTCTGAGAGTAGAGAGGAATGAAAGGGGATTTCACCTGCCCAAACTAGATGAACCACACTTTTCATATGTCTATTGTCATATCGCAGTATCTGTTTATCTATTTATGTATGTACCTGCTCTGCTTGGGAATTACCCAAGGGACAGTGATTCATCTTATTATCCTTGTATTCTCCACACCAACACAATGCCTGGCAGAGATTTATAATCAACACGGATTTGTTGCATGCATGAATGAATGCATAAATATAATGCAAAGCAAAATAAGTACTCTTCACAAGTTAGTGATGCTAATCATTAGAGGAATGACAGGGCATCCCTAGTACTTAGACCTGAAGGCCTGAACATTTAATATCATGAATACCTAACATAACCGGAGAAAATTCAGGGCAAATTTTTTGCTTTCTATAGATCAATTTTTTGTAAAAACCACTGGTGACAGTTACTACCCACTTTGATAGTTATAATGGGGGAGAAGTTTACACCAGTTCTAACTCTTGCATTTTTCAAACCTGAAAACAGAAATCACATTTGAGAGTTAAATGATCTGGAAAGTTGGGATTTACAGGAGACTTAATGTTTAACTAGATATTAGGCCAACCCAGAAGGCCCAACTCATCTCCCTGTAGCAGACACCTTTTGGGGAGACTGTCCAGCTCACAGTGATTACCATTCTGTATGTAGTATGTGGCTCCACCCTTGTCTATAGCTCACTGGTCTAGGCGAGTAGATACCTGACACGTGTCTGGCCAATCTGATTGTTCTTCCTGAGAGTTCAGCATTTAGAAGTAAAAGAAACATCACTGAAGCTAAGTTAGGGTCATGGTAGCATCCTAAAGTCCACCCTCCCTCCCCGGTGCTGAGCCCCAGATCTTCCCTGGAAGATCTTTTCTGGAATTTGCTTATCAGCTTTTCCATCAATTTTTTAAAGTCTTCAGTATACTTTCAACTAATCCCTGGTTTTTGCTTAAGTAGCCAGAGTCAGTCTCTGCTACTTCCAACTAAAAATCCTAACAACCACACCATCACTTACTCCGGACTATTAGCCTGGTGAAGGCCGAGGTGAAGAGGTTTCCTCCTATGTACCTGGCCGAGTACACTCCAGCATCCTGGGGCTGAGCATGAGGCAGATGCACTTCTAAAATATCAGGTACTTCATGCCGGGGCACTGAATGGATGAAGGAACCTGTAAGGGAGAGAAGTGGAGAACAATGGGTCACACTCAAACACTGCTGTTTCCTTGTCTGCCCCCTCCACTTGATCAGCTTTCCCTGGCCTGATACAGAAAATGTGCTCTAGCATATTAGATGGGGGGAGAAGAATGAAAAGGCTGAACTATCGAATGCGCTCCCAAAAGTTGAGAAAAGTATGGTGTTGGAGCAGATAGGTTAGTCTATAGGATCTACCACCAAACAGATGAAGGTGAGGGTAGCCTAAATTTCCATCTTCTGCAGGGAAAGGCAAACCGACAAAGCTGGGGAAAATGTCAGGTAAACTTGCCAACTAATCAATTAAGAGATAACTAGAATCACTACTCCAACCTGTAAGTCATTCATCCACAGAACTCAGAAGAGTCTCCATCAATATTTCAGCGGCATCAGGCAACAGCCACCAGGTGGTGCCAAACCGTAGTCAGACCCAGACAGATTTGGGTTGTGCACTTGGACCCCCAGAACCACTGCCAATTGGCTTTCCAGGCTCACTCTGGTCATTTCCTTAGCCTTGCAATCAAACAGCATCCCATTTTACATGGCAGAATTTGAGACCCCACGTATTACATCATGATGGGATTTTCTTGTACGTTCATAGTTCATATTGTGTATTTGTAAATGTACAATGTAGGTAGGTGCATTCATATATGTATAAAAATCTCCACTTGAATTTACTTAAGTAACCAAACACGTTACCTAAGACAGCTTCTATCATAGAATCTGATTAGCTTGCATCATAGTAGCTTTACTTCAAATATCTGCCCCCAAGACTGCAATAAGATAATGACCCAGTATGTTTTATGCTATCTGATGTCTCATACAACAGTGTTGGAATGACACAAAACACATACTCACCGTTTTTGTAAATCACTGCATCTTCTTCTTTAATCAATACCTTTTTGAACGATATGTTCACATTATCTCCTCTGTCCACAGTCATAGTTAAAGTAGCTGGTAGGAAGGAAGCTTTTAAAAGAGAGAGAAAAAACAAATGAGAAAATGAGGTTATATATCTTTTCCAGGAACAAATGAACCTTGAATCAGAAGATGAGGCCTATTACTTGGCAAGAGTCAGCTGGTTTTCATGAGAGCTTAGAGAGCTACCCTGTGAAGGCAGAAGATGCCTCTGAACCATGCTCAGAAGGACCTGAGCTTTAGGTACATCCGCTTGTTTTCCTCAGCGCCTGCTGACCTGGGCACAGTGCCCTGGAAGACTCCCACACAGATACCGTGGTGCAGATAGTGACATGGGGCGGACCCAGGAGAGTGGTGGAGATCAAAGAGCACCGTGAGCCCTGGAATTAGACAGTCCTGGGCTTAAGGCCACCCTCTGCCACTTACTGAACTTTTTTTTTTTTGCGGTACGCGGGCCTCTCACTCTTGTGGCCTCTCCTGTTGCAGAGCACGGGTTCTGGACGCGCAGGCTCAGCAGCCATGGCTCACGGGCCCAGCTGCTCTGCGGCACGTGTGATCTTCCCGGACCGGGGCACGAACCCCTGTCCCCTGCATCGGCAGGCGGACTCTCAACCACTGCGCCACCAGGGAAGCCCTACTGAACATTTTTGACCCAGTTATTTCACCTCTGAACACCTCAGCTTCCTCATCTGTAATTTAGGAGTAAAAGTATTTACCTTAAACGGTTGTTAGGAATAGTAAATGATGTATGCCAAACCCCTGGGTGCTTAGAAGAGGTTAGGATCCTTCCCAAATATAAACACAGGCCACGCCGCTGTGGTGACACGTGCACTGTGGCCATGAGTGGCAGGGAAGGCAGGCAGGGGACCTCAGGGGCCACTTTTTGGGGCTCCCTCTCACCTGAGGAGGCGCTTCATTTAGCAATCTAACCGAACAGCTCTTGCTCTCTGCGACGTGCCCTTAGGCTCCTGTGAGAACTATCTGACCATTTCAGGCTGTTGTTCCTTTCTCTGTGGTTTGTTTATATTTTCTGCTCCTTTGTGTGAAGATTGTTTAGCTGACCGTGGGACTTCTCGCTCAGCATTGTATTCTGAAAAGGAACTGAGATTCTCCACTCGGCTCAACTCCAGTGTGGCTTTACTTTTTCCCCGTTCTGTGGTTTTTTATTATTTCAGACTTTGCGCCTCTTAAGCTCCCTGTTTTGGGTGTCGGAACACAGTCACACCAGAGTTCCCCTGCCGCCCAGCTGGCCACCTCCCACATTCATGACTCTAGGTGTATCGTTCTCTGCTGAGGACTAACAAAGCGCATCCACAAGCCAGCCTTGCACCTTGGGCTTCCTGATGACACAGGAGTCTGACTTGCACACAGTACGCATAGACTGATAGTCATGTGACTCAACTGGATCATGAAAACAATAAGCCCCTATTGACCAGGCATTGTTCTAAGCACTTCACACATATTTAATTTTCATAATATCTCTAGGAGATAGGCACTACAATTATCCTACTTTTACAAATGAGGAAATCAAGGTCCAGAGAGGTCAAGTAACCTGTTCAAGATTACACAGCAAGTTCACAGGAGAGCCAGGATTTGAAGCAGGTAGCTCAGCTCCAGAGGCCTTTCATAGGTGATATAACACCTTCTTTTATAAATGAGATAGCTGAGGCCTAGGTTAGAAGATGACTTGCTTGAGATCATTTGGATTGATTAATTAACTCACAGACCTTAACTATGAACACAATTCACTTATTCCTTAAATGGTGGAGAAGAAACTAGAAGGTAGTAAAAGTTATAAACAAAGACACTTCTCATGGATGAAAAATAATTGAGCTAAATTTCAGTTATCTCCTTTAATTTAATGATAAATAAAAACTGAGAGTAATAATGTCATTTTATATCCATTGTTATTTTGTATAATTTCATAACAGCCCTGTGAAGACCAGATATCCACAGTCTGTCAGTGTGGAGATGGAGTTAAGGGTGACCAAGTCCCTTCCCAGTGCCTCCTAACAGTAAGTGTGAAAGTTGAGACACAAACTCAAGAGCTCCACACTTGTTCCAGACATCGGCCATCCAGACCCATCCTACTCTGGGCCCGGCATTCTTACCTCTCACTTCCAGCCATTCTGAACTGTGCTCAGTCCCTCGAACAGATCACGTGATCACTCACGTCCAAGTCATGAACTTTCTCCCTTCTCTTCTGCTCCTTCCTTTCCCCTGTGTCTCACCAAGTCCTACTCATTCATTGGTCTCCACTTAGGTGTCACTTTCTCCAGGGGCCTTACACAATCCTGGAATCCAGGTTAAGTGCTGTCATACTGACCTACATATACCCTGCCCTTCCCCATTACAGCCCCACTCATACTAGGCTGAGCATTCCAGGAGGGTAGGCTCATGGAGGTTTTGAAAGGCAGCACAGGGATCAGACCCAAGTTTACCTTCCCAGGTCCAACACGGGAAACCAGGTATATGAATGCTTCTAAGTTACAATAGTTATAAGACTTACCTATTAATATGAAATCATAATAGTCCTCATCAGATATGCATTTGGTAATGATTAAATTACATAGCAATGTATAGAAAATTGCTTAGGGAGATGTCAGGCACATAATAAGTATTCAGGAAATGTTAACTTCATTGTGTTTCCCATGTGTGGCACAAATAGAGGTTTAAGAATACTTGTGGAATGAAAGAATAGATGAATGAATCTGATTTCAAATTTTCCTATTTTCTTCATACATTTAACATGCTCATTTGAGTTATTTAGATACAAATGGCTCCTCTCAGTCAACTTCACAAATCATGTTTGGGAAATTGGATGTTCTTAAAGCAAAGTCAATTCTCAAACAAAAAGAGGAAGAAAAATAACCTAGGTTTCTTCTGATGGAACACTCTGTAATAGATCTTTGGATGTGAAAACGTTCCAAACTTCATTTATACCTCCCTACCCCCAAATGCAATGTGCAGGGAGGTTTGAAAAAACTGCTTTTGACTTTTTTGGATGATGCCATTGATAAAAATCCCTTTGGCCATTTGGAGTATGTGAGCCAATTTAAGCTGTGTTTTGGCACATCTCAAATGGATTTTCCACTTCCTCCCCAGATGCACGAGTCAGCAGCAAGCAGGGATATAGTGATGTTTATCCTATCCTGCTGTGTCCCTAGGCAGGCACTCCTGAGTTCCCGTGATGTTTTACCAGGGAATTAAGAGCGTCATGAAGACACAGTGTTGGAGGTTTTCTTGACTCACCATAAAGAATATCACTTTCCTTACACCATATTTCAGCCATTGGATGGTCAACAAAAGAAAATCAGTTCAACAGCTTGAGATGATGCTGTTATTCAAGTACAGGAGAGAAGGTACTTCCTATTTTTCTATTTTGTCTAAACCTCCATAATTATGTTAAAAGATGATATTAACATTTTCCACAGTTAAGTAGCAAAATTAATAGTCCCGCTAAATTACTGCTCATTCCAAGGCACTAAATAATGACAACTACTGAACATTTACTGTGAGCCAGATAATGTGGGTGATTTCATTTGATTCTCAAATGTACGTGGTAAAATCTCTATCCCCATTTATTTTTTCAAATGAGCAAACTATGATTTCATGTAAGTAACTTGCGCTGGGTTATACCAGCGGTTGCAGAGCTAGGCTCAAACCCATGTCTGACTAACCTCCACTGCCATATCTCTGTGCTCTAGGTTGCTTTTGGGGGCTTCAACTAGAGTTGTTGTACTTTATAAAACAAGTGCTCAGAATTGGGGTGGGTGGTTAAAGTAAATGAGAGGGTATAGAGAGGGTAGTGCAATAAATACAGACTCTGAAGCCAGACCACTTGGCATTAAATCCTATTCCCACTATTTACAAACTGCTATTGTTATTATTATGTAAATTGTTCTGCAATGCCTCACTTTACAGTGAGCTTTCAGGAACATATCTACTGTGTAAATCAAATCTTACACTCATGGGAGCTGGCTTCTTGTATATACCATCTTACTCTTATTTAAAACGTAGGATGCTTTTGAAGATATTATTATACCCATTTCACAGATGATGAAAAAGGAGACCAAAAGAAATTGAATAACTTGCTTAAGGCCATACAGCTGCTAAGTGGTAGAGAAAGAATTGAACTCAGGTGAAGTTGAGTCTAAAAGCCATCTTCTCTTCACTGTTCCTCACTATCCATGCCTGCCTTAGCCTCATTTAACTGAACTTAAACTATGCTTTACCTGTGCTGACCTGGGCTCTCACTTTGGAGGGATCATTACGGTTGGTTTTTGACTCCCAATATTCTGTTTTAATTTGCTCTACGGATTCTTATTTATACATTTTCAGGACAGCCCAGAAAGGGCACTTCTCATGTCAATCCTGTGGGACCATTGGGGCACAAATCTCAGATCATCTTCATTCAGAATGTGGGCATATCAGCAGAAGGACATAACTCTTTACACAAGTCAGATCCCAAATGACACATGTGAAAAATAACAGAGCCGACTTTTCAGCCACGATAGCTTTGGCACACCTCACATCCCTTTGTTCAACCTCTCTTCCCTCATCAGAGAGCTGCATTCCTGGGAATTTCTGTTGTGCACTTTTCCCACTCGCCTGATGCCATTTAAAGGTGAATGTTATAGTTTTGCTAAGAGGGCCTTTTCCCTCATTTGTGATGAATAATGATTTTATCACTTTGATCTTAAAACGAGCTTGCTGCCTTCAAATTTTTAAATTACACCATTAGCAAATTCAAAGAAATATTTTCAGGTAGACCCCAGCTAGGGGCTGACTCTAACCCCTTGCTACTCAAAGTGTGGTCCTCAGCCCAGCAACATCTTATCCCCTGGAACCTTGTTAGAAATGCAGAATCTCAGGACTCTCCCCAAGGATCTACTGACTCACAGTCTGCATTTTAACAAGACCCTTAGGGTGATTTTATAAGCATTTTTAACCTTGAGAACCAGTAATCTAAAAAACCTACAGATTCCTATATAAAAAGCTGACAATCAGGATCCGGAGGAAGATGGCGGAAGAGTAAGACGCGGAGATCACCTTCCTCCCCACAGATACATCAGAAATTCATCTACACGTGGAGCAACTCCTACAGAACACCTACTGAACGCTGACAGAAGACCTCAGACCCCCCAGAAGGGAGCCTGTGCAGCCCGCCACTGCCGGGGTCCCGGGACCCAGGGACGGTTTCCCGGGGAAAGCGCACGGAGCTCCTCGGGCTGCTGCAACGTCACGCCGGCCTCTGCCGCCGCAGGCCCGCCCCGCACTGCGTGCCCCTCCCTCCCCTCGGCCTGAGTGAGCCAGAGCCCCCGAATCAGCGGCTCCTTTAAACCCGTCCTGTCTGAGCGAAGAGCGGACGCCCTCCGGCGACCTACGCGCAGAGGCGGGGCCAGGTTCAAGGCTGAGACCCGGGAGCTGTGAGAGCAGAGAAGAGACAGGGAAATCTCTCTGTACAGCCTCGGAGGCAGCGGATTAAAGCTCCACGGTCCGCTTGATGTGCCCTGCGTCTGTGGAGTGCATGAATGGACAGCGAATCATCCCAAATTGAGGAGGTGGACGTTGAGGACAACATTTAAGATTTTTTCCCCTTTTCCTTTTTTTTTACAAAGAATTATCCCAAATTAAGGAGGTGGACTTTGAGAGCAAGATTTCAGACTTTTTCTCCTTTTCCTCTTTTTACAACGAATTATCCCAAATTGAGGAGGTGGACTTTGAGAGCAAGATTTTCGATTTCTTTCCCCCGTTCTCTTTTTGTGAATGTGTATGTGTATGCTTCTGTGTGAGATTTTCTCTGTATAGCTTTGCTTCCACCATAGGTCCCAGGGTTCTATCCGTCCGTTTTTTTTTTCAATAATTACTTTTTTTATTTTTAATAACGCTACTATATTTTATACTTTATTCTATTTTACTTTATCTTCTTTCTATTTTTCCTACCTTCCTTTCCTCCCTCCCGCTGCCCCTTTCTTTCTTTCTTTCATTCCTCCCTCCCTCCTGTCTTTCTTTCTTCCTTTCTTTCTTCCCTCCCTTCCTCCCTCCCGCTGCCCCTTTCTTTCTTTCATTCCTCCCTCCCTCCTGTCTTTCTTTCTTCCATTCTTTCCACCCTCCCTCCCTCCCTTCTTTCTTCCTTTCACTCTTTCTTTTTCTTTCCTTCCTCCCTCCCTCCCTCCTTTCTTTCTTCTTTCTTTCCGTCCTTCCTCCCTCCCTCCCTCCTTTCTTTCTTTCTTCCTTCCTTCCTTTCTTTCCTTCTTCCTTTCTTTCTCTCTCTCTTTCTTTCTTCTACTAATTCTTTCTTTCTACTTTTTCTCCCTTTTATTCTGAGCCAGGTAGACGAAAGGCTCTTGGTGCTGCAGCCAGGAGTCAGTGCTGTGCCTCTGAAGTGGGAGAGCGAACTTCAGGACACGGGTCCACAAGAGACCTCCCAGCTCCACATAATATCAAGCGGGAAAATCCCCCAGAGATCTCCATCTCAACACCAGCACCCAGCTTCAGTCAATGACCAGCAAGCTACAGTGCTGGTCACCCTATGCCAAGCAACTAGCAAGACAGAAACACAACCCCACCCATTAGCAGATAGGCTGCCTAAAAACATAATAAGGCCACAGGCACCCCAAAACACACCACCAGACGTGGACCTGTCCACCAGAAAGACAAGATCGAGCCTCAACCACCAGAACACAGGCATTAGTCCCCCCCATCAGGAAGCATACACAACCTACTGAAACAACCTTAGCCACGGGGGACAGACACCAAAAACAACGGGAACTACGAATCTGCAGCCTGCAAAAAGGAGACCCCAAACACAGGAAGATAAGCAAAATGAGAAGACAGAAAAACACACAGCAGGTGAAGGAGCAAGATAAAAACCTACCAGACCTAACAAATGAAGAGGTAATAGGCAGTCTACCTGAAAAAGAATTCAGAATAATGATAGTAAAGGTGATCCAAGATTCTATTTCCATGATCCAAAATCTTGGAAATAGAATAGACAAAATGCAAGAAACAGTTAACAAGGACCTAGAAGAACTAAAGATGAATCAAGCATTGATTAAAAACACAATAAATGAAATGAAAAATACTCTAGATGGGATCAATAGCAGAATAACTGAGGCAGAAGAACGGATAAGTGAGGTGGAAGATAAAATAGTGGAAATAACTGATGCAGAGCAAAATAAAGAAAAAAGAATGAAAAGAACAGAGGACAGTCTCAGAGACCTCTGGGACAACATTAAACGCACCAACATTCGAATTATAGGGGTTCCAGAAGAAGAAGAGAAAAAGAAAGGGACTGAGAAAATATTTGAAAAGATTATAGTTGAAAACTTCCCTAATATGGGAAAGGAAATAGTTAATCAAGTCCAGGAGGCACAGAGAGTCCCATACAGAATAAATCCAAGGAGAAATACACCAAGACACATATTAATCAAACTATCAAAAATTAAACACAAAGAAATCATATTAAAAGCAGCAAGGCAAAAACAACAAATAACACACAAGGAAATCCCCATCAGGTTAACAGCTGATCTCTCAGCAGAAACTCTACAAGCCAGAAGGGAGTGGCAGGACATAATTAAAGTGATGAAGGAGAAAAACCTGCAACCAAGACTACTCTACCCAGCAAGGATCTCATTCAGATTTGATGGAGAAATTAAAACCTTTCCAGACAAGCAAAAGCTGAGAGAGTTCAGCACCACCAAACCAGCTTTACAACAAATGCTAAAGGAACTCCTCTAGGCAAGAAACACAACAGAAGGAAAATACCTACAATAATGAACCCAAAACAATTAAGGAAATGGGAATAGGAACATACATATCAATAATTACCTTAAATGTAAATGGACTAAATGCTCCCACCAAAAGACACAGAGTGGCTGAATGGATACAAAAACAAGACCCATATATATGCTGTCTACAAGAGACCCACTTCAGACCTAGAGACACATACAGATTGAAAGTAAGGGGATGGAAAAAGATATTCCATGCAAATGGAAATCAAAAGAAAGCTGGAGTAGCAATTCTTATATCAGACAAAATAGACTTTAAAATAAAGACTATTAGAAGAGACAAAGAAGGACACTACATAATGATCAAGGGATCAATCCAAGAAGAAGATATAACAATTATAAATATTTATGCACCCAACATAGGAGCACCTCAATACATAAGGCATATACTAACAGCCATAAAAGGGGAATTCGACAGTAACACACTCATAGTAGGGGACTTTAACACCCCACTTTCACCAATGGACAGATCATCCAAAATGAAAATAAATAAGGAAACACAAGCTTTAAATGATACATTAAACAAGATGGACTTAATTGATATTTATAGGACATTCCATCCAAAAACAACAGAATACACATTTTTCTCAAGTGCTCATGGAACATTCTCCAGGATAGATCATATCTTGGGTCACAAATCAAGCCTTGGTAAATTTAAGAAAATTGAAATTGTATCAAGTATCTTTTCCAACCACAATGCTATGAGACTAGACATCAATTACAGGAAAAGATCTGTAAAAAATACAAACACATGGAGGCTAAACAATACACTACTCAATAACGAAGTGATCACTGAAGAAATCAAAGAGGAAATCAAAAAATACCTAGAAACAAATGACAATGGAGACACGACGACCCAAAACCTATGGGACGCAGCAAAAGCAGTTCTAAGGGGGAAGTTTATAGCAATACAATCCCACCTTAAGAAACAGGAAACATCTCGAGCAAACAACCTGACCCTGCACCTAAAGCAATTAGAGAAAGAAGAACAAAAAAACCCCAAAGCTAGCAGAAGGAAAGAAATCATAAAGATCAGACCAGAAATAAATGAAAAAGAAATGAAGGAAACGATAGCAAAGATCAACCAAACTAAAAGCTGCTTCTTTGAGAAGATAAACAAAATTGATAAACCATTAGCCAGACTCATCAAGAAAAAAAGGGAGAAGACTCAAATCAATAGAATTAGAAATGAAAAAGGAGAAGTAACAACTGACACTGCAGAAATACAAAAGATCATGAGAGATTACTACAAGCAACTCTATGCCAATAAAATGGACAACCTGGAAGAAATGGACAAATTCTTAGAAATGCACAACCTACCAAGACTGACTCAGGAAGAAATAGAAAATATGAATAGACCAATCACAAGCACTGAAATTGAAACTGTGATTAAAAATCTTCCAACAAACAAAAGCCCAGGACCAGATGGCTTCACAGGCGAATTCTATCAAACATTTAGAGAAGAGCTAACACCCATCCTTCTCAAACTCTTCCAAAATATAGCAGAGAGAGGAGCACTCCCAAACTCATTCTACGAGGCCACCATCACCTTGATACCAAAACCAGGCAAGGATGTCACAAAGAAAGAAAACTACAGGCCAATATCACTGATGAACATAGATGCAAAAATCCTCAACAAAATACTAGCAAACAGAATCCAACAGCACATTAAAAGGATCATACACCATGATCAAGTGGGGTTTATTCCAGGAATGCAAGGATTCTTCAATATACGCAAATCAATCAATGTGATACACCATATTAACAAATTGAAGAAGAATAGCCATATGATCATCTCAATAGATGCAGAGAAAGCTTTTGACAAAATTCAACACCCATTTATGATAAAAACCCTGCAGAAAGTAGGCATAGAGGGAACTTTCCTCAACATCATAAAGGCCATATATGACAAACCCACAGCCAACATCGTCCTCAATGGTGAAAAACTGAAACCATTTCCACTAAGATCAGGAACAAGACAAGGCTGCCCACTCTCACCACTCTTATTCAACTTAGTTTTGGAAGTTTTAGCCACAGCAATCAGAGAAGAAAAGGAAATAAAAGGAATCCAAATTGGAAAAGAAGAAGTAAAGCTGTCACTGTTTGCAGATGACATGATACTATACATAGAGAATCCTAAAGATTCTACCAGAAAACTACTAGAGCTAATCAATGAATTTGGTAAAGTAGCAGGATACAAAATTAATGCACAGAAATCTCTGGCATTTCTGTACACTAATGATGAAAAATCTGAAACTGAAATCAAGAAAACACTCCCATTTACCATTGCAACAAAAAGAATAAAATATCTAGGAATAAACCTACCTAAGGAGACAAAAGACCTGTATGCAGAAAATTATAAGACACTGATGAAAGAAATTAAAGATGATACAAATAGATGGAGAGATGTACCATGTTCTTGGATTGGAAGAATCAACATTGTGAAAATGACTCTACTACCCAAAGCAATCTACAGATTCAATGCAATCCCTATCAAACTACCACTGGCATTTTTCACAGAACTAGAACAAAAAATTTCAGAATTTTTTTGGAAAAACAAAAGACCCCGAATAGCTAAAGCAATCTTGAAAAAGAAAAACGGAGCTGGAGGAATCAGGCTCCCTGACTTCAGACTATACTACAAAGCTACAGTAATCAAGACAGTGTGGTACTGGCACAAAAACAGAAATACAGATCAATGGAACAGGATAGAAAGCCCAGAGATAAACCCACGCACATATGGTCAACTTATCTTTGATAAAGGAGGCAGGAATGTACAGTGGAGAAAGGACAGCCTCTTCAATAAGTGGTGCTGGGAAAACTGAACAGGGACATGTAAAAGTATGAGATTAGATCATTCCCTAACACCATACAGAAAAATAAGCTCAAAATGCATTAAAGACCTAAATGTAAGGCCAGAAACTATCAAACTCTTAGAGGAAAACATAGGCAGAACACTCTATGACATAAATCACAGCAAGATCCTTTTGGACCCACCTCCTAGAGAAATGGAAATAAAAACAAAAATAAACAAGTGGGACCTAATGAAACTTCAAAGCTTTTGCACAGCAAAGGAAATCATAAACAAGACCAAAAGACAACCCTCAGAATGGGAGAAAATATTTGCAAATGAAGCAACGGACAAAGGATTAATCTCCAAAATTTATAAACAGCTCATGCAGCTCAATAGCAAAAAAACAAACAACCTAATCCAAAAATGGGCAGAAGACTTAATAGGCATTTCTCCAAAGAAGATATACAGACTGCCAACAAACACATGAAAGAATGCTCAACATCATTAATCATTAGAGAAATGCAAATCAAAACTACAATGAGATATCATCTCACACCAGTCAGAATGGCCATCATCAAGAAATCTAGAAACAATAAATGCTGGAGAGGGTGTGGAGAAAAGGGAACACTCTTGCACTGCTGGTGGGAATGTGGATTGGTACAGCCGCTATGGAAAACAGTATGGAGGTTCCTTAAAAAACTACAAATAGAACTACCATATGACCCAGCAATCCCACTACTAGGCATATACCCTGAGAACACCATAATTCAAAAAGAGACATGTACCAAAATGTCCATTGCAGCTCTATTCACAATAGCCCGGAGATGGAAACAACCTAAGTGTCCATCATCGGATGAATGGATAAAGAAGATGTGGCACATATATACAATGGAATATTACTCAGCCATAAAAAGAAACGAAACTGAGCTATTTGTAATGAGGTGGATAGACCTAGAGTCTGTCATACAGAGTGAAGTAAGTCAGAAAGAGAAAGACAAATACCGTATGCTAACACATATATATGGAATTTAAGAAAAAAATGTCATGAAGAACTTAGGGGTAGAACAGGAATAGAGACACAGACCTACTGGGGGTGGGCTTGGGGATATGGGGGGGTGGGCTGTGACGGGGCGGGGGAGAGGCATGGACGTGTATACACTGCCGGGCGTGGGGTTGATGGATGGTGGGGGGTGGCCGCGTGGCGCGGGGGTATCGGCTCGGTGCTTTGTGGCCGCCTGGAGGGGTGGGATGGGGAGGGTGGGAGGGAGGGAGACGCAGGAGGGAGGGGATGTGGGAACAGATGTATATGTATGACTGATTCACTTTGTTGTAAAGCAGAGACTAATAAAAAAAAAAGTTGACAATCAGAAATTTGCAGAGGTGCATTATTTATCTGGATCAGTTTTACAATTAAAAATCAAATCCTAAAGAGCTCACAATGTCATTGTCTCATGAAATGACACATCCTCAGGCCACAGTCTCGTGTGGTTATGATGATGTTAATTTGGTGAGGACCCCTTCATTTTAGTTATAACCAACCCAGAGAAAGGGACTGAGGGTGAGGGGCCAGATCATTTCCGTCAGAACAAGGAGAGGTCATTTCTGCTGGAATCTGTACCTTCTTCCCAGTAGACAACATCAAGAGCACCAGAAGTCTACCTGCCTGTCCACGCTTGGGAGCCTTAGGGCAGAACAGAGTCATTAAATAATGTTTACAATGACATTTCCTCCAACTGCCATGAGTGTGGTGGACTGGCCTAAAGATACAGCTTAGGACCCACTTCTATTTTGGGAGAAAGGTTCCATCACATCACTGCTTTGTGAGGCATAGAAAGGAGTAATACTCTTCCTTTACAGAAGGCTCTCAAGGTCCTCCTTCAAAAGTTCTGGTGTTCTGTGAGCTGGGCCTGGGTACTCAACTTCTAAAATTAAATAATGTAGCCTGAAAAAAAGGGCCCCAATTCTTCATCCCTCCCTGTATCCATACTCTTGGCCATGTAATTGTGTAATACCCTCCCATTCTGACTTTAGGCTCAGCTGTTCAACTTGCTTTGGGTGATAAAAGTGAGGCAGAAGTAAGAGTATACAGTACTAAGGCTAGGTTTCAAGAAGCCGCGTGTGTTTCTGCTTGTTCTCTTGCACCCTTGCTGTCTCCATGAGAACATATCTACATTAGCCTGCTAACGGATAACAGTCACGTGGAACAGAGCCAAGGTAGCCCAACCAAGGCCAACCTAATAAGCCGATATCCATACACATGAGAAAGCTGCCCAGTCAAATCAGCCACCTATCAACCCAGCTGACTTAGGCTCACAAGCTATGAAGGCTTATCACTGTATATCACCGTGTACATCTTATCACCATGGTTTTGGTTGTGTGTTACACAGCATTACTATGTCAATAGATAACCACTATACCAAGTAACTAATTAAATTGAGAGATGTTTCCCTTAATTTTTTATTTCTACCTTATTTTTCCTCTGAAAACATTAACTTCCGTTAAGAATACTCAGAGGCCAAGAAAACAAATAAGGAATCAAATGAAAAATCAATGAGAAAACTCCAAATAGCCCATAGTTTGGTGGTGGACACTTGTCTTCATTTCTGTGAATCATATTATATATGTAACATGTTCATATCTCCATCAGGACCATGGAGCCCTTAGTAGAACATGTGATATATTTCATTTCATCTCATGAACTAGGCACAAGGTCTAGTGAAAGGATTGTATGTGAGGGAGTTGGACTAGATGATCTCTTATCTCTAATGCTCTCAGGCAGCTCATACCCAGCCTGAGTGAGCAGCTGTCAAGACAAGGGGCGGGTGTCTGCGGCTCAGTGGACCTCACCTGCCCACAACCAAAGGGCATGTTACCTTGTTGGCGCATCTTCATGGTCCGTATCCTTATTGCCTCTCCTCGAACTCGCCCTTCACAGAAATAAGCACCATTGATTTTACTGGCCTTTTCTCTCTTCCAAACAACTTTTTTAGCCCATTCTCTGGTTGCATCTTGAGTAACTTCCAGTGGATCCTGGTGCTGGTTCATTAAGGCTTCAAAGTCCCTTCCTATGATGATGGGCTCATGGGGGTGCCATCCAGAGGCGATGCAGGTGAGGGATGTCTCAGCGTCAGACACGAGAGGTAGGGAATTGATCAAGATCAGGTCCATGGCACCGTCCACTGTTGCTAAAAGGAAAAGAGGGAACATAATGTATGAGGAAGGTTATTAACATGGCCCCACAGGATAAGCTGGTGTTTACAAAGCCTTGTCTAAAAAGAACTGTGTGGGCAGTCTTTCTAAAATGCTACTCTGATCATGTGCCTATCTCTCATTGGACAAAATCCAAAACTCTTTAGCATGGCATCAAGACTCTGCATCACCTAGACCCTGCTAACCACTCCTGCCCCATTGCACACCCTAGCTGTAATGGACTATCAGTTATTCTCCATTCCCAAAACAAGATCTGCACTAGGTGTCTTTACGCACTACAGTGCCTGAGACATAGTTAAGTATTCAGTGTTTGCTGAATTGAGACAAATTCATGATAACGGCATTATTATCATTATCATGAACTGAATAAATAATTATCATTATTTATCATTAATTATTGATCAATTAATGATAATGTGGTTCTATCCCAATAATAAACTATTCTAAATAAATATGTCAATGACATACACCATATGCTAACTTTATAGACTCTCATCATTATCAAAGTATTGCCTGATTCCATATTAAATTCCACAAGGTCAGAGAGGGACTGAGTGAAGTCTACATTTCCCTCTGACCCTCATCTTTGAAATGAGCCTAATAAGACCTGTCTTGCAGAATTCTTGTAAAGATTAAATGAGGTAAACTACATAACCTGCCAAGCACTGTGTCTGCAATATACAGGGTACTCAATGACCATTATTTCATTTCTCTTTATTCTGTTTTCTGAACACCTAGCCCCAAACCTCAAATCTTCCCAAATGTAAAAAGAAAATGCTACCTGACTTTTAAGATTTATTTCCTAAGTGATAAAGCACATTTACAAAAAGAAAACCCTCTCATTTCACTTTCTCTCTCTCTCTCTCCCTCTCCCTCTTTCCCCTTCTCTTCTCATTTCCAAAGTTTCAAAGATAAGCAAATGGAATCTGTGGCTATTCTCTCCTCTTGGTGAATGTGGAAATACCAGGGATGTAGGTTGTTTTCTGGCTCCAGTGATGGTTGATTCTCAAGTCTACGTAAAATGATCAGGAGACTAGAAAGGTCAAGCACAGTGGGTGATGAGGGCTACTGGAGTCTCAGGGACCTTTATGTAGATGTAAAGTGATTCAAGTAGGTTCCATGTTATCTCATTTAATATTCATCAAATTCTCTCCTGGGAGTATGCACCATTATCTCATTTTTAAATAGAAAGAAATTAGGGCTCAAAAGATTGAGTGGCTTATTCTATCTTCCACAGCTATTGAAGTCAGAGCTGGAATTCAAATTCTCACTGGTCTTTCAGTTCCTTAGCTATACCATGCCCTTTCCTACCTCAAAACCTTTGGACATGCTGATCCCTGTGCCTGGAATGCTCTTTTCCACTCTTTTCCATACTTTTCATGGCTAATTTCTCTCATCCTTTGGAGTCTTAGCTTAAATGCCTATCCTGTGGAGATCTTCTTTACCTGTCTTATCTACAATATCTACACACTCTCATCCCACCACCATCAATTCAGCCTCCTATTCGTTTCCTTCATAAAGATTACCACAATCTGTGATTATTTTATTTGATCTCTCTCCTCCTAGATGATACATTCCATTAGGATGAGAATTGAAGCTGTTTTATTTGCATTGATTTACATATGAATATTCTACCTATTCTCAGCATATAGAGGACTTAATAAATATTTGTTGGCTAGATGGATGGATGGACGGACAGATGGACACATTTTATACCAGATCTAATTCAATTTCACTTGGCTCCCACTTGTTGAAAAATGAGGTTAAAAATGAAAGTTCTCTCCTATTTACAATAGCCAAGACATGGAAACAACCTAAATGTCCACTGACAGATGAATGGATAAAGAAGATGTGATATATATATACACACACCCCATGGAATATTGCTCAGCCATAAAAAATGAAATCATGCCGTTTGCAGCAACATGGATAGACCTAGAGATTATCATATTAAGTGAAGTAACTGAGAAAGAGACAAATACCATATGATATCACTTATATGTGGAATCTGAAATATGACCCAAATGAACCAGTCTATGAAACAGAAACAGACTTGTGGTTGCCAAGGGGGAGGGGCGGTGGGAAAGGGAAGGATTGGGAGTTTGAGGTTAGCAGATGCAAACTACTATATACAGGATGGATAAACAACAAGGTCCTACTGTATAGCACAGGGAACTATATTCAATATCCTGTGATAAACCATAATGGAAAAGAATATGAAAAAGAATATATATATGTATAACCGAATCACTTTGCTGTACAGCAGAAATTAACACAACATTGTAAATCAACTATACTTCAATAAATTTTTTTTAAAAAATGAAAGTGCTCTTCTGAGTCTAAACTGACCCCTTTGCCCATATTTAAAAGACTGTTTTGATAATTACTGAGTTTATGAGGGGGGAAAGCAAATGTTACGCTTTTACAAAATGCTATAGAAAGGTGATCAGCGGTTGCTGAGGATTTGGACCTGACTGGTATTCATTTACCAGACCTACTTATGCCAAGCACTGTGCCTGCCATGAAGTCCTCATACAATTTTTTTTTGATAGCATTTGCCAATGTTTGATGTATAGAGTGATGTTTTGAGGGTGATCCTATTAGGAGCTACACTTTTATCTGATTCACTAGGAAGAATTTCAAAGTCAAGTCTTAATGTAAGTAGGAGTTGGTGTTGCAATATTTTTCTTGTAATATTAACTCAGTATGCTGAGGGAAGAAATCTTGAGTAGAATGGGTTCCCAAGCCTGACCCTCAAGCATCTATCTTGCTTCTAGCCTCATTGGTTTAACTTTAGGATTTCAAGGGAGGGAACAGAGGTTAGGATAAGAAAAGCATCACAAGAGAGAATGAGCTAGGAAACCTAGCTGTGGAATTACAGCCTCCAAAAATAACACCACAGCACAGTTACCCGTACACACACACACACACATCCAGCCCTGCCTCTGAGTAAGCACCACCTCATCTCCCACACTCACTCCTTCCAGGCATGTTCCCAGAGAGAGTCATCAAGAGGAAGGAAACACTGTAATTCTTTCAGCTCCGGTGGGATCCACCCCCATTTCTAGGGCCAGCTGAGTGATTTGCCAAAACCAAGGGCTCTGCTCTCAACTCACCAAACTGCATTAGCACTGGCTGTGGTTTATTTAATGACTTTAGGAAATAACAGAAAAAGCAGTTGATTTGAAAAGACAACCACACTGCATCTGTAAATTATTTCTAGGTATGGGTCTCGTTTCTTTTTCCTTTTGTTCCTCCCAGCTCTCTCCCTTTACTTTCAGGGATAGAAAGGGAAACTGTATACTCTGAGAGTCTGGATCTGACTACACTTTGCTACCCTTATTCAGCATGTCAGTTTCAGGAAGCACTCTTCCACCCATGAGTTCTCTGACCTTTGTACTGCCACTTACAATAAAATATCAGAAGAATTTTGTACATGAGTTTTAGATACAGGAAGAAATACTTACCACGTTCCTGGAATGAATTTTAAAAATCATCTGTTTAGCTTTCCTAGAACAAGAATCAGTATTTGTTCTTGTTTGCATACGCTCCAGGGAATTTCTGGAAGGTGATACAGGAAGCTAAGAACAAGGGTGACCCATTAGGGGAGAATGAGGTCATTGGGGGGACAATGATGGGAGGAACACTTTTCACTGTATACGTAATGTATACAATGCTTTTGAACCATTGGAATATTATCTACACATAAAAATTAAATGTAAATGTTAACTGCTCTTCCCTTAAAAAGGTGCATTTGTAAGGGAATCTAGAACCAGAGAAATATATATGTCTCTCATCATTTATCCCTACACTCACTCCAAATCTTTTTGGATCACATCCATATAACGCATTTTCTTTTTCTCTCAACTTTGGACTAGTAACAGAAAATGTGACATCACTCCACAATGCTGAAAAAAAAATTGGTTAAAATAAAATATAAGAAAAGGGAGGAGGAGAGTGGCCAAACTTCACCTTTCAAAAAGAAGAAAGAAGCAGAGGCCCTACTGCCACAGGTACAATTTTAGCCTGTGGCTTCTCAAAAGGGTTCTGCTACTGGCACAGTGAAAGGTGTAACTGCTACTGCGTGACTGATGCTACCCAGGAATCTGCTATTGGGGACATTTTCCTGAGAATAAGTGCCAAGAGACAGAGCCCACCTGGGCTTGCACAGCTATCCGTCCCCAAACCAACACCTTTTCTTCCACTACAAAACTAACCTCTCCAAGTCCTACTGCAGACCAGTTTTGAGTTGTTTCACCACAACCACAGCCTGAAGAGCTTGAATCAAATTCATTAATTAGTTCAATTCACACTTCTAACATCAAGACTAAGAGGCTGCTGTAAGTAAGATGCATATGGAATTTCATACATCTTAACGTGCTTTGGGGATTGATATTATTTTTCCTCAGCAAAGATCTCACAAACACTTTTCAATATTTGCATAAAAGTGTCTCTTGTTTGTAAGGAGATACTGGCCAATGTAGCACAGCATCCATTGGGTTAACAAATGACTGTTCATCACAGTTGAAGCATAACAATATCCTACAACATTGTTCTGCTCATTATGTTTTCTGTGTGCTGTACTGAACAGCATCTAACATTTTGCAGTAACATTTTCTCACTAAATCTCATTGTGGTGAACACAAAATGCTGCTTAAATCTTCTTTTTGAGTATAGATTTTCTTTCTTTTTTAACTTTAGTAGGTTTTTTTTCTCTTTTTTTTTTGGCTTCATTGGGTCCTAGTTGCGGCACGCAGGATCTTCATTGAGGCGCACAGGCTCCTCTCTAGTTGTGGCGCGCAGGCTTCTCTTTAGTTGTGGTGTGTGGGTTTTCTCTCTCTCATTGAGGCGCGCCAGCTCAGTAGTTGTGGTGCGTGGACTTAGTTGCCCCGCAGCATGTGGGATCTTAGTTCCCTAACCAGGGATCGAACCCACGTCCCCTGCACTGGAAGGTGAATTCTTTACCACTGGAGCACCAGGGAAGTCCCTGCATATAGATTTTCTTATACTCAGTATTGCTCTGTAAAAATAAAATAACACCCCCTGAGGAAACGTAAAAATAAGAGAAATCCCCTAAGAAAGAATATAGAAAATGGACCAGGTGTGGCTGACAGGGACCAAAAATAAAACGGAGCCAGGCAGTCACGACAGACCTGGGACTGAGTCACGTAACTCCTTCTTAGAAAAAACACACCAAAAAAAACCCTATAAGGACTTCTGATTCTGCTAAGGTCCTACCTGGAAAAGCCCCTAATGAGAAGCTTGGATGACAGCCAATCACACACACTCTCACTGAGCAGCTCAACTTTCATCTGTTTGTTTTATATTTCGGCTCCACATAAATTTTCATTTGGGAGAAAGGAATTTGCTTAAATAAAACATATAAAACCTCAAAGGTCATCACTTTTAACAATTTTACTTTTACAGATGAAGAAAATGAAAGGTTAAATGAATAAGTATCAATGAAAATACATGTCCCTGCCTCACAAGGTGCTGACTCCAATTAGTCTGCTGTGCCCCTCCATCCACATTCAAGTTCAGCACAGCTGCAGAGGCAAGTTCTGATTAACACAGCTCCCCAACCTTTGAAGCACTTGCCAGCTAAGCGGAAAAAGCAGGTTAAATTACTGCAGAGTGTGGCTATTCCCTTGTGCTTCTTATTACCGCAGAATTGTGGTGTTGGGTGGAGTTTCACTAATATGTGTTTGGAATAAGGTATCACATCTTCGGAACGACTGTCTGTATGATTTCTTGGAAGTTTAGTACTGACTACGTTTCAAATTTTTCCAAGGTGTCCTTGGTTGTCTCACCTTCCCAACAGCAGCAGATATCTTAGAGTCTAAATATGTAAAATGGCAATGAGCACTAACTTGGCCAAAAGTATTTTTGAAATCAGGGGATTGGCAATGAACTGATAAGGTCTTGGCCAAAAGCATTTCTGCAATCAAGGCCCTGACAATGAGCAAAGAAGCAAAGACATCCCCCAAACTATCCAAGATTATTTGGTGGAACTGTTTGGATTTTAGTTTAGTTATTTTTTATGGTGTCCAGAAAAGGAGAATTCTCTTCAGTTAAAAAAAAAAACTCATTAAATTATTTATATGTCTACTCATCCGTTAACAAACTTACTGAGCACCTCCCATGTGCTAAGGTACTG
This sequence comes from Hyperoodon ampullatus, assembly GCF_949752795.1. NCBI lineage: Eukaryota > Metazoa > Chordata > Mammalia > Artiodactyla > Ziphiidae > Hyperoodon > Hyperoodon ampullatus. The sequence goes on from NC_136919.1 coordinate 51,549,392, forward strand.
TATTTGACCCTGGAGACACAACAATGAATAAAACAGATCTGATCTCAACCCGTACGTAATTTACAGGCAAATGTAGAAGACAGATATGGCAAACCAATCACATAAATAAATATAACACTGGAACCATGATAAGTACCATGAGAGAGAATTATAAGGTGCTATGGGATAGCATAACAGTGAACTTAATCAAACTTGGCTGGAGAGGAGAAATGGTTTATGAATCAGGTAAGGCTCCCTGAGGAAGCGACATTTGGCCTGAAGGAGAGTTGGAATTACCAGGACAAAGCGAAAGGGATATGAGAAGAGAGTCAGGGAAGTTTTCCCCCAAAGGGTAACTACTGAGCAGGATTTTGAAGAATGAGTAAGTGTTTAATAGGACTCACCACTAGAATGTCCTCTCTTGGTTAATGTCAACATCCTAAAGTTGACACTAATTTCTTTTTATTGGATTCTAAGAACTACTGGCACCATTTCTATGTGTCAACTCTACGTTAAAGTATTTTTCGCGTCTCCTCTCCCTTCTTGTGTTCCCAGAAGAAATCCCGTCCCCAGGCATGTTTCCAATATTTTAATCTTTTGTTTGTTTGTTTGTTTGTTTCTAGGATACTTTTATGTATGTAATAAGTCTCTGAGCAATAACTTCATCCTCAAATTTCCTTCCGAGAAGATAGTGGGCAATTAACGAAAAGATACCAACATGCACAAGCCTGGAAATAACCAAAGGAAGTTTCTAACTTTTTACATGCACAGTTGGGAGTTGGACAAGGACACCCTTGATATGACTAGGCTGGGTCTCTCTAACAACAAACTGCTCTCACTCAGGAGTTGCGCCAAGCCTGTTCGCCCCAAGGGCATGCCCATTTCCCATCCCCGCCTCCCTGACAAACAGGACCCTCGTCCAACTGCTGGAGGAGACAGCATCCCACCCCCCCACTCCGTGAACACCAGAAATTTTCCATCCAGGATAAATACCTCATGTTCTAGTTAGAACATCAGAATGGCCACCAGTCAGTTAGCAAGCAAGTTTTTATTTTACACAGGAGTAGACACAACATCCACAGAGTGAGACTTCACTAAATGCCCAGCACATATGCACACTTACATGCAAAACTCCATTTCTGTAAGGTGGGGCTGGAGGAGGCATGGCACCATCAAATCAAGGATTGTTTAAACTGGAAAAGACTTTAGAGATTGCCTGGTGCAAGCCTCACACTTTATAAAGGGCAAACTGAGGCCCATGGAAAAGAGACTGGCCACGGGTCACACAAAGGCTAATGGCAAAGCCAGCCCTCAAGTGTGAATTTCTCCCCAGGGCCTTTTCTGTCACCCCAGGGTAGCAGGGTAAATGGACAAACCTTTAATGTGAGGGAATTTGGAATGTTCATCATTTTGACAGGATGGTACCTGAAGAATCCTGGAGCTTGGCAGAAACTGGGCCAAGAGAGAAAAGACATTGAGGAGAGGCAGCCAAAAAGCTGGGAAGGGTACAGGACAGAGAGAGTGGGAATTCCCAGAAATGAGGTTTGCCCACCTCATAAATCCCCGCAAGCCTTACAATGTTGCCTTATAATCTTTCCTATCATTTCGCCCCGAGAGAGGGATGCTCTCTAATTGAATCGTATTTGTCCACTGCCAGCAAATTTATCTGGTGTGAGAGGAATCCATCTTTGGAGCCAGGCCACCTTCTCTTTCTGGGTTCTTCTGCTTCAATCACCTGCCAAGTTCCCTTCTCCCTTCTGCTGCCAAAAGATGTGCACAGACGTACATACTCACTCCCACAACCAAATATCTCTATCGTCCAAGACAGAATTCAACAAGCTCTTTAACTCCTGAGTTCCCTGTTCTCCAGATCCCAATAAGGAAGGCAATTTGGGTTGATTTGCTTGCACAAAAAAGAGAATAAGAATAAGAATTTAAGAATAGCTTAAAGTGACAACTCTGAGAACTATCAGAAGAGCAAACCAAAGAAGTGAGTCTGTAATGGGAGAAGTTCAGGACTATGATCATTTCTAAGAGACTGACAAAGAAAGAGGGCTAGTGTTCTCAGCAGGCTTCAGATTATACCGTGTCGGGAAGAAAGACAACATTGTTTATTATAGACTACGTAACAGGTACTATGCAAGGTGTTTTACAAACTTTGTGCGCTTGAATTCTTTGTGCACTTGAAGGAAGGGATTTATATTCCATTCTATAGGTTAAAAAAAGAAACTCACAGATGTTCTGTAATATGCCCAGCAACAGACAAATAGAATTTGAGCCCATGTCTCACTAAGTTCCATTACCAGTCACAATGTTTCACTCTAAACACCACAAGAGAATTCTATTTTGCCCTTTGTCCACTATTGTATCTCTAACAATTAGCACACTGCCTGGCATATAACAGCTATTCAATAATCGCTGATGAAGGAATAAATAAATAAATAAGCAAGCAAGCAAGCCTGGTCTTCGATGAGTGAATTTATTCAATAAGCACTTACTTAATAAGTACTATGAGCTGGGCCCTATGCTGCCTTCCGTGGATGAAGAAAAGAATAAAATATGGTTTCTGCCTTCAAGAAGCTTACAGTCTGGTCATCCAAAGGCATGAATATACACAAATCCATAAAGGAAAACACTGACAGATTGCACTATAGAAAATTCCAAAATCTTTTATAAAATAAACAGCCAACTGCAGTAGATTGAAATATAATGGTCACAATAATTTGCATTTCTTTCCATTGAGAAGTGAAATCTACTTCTTTACCCCTTGAATCTAGGCTTGGCCATGAGACTATCCTTGATCAATGAAACATTAGCAAATGTGACAAAAACAGAAGCTTTAAAAGTGCTTTTCCCCTGGGCCTGCCCCTCCTACTGCTCTATAGGACCCTGAGACCACCATGAGGAAAAGCCCAGACTAATCTACTGGAGGATGAGAGACCACATGATACAGACATGAGCCATTCCAGCTGAGGCCCAATAGACAAACTGCCAGATATGTGCATTAACAATCTTAGACCATCCAGCCCCAGCCAAGCCATCAGCTGACTACAGAGATCGGCCAATCCACTCTAGATCAAAGAACTTTCCAGCTGACCCACAGAATCTAAGATATAATAAATGTTTGCTGTTTCACCATTACGTTTTCAGATGACTTGTTACTCAACAAAAATTAACTGATACAATAATTACCATATGAAATGATAATTAACTTGACTACAAATCTCGAAACACAAACTAAAAGGACATCTCATTATTTGTCTATCAAATTAACTAACAATAGAGAGGGTCATAATATCTAGTGCTAGCAGATAAACAGGAAGGTCTACACCATTGGTGTGATTGATAAAAAGGCCAAATGGGAAAAATATTGTTATAGATAAAACTTAAAGAGTTAATATGTATAATACATAAGTAAATTCTATAAATTAATAAATCAGTAGTAATTCACAGAGAAAGATAAACAAATAGGCAACTGTAATAAATTGGAAAAAATGATCACAATATTTCCAATATTCCTTGGAAATGCATTTCTGGGACATGCTTGCAAATCTACAGTTGTAAAGTTACATAAAATCTAACCCTATTTCAGCATTTATTATATGTCAGGCACTTTTCCATGTGTGTAACATGTAATAGCTTAATCCTCGTGGAACCTTATGGAATAGGCACTATGATTATCTTCATTTTACAGAAAAGGAGACTAAGACAAAAAGAGGTTAAATACTTGGTCATTGTCATACAAGTAATTAGTGATAGAACTGAGATTCAAATTTAGGCAAACTGATTTCAAAACCCACTCTTTTAATGATTAAACTATACACATATTACACTGGTTCATATCAAAAATGTATCTTCTAACAATTCAGTGAAGAAAGATTAGTCTCTTCAACAATAGTGTCAGAACAACTGGACATCCATATGCCAAAAAAAAAAAAAAAATAGAGCCCTAAACTAAAACCTCCCACCTTGTACAAAAATTAAATGAAAATGGATCATGTAAAATGTAAAAATACAAAACTTTTGGGATATGGGAGAAAAATCTTCATGATGTTGGAGTTAGGCAGTGAGTTGTTAGCTATGACACCAGAACTGTGATCTGTAAAGAAAAACATTGATAAATTGGATTTTATCAAAATTTCAAACTTTGATCTATGAAAGGCACTGTTAAAATCAAAATACAAACTACAGACTGGGAGAAAACATAGCTGACAAACAACTTACATCCAGAATATATCTTAAAACTCTCAAAACTTAACAGTAAGAAAACAAACAATTCAATTTTTTTAATGGGCAAAAGATTAGAGACACTTTACCAAAGAAGATATGTGGATGGCAAATAAGTACACAGAAAGATGGTCAGTATCATTATCCACTAGGAAAATGCTAATTAAAACCATGTGAGACACCACTGCACACCTATTAGAAAGGCTCAGAAAAACCCTGACAACACCAAGTGCTAGCTAGAATGTGTAGCAACTGTAACTCAATCACTGCTAGTGGTATGTAAAATGGATGGTCCAGTCACTGTGGAAAATGGTTTAATCTTTTTTTATAAAGTTAAATATACATTTATCACATCACCCGGCAATCCCACTTCTATGTATTTACCCTACAGAAATGAAACTTTATGTTCATACAGTGAATGTTTATAGCAGCTCCATTTATTCATAATCACCCCTAACTGGAGAAACCCAAATGTTCTTCAACAGACAAATGCATAAACAGCCGTTGTACATCCAGACAATGGAATACTACTCAGAAATAAAAAGGGGTAGACTATTAATACTTGCAACAATATGGCATTATGCTGAGTAAAAGAACCAATATAAAAAAGCTACATACTGTATGAATGCCTTTATATAACATTCTGGAAAAGGTAAGCCTATAAGGATGAAGAGCAGATGAGTGGTTGCCAGGGATTAGGAGTAGGAGAGATGTGACTAAAAAGGGCAGCACAAAAAAGATTTTAGGGGGTGATGGAATTGTTCTCTATTCTAACGTGGTGGCAGTTGCATTAAAACTCATAAAGCTGTACACACAACATAACTTAACTGTATATTAATTTTTAAAATTATAGTAAAAAGGTATCCTCCATAATTACCAATAAAAATATACAAAGAGGGGCTTCCCCGGTGGCGCAGTGGTTGAGAATCTGCCTGCTAATGCAGGGGACATGGGTTCAAGCCCTGGTCTGGGAAGATCCCACATGCCGCGGAGCAACTAGGCCCGTGAGCCACAACTACTGAGCCTGCGCGTCTGGAGCGTCTGCTCCACAACAAGAGAGGCCGCGATAGCGAGAGGCCCGCGCACAGTGATGAAGAGTGGCCCCTGCTTGCCACAACTAGAGAAAGCCCTCACACAGAAACGAAGACCCAACACAGCCATAAATAAATAAATACATACATACATACATACATACATAAATACATAAATAAATAGCCAAGCATTTTAAAAAAATATGCAAAGATATGGCAAGAATATTCACTGCAGCCTACAGCCTCAACTGGAAACAACACAAAGTTCATGAATGGGAGCACGGCTAAATAAATGATGGTTCATACATTTAATTGAATATTATGTTTCATGGAATTATACCTTTGATATATTAAGTGAAGAAAAGATGCAGAACAGTATGTTTGATCTCATTTTTGTCAAAATATTGAGAAAAGCCTAGAAGTCACACACCAGTAGTGGTACTTCTGGCTAATGAAATTGCCAGGCTTAGGGATCAGGGGTGGGGTGAGGAGGAAGGCAGATGTTCACTATGGTTTTACATATTTAGTATTGTCTATCTTTTGTAATATTAAAATGAAGACTTTTATTTATTATAAAAACACATGCAACTAATCAATCTAGTGGCAGTTTTTTGCTTAATTATTTACACATCTGTCTCCTTCCTTAGACAGTGAGCTCCCTGAAGAAAAGACCTCTATTTTGTTCATCTCTAGCTCCTAGCACCAAGAACTGTGTTTGACAGACTGTGCATATTTTTAATATATTTAAGTTGAATTTGAAGAATTCAACAGTAATTGAAAGTAGAGCATCTTTTTTTTTTCTTTTTGGAATTTTAATTATAAGTCCAAGAATGCTCCTTTGACTAAATTTTTTTTTTTTTTTTTTTTTTTTTGCGGTACGCGGGCCTCTCACCGCTTTGGCCTCTCTCGTTGTGGAGCACAGGCTCCGGATGCACAGGCCCAGAGGCCATGGCTCACGGGCCCAGCCACTCCGTGGCATGTGGGATCCTCCCGGACCGGGGCACGAACCCGCGTCCCCTGCATCGGCAGGCGGACTCTCAACCGCTGTGCCACCAGGGAAGCCCCCTTTGACTAAATTTTGATATAAATTTTCTTGAAAAGATCTTTGTTTACTGACTCTTTTTTTAAATTAATTTTTATTAGAGTATAGTTGATTTACAATCTGGTGTTAGTTTCAGGTGTACAGCAAAGTGAATCAGTTATACATATACATATATCCACTCTTTTTTGGATTCTTTTCCTATATGGTCATTACAGAGTATTGAGTAGAGTTCCTGTGCTATACAGTAGGTTCTTATTAATTATCTATTTTATATATAGTTAAAGTAGTACATCTTAAACCCAAGTGACAATTCTGTCAATTGTTATTAGCCTGGCACCATCAACAGGATAGTGGAGTAGTTAAGAGCTTCGGTCTTGATGTTCTGTCTCATTTTCCTCATCTGTAAAATGGGAAAATAACCTCTAAATCATTGACTTTTAAAAAAATTTATGTATTTTATTTATTTATTTTTAGCTGTGTTGGGTCTTCATTGCTGCACGCAGGCTTTCTCTAGTTGTGGCGAGTGGGGGCTACTCTTTGTTGCGGTGCGCAGGCTTCTCACTGTGGTGGCTTCTCTTGTTGCAGAGCACGGGCTCTAGATATGTGAGCTTCAGTAGTTGTGGCACGTGGGTTCAGTAGTTGTGTCTCGCAGGCTCTAGAGCACAGGCTCGTTAGTTATGGCACACGGGCTTAGTTGCTCCATGGCATGTGGGATCTTCCCGGGCCAGGGGTCAAACTCATGTCCTCTGCATTGGCAGGCGGATTCTTAACAACTGCACCACCAGGGAAGCCCTAAATCACTGACATTTGTGTAAAAGGCTATTTGTATTAGCATGACATGAAGCCAGTTTGATCAAGTGAATCTGTATGAAAAGATGGTCTGTGTCAGCCCCAGAGGAAGGGTTTTAATTTTTTAATTTTTAAGTCATCTTGGAGCTAAGGCACCCAAAGAAGGAAGAACTTCTAATGGCTTTGTGTCCTGCCGTGTGACCACCCTCCCACACACTTCAAACCCACATGAGCAGGAAACAGGCTGATCATGAGCTAAGGAAGATTCCCTGTGTTTCCTTCTAAAATCCTTTGATTGTTGCCCCCTTTCTTACAGGACTGACCTTAACAGGAAACCAAATCTCTGCACATGCAAGTGATTCTGGAAAAGCAGTTTCACAACCAGCTTGGTGGTGTGGAGGGAGCCTTGGAGAGAGAGATGAGGGGGCTACTCAGAGATGGACACAAGCCATCACTCCATGGGCCTCTGCCAGCTAACCCTCGGGAAGACCACTGACATAGCCCAAAGGCCTCCCGCTGTGTCCCTGGACAAGAGAACCTTCCTTACATTTTCTTCCTCGTCTTTCAAAGTGAGAACTAGGGACTTCCCTGGTGGCACAGTGGTTAAGAACCCGCCTGCCAATGCAGGGGACATGGGTCTGAGCCCTGGTCCGGAAAGATGCCACGGAGCAACTAAGCCTGTGCACCACAACTACTGAGCCTGCGCTCTAGAGCCCGCGAGCCACAACTACTGAGCCCACGTGCCACAACTACTGAAGCCCGCGTGCCTAGAGCCTGTGCTCCGCAACAAGAGAAGCCACCGCAATGAGAAGCCTGTGCACCACAACGAAGAGTAGCCCCTGCTCACCGCAACTAGGGAAAAGACCACGCACAGCAACAAAGACCCAACGCAGCCAAAAATAAATTAAATAAATAAATAAATACATTGATTAAAAAAATAAATAAGAGTGAGAACTATACTCCAATAAAATTTTTTTTAAAAAGTGACCCTCTGCACAGTCTATAGTTCTTATACTTTGCTTCACTTTACTCTTAGAGCAGGACAGTAGCTCTGCATTCTGAAGCATCACCCCCACCACTGACTAACCAATGGGGTCATGATCTTAACTCAGTAGTGAAAGAGGGCTCAGGGACCCTCTAGTCTCATTTCATTTAGTTTAGGAATTCCTTTATTACAATTCTGGAATCTATTGTCCTCTGGGCATTACCTGAATTATTTCTGTGATTGGAAGTCTCCTACTTGGGAAGCAGCTTGTGAAACCATATTCCCTCCCCTCCATCAAAAAAAAAAAAATCTTGCATACTTCCAAACTACAGATGCATTTGCCAGGTAGAATTCCAACTATAAAATTTATGTCAGTTTTTCCCCTATCAAACTGCAGGCCTGAATGTCTCAAGAGGTGCTAATCTATGTGTCTTTGTTAAGAGAGGCTTCTTGAGAAACCCTGAGTATCATAGTTAGTGTCATCTCTTTGGGCCGCAGTGGCAATGACATCATTCCAAACATGTTGGGAGCTCTTCTCAAGGAATCGTCCTTGGAATCTGAACAAGCCATACTCCTTATCTGCATTGCATGAGCCCTCCTCCAATGCTTCTTTTATTTCCCCGTCAACTGGCGAACACTTGCTTAGCCTCCAAGGCTTGGTTCATGCTCTCACACACCCTGGGGAGCCTCCCAGATGCCACAGGGCAGAGGCTGTTGTCTTACAGACTGCACAGATACCTAGTAGGCATGGCAGTGTGACAGGCCACGATCCTACATACAGCAGCTGCCTGGGAGTTTATCACTAATGGCTTAGGAAAACAGCTCCTCCTTTATCTTCCCAAGTAGACAATCTAAGATCGACTGAGACTTTTCTGGCAGCAAGGAGACAGAGCCTGTCTGTGCAGTCACTTGAGGGAAAACAGTCCAAAAACATGAAAGCCAAGAGGGAATTTCATTACATGTTTGTGTCAGATACTCTTGGCATAGGCTGGGTCCATTTTCAAGTCAAAGTTAGTATAAAATGTAAATGTCCTCGGGTAAGAGTCTCGCTTTCTAAGCCCAAGACATGCTCCATTTCTTCTCTTCATTTTGACAAGGGGTGCCCTTTGCCAGCTGCTCTCCAACCTCCTCCACCCAGCTCTGGGGCCAGGGAGGTTACCTGTGACCCGCTGGGTTCAGCTACAAGGGGGATCCAGATGGAGACAGGAGGGTGGTAGGTGAGTGTGATCAGGGTGTTTATTCTCCCAGGTCTCCACCACCCCACTGAGCCATCTACAGAAGCCACAACTTGGTGGGGAGTCTTCTCATGCTACTGCTCTATCAGGGTTTGAGAACCACTCCTTCCCCTTGTACCTTCAGGTCTATACGCGTTTCAAGAATCGTTCATGTTTCAGTCGTTCCCTTTATGTAAATGAAATTTTGTGTTGAGGTCTGAGAATTAACCAGATAAAACCATGCTTCCTGTGTCTCGGCAGGGAGACAGGAGCCCAGCTTGGTACCTGCTCCCCCGACCCTTGACACAGCTCCTCAGGCACCTCCCTAGACAGGCTATTTCTTTAAGAAGCAGAGTTCGCAAATCACTGCTATTAAGTATTTGCTAGTTCTGCTTTGCAACAGCAGTGTGTCAGTTACACATAAATAATTCCTAAAATTATTAGTCGTAATATAAGAGCAATAAATTATTAATTATTATTAAATTATTACCTACCACCTTGTGGATACTTTAAATACATTGTTGTACCTCATTTTCACAATGACCATATGAATTATTCATTTATATCTCATATCACAGATGAGGAAACCGACTTAGACAAAATAAGCAACAGTCATGACTAAATGAGATCTTAAATGTAAAACATCCGGAACAGTGTTAGAACTCATGTCTTCCTTTTCCTTGATAGAGAGCCTGACACAGTAGGTTCTTCATATGTATGTACTGTTTGACTGAGTATACATTTGCCTTAGTACCTTGATCATCCCAGTAGAAAAGTGTAAGCCTATGAATCTCAAATAGAAGTTTTCCTTTGGATCTAATTTCCCATTCATCTTCCTTGCCAAGACTCAGCAAGTGGCCATGGCCTTAGCCCAGAGATTATAGCTTGACCAGCACTATGGAAGACTCCATTTCCGTTTTCACAGTGATCTCACCAACTCCCAAGACTTCAGTTATCACCTGTTCCAAGGCTCGGTCTCTAGTTCCAACCTCTTCCCAGCTATAAAACAGGTTATAAACAGGCCTCCTGCTCACCTAGGTAGGCGTCTCAACTGCGATATGTCTAGAATGAGCTCGGCATCTTCCCCTCTCTTCACCTTCTCTCTCTCCTGATCTCTGACGTCTCCATCTTTCTAACCACAGATGCTTGAAAACTCTGAGTTATTGTCAACAACTATCTCTCCCTCACTGTTTACAGTGGTTGGATAATCACCATATTCTGCCCATTCTAGCTCAGTACTATCTCTCACATTCAACTCCTTTTCACGCCCTCATTCTCTCTCACTTGAACTCCTGCAAAATTTTGGTGCCATTGTCTCTTTAGCCCCAAACGCTCTACAGGCTTTCCTTTCCTAGCCGTTGATGACATTGTTCCTTCTGCCGAGGATGACCTTCCCTACATATATTTATCTGTTCAATTCTAATCTCTTCCAAGGTTCAATTCTAATCTCTTCCAAGATTCAATTCAAATCTCAATAGTAATAGGAATTTATGTTCTATTATTTTGCACAGTTCAAAAAATGAAGTTCAAATTGTCAGACTGTTGTAACTGAAAATTCAAACCCACTACACCTGTTTTTTGTAGTGAACAAAATGAAAGAAAATGAAGGAATTTAAGATACACCAAATGTGAGGTGATATTTAATTAACTACATCATGAAATGGAAATGTATATCTTAATAATGAAGTCTGGATCTCAGCTTTAAAATGACATCTGACTAGCACCTTTGATGTAGCCTTTCTCAACTTTCCCCTAAAGACATGGGGGAAAAAAAAAGAGAGAGAGAATTGCAAATACCTACAGTGCTAACCAAGATTGTCAATCTACCTATTGTCAGCACCTAGTAACCACAAAGACCAATAGGATTAGATAGAGAAAATGAATTTTCATTGTTAAAATATTTTTAATGTCAGAAATTCCTCTTAAAATTAAAAATATATGCTGTAAAAAGTAACTTGGATCTTAAATTCCAGATTTAGGTGGCAAAGAATTTGAAGGGAAAAGGAAGGAGGAGAGAAAGTTAACATGTGCTGAGTTCCTCACTGATACACTGATGTTCAAAGTATGGTTTCACTATTTACTGTTATAAACAAAGAAGTATAGGTTAAAGAGTGTTTTTGAAAAACATAAGGGTAAACCACTAATAAAATAAAAAACAGGATGCATACATCAAAAATGACTAGAGAAGATAAATATAAACAAAATGTAGACCAAGTAAGCAAATGACAGGAAAAAATAAAAGACTAAAAGGAAACAGCAGGAAAGTATAAAAAAAATCAAAGTACAAAACCAAATGTCAGATGTTAAGATTAAACATATTATCTGTGATTTAAAGATATTTAAAATCACCTATAGAATGACAAATACTCTCAGAAAAAATGGAAACTTCCAAGTTGATGCTTAAAACAAAACCTTGAAAACAAAGATATGGGCAAAGAACTTATCAAGAAATGAAAAGAAGAAAAATGATGAAAGAGAAGAAAACAAAGGTAACAGTATTAGTTTCAGCCAAGTGGATAGAAGGCATGGAATGGGATAAAACCTATTACCTACACTGATGAAAAGTAAAGTCCATAATGAAAGCATAGTGGTTATGCATCACTGTGCTATAAATCATATAGAATCAAATACAGAAAAAAACTGGTAAAAGCAAAAAGAATGTGAGGAAAGCACAATAGTTCTGTGCTTTATACCTCTCTCAAATTTTGACTAATGGGGCTTCCCTGGTGGCGCAGTGGTTGAGAATCTGCCTGCTAATGCAGGGGACACGGGTTCGAGCCCTGGTCTGGGAAGATCCCACATGTCATGGAGCAACTAGGCCTGTGAGCCGCAACTACTGAGCCTGCACGTCTGGAGCCTGTGCTCCGCAACAAGAGAGGCCACGATAGTGAGAGGCCTGCACGCCGCGACGAGGAGTGGCCCCCGCTTGCCACAACTAGAGAAAGCCCTCACACAGAAACGAAGACCCAACGCAGCCAAAAATAAATAAATTAACTAATTAAAAAAATTGTTTTGACTAATGAAGTTGACTAAAAATCAAACTACAATTTAGTAATAATTAGACATATGTGTAGTTATATATTTATCTTTCAGATATATATAACTCTATACATTAAAATACGGAATTTGCCTTTTTTTTCCCCAATCACTCCTGCAGTACTTATCAAAATTGAGTATATCCAATGGAGCAACACATTTAATAGGAGTGAGAGTTCTAAAGATCAGTGGCAAAGGTAAAAATTGTGTATACATGACACTACTCTTGACAATCCTTTAAATCGGTCATGAAGGATAATGTGGAAGTATATCTTCTATGCACAAATATAACAGCTAGGTTTTCTTCCAGCACTGGGACAGATCACTGTTGCTTTGGATAAGAACCAGATAAAGCAGTTGGCTGGTATTCAGGAACCAGGCAGCACAAAAAGTATTTACCTCCAAACACGGGGGTCACAACTGGAGCATGAGAAGCCACAGAACAGGGCCCAAGCTGTCTATGAAGTGAAAGGGCAACTGAAATCACATGCACTATTTTATATTTGTAGATCTTTTAGATCAAACAGGTATAGTCGAACCTGCTTAACTTAAGCTTGGCATGGCTCAGAGGTGATATTCAAAATATTTAGCAACCTGGGCCCATGAACACTGATCTGGGTAGTGGAAAAGGTTCTGAAAGACCCTGATGGGCCAGATATTAACACTTTAGTTGCTGAATTGTGAAGCGGTCCAGAGGTCCTGAGGGAGTGACCTAGGCGGCCAAAGTAGCAGGTCAAGGGGAACTTAGGAGACCCAAGCAGCAGTTATTTACCAGATGGCACAGAATTACTTCACTCTTCTTACAGCTGGTACAGATGAACCAGTACAACACAGTGGAATATCAGCCCTGCTGTAACTCATGCTATCCTAGACACACACACACACACACACACACACACACATACACACACACCCCTCAGTGAAGTCCAACAAAGGGAAACTGTCTTTGCAATAATCCCAAATCACAACAAAACAATCCCACACCACACACAATAAATCAAGTTTAACAACATATCATTGAACAACAACAAAAAAGAAAATCAACCCGCTAAAAATCATAAAGCAGTATTCTAAATAATCATTAATTCTCAAAAAAAAATAACTAAAAAGCACATGATTTGTTAAGAACCCTACCTTCAAAACTGCTACAATGAGTCCAAAACTACTTTTGGAGACAAATTTATAGCTTTAAATACTTTTCTTGTTAATGAGTATTTAAAAAACCAAGAAATGTACTCAGGAAACGTTTGTGAAAGAACTAACAAGACTTAAGAAAGTCAGGGAGAAAGAAAAAATAGAGCTAAATAAGAATATTAATAAACTTAAAAATAGAAAAATGAGAATTCTGAGAGCTGGTCCTTGGTGTGGGTAAAATCTATAACAGCAAGCCTCTAAAATCTATTTAGAAACTAAAACTGAGAGTAAAACAAGAAGTAAAATAGCTCTTGTGGAAAAGATGGTTTAAATCATAAGAAAATCTCATGTATAATTCTCAGCTAATAAATTTGAAAAAAATATATATAATGATTAGGAAATATAAATCCTTAAACTCAAAATTATGAAGCCTGAATTATCTCATCAAAAATTCACAGGGCCAGCTGGTTTTGCTGATGAGTTTATGTAATACAAAAAAATTTTTTTAATAGAAAGCTACCAATTCTTTTAAGCTAGTAAAATCCTATTACCTAACATAAAATAAGTAGCTGAGAAAAGAAAACTACTCCTTATCTCACTTGTGAAAAGGCAAAAAATCCCAAATAAAATATTAGCAGATCAGTTCAGCAGTTTATTAAATGAATCTTCTATAGATACTGTGGGTTTATCCTCAGAAGGCAAGAATGGTTTAGTGTATCACAATTGCCTTAGGATATCACTTATTACTTAGCAGCCCAAGGTGAAATGTATAGGACTTATATGAAAATATCTATGAAATTTTACCAAGGACAAAAAAGATTTAAAGACATGGAGAGATGTTCTGTATCCTTCAGTGGAAAAGCACAATCTTGGAAAGTTGATAATTCTTCCTAAATTAATTTATAAATTTAACATAAACCCAATGAGTGACACAAAGGGAAAGAGAAGCAGAAAAGATAAAGGCCAAGCAGTATGATGGGCAGCTGAAGGACTTTAATAAATAGGCTAGTGTGATATTCGTGGTGGAGTTGTTTGGATTGCCACAGTGCAAACCTCATCTTTTTCTCAACTCAGGAGTTAAGTGCGTTATACTCACAACGCCTTATCTGTCTGCATGTCTCTGTGTTTGTGATTGAGTCTGTCTGCACCTGTGTGTCTGCATGCAGAAAAAAATGTTGCCTTTTTTTTTTTTTTTTTCCTCGGTATGGGGGCCTCTCACCGTTGTGGCCTCTCCCGCTGCGGAGTACAGGCTCCGGACACGCAGGCCCAACGGCCATGGCCCACGGGCCCAGCCGCTCCGCGGCACGTGGGATCCTCCCAGACCGGGGCACGAACCCGCGTCCCCTGCATCGGCAGGCGGGCTCCCAACCACTGCGCCACCAGGGAAGCCCCCCATTTTTATTTTTAATTGAAGTAAAAGGCTGAGCTACATGTCGAGGCTGATACCAAGTTCAACAGAGACCACACGTGTAGAAGTGAGCAAGGGAGTGCATGCGTTTACTTAAATCAAAACTGAAGCCAGAGCTCAGTGTAGGAGGTAACCACGGGAATGTAAGTGCACTGGGAATTCCAGGGGAAACCTGGAGGAGGGCATTTGAATTCCCCAGGGAGAGATATAAAATTCAATCTTATCTAGAAAATGTTAAGGGTGGCTATCTCTGGATGGTGGTATATTGTATACACGAAGTTAAAAGATAAACATTTAAAAAATTGAATTCTTTGAAAGGAAAGCAAATGACTTGTGCTCTACACACTAAGCCTTGGATTTACAGTACTGTCTTTCATCATACTGAGGTGTCAAAACTGCCTTCTGTGTGTCCATGTGCCCTGCACAGGGTTATATTTATCTCAGAACAGATCACATTGCAGTCCTGGAGTGCCGGGAAGCTTAGCATGGCTGAGCAGCAGAGAGATGCAGCGTGTGGTCAGAGGCTAGGGAATCAATCACCTTGGGTGTGAACCCCAGATCTGCCACATATTACTTGTATAATACAGGACCATATACAAATTCCGTAGCCTTCTGTGCCTCAGGTTGGTCATCTGTAAAATGGAGGTGATGATACTTACCTCTAAGCACTTCACTGAGGATTAATAAATGTATAGCTCTACACACTATGAAAAAATCTTTTCTAAATTTTATGAATGATGTGTGTGGCAAATAGTGGAACAGTCAATAAACAGTGATGATAATGATGATGATTTATGATTCTCTAAAGTTGTGGGACTAATGAAGAGAAAATGGGGTTTGCTCCTCTGCAAAGTAGTCACAACTGTATCCTCCTGAGGTGTGATCCTGCCTGCAGAGCTAATCACAGGGAAAAGCTAACATTTTGGGTATTATTTTCCTCTTATATCCAAAGGAAATGAGGTCCCGAGAGTGAGCTAATGAATACTACCCAGCACAATAATGGTGGAGTAGGACAAGGATTCTTTTTAAAATTTATTTCACATCCTTTTTTCCATGTAGTAACACACCAGAGAAGCAACACAAACATGGGCAAGAAATGAGCTCAGTTAACCTGATTGGTCTCTGGACGCTGGGAACTACATTCCATCCAAGTCCTGGCATTCTGGGCTGCACTGCTAAAGCTTCCATCCTCTTAACTTGTTAGCTCTTCAAATGGACTTGACTTCTAGTAGAGGCCATAAAATTTTAATCTGTGTTTTTTTTAATGACGAAATCTGACTCCATCTAAAAATGACACACATTTATAGTCTAAAGTCATCAGTGGGAAACAAGATTTACCATGTGTTCTACAAACTGAAGTCCCAAATCCCTGGATTCAGAATTTTAAAATGTGACTAATCTGCTAAAGTCCTAGGTTTCAAATAGAATTTTTGATTCTCCTAATTTTGGCTCCTAGAAGAGTCAAAAATTGGATTAAACTGACTTTAGTTCTTAGACGGTAGAATGTACAATGTATTCAAAGGAAGCCAGAATGTTTGCTCTATTGTGTGTACTTGAAATTAAAACTTGATTGCTGAGGCTAGTGTGACTAATTTCAAAATTTTATCATTTGAAAGGGAGGAACACTCCAATGGTCAACTTAAAAAGAAACAACCACACATTCAATAGTCTCCCCCAAGCGTCTTCAGGTTTTTCTTTTCTTTTCTTTTGGCCCTGCCACAAGGCTTGCGGGATCTTAGTACTCTGACCAGAGATTGAACTCGGACCCCCTGCAGTGGAAGCGCCCTAACCACTGGACCTCCAAGGAATTCCCAAACTTCAGGTTTATAGGCAGTAAATCTCACAGAGTAAATGAGACGATGCTAACTCTCTAATTCAAGTATACATAATATTAATATCTATGCAATAACAGTTCATCCACCCAAAACTCTGCTCTCTAGCAAACAAACTTCAACATAACTGACAAAAAATCAATGTTATAAAGTTCATGACTTAAGATGCATCCCTTTCACTCCTAGAAGAGTCTCAAACCTCCAGTCAACACCTTACCAGCCTTTACACAGGCATGATTATCCTGTTTCCAGTCTACAACAAATAGAAGAAACAAACTAGCTTGCCACAGCTCATACTTCAGTTTCAAAAACTGTACTTTGAGCCACTACTGATTTAGCCAATAATTCCTCATACAGGATACCGGTCTATCACTCCCAGCTCTGGGCTGTTTTGCCAGAGCAAATCCTACAACTTATGCCAGCAGTTCCCTAAAGTGCTTTTGTTTAAGCAAAGACATACTTTTAACGAATGTCACATCATAGAGAAGATAATATGTGAACTAAATAGAGTAGAGTTACTCTGGGTGAAGTTGGGGCAAAGTAAAGGCATAGGGCCCAGAGACGGACAGGCATAGTCCGCACCCTCACCAGCTATGGCAGCCGCATGGCACCTCCTTGGAACACCCAGAGCTCTATAATACAAGTGTGAAAGCCACTGGCCTACAGTCTAGTGGGAGATTTGTAGAAAATCAGACATACTCAGGTAATTAGTTTTGATATAAATACCAAAGAGCAGCAATAAGCTGAGAACACTGGCTCTTGGGTTTGGACATGTCACATGGCCACTAAAATTACAAAGGAAGCCATGGTGGAAGATTGTGGAGAGCAGTGGTGGGCTGCATCCCTCAGCTTACTCAATCTCAGTTGACTGTGGCTCCCAAGGTTGATAAGGAAGATGGTGACGGGAGAGCTAAAGACAGAGCCAGAAGTCACACTACGTTGAAAGATGCCCTTTGATACCAGGCATTCTTGGACATTCCCAACTATTTCATGACCCTAAAAACAAGCCATGAGTCTTTTCTCTATTAACAAATAATAGCTTTTCTTTACTAACAAAGAGTGTGTGTATGACACTCAAATCCCATTTCTGATACTTAAACCCTCATCCCTCACACTTCCCTGAATCCTCACTCCATCTCTCAGGGTTAAGTCAAGTAATGAGAAGAGGTCCAGGGATAAGAGGAAAGTATTTGTTTCAGACATTACTTGATTGTAATGTGGCAGCATCAGAAGACTTGGATTAGCTCTGTGACTTCACTTTCCATGGGGTCCCTTCTGGCTTATGGTCAATGATCCCATGGTTGAGACCTTTATTTTTCTTTCACTTCCCATGACAAAGGGACCTTGCACAACTGGGTTTATGTTTAAAGATGATAATTAACAGATGTTAAACCAAACAATCAAATCTGTCTCCCTGTCTCTCTCTGTGTATATATACAAACACACATACATACATATATATATATATACAGAGAGAGAGAGAGAGATATGATATATATATCATTAAGAAGTGTGTCGAGTTAACTATAGTGGCTGTATTTTTAAAATGTTTTTCTGTGTACCCAAATTTTTCTACATGAACATGAATTATTTTTGTGATCAGAAAAATATGCATCTTTAAGGAAGCTAAAGCAAATGTCATAATTTGGAATAACTACCCAGAGTTTTAATCTGTATAGTAGTTTTTATTCCCAAACTTTAAAAATCAACTGAATACTGTGAAAGAAACATTTCTCATTGTCTTTCCTGGCCTTATTTCAATAAGCCATCTACATGTCCCAATAAAAATGTCCAAGGAAGAGATTGTTTCTGGAATCCCTTTTCTGTAATTAACATCTTTACAGTCATAAACATTTTATGACTCAAAATAGATTGCAGTCCTGATAAATATGGGTCCTTTAATATTTATTTTTATCCTGTTAGGTGATAACAACTTAATAATAAAAATCAACAGAATATCTCTAAAACCACAAAAATAATATATTTAATGGTCCTTTAGACCATTCAGAATATAAATTACTTTAAAATATATCTCCTTATTATGAAATCCTTCTTAAAACACCAGATCAGGCCTATCCAAACATAGTGAGAAAGGAGAAATAGTTAGAAAGGAACATTGTTACTCTTGTTAACATTTTGATATATATCCTTTCTTTTTTTCCCAGAACATATATAAAGAGAAATTGCAGAAACCAACATATATAATTTTTTTGTATGGTAAAAACCAAATACAATTTCTTATCTTGAATTTTTACTTAATCCTATGATAATATTTTAGATCTTATTACAACATTTTGCTTTACAGTGCCACATTTCTATCTAAAAAGCTACAGTGTATGAGAGTGAACATTTAACTAACCCCAGCCATGCATTATTAAGTATTCTCTTTTGTTTTTTAAACTTTGCTAAGTTGATATACACAAATAGTATCTTACTTTGATTTTATTTTAATTTACAGGGTGAACTTTTTCACGTGCTTATTAGCCATTTGCATTTCCTCCTTTTGTGAATTATTTGTTCTTCTCTTTATTCTATTGATGTTTTGATATTTTTCTATCAATTCCAATAAGCTTCTTTTATGGAAATATTTTAATCTCTTATACACCATATTTGTTGCAAGTATTTTTCTTTTGTTCTTTGCCTTTTAATTTTGCTTATTGTTGGATTAACAGTTTACATATTTATGAAGCTATATGTATTGATTTCTATTTTTGTGGTTTCTTCCATTGTTTTTAAACTTAAAAAGGCCTTTCCCATATGAAAAGTCAATAAATATTCACTTCCATCTTCTTTTGATGGCTTGATTTTTTTTACATTTACTCTTTAATCCATTTGGAATTTGGTATATGGTAACAGATGGGTTTTTTAAACAATTCTTTTTTTCCAAACAGAAAACTAATTTTCTGAGAGCTATTATTCCTTTCCCCACTGATTTGTGTCCTTTATAGGATGTTAAAATTTTATATAGGCTTCCCTGGTGGTGCAGTGGTTAAGAATCCACCTGCCATGCAGGGGATACGGGTTCGAGCCCTGGTCCAGGAAGATCCCACATGCCGCAGAGCAACTAAGCCCGCGAGCCACAACTACTGAGCCTGTGCTCTAGCGCCTGAGAGCCACAACTACTGAAGCCCGCGTGCCTAGAGCCCATGCTCCACAACAAGAGAAGTCACCACAGTGAGAAGCCTGGGCACCAAAACCAAAAGTAGCCCCTGCTCACCGCAACTAGAGAAAGCCTGCGTGCAGCAACGAAGACCCAACGCAGCCAAAAATAAACAAATAAAAATAAATAAATTTATTTAAAAAAATTTATATAAACTCAGATTTGGTTCTGGCCTATCCAGTCTGTTGATGTGTGTGCTTATACCCTTGGACTGTACCCCACTGTTATTACACTATTATACTCTGCCTTAAGATCTAGTGGAGCTATTCCCAAGACATTATTCTCTTTTTTTCCCCAGAACTTTCTCAACTATTCCTCCTGTTCATTCTTCATGATAAAATTCATAATTATTTTGTTAAGTTTTGAAAACAATCTTTTTTTTTAAATGTTATCTTATATTTATTGTATGTATCATTTACAGGCATCTTCACAAATAGTTCCATTTGGCCCTCAAACTCAGGGTAGACCAGTATATGCTAATCCCATTTTTAAAAAAAAAATTTATTGGAGTATAGTTGATTTAAAATGTTGTGTTAGTTTCTGCTGTACAGCAAAGTGAATCAGTTATACATATACATATATCCACTTTTTTGTAGGTTCTAGAAAACAATATCTTTTGATGAGAATTATTAGGAAGAAATGTTTAGAACTTAATGTGATGAACACTACAAAACCTTGCTGTGAAATATATAAGAAAACTACAGTAATTAACATTACATATCAGTTTTGTGGAAGAAAACATGACAAAAATGTATCTTTTCCCCCCAAAGCATCAGATTAGCAGAAATCTATTAATTTATTGAATATCTACTGTGGCTACAACCTGGACTAGGCTCTTTAAAAACTGCAGAAACCATGAATCATACATCCACAACAAGAAAATCCTTATTCTGTCAGGAATGACTGGCAGAGGCAGTGTTAGGGAGTGGTAACTCATCTGGGACCTCGTACTTCTTTATTGCTTGTGCCAAAATATGGAGGAAATATTTTACTGGATGAATACATGGATAATCCCCTTGGAGTAGGGAATGGAGGGTAGTAAAAACTCCCAAAAGCCAGGCTTGAGTAACAATACAGGGCCTCTGCTAAGATTCCAGAGGAGAAGGGTCCCGGTCAGCTAGCTGGCTGTTGTTTTGCAGTGGTGTATGCAAATGGCAGTGAAAGTGGAATTGCCTGGAAGAGTAGAGGCAGAGGAAGGCAGGGAAGAGAAACAAGGAGGCTGGGAGCTGGAGGGGAATTTAGCCGGAGGACCAGAGTCATCTACTCGTGAATTTATTATTCTGCACACTAGACAACACAAATCATCTTCTTTGACCCACCAAAAGCTCTTTGTTACTTGCTGATCGACAAAGTTGGATCGTTTCAGGACCTTGTTTGGTGTCTCAGAGTACTGAGTCTTGCTTCTAAAAGGATGTGGGTGAGAAAAGGCTTGAGGCCATCCAGTCAAATCTGGGCTACACAGTACAGTGCTGGAGGGGCAGAAATCCTGCACCCATGAGCCCGTCTGGCTGAGCTGGCTGCACCCAGCCACATGGTTCCATCCCATCACGCCTCCACCTCTACTGCCTGCTGTCAGAATCACCCTCCTGCATTTGAAAGTCTGATTCCAGTCAGAGGACCCTGATTGCCCAAGACTGAATCTGTGCTTGCTTTCTCTCCTGTGCTTCCCCTGTACTTCCATGGAAATGTTATTGCAGTTTGAGCCGTTTAGGCATTTGTATCAACCGTGGATCCTCATCATTTGTTGATTCCATACTGTGAATTTGCCTATAATTTATTTACAACCTCAAAATCCATACTCTCTGTGCCTTCCCAGTCACTTGAACACATGTGCAGAGCAGGGAAAACCCTGAGTCCTCAGATGCATCTGTTCCAGACTGAGGTGAAACAATGCATCGCTCTACTGGGCTCTCATACTGTAAACCAGTGTCCTTTGGATGGTATATTTGGTGCCACTTTTTCACATTTTTGTGCTTTTTTTGGCAAAAGAAACAAACACAAAACTGGGTTATGTATTGATCAGGTGACAAAAATGTTGCAACTAGTAGAAATCTAACCCAGTTTTGGTGGTTTACAGAATACTACTACGAATAACAAGAATCTACTATATGTCTATCTGCAACTCACATCCCAACAGGAACCTCCGTAGCAGCACGGACTTTATATTTGCTGACCTAGGGCTGGGCAAAGAGTAGGAGCTCAAAAGATATTAAAGACTAGAATGGGTTAGGAAGAAATGAGATAGGTTGAAATGGGATGGAATGGAACATAGTAACGTTTATACAGCATCTTGGAGACAGGATGCTCCTAGGAGCAATAGCTAGTGGCATAGGGATACAGAAGAAATAACGATAGCTAATATTCATTGAGCGTTTTTTATGAACCTTCACTTGGCTAAGCATTTGACCTACATGTATTATGTAATCTTCACAACTTTTTAGTGCGGTAACATTATTATCCCCCTTCCACAGGAAGGTGAAAATGACTTGCCTGAGGTCACATAGCTATCACATTGCTGAATGGGGCTCCAGCCCAGATTCATCTGCCCCCAGAGTCGGTGCTCATAACACCACCTGGTCAAGATGAAAGAGGGGCTTGGTGAGGGTTGTAAACCATGAGTTCCATCAGATAGTGACCTCTAGGAGAGGAAGAGGGCCTCTAGCAGAAGTTAGCCTGAGTCACTGGCTCTCCCAGCCTTCCTGAGAAGACAGTGATGCAATTAACGGTGATTTTTTTCCTCCAGCTGGCAAAAACACTGTTTTTTGTTTGATTCCAGAAGCAGCTGGCAGAATTCATGTATTACTCACGATGGAATTACACTCTGCTGATGGTTTATGTACTCTAGAGTCAGGCAGTGGTCAGGGCTGTGTCTAGGACTGTTGTGAGATTACTACAGGCCTCTGAATATGGCTGAGCTTCTGCAGCTGTTGTGTGTTTCTGGCTCCAGTTCCACACCTCTTGGCAGATGGTCTGTGTGAAAAGGTCTGCTGACTCTGGGTGTGAGATACACAGGGTGAAGGGGGCTGGGAGAACCAAGCAGCACAAAACCAGCCCATGCTGCCGTTTAAGCACTTGTAAGCAAAAGAAAGGAATTTAGAGATGAGTGATTTGGAGGACCTTCAGAAGGTCACTCCTTTGAGCCCTTCTGCTAGTGGAGAATGGCTGATGCTGAGCCAGTTTATCAAGTCAACCCTAACCCTTCCATGGCTACTCCGGTGGCAAACACCCCAAATATCCTCCATCACCCATGGATGGTGATGGGTGGATGGATAAAATTAGTAACAATCTTAATATTTACCTAATGTTTAAGTATTGTTCTAAATGGTTTACATGAACTAATTCATTTAATCCCCACCACCACCCCACCACCCCCGCCAAAAAAATCCCAAGAGGTAAGTGCTATTATGATGCTTATTTTACAGGTTAAGTCAAGTAACTTGCACCACAGCACAAAGCTAGTAGCGGCTATAGTAGATCGAATTGTTGGCCCCAACTCTTCAGCCCTCTTTGTATTGAACCCTTGCTTTGGCCTCATCATGGGCAGAGTGTAGTTCCTGAACCTTGACTTTGGGAATGACAGTGTGTTGGTTCACAGCCTAGGCCTTAAGAAGACTCACTTGCTGTTTTGTTTCTAATGGTGATGTGTTTCTAACATCACCATTAGAACAACATCCCCTGGGCTGATCCTAGAAGGATGAGATACATGTGAGCAGAGTCACCCAGACAACCCACACACGTGCAGCAAGAAGCAGAGCTGCACCAGCTGCTGCAATCTGAAGCAGAACCTCAGAGCTGTGCTCAACACAGATGAGGCGAGCCGCGAATCACAAAAAGACTTATGAGGGATAATAAATGTTGGTTGAGCCACTGGGTTCTGGGAGTAGTTTGTTACACAGCAATAGCTAACCAATTCAATGATAAAACTGGAATGCAAGCCCAGGCAGTCTGATCAGACAGTACATGCATTAAGCTCTAATTTATATTGCCTTCCACACTCTCTGTTAAAGTGAAGAGACAGCCTCTAATGAGCTGAGTGAGCTTGAGCAAAGTGCTGAACTCCCTGGGCCTCAGTGTCGGCATCTATAAAATGAGCAGGTTGAATCAAACCAGCATTTCTTAAGGTATCAAACATTAGCTCCACATGATACTCAAAAAAAGGGGGGGGGGATTCAGTGATTCTCCTGGAATTAGTATTATGCGAAGACAATTCAGTAACACTGGACTAGATCATCTTTTGAGTCTTTGAGCATTCTAATATACCTCATTCCAGGTAACAGTGTGTGGCACCTCCATGTACCTCCATTACCATGTATTTGTGAAATTAAAATAATTATCTAATTCAGGCAACTTGGGGACAACATCCATGGGAAGGAGAGAATGTCGGTGATGGAAGAGGTTTTTCTCTACTTCCTTCAAACCTCAGCATATTTTCCTAGCACCTTGAACCAACAATGGCAGAGAAGACCTCACCCCTTCTCCTACCAAATCACCCTAGAATCAGGCTTACAGAAAAGCACATGGAAACAGGAAGCTGCCGTGACATGGGACATCTCTCAGAAAGGAATCTATGCTTACTTACTCCACTTTCTCACCTCGTCCTTACTCTTCAACCCAAGCCCTGCCACCCACTGAAAATGCCTTGCAACAATAATTGTCAAATTCTCTAGTCTCTCTCCTTACGCTGGCTCCTGCCTCTGTAAATTTTTACGTAGTTGAAACTCCCTCCTCCTTTGGCTTATCTCTTTGAATGCCTTCAGTTTCCTCTTCCTCCACCCACATCACCCCTTGACAGAGGTGTTCCCAGAACCACCCTCTCTCCTCTTCTTGGGCAATGCCATTCCCTCACACAGCTTCATCCTATATCCTGACAACTCCCATAACTGACTCTGGCCCTGCCCACTCAGCCAACCTCAAACCAAGTTACCTTCTTCCCAGCCCACCTCCCTAGCTTTATTCCCTGTACCCTAGAGGGTAGCCACATAGAACCACTGCACAAACATTTCTTAAACTTTTTATTCCTCATTTTCCATGCTTTTTCCTCTGCCCAGAATAACTTTCCTCCTCACTTCCACTCCTGCTTTTCCACAAAGTGTAATTCTGCTCATCCTTCTCAAATGTCACCCTCTTAGTGAGACCCCTGTTCTCTTCCAGAATGACTCCCTCCAGCCTCGATGCTTCCAACATGCACTCTCTGCCTCTAACAAAGCAGAGCTTCTCACCCACCAGACTAAAAGGCACCTGAAGTCAGAGCCCTCTCTTAATCATGCTTGTAACTCTAATGCCCAGCAGATTCCCAGAACACAGAAAGAGCTCAGTAAATGTTAGCTTGAATGAATGCATATAACTGACCTATCCATTCCTCTACTTTGGGCATTGCCTACTATTTTGCTGGCTGACTACTGGGCCTTTTTTGAGGAACACTCAGTATGCCCAACATGTAAACTAGGTCTTGTCTGTAATTTATTAATAAATGTCCACTTTCCAGGTTTCCTGAGAGGAGCAATACTAGAGTCCAAGACAGTCTTTTGAGACAGGTTGATCACCAAGAGACTCTCTTCCACTTAGTCCATGTCACTAGGATAGTATTAATTATGTGCCCAAATTACTTTTCTATTTTTTATTTGAACACACACACACAAAACAGAGTTCTAAAAAGGACTGGCTCTCTCATTCAGTTAGAGCGGTGTCCCTTAAACTGCACTGATGAATACATCATTTTCATGATTCTTGCTGAGTCTACAGGAGACTTGTACAATTATTCTATTAACCATTCTCTTTAAATTAACTCATCTATTTTTTTCCTTAGCCTCAAATAATGCCAAAATACTCATTAAATTACATGATTGATATGATACATACACACATACATCTATATATACAAATAATTTTTATAATTAAAAATGTTCTTCCAAGCACCACATTAAATCATCTGTCAGGCCAGCAATAGTATATGTAGCACACTTAGGAAAGCACTAGGTCAGAACATTTAATCCAATGCAAAACTATTTATTAAAACATTTCTCTTACTGATATGTAAAACACAGACCATAGCTTAGTGGGCAAACCATCAAGTAAACTGTAAATTGTAATTTAATATTCTAAGTACTATGGCAGAGACAAGCACAAGGGTGCCTGTATCCAATACCTCTTGGGCACCAATGCAAATGTTCCCCATTCCAGGTCTTGCTTCAGCTACTTCTGCAGCCACAGCTGAGCAGACCTCCACAAGCTTTGAACAGGTGTAATATCAAAGTAGCTCACACAGAGCCCATGGGAGGATATCTCACTTCCTCCCTTGGGACTTTCTCTGGCACAACAGCATAGGACCCCAGCAGTAGCTTATCAGCTTCTTGCATCTATATGACCCTTGAATAAAGGGGAGGAGAGCAATGGATGAATGTCCTTGAGTCTCATTTCATAAGGCTCCTCAAAAGGTCTGGAGCACCAGGCATTTGAGGCAGTGGCCAACGTGATAACACATGCTTGTTCACTTCCATTCCACTAGTCCCTTACTCTTGCTCCCTGGGATCACCTTCCAATAATCTACCTACACATATGCCTTTGCCTCAGACCATGGGTTTTTTGTTTGTTTGTTTGTTTGTTTTGGTGGAATTCAGGCTAAGGCAGGGACCTAATCCATGCAAGAAGGTTAGGGAAGACTTCTTAGAAGAAATGACACTTGATATAAATCTCAAAGCATGAATAAGTCAGGTGAAGAAAAGAAAGTGAAGAGGATATTCTGGACAGAAGGGACAGTGTACACAAAGGCCTGGATGCTTGACGGTGTAGTTTTAGAAACTGAAAAGATCCTGGAATGACTGGAACACACCTCCAGTGTAGCCTGAGGGACTAAGAATCACAAGAGCCTGGTGAGGTAGGCAAGACTGGCTCCTGAAAAGTTGCTGACCACAACCAACTACCACTGCCACCCTGCTCTTTGCTTCTGGAGTGGTAGCAATGAATAGCAAAATAGGTGGGTATTTAAATCAACTCTGGTAGATTAGAAAGTGCTTTCCAGATTCAAGAGGTGCTGGACACAAAGAGGAATTGAGACTAAGAGGAGAAAGAATTAAAGGCAAGATGGTGGTGAAATAGGGGCAGAGCTATGATCACGCACACATGCACATACACACATGCACTCCAGGATGGGTCCAAAAATTCAATAATGGGCTTGGTCTTAAGTGAACCACACTGCACTGGGAATTGACAATGCCACAGAAAATTTTCAAGGACTAGGAGTTAATAGGTTTGGAATAAATGAGGTGGGAACAATCTAGGGCAAAGCATCCTAGAGCCTCTGTTTAGTCAAGACCTGAGAAAACAGGAAATTGGGGGCTGGCAGGAGAAAAGTCGGGAGCACCATCCTGCCAGCTGGTAGGGCCATGGGAAGGAATTCCCTCACCTGCACTCCAGATTTTTAGCATAAACCCAAGAACGCACAGCTCTAAGTTTTTCTCTCTTTGTCCCTGAGACAAAGCCAGGCTTAGGGTACCAATGCTGAGTTATCCCAAGGGAAGCCAGGGAGCTCCATCTGGCATAGAATAGAAGTTGCCTGCCCTCATGGATGGAGATGTGCTTTGAAAAGATTGGCATAAAGTGACATAAGATCCTCCAGCTTTGTTTAGAAGTAAACAATTCAAGAACATCTGATTTTTATTGAGTGCTCATCATGTACCCACACCATACTAAGTAATTTTAAGTAGTATCTTTTAAAATCTTCCCCTAGGGCTTTCCTGGTGGCACAGTGGTTGAGGGTCTGCCTGCTAATGCAGGGGACACGGGTTCGAGCCCTGGTCTGGGAGGATCCCACATGCCGTGGAGCAGCTAGGCCCGTGAGCCACAACTACTAAGCCTGCGCGTCTGGAGCCTGTGCTCCGCAACAAGAGAGGCCGCGATAGTGAGGCCCGCGCACCGCGATGAAGAGTGGACCCCACTCGCCACAACTAGAGAAAGCCCTCGCACAGAAACGAAGACCCAACACAGCAAAAATAAATAAGTTAATGAATAAACTCTTACCCCCAATGTCTTCTTAAAAAAAAAAATCTTCCCCTAAAACTACACAAATAAGTACTGTTATCAGTCTCGTTTTCTGGAAACCAGCCTGAGGTGACCATGAAACACTAGTTGGAGCACAGTGAAGTGTTTGAAAGGGCCCAGGATTTGGGTTCAGGTCATTCTCAGTTTAACTCTTTTTTTTTAAATTAATAAATTAATTAACTTTTTTTGGCTGCGTTGGGTCTTCGTTGCTGTGTGTGGGCTTTCTCTAGTTGCAGCGAGCTAGGGCTACCCTTCGTTGTGGTGCACAGCCTTCTCATTGCGGTGGCTTCTCTTGTTGTGGAGCATGGGCTCTAGGCGCACAGGCTTCAGTAGTTGTGGCTTTCAGGCTCTAGAGCGCAGGCTCAGTAGTTGTGTCACACGGGCTTAGTTGCTCCACGGCATGTGGAATCTTCCCAGACCAGGGCTCGAACCCGTGTCTCCTCCATTGGCAGGTGGATTCTTAACCACTGTGCCACCAGGGAAGCCCTCAATTTAATTCTTGCCGTCATCATTCCTACGGAGATCGTGTGGTCACTGAGGACTATTCATTTTCAAGAGACAGAAAACAACTCAAAATAGCACAAGCAAATAAAGGCAACTGGCTCCCATAACTGGAAGGGGCAGGGATGGGTCTCCGATCTAAAAACATTGGATCCAGGGCTCAGATAATTTCAGAGTGCCTGTCTGGGTTCTGTTCTCTCTGTCTCTGTCATCATTCTCTCCTATCAAAGACTAGCTTCCAGTGCCAAGGGAAGCTGGCAGCTCCAGGTAAACAGTGTCCTCACTGAAGAAAGAGAGCATCTTGCTCATAAATTCCCAGAGAAGAGTCTATGTGGCCCTATTGAGTCATGCACCCTCCATCTGAACCAACTGCTCTCTTCAGATGGACAGTACACTCTGATCAGTGATTGGCAGTCCCATCAATGGAGGGAAAGCATGGTGGCTTTTGAAAAATAGGAATGTTAGGCAGTCCCAAATAATGAATGTCCACAACATTTTAACCTTAGTCAAGTCACAACCTTTGTGAGCCTCAGTTTCACCATCTATTTTTAAAACAAAACAAAACAAATAATAATACCTATTGTGTGAGATTGTTGTGAGATATTAAAAATCATATTAGGACTTCCCTGGCAGTCCAGTGGTCAAGGCTCCATGCTTCCACTGCAGGGGGCACAGTTTCGATCCCTGGTTGGGGAACTAAGATCCCGCACGCTGCGCAGTGCGGCCAAAAATAATAACAAAAATAAAAATAAAATAAAGAAGAAGAATTTTGAAAAATCATATTAAACACTTGGCACATAGCGACATTCAGAAGATGGTAGCCATTTTTGTTATTCCTGGTACTATTATTGTCTTGCGGTTGTTTTTGACACAGGGATCAGAATTCGAAGCCCATCCCAGATTCCCAGATGTCTAAAGCACTCCTGTCCCCAGGGTGGAGTCCCCTTTGGCTCTGGAGCCAGACGCCTTGCACAACCCAGGCCCTGTGTGCCAAGGTTAAGTTGGTTCACCATCTGACGGCCGCCACGGAGCAGCGAGTGCCTTCCCAGCCCCGGCAATGTCAATACTGCCTTCCTGACTCCGCCTATTGTATCTGGAGGAAAGTGGCCGAGCATTGTCTTCCAGCGCTCCCCCCAGGAAGCATGATATCACCCTCTAACAAAAGCGGGAAAGCTGACAGATCTGCTGAGATGGGTGTGACCACCACACACACCTCACTGGTCAAGCCCTGGGCAGGCAGAGCAAACAGCAGCCGCCCACATGCCCCTCAGCTGGCTGCCTAATGGGCTCCTTTTGCTCATCTTTAGGTTTTCTCCCTCTCTTTGTTACGTACGTGCGTGCGTACCATGTTAGACATGGCACCACTAGGCAGTGGGAACGCACTCCCTCTAATCAACAGATGTGTTGAAAAGAGTGAGGACTCTGCCCATCTGGCAGATCCATGTCTCCACACCTGCCCCTGCAGCCTTCGGGAAGAAACACAGGGAGAAGGATGGTCAGAGTCCCGAAGGGACAAAAGGAGGCAGTGGGGGAAGGATGTAGAGGAAAGCAGACAAGGCTCAATCTAAAAAACATTCTGCACGTGTGATACGAGTTGAGGAATAGTCTGGCTAGACCGGTGGGAATTGGGTTATCAGTTTAAAATTCCAGAAATAAGGGAGGCAACTTTAGACATTGCCTTTCTTGAAGGCTGGGAGTGATGCTAGCTGATCTTCTGATATCCTTCCAGCTCTGGCACGGTAATGCTGTCAGTGCAGCTGGCTCTCTGTAAAATAACCCACCTGCAGTCTGGTGCCCCCATGCCAAGCCCAGAGGCTGTCACTCTGCTGTCCTCATCTTACTGTCCCCTTCTTTAAACTTTCTCCTTCCTTAGCTACCACAACACCAATTCTCTGAAATCTCTGGGAAGGAATCTGATTGGGTTTGCCTCCCCTGGCAACTCCCTGACTGCTTCTTCATAGAACCCTTGGCTATCTGCTCTTTCTCTTCCTTTCACATAAATCTTGGTATATAACCCATGTCTTCGCTTACCATAAACAAAGATTTCTACGTTTCAATCCCTTGCCCGACCCTCTTGTTCTAAGCTTCAGACCCAGAGAGCCAAATTTTGCTAAATATCCACCTTTAACATGGAAATTCAAAATCAACATGTACAAAATAATTATTTGCTTCATGCCAGCCTGTCATCAAGCAGCTCCTTCTGCCATGTTTCCCAACACAGAGAATGGCAGCACCGTTACCCAAACCAGAAGCCGGGAGCAATGCTTATTCACCCCACTTCCCACAACCTCCAATATATAACCAATTACCAGTCCCTACAGTTTCACCTCCTAACACTTTCAAACACCTTCTTCATCTAAGCCTCCCTGCCTGGAGTGTTGGGAAGCCAAATGGGTCCAGGCCTAAGTCTCTGCTATGTCAATACATAGTTCACACTATTATCAGAGTGAATTTTCCAAGACATAAATCAGATATGATAGAACAAACACCATACTAAATTTCCATGTGTACAGAAAGAGGTACAAATGACTTAAAATGTCCTATGAGGCCCTTCCTGATCTGAACCCAACCTTAATTCACCACCTCCTCCCTACATTCCAGACTTACTCAACTTCCCTGAGCTTGCCCAGCTATTTCACACCACCTGCTCCTCTGATGGGAAGTTCTTTCTTCTCTTTTCCTTTTTATCTACTTAGTTTTAAAATCATTTGGCTATGAGTAACTCATAACTACACTAGCCATAATTTTTGGCAATATTCATTATTATTTAGGAGTTCTTGCAAAGTGAGGAAAATCTATCCTACAGATTATTTTCAATATAAATTTTATTCATACTAAATTTAGCAATTAATGAAGTTGACATTATATGTTTTTAGCCATTTATGTTTAATTTGGATTTTAAAGTTGCTTTTATTATTGAAGCCAATAAACATTTTTATAGCTCTTGAAAAGCTAGATTTTGATATACCCCTACTACATTATTTATCATAGCATCTTACAATTTATATGCCTATAGTCATCCTTCCTACTAAGATGTGAGTTTAGCAAGGGGAAAAGTAATTCATCCTTTTTTTCATTCCTAGTATCCAGTACAGTACTTGGTGCAAAGTAAGTCCTCAGTATGTCTTCATTGATTGAAATGATAATTAAGTGAGTGAATGAATGAATGAAAGGTGGGCAATAACTCAATAAATGTCTATTGAATAAAAGTATGTGTATCTTTAAAGTAATATTCAACAATCATACAATACCTAATATTATGTAAAATCTTGTTAAACCCACTTTCGTGAGTATATCTTTTATGTTTCACACCTAAGGGAAAAAAGGGATTTTCTTTTGACCTTATTTACACCAAATATTTAACATAAGCCAACCTTTTAAGATATGAGTGAATACTACTTGCAATATATATGAAATTGATTATTATTGTTATCCTTTCAATGTTTAAAAGCCCTTTGTACAACAACAAACAATTTCCCTCTTTTTTTCAGGTCTGCCATGGTATACCAAAAGTTTCTTACTATGGCATATTAAACTCCATGCACTAAAGAGAATAAGAAGTAAATAGTATCTGTTGTCAACAATGTTAGAGGTTAACTGGGCTAATCTATGTGTCTAAAGCTCAAAGGCACAGCCTGTGTGGGAAGGGAACTCAGAATTAGGGGAAGAACACGAGGAAGAGTTGGCCTAGGCAAACTAAGTTGAATTTTGTTTGCAGACTGAACATGGTGGATGTCATTTCCAAATGGATAGAACAGCATGAACAAGAGCCAAGGGGAAAGTATGCATAGATGGTGGAGATGGGCCTGGTTGAAGTAGAAGAGCCATGAGCAGGGATAGGTGAGGGAAAGCACTAGAGAGTAGGCCAAGTGTTCTGGCTTGTCAAGTGGGGAGAGATCAGCACAAAATTTGAGAAACTGGCTTATGATGAAGTCTTTTAGGAGAATGCTTCTATGAGTCGTAAGTGACTCCCCTACACCTGGAAAAGATTAGACTGGTCTTGAATGAGCCCAATGGTCCTCAGAGCAACACTCCTCTTTTGATTACACTAGCTTCACTTACTAAGAGAGTTCTTACTGGCTGAGTACTTTACATGCATTATCACACTTGATGCTTATAACAACTCTGGGAAAAAAGTATTCTCAAATGTAAAAGATGAGAAAACTGTGCTTTAGAACAATCAAATAACTGGCCCATGGTCATCCAATTTGAGCTTAATCCCAGGTGTGTGACTTCACAATCCATACTCTTAATTCCTTCTCCTGCCTTCTTGATGAGATCCACCTCAGCCTCGTAAAGCAGTGTTCAAAAGTGAGTCATAATAGCACAAGTGCATGTGGTTTTTCTTCTCCTAAGGCATGTTAACTGAGTTACAATTCAGCATAAAGTGACCATATCTGGGTCCACATTCAGAAAACAAACTCAGTTTGATTTCAGTGGGCAAAGATCTTGGAGGCTCTTCTGACCTTTATCTACCTGCTAAGTGGTCGGTGAGGAGCCACAGGTAGTGAAATGAAAAGGATTTTCTTTTCACATTCCTAAAGACTATCGTTCACCCAACCCATGCCCGAACCCTCTCCAGTGTGGGAACTCACTCCCCAGGGGGATAGTGATCCAGTTTTTATTCCATCAACAAAGCCAAACTCTGTCTTTTGTGCAACTCCCTCCACCCCTGGATCCTAGACCTGACAAAATACAGTGTCAATCTATGGTGTCTGCTATGTGGAAACCCATGAAAATGCTGCTCCTTCATCTCTTCTCTCCTGACTAAATGTTCCCATATGACAAAGTTTCTAAAGCACTTACCTTCCCATTTGCCTACTATGTTTGCTGTCAAATTTTTCAGTGTCTTCAGTGTTTAATGGATGTGCTTTGAGCAGCAGATTGAAGTGATTACCACCTCTAATTCTGACCTTATATTTCTACTATGCAAACGGTTACAGCTTATGTGTTACCTTTTTAGCAAATAAAGCACGTGTTGGCGCCTATAAATTGGCTCCTTGCAATTCATCAAATTTTGTGTATCACCAAAACTTGGATGTCATTCACTAGAACTCTCAGCAAACCAGGTCTCTCTCACATTGAACATACGTCATCTATTTATTGAATCCAAATGCATAACTTGACATTTATCTATTTTGACATTTATCTATTTATCTTTTGGGTTTGGTTCACCCTTCCAGCCTAGACAAATCTATTTGAATCCTGATTCTGTGCTCTTACCAATAAGCCATCTACAGGGAATAAGCTGGTGACACAATCACACACATATCTTTTTAGGAATAGAGCTCCAGGAGATGAATTGATAATGTCAGAAAAAACTGGACCCCACCCATCTGAATCCCCCAGAGGATATAGTGTAGTCTTCTGAGATGAACTTAGAAGAGTTCTTCCCTCCTGAAGAGATGTCTTAGAAGGACTAGACTCTTGAAGGAAGTTCTCCCAGGGTAAGGCTGAAAGGGAAATGCTGAGAGCTCCCAGCAAAAACAATGTTTAGGAGGGAGCATCTGTGAAGAGAGCAAAACTCCTCCTTCTGAGAATAATTCCCAGGTGTGTCTCTGTTCCCAGCTTCTACGCCTCCACCCTTGATTACTCAGACTTGATAATAGCCTTCTAAGACCAACCCTAATCAGGAGGTTCCATCTGGGACCACTTCCCTGACCTTATAACTGAATTTCCTCTGCCACTCCAGACAAGATATTCACTATCTCTGAACCCAGGTTGTTACTTAAAATGTCAAATGAGACAGGAAAGAGGCATGAAGGCATGCTACGAGATGCTTCCCATTGGATCAGTGTGTGATCACAAAGGACATATTATGATAAAGCAGAAAGAGTGATTAGTTTTATTTTGTTTTTCTCTTTGGGAGAGCAACCTGGTTTGGTGAGAATGGGAGAGTAGGGAAAATCTAGTATGTTTCTTAGAACTTGTTTCTTAGCTGGTATTGGCCATGATCTGCTATTGGGAGGGGAATCTACCAGAATCTAGGTGGATTTGAGGGAAGACTTCTAAAAACTACATACCTCCTCCAACCCTTTTATGGGTTAGCATCTACCACCCAGAGTCACCTTCACTGAGGCAAATGTGATATTTTTTTCAGTTCTATTTGTTCAGAAAAAAGGAATGACGAACAACCCACTAGACTAGAGAGAGAAATCCATAAGTCATGAGCCCCTTGCTCCATTACTGTAGTCTACCAGTGGAGTTTAGTTTGAAGAATGGGATCCTATGCCTGTAGACATAATCATGCCAGGTTCTTGTTGTTGCAATTATCAGGCCTTCAGTATTCATATTCACGGAGGCTTAGATGGAAAATCTAAGTTAGGATTTAGCACAACAGACCTACTCCAGAAACCAACCTTGCCAGTGTTACCCTTCCTTTCAACAAGAGCATGAAACCCCTCTCTTAGGGCTTCACCCTGCTTAAGTTAGTGTTGTGCTTTTGGTTTATACACAGAGTAACTATTTTGCCACATAACTTTTTTGTTTGATTTTATGACATCTTTTCTAAGCCTATATTGCAAAGTGCCATAACATGGTCACTATGGGGAAAAAAGATGAATTAGAACAGAGTGTGTGTGTCTCTGTGTGTGTATATTATTTAACCTAAAAAGTATCTCAGAGCAGCTGTGGACCCCTGGGCTTTGCATGACTATAATCCCTGATGTAGAAGCAGTTCCAGATTTCATGTTACTGATAAATGTCACACAGAAAAAAAGCAAACTGAAAATGGAATTATGATAACTATTTGGCTTAAAGATGCATATTGTTGGAGAAATCAACATTATTTCTACGTGAATATAAAACATTTCTACATAAATATTGAAACTATCTCAGATAATCTTTCATTTTCAGCAGTTTACACATTCTTAGTCTTAAAATATTATTAAATCCTCAATTGATCACTGAAAACAAACTGAAGAGCTATAAACAAACATGGAATTCTGTTATCTTATTGGATTAATTTTTTGACTATTTAATAATATAATATTGCAAACATGAAAAATATAAAATAATTAGCAGATACTTATGTATACTTGGATCAAATTCTACTAATATAATATAGCCCACACCATTAAGTTCAGTAAATTTTCCCAAATTCATTTCCTATATCGATTCTATTTTCATTACAATAATTCAAATGCTTTCAAACTGAAGGGAAGAGATTGATGGCCATTATAGTTGTTATTTGTATTTCGTGATTTGATACCACTTTCATAGGTATCCCATAGGGTGAGTGAACTATAAGCCATGCCGCCATCTAGAGAATCTGAACAACAGACAACCTAAATCTAAAAACATTCAAGCCAACCATTCCTTAAACCCACAATAGGTTTTCTTACTCTCCTGTGCCCAGTGATATGGGTAACTGCCTAAACTTTCATTTCATTGGGCCAATAAAGACTTTACAAATTACTATGTGCCAAATATTTTTTAAATAAAACAAAAATTATATAGCCTTAATCTCCCTGACCCCAACTATAAGATAAAAACCAAAAAGCCTAGCGTTTGACTGCTTTGATTAAAATAGGATACAAATATGAAATCTTTATAGAAAAGCATTTTTGTTCTCATTTAAAAATGACAATCTGTACAATGCCTTAAGTGGGTCCGAATCATTTTCAGCATGAATTTGATTTTTTTTTTAATGACTGAAGATTTTCTTTGAAGCAGGTAAAGCCAGGTTTCTTCTTTTTCTATAGAGTAAGGAAACAATCTAGAATGAGGAACAGTAAAATAATGCACTATGGTAAGCGTGTCTCTTCAAATAAAGTGACCTAATCAGTCCTCACAGAGTCTATGCTAACACAGCGGGCAATAATCCAGAAGAGAAACTCTAGAAAAATCAGCTCATACCACAAGGACTTTCCATGTCAATCCTTACATATATTAAACGGAGACTCATGGAGAAACAGTCCCTGTGCCTCAGCTGCCCCTTGTTAACCAGCACTAAGCATTGGTGAGAGAGCCCAGAATCACTAACTCTGTTAAAAATATTTTTTTAAAGATAATAAAGCCAAACCTTACCAGAAAGGAGCAAGCTGACTCCATAGAGAACTAAGCCGGCTAAAGAATCCATGCTTCCCCAAATCTCTCCATCCAGTTTCCACAGATGTGCATGAGGTCCCAAGGATCCTTTCAAACACCCTGAGGTTTGTGACTTTCCATTCGCATGTCCTACTAGGTCTTGTTTACAAGTCAGAGGCAAGAAGGAACAGCACAGAAGTGGGCTGTAACAGTCTCATTTCTGTCTGAGCACAGGGAGTTTTAAGTTCCTTTTTCCTGTTTCCTTTGTAGATTAGGATGGGAAAAGCTGTATCTTAAAGGCATTTGGTATCAGCAAGGCTGGGGGCACTGTAAGCCCTATCCATCTTGCAATTCATCAAAACACTTATCTTTTGCAGTTGCTTCTGCTGCTGCTTTTGCTGCTGTTGGAGGGATAGAGGAATTTTAGTTGGAAGTGTGGGTCCTGGTCAGCACTTTCAGAAACAATAGGGGTATCCTCTCCTAGGCGGGAAACTGAGAATAACAAGCCCTCCACCTATGTATGGTATGCGCTGATGACTGGCCCTTCTCAGCCCTCTAACAGCTCTCCCGGGTCTACTTGGGAGCCCTGACAGAAGGGGCTTTTGGGTGTGGGGAGCAGTTTTGGCTTTTGTTTTCTTGTTTTAACCCACATGGTTTGAATTGGGAAGAGAAGTTTTCGTGATGAGAGAACACAACCCCTAAAAACAATTAATTTGGGTAATTAACAGTGAGGTCAATGCTCACAGTGGCCACAGAGACCAGAGTCCAAAATTGTTAGCCTGTTTTCTTACACACAGATGGCTTATCTTTTGGCCAAGAGCCCAAAGATATCCATGCTACTGGCCATCGCGTTAATTTTTTATTAACAATTCATCTGAAGATGATCTAATTTCTTAAAGAATTGGCAGAGAAGGGTTTTAGTAATACTAAGAGGGATTTCGTGGTTACTGGCCAACTTACTTTCAGAAGAAAATTGTATCCAAAATTTAAAAAATAATAACCTGTGTAAAAACCAAATACTATAAGTGATTAGATTGGGATAAAAATATTATTCATAAGAGCAGAGAGAGTACACAGGCCAAAAGGAAAATAACCACTGGGGTAACCATACCTACAATGAGATCAGAGACCCTAAATTTATCCAGATGACAATTTCACCAAAATACGAATTCTGACCTTAGCATAGAGAGCTGATACCTCAGTCATCACCTCACCTTCATGCCGGAGGAAAGAGTTGTGTGATCCTTTTTCCTACTCACCACAGGAAAAGGCAGATGCTGCTAGTGTTGCCTGATTTCTGTCCCAGGTTTTATCAATCAGTGATGATCTCAAGAACCAATTGATGTTTCCAGGCAACTGAGGTAGAAAAGCTCAGGCTGTGTTTTCATGCAGACCTGGGTTCAAATACTGGCTCAGCCATGTGTGGTCTGAGACAAGTTACTGAAACTGTGAGTCTCAGTTTCAACAGCTATAAAATGACAATAATCTCTCCATCAAGGGGATTTTTGAGAGGATTAAATGAGGTTTAAAAATCCGTAAAAACGCCTGGCACTGTGTCTAATTCATAGAAGGCTTTCATTAATTGTGTTAACGTATTCACTTCCTTTCGTCTTTCCATTCTGTCTCTGATTTCGGTCCTAAAAGCTTCCTCCAGAATGTCATTCTCTATTCCTATGAGATGGCTTCAAGTTTGGCATCGTAAAGAACCAGACTAGGAGTCAGGGATTCTGGGTTCTAGTTTTAGTTCTGCCATGATCTGCCTGTGAGGCTTTGGACCATTCACTTCCCATCTCTAGGCCATGGCTTCCTCAACTGCAAAGTGAAGGATTTAGACTGGATATGACTAATTTCCCTTCTGATAGTAACACCTCATAGCCTAAAGGACTAAACTGTCCGACTCTCAGCATCTCCAGGTTGATTCCTAGGACCTTTCATCTGGGCAGTTCAAAGAAGACGCTAGCTTTGTATCTCCGTCACTGTGAAAGCCTGAGGGGGTCACCAAAGTGCTCTACTTAAGCACATTGTATCTGGGACTTTGTGAGGTCCACCGGCCCCAGGCTATGTGGAGCATCAGTGGAAGGAAGACCTTGGAAACAAACCAACCCCAGGGCACCTGCCTTCCCAGGCACAGCTTCCCCTGTTTGTGCTTGATGGGCAAACAAGGAAGCCGTCATTGCTCTCGCTGCCTCCTGGTTCTTGTGGGCTGAATGTGTTGCTACCTTGAGTCCTTTCCTGCGCTGCCTGCCTCCGTTATCCACAAAAGCAGTCCAGCTTCATCCTTCCGCATCATCCAGAATGATCTCCTCCTACCCAGAACTGTGAGTCAGGTTCTTCCTCCCTCCATTATCCAGGTTGATTGACTCAATTTCACTCTTCTCTCTGTAATCCAGAAATATTGCTCAGTTTAATTTATTTCTTCACTATCCCAAAGATCTATGTAGCTTAACTTCATCTTCCAGGATCCAGAAATATTATTCCATGTAATCCTTTTCACTGTTACCCAGAATATTGACACCATATAATAAGTACTGCTGGATTTCCTGAGCCTATGATTATACAGCTAGTCAAAAGGCTAAGCAACTTTCATGTGGGAGGTCTGAATCTTTGGCATGTAAATTCCAGGTGTAAAGTGAAGATAACTTGTGGACAAAAGTGTCCAGACATGCTCTGCTCCAGCTTTCTGCCCTATGGATCTTAGAACATGGAGAACCTATTGAGGAACAACAATATGAGCTTCACTACCAAGTGCAAGGCCAATAGGTCAGCAGAGCTGATTGGCAACAGGTTGGGAAGTTGCACAACTGGATGGTATGCCAGGATTTCCAAGGGAAGGGAGAGGCCATTTCCATGTCTGGACAGGACTTTCCCCAATACATAATGTATTAAGGAAATACCACACACTTGGACATGGCCACAACCCTTCTCTACAAAGCTGGCTGTGGCCATCATCAGGGCATCTTCATCCCCTGAAGAGCCTTGTTGGGGACCAGCTGGATCAGCTCTCTATCCTCAGCAGCTCCATCCACCCAGAGATATTGAAAGGCTCTTCCCATTCTTGCCTGATTAACACCTAGTTATCTTCTGGGTCTCAGTTTCAGAAAGGTCTTCCCTGACCTATTCAATCCAAATCAGGTCTTCCTTGTTATTTCATCCCAACACCCTGTACTTTTTTTCCACAGTACTAATCACAATTGGTAATCATATATTTGTGTCTTCATCTTTTTAATGTCTCTTTTCCCCCAGCTGACTGATATCTTCATGAGGCAGGAAACATATCTAATTTATTCACCACTGAATTCCCAGATCTGACCACAGTGCCTGGAAAGTCATAGTATGTCTTGAATAGATACTTAATGAATTAAGAAATGAATAAACAGACTCCCATCGTTACGTATATACTCATACCTTGAAAAGGCTTTGGAGTCAGGCAAACCTAGATTACATGTTATAGCTGTAATTTACTCTCTGTATGACCGGGGCAATTTAATTCACATCTTTGAACCTCAGATTCCCCATCTTTAAAATGGAAGACAATAATGCCTAATTCATGAGATAATATATACATAGTATCTGGCACAAGTACATATTTAATAAAGGCTTTCTATGGGTTTCTTCCCCATCTACAACCACCACACTACCCCTGGATTTTTATATAGAGCTATTTGCAATGAGGAAACAAGGTCCCACACAGGCTAAGTAACTTGATCAGCTGTGGGTAATAGAGGGAGTATCAGAATCCTGGTCTCTTGGCCTCCAATTTTTGCAAAGTTGGCTATTTTTTTCATAGTTCATCTTTAGACCACAATGTGCAAAAAAGTAGATAAAGAGAAATGTAGCAAACATCACAAACACCAACAGGGTATGCCCAGACCTTAGGAAAGTATTTGCAATGAAACTTTGACAGATAATGGAAAAGTGTGATGACACTGATAAATGCAGACATTTATCATTGTGCTTCCGAAATAGTGGTAATAATATCAGGATCTGTGGGCACCCCACTGTCAAGCTCCAGGGAAGTGAAAGGGGTTTCCTTGTTAGTCAAGCTTACTCAGCTTACTTTAATTTGATTTTTCCAGACACACTTATAGCAGCACAAAAAAGAAAAACAAACCAATACACAAGCAAACAAAATATGCAAAGAAACAGGGCACTTGGCTGATATTTCATTTTCTAGTCTCTGCATTTTGTACTTAATATGTGAAAAAAAAATCTACAGAAAACATTGAAAGTCTTTGAGATGAATTAATCAAAATAGCAATGCATAAATTAAAAATGTGAAGAGGTGTGGAAAATAACTTATACAATGTTCCTATAAGCTGGTATCACATGTCTAGAAGTCACTATCACAAATATGTAGCAAGTCTTAGATGCATATCCTTTGGCCCAGAAAATCCACTTTTATGATATAACCCAAGCCCAAATAAAAGATGTGCCCAACATTTATGTATGAGGGCATTACAGAAGTATTGTTGATAATAATCAAAACCTGGAAACAATCTAAATAGCCAACAAAAATGGATTATTAATGTAAATCTTGGTACACAGTAAAATCCCATACAAATGTCAAAATGTTGTGATGGAAGCATACTGACATGGAAAGATGTAAGGATGTTTATGCTGTATTACTGATTGGGAAAAACAACAGTTTGGACAGCATGAAATTTATACACATGCATACATTCTCTCTCTCTCTCTATATATATATATATATACATATATATATATATTATATACTTATATATGTATAAAATATACAACAAAATGTTAAAAGTTACTATTTCTGGGTTATTGAAAAACTGATCATTTTTATTTTCTTTATAATTTCTATAATTTCAACATTATAGAAAATGAATATATATGTACAAATGAAGATGATTGGGGGGAAATCCTTGAGACAGTGGACCCAGGGAAGTAGGATGTACCTTAAAACACTCATTGGCAAATACGGAACAGAATGCAGGTGAACCACAGCCTCCAGGAGGTGAGCAAACAGGGTGGGGTGTTGACTTCTGGCAGTGCAGCACTGGCATTCTGCCTTTTGCAGGGCTGTGGGCACTGAAGCTCCAGAGTCATCACATCTGTCTTCTTAAGGACTTTCGTGAACTTTTTTCATGAAACTACTGCACCTAACAGTGACTAGAAGAAAAGGAAGGGTCATCAACAATTAAGTCCTGGTCTTCAGCCAGAACACCACAGTTAAAGTGGCAACACCCACTCTGGTCTGGAGCGGAGTTGATGGCCATGGAAAATACCTGACCCTCTCTGAACCCCATTTACTCTAAACCTTTTTTTTTTCAGCATCGAAGTGGCAAGCACTGTACTAATTGTTGTAGGAAGAGACACATAGAGAAGATGTGGTCTCTGCTGTTGAAGCTCACAATTATACAATCCCAGCCATCGTGACAATGCATCAAAACAGGAAAAGTTAAATAACAAAATCAGACACTGTGTGGTTAAATATCAAAGGGTGGTACTGGCAGTAAAAGTTGTAGTAGTCTTTGCTTTGGGATCCTTTCAGCCATGAGGCGCCAATTCTCATGGCTTTTTTTTCTTTTTTTTTCTTCTCCTGATATTTCCTTGGCACATATGGCATCTTTCCAGATAGACTATAAGCCCCTTAGGCAGGGGCTCACGTCTTTTAAATTTGTTTAGGTTTGTTTTATGGCCCAGAATATGGTGTATTTGGTGAGTGTTCCATGTGCACTTGAAAAGAATATGTATTCTACTCTTGGTGGTTGGATTATTCCAAAAATTACAGTTAGGTCCAGTTGGTTCATAGAGTTGTTTAGGTCCTCTATATCCCTACTGATTTCTTTTCTACCTGTTATGTCAGTTTCTGAAAGCAGAATGTTAAAGGTTCCAACTATAATTATGGATTTGTACTTATGCTTTAAATTCCATCAATTTTTCTTCACGTATTTTAAAGGTTGTTAGGTTCATTCATATTTAGGATTGTATGTGTCTTTGTAAATTGACTCACTTATCTTTATTTAATTAATATCTATCTCTATCTCTGATAATATTGTTCTGAAGTCTACTTTGATATTGTGGTAATTTTTGAAATTTATCACAGTAGACTTATTCTCTGTTCTTCACAGTTACTTAATCATTCATAGCTCTGCCCTAAAGGGCCATACAGAAGAAGGAAATCTTGAGCTAGGTGCTGAAAGCTAAGGTGTTTACCAGGTGAACCATGACAATGGCATGGAGGAGGGCACGACAGGCATTTCTGACAAATGGACCAGTAGTCTGAGCCAAAACATGAATGTATAAAATACTATACCATGTTAGGGGAAATGTAATGTTGAGCAAGGCTGAAATAGGGCTGAGAAAGGGCTTAGCCTGAGAAAAGGTGCATTAAACAAACTGGGTCCAGGTTTGATATACCCTACTAAGGTCTATAACAAAGGGAAATAGAAGGTTTTTTTTTTTTTTTAAGAATTTTTTAATTTTTATCAAGTTTTAAGCTTTATTGCCAAAGTTGTTCATGGTATTCTTTTTTTTTTTTTAAGTGAGTTTTTTTGTTTTGTTTTGTTTTTTAATTTATTTATTTATTTTTGGCTGTGTTGGGTCTTCGTTTCTGTGAGAGGGCTTTCTCTAGTTCCGGCGAGTGGGGGCCACTCTTCATCACGGTGCACGGGCCTCTCACTGTCGCGGCCTCTCTTGTTGCAGAGAACACGCTCCAGACGTGCAGGCTCAGTAGTTGTGGCTCACGGGCCCAGTTGCTCCGCGGCATGTGGGATCTTCCCAGACTGGGGCTCGAACCCGTGTCCCCTGCATTGGCAGGCAGATTCCCAACCACTGCGCCACCAGGGAAGCCCCGAAATAGAAGGTTTTAAATCAAGGAGTGCTATGACTAAATTTTCATTTTAGGATGGTCACTCTGAGAGCAATAGACATGTTACATTTGCAGAGATTAAAGCCAGGAAAACTCATGATAGATGACTATTGCAGTGTGGTATTTAAAGATCATAAGTCTGAATTAAGGCTATAATTGCATCAGAAGTAGAAAGAGTGACAAGTGTTAAAGTGATAGAAATATTAATTTTAATGACTGTTTGGGGTTGACCGAGAGGGAGGAGACTAGGGTAAGTCCAAGGTTGCTGTTTTGTATGACAATATGAACCTGGTAGTACTCACTGTGAAAGGGCCACGGGACATGAAGCTCTTTTGTGGGGAAATTCAATATAGAACTCTATTATAGATACATGGGCTTGGACAAAAAAGGACAAAAAGTTCAATATAGAATTCTATTATAGATACGTGGGCTTGGATTGGGTATGGGATAGCCAAGTCCAGATAGATTCTTAGTTTGCAGTGGATACATTGGTATGAAACTCATGAGAGAAATCTGAGCATTGCCATGGGGATTAATGAGCTCACCCAGATGGCATGCAGAGCAGCCTGGACCATAAGGAGTAGATGCAGAAAGGAGATGAGTAGAGGAGTGTGAGAGGCAGGGCTCTGAGAGGCAGGAAGAGAGGTTTTGCAATGACTCTAGCAAAATATTGTCGATCTGCCTTACAATTCCTTGTTTCCCTTCTAGGCTAAGAGTT
This sequence comes from Hyperoodon ampullatus, assembly GCF_949752795.1. Lineage (NCBI taxonomy): Eukaryota > Metazoa > Chordata > Mammalia > Artiodactyla > Ziphiidae > Hyperoodon > Hyperoodon ampullatus. The sequence continues at coordinate 51,593,351 of NC_136919.1, forward strand.
CTTCAGAGGCAAGGACCATGTCGTAGTCATCTTTGTATCTCCAGTATTTAGCACAGTGCTTCACTCACAGATACTTAATGAAGTTTTGGTAAATGAATACAGAAGGGCCCATGTTTCAGAGAACAGTTTGACCATTCAAAACAAAACCAGTGCAAATGTCCTTAGAGGGTTGGTGGTAAAGTAGTTACCAAATTGTCTCTGACTCAATCCAGATACACATCATTGAAACCAATTTTTAAGGAGTTGGTAGAAAAGCGGGAAGTATGGGGCTTTAGAATCGCCAACCTAGGACTCAACACAGACCCCACACACTAGCTGTTTCACCTTGGGCTAACTCAGGTCTCTGAAGTTTAGTTTCCTCATCTGCTAAATGGGGGAAGGTAGGGGAGGGGCCTCTCTTTGGAAATAACATTTAATTTGTGTAAAGCATCTAGCATAATGCCTGAAAATGATGATAGGTATCATCATCATCATCAGATATAACCCACACTTTTTACAGGTTTAAAAACATCAACAACCACATGTGACAACTGTAGAAAAAGCTGAACTGGCCTCTACTGGGAAATAAATCTACCATGCTTCACTGTAGAAAACTGTCTGCCCACCTTTCTCTTATACTAGACTTTGGGCTCCCTGAGAACAGGAATCATGTCTTATGTATCTCCAGCAGCTATTTTTACAAAGGTTTATAGAGTTGAAACATGAAATACAGAGCCTTTAAACTCTATTTAGGAGACATTCCAGTTTGGAGAAATTTATTTTGATACCATTATTTGAAAACCAAATAAAGGTAGTTTAACTAGTTCCTACATAAGCAGAAGTTTGTTCAATTCAGTGCCATTAGCACTGATGGGTTAAATGTCCAGGAAAAGGTCCTGAAAAGTCTGTTTTTTGCATATAAGATTTATAATGTCCACATATATGTGTCCACAGATGAAACTGAAGTTACCCACACCAGGCCAGTCAGGAATACAGGCATCTCACTGTAAAATAACTAAATGGTAATTCTTTGACTTCTACAACTGCCTGCAAAACTGCTAGAAACTCAGGCCCAAATCTCTCCCTTTGCTTCCTTGGGGATGAAGTAGTGGGGTCATGAGGCACTCTCTTATGCCTGGCATTGCCCCATGGAAGGCCCCTGCCCTTTGTGACTCATAACTACTCATTGGCTCTGTATTGTGGACTCTTGGCGTGGCCTGCCGTACCCTGCAGGAGCCATCCTGCCAACCTCTCCAGTTTTATAGGAGCTGCCTTCCCCTTGCCCTCTGCACTTGGGTACAATGGCCTCCTCACTGTTCCTGGAACATTCTAAACTCATAGCCCCATAAGCCATTCCCCCCTTGGGGCCTTTATAATAAGTTTTCCCTTTGTCTTGAAAGCTCTTTCTCTTAATCACTTCAGTGAAATGGGAAAGAAATGGAGAAAGAGAACAAAATTAACCTTAGATTGTGTATCATCTCTTCAGTCACACCCACCCACTGAGATAGCAATCATAGTCCTTCTTGTCAGATACAGAAACAAACAAACAAAAATTGTAATGAGGAATTTAACAAAACAACTCAAAATAGAAACTATTTTTTTTTTTAAGTAAGGGGGTCTTTTTTCCCTGCATTTGGCAAAATACACTTTAAGTCAGGGACGTAAGAGTCTGTCTGTGCTATAAATTTCTTGACACCAGAAAGCCCATATTTGAAATGACTTCTGAAACTGGCATTCCAGCATCACATTAAGTTAATAATATTAATTGATGATAATTGTCTATACTTTAACCTGGCTTAAAGGACAGAAAATCCAAAGCAGGAAAAAATCCTGTTTAACCAAAAACTTATTTAATCATGTATATATGTTTAATTTAAAATGTAGATACATATTAATAATACCTACAGACCCATGCACAATCCATGCTATGGTAGATTTAACCAACCTAAACTGTCTATAAGTTGAATACGCAAGGTTCTCCCCAGTACAGCACAGCATATTGTTGAGGACAAGGCTCAAGATCAGAAAAACAAGCATAAAGGACTAAGCCCACCATTTCCTAGTATGTTACACTAGATATTTAAGCCTCTGCTTCCTTATCTGTAACAGCAGTTTGAAAGTACTCCCCTTATGAGGTTGTTATAAAGACTGTATGAGATAATGTATATACAATGCTTAGCACAGTGCCTGGGATAGAGTATGTACAAAATAAATATTACAATTAATATTCTTAAAGCTTTAAGAAGGAAGTTAATAGCCATCATTTATATGAAGCTTGAAATAATGTATCTCAGTGATTAATTTAAAAGATGAAACAATTAATATAAGTAATTGTGCATATAATTTTTAAATGATCATAAGAGAAAAGAACCATCATAAATAATTCAAGTATACTTCTGTTTTCATTATTCCCAAACGTAATGTCTTACTCAAGTGTGGCTTATGCCTTGATTGCCTATTTTAGAAACAAGAAATGTTTGTTAAACCTCCTTCTCCTCAAAACATCAAACAGAAAACTTCAATAGGCAAATAGAATTGAAAATGAATTTCCAGTTTAGAGATGGTGAACTAATCATATGCAGAACTACTCCTCCCTCTCAAAATCATTAAAATAGAGTAAATGAATTCTTCAAGGATATAAAGCCAACCAGCCAAAGAAAATGGGAGAGAAGGCAGAAACCACAAAATTTCAGAAGCTGGAAAACTGTTGAGCCAGAGTACCTGATATAGCAAGCACAGAAATGCTACTGCTTAGCGATTGGTGGAGGGGAAAGTAATATACACTGCAGAACGTCTAAAAGATGGTAAGTTAGTGACTACCTATACCTCTGGAAGTGGGGATAAGGTGGAATTAAGGACTAGTTGAATGTATATTTAAAAGCCAGTTAGACAAAATGAGATCCCACTTCACACACACTAGAGTGGCTATAATGGAAAAGTCAGATAATAACAAGTATTGTCTAGGATGTGGAGAATTGGAACACTTGTACATTGCTGGTGATTATGTAAATGGTGCAGCCATTTTGGAAAACAGGCAGACAGTTCTTTAAAGGGTTAACTACAGAGTTACCATGTGACCCAGCAATTCTACTCCTAAGTATATACCCAAGAGAAATAAAAACATGTCCATATAAAAACCTGTACATGATTATTCATAGCAGCATTATCTATAATAGCCAAAAAGTAGAAACAACCCCAAACCATGAACTGACAAAATGAATAAAATATGATATATCCATACAATGGAATTTTTTGGCAAAAAAAATGAAGTACTGATACATGCTACAACATGCATAGACCTTGAAAACATTATGCTGAATAAAAGCATTGAGTCACAAAATACCACATATTGTATAAATCCTTTTATATGAAATGTCCAGACTAGGCAGATACATAGAAAAATAAAGTAGATTAGTGGTTGTCTAGGTCTGGGGTAGTGGGGGCAGTGGAGGATGAGAGGAATGGTGGGGCAGGTGACTGCTAAGGACTCAGGCTTGTTTATGTGGTGATGAAAACATTCTAAAATTGATGTGGTGCAACGGAATATTACTCAGCCATGAAAATGAAATAATGCCATTTGCAGCAACATGGATGAACCTAGAGATTATCATACTAAGTGAAGTAAGTCAGAAAGATAAAGACGAATACCATATGATATCACTTATATGTGGAATCTAAAATATGACACAAATGAATTTATTTATGAAAGACTCACAGACATAGAAAACAAACTTATGGTTACCAAAGGGGAAAGGGGGTGGGGGAGGGATAAAGTAGGAGTTTGGAATTAGCAGATACAAACTATTATATATAAAATAGATAAACAACAAGCTCCTACTGTATAGTATAGGGAACTATATTCAACATCCTGTAGTAAACCAGGATGGAAGAGAATATGAAAAAAAATATATATGTAACTGAATCACTTTGCTGTATACCAGAAACTAACACAACACTGTAAATCAACTATACTTCAAATAAATAAATAAATGAAATGAAATTGATGTGGTAATGGTTGCACAACTCTGCGAATATAATAAAGACCATTGAATCATACACTTTAAATATGTGAATTGTACAGTACATAGATATCTCAATAAAGCCGTTCCAAAACCCCCCCCCCCAAACCCACACAACAGTTAGATCCTTGATGCATTTCTTCTTGCTCTCCACACAGTGGAGTAAACATACCTTTTCCATCACATAGAAGACTGGGGCAGGGGTGTCAAAGAGGTCTTTTTCTCTGGAGGAGGTATAAAAGAGAGGTTCTCTGGACCATACAGTTGTAGACAGAAGGTAGGATTAAGCTAAAGTTTGAACTGAATTTAGACCTTGGGCTTTCTTCACCCATTGTCTCACAGAAGGCTAGCAAAAGTTTATTCTCCACACAGGAGTTCAGCAGATCTCTGGGAAATCTGACCAGCCCTAGTGAATAAGTCTGAAGATGTTGATATTTCTCCAACGGATATATCAATAGGGCACCTCCAACAAAACCATTCCGCTAGTTTTGCTGCAGAGAGGTGCAACACACTGAACTCATGCTCAGAGCTTCCAGTCAGTTTTTTGATGTTCCACTCTTAAATAGCCAGCCAGGACAAACAGATATTTGCAGAAAGCCTTTAATGTAAAAGTACAGGCCTACAGAAAGGCCAGAAAAAAAGCATCTTGGCAGGAACAGAGACTACTAAGGAAGAAGGAAATGGCAAAATTTTTTTAAAGGATTATATGAATATCAGAAATATATATGGATAAAGATGTGTTATATATATATATATGAATACTACTCAGCCATAAAAAAGAGAGAAATTTTGCCACTTGCAACAACATGGGTGGACTTGGCACGTATTATGCTAAGTGAAATAAGTCAGGCAGACAAAGGCAAATACTGTACAATATCACTTATATGTTGGAATCTAAAAAATATAACAAACTAGTGAATATAACAGAAAAGAAGCAGATTCACAGATACATAGAACAAACTAGTGGTTACCAGTGGGGAGGAGGGGCAGGGGGGCAATATAGGAGTAGGGCATTAAGAGATACAAACTACTATGTATAAAATAAGCTATATGGATATATTGTACAATATGGAGAATATAACCAATATTTTATAATAACTATAAATGGAGTATAACCTTTAAAAATTGTGAATCACTATATTGTACACCTGTAACATTATATTGTACATCAACTATATTTCAATAAAAAAGAAATATATGAAAAGATACTGCATGCATGAAGCAAGAGAAGGATGCTATTTTTTAAACATTCAGATACATCCATACAGTGGAATACTATTAAGTGATAAAAAGGAGGAGCTCTCAAGCCACATAAAGATATGGATGAATCTTAAATGCATAATTACTAAATTAAAAAAGCCAGTCTTAGAAGGCTATATACTATATGGTTCCAATCATATGACATTCTGGAAAGGGCAAAACTATAGAGATAGTTAAAAGATCAGTGGTTTCCAGGGGTTTGGAGAGAGTGATGAATATGTGTAGCACAGGGGATTTTTAGGGCAGTGAAACTATTCCATATGATATAGTAATGGCAGATATATGACATTGTGCATTTGTCAAACCCATAGAACTTTACTGAACCAAGAGTGAACCTTACTGCATGCAAATTTTAAAAAACTGTTTAGAAGGCCAGGGGATCTCAGAATGTATACAGAATGTAACAAAAGAATCGAACTGTATTACAATCGTATGAAACAACCTCACATAAGGAAGTGGGGAAAAAGGAGTCTCCTTACTATTTTTGTCCCAGTATTCCAGACATCTGATCATGGAATTCTATTAATGTATAAAGTTAGAACACTTTTTCAAGGGACATCTCCAAGTAGATACCGAAATACTCTAATAAAAATGACGGGGTAGTTACAATATGTTTCCTCTGACAAAGAAAGAAACCTGCTTTCTTCATAGGGTATCCTTAATTTTTGAGAACAAGTTAAGAAGTCCATTTAAAAAAATTTTTCAGAAAATAGCTGTTGACAAAAAAGAAAGAAAAAAGACATTTAAACCATAACACAGGCCAGGCACTTACATATATGTTATCTTATTCAATTTTCCACAACCTTAAGAAATAGGAATTTCCATTCCCATTTTACAAAGAAACATTACATAAAGTCCTAGATCTCAGAGTATGTAGTAGACTTTCAATGAGTTTACAGGAAGTAAATAAGAGAATGAATAATTTAAGCACAAGTCATGCATGGAAAACAAATAGTTTATTATACCTTGCTAAGGGTGGAAATACATAATGAATTTAAGTATTGTTATTACAGAAATTTCAATTATTGTTTAATTTTCACTGAAATATTCAGATATGGTTTCAGTGAGAGGATGAGACTTGAGTTGGGCTTTGAAGTGTGGCTAGAAAATAGATAACAGACATGGGGAGGAGGACATTTCAGGTGGAGGCAGCTAGAGGAAGTCAGGAACATGGTTGTGGAGAGAGTCAAGTGGATTGAAGCGCTTTCCTAGGAGCCTTTCAACTCTAATTTTTTAAAAAAAAACTACAATAGGGCTTCCCTGGTGGCGCAGTGGTTGAGAGTCCGCCTGTCGATGCAGGGGACACGGGTTCGTGCCCTGGTCCGGGAAGATCCCACATGCCGCGGAGCGGCTGGGCCCGTGAGCCATGGCCGCTGAGCCTGCGCATCCGGAGCCTGTGCACCGCAACGGGAGAGGCCACAACAGTGAGGGGCCCGCGTACCGCAAAAAACAAACAAACAAAAAAAACTACAATATATACAAGCTATGCAATCTATGTCTACTAATTTTATGGCTTTCTTAAAGCTAATATTTAACTTTCTTCAATATGTCAGCAAACATGGAAACATTATCAGATAAATCATTAAGTCAAAAAATGTAAAAACAAGGAGACTGATGCAGATAAGTTGCTAAAATTTTCCAAGACAACACACATGGTAAGTGGCAGAGTTGGGGTATGAACAGACGTTTCTCGTTTCTGAGTTCTATATTCTTTTGACCTACATGGCTTGATTCCTCATTTACAAATGAGGAACTGAAGTCTGGAGAGGTTATATTACATAAAATTTATTAGAGTTAATTCAGTGAGGTTTTCCTGTTCTGATTTCTCTAAAAATACAGATAGAATAACAGAATACAAACTATAAATAGAACACAGTTAATAGGCTCTGTCATACAGAAAAGGCGTCAAAAGCAGAGGAGCAGGTTAGGAAGATAATTTGCTCGATTTGTGATGAATTTGAGTTGTTATTAGATAAGCTTTGGATGTCTAGGCACCCTTCTTAAAAAATCCTCCAAATTATGGGAAGAACCACTTGGAGTTTTGTCAGATCTTGTACACCTGTTTGTATATATGTTTGTTTATTCTAATCCCAAATATTCTTTTTCTCCTCCAGTTATGCAACCAAGTTGTGAATCGTCCCTTTGACAGTTAGGTATTAGGTGTGTGCATTTCCTTGGCTTGATAGTTTAAACTACCCTCTAATCATTATCCTCTTTGAAGATTTAGACTTAAAAGAAGAGATATGTTACTTCTTAGCCACTCCCACTCTGTGAGATATGCCTGGTTGTACCTTCACTCCTTTCTCTTCAGTTCAGTGGAAACCTGATGAAGACCAGGCCTAGAGCTTATCCAAACCTAGAGGTGACGAAGAAAGACCATCCCAACAGTACTGCAAAAGAATATTATATATCCTGCCCCTTTTTGCAGGAACAGAGTAAGAATCTCTCACCTTTTTCATGAACATATCACCCACTTAATATGAGTTAATGTATATATTTTAAAAACTGTAAAATCGACTCTGTTTAGTCCTTTTAAAAGTTGACAAATTTCTCAGTAAAATATATATATTTTCCAGAATGCTCTCATCTTAAGTACAACAATAATTCAAGAAGCAAGAAAACAAAAGTAATAAGAAATTAAGGTAGTATTCTCATTACCTAAGTGTCTCAATGTGTTGAGAAAGCAAGCTAAGAATACTTCGACAAAATTATGTTGAAAACTATATTTTCATGTTTAATGAAACATATTTGTAGGAGTGTTTGATGTATTCTTGAAATAATTTAAATTTTATATATACTTTGTTTCAAATTTCATCTTCATGCTATCTTTTGTCATTAGCTCACTTGACCATGATTAATCAGGCTCTTTTCCTGCTGATATGTAGGAAAGAGGTTTTACAGTTTTAAGTTTTTACCATTTTGACCAGTTTCCTTTTTAGCCAATTTTCATCTTTCTATCATATTTTTAAAGTAAATGTGCAAATTAAGTATATAAATATTTCTTACTTATTATATATTTACTATGCACAGAACTCACATTTCCTCATGGAAATTACTAAAGGAGAAATTTTCAAAATGCTAACTAGCGTCTATTAGTGTTCTTCCCATTAACAGGAACAGTTTGATAAATTTATCAAGATGTTTTTCGTTCCAATAAGTAAATGATGGTACTTTATTCTACTCCCTACAAAGATGCACTATAAATGTAGTGAACTGAGTAATTAACTTTGAACTTCCTGAAGGACTTGATAGCATCATCTAAACTTTCACATGGTAGACTATCTTCTTACCAGAGGAAATTAGTGAAAAATGTTTAAGTGTTATATTTCAGCATTCTGTACACCACGAAACATTTAGCCAAATGAATACAAAGCCACTGAACCTGCAAGAAAAAGTGTGTAACAGCCATACGACCCTGTATTACCAGGATGCTCAGACATCCTGTTTTAGGACAGCACACTTACGGAGGGGAAAGTCACCTATTGATGAAAGTAAACTTGGAAGGATTTCTATTTCAGCACCCTTTCTTCTTCAAGTCTCCTGCTCCCTGCCCCCATCCCCTACCCAACTCGACTTCCCAATTACAGTAATTAAAAAAGGAGGACATAGCCCAATGGAATGCTTCTTTTGTTTGAAACTTCCTTACCAGAAGTTTATTGTTCTTTTTTTAAAAAAAGATGTCACATTTATTGCTACAACACTACTATGTACAAGTGCCATTTTCTGTAAAAGTAACACAAAATGTTTTTACATTTCTTACTGTTGGTAGAAAAGATTTGTCAATATCTATTAAAATTAAAAATAAGCATGTCCTCCAACCTAGCAATCCTTCTCCTGGGAATCTGTCCCAAAGAAATAAACATATCAGTAGATAAAGACATATAAATATGTTTATTGTAGCATAATTTGTAGTGCCAGAAATGGAAAGAAAATGAATGCTCAGCAGTTGGGGGATTGCTGAATACATAACGTTATATCTAAATCATAGAATATTGTGTTGCCATTAAAATATGAATTCACATTATACCCAAGTGAATTGTTCTTCTGGGCATTGCTGGGTGAGAAAAGCAACATGCTTCAGAATATGGTCTCATTTTTTAAATTAATAATCAAAAAACCCTGTATTTGCATAGGTATATAAGTATATTAATGAATAGGTTTGCACAGAATTGTATAAATCAAGAGAAAAAAAATGGATGGATACATATTAGGCTATTAACACGGGCTACTATGGGAATGGGGTGTAAAGAGGCTCAAGAGGGGGGAGAGAGATATTTTTTAAAAACTTCATTATGAAAACATGTATATGATCACATTTATGCATTATCTAAAATGTTATGTATATTTATATAAATGTATCCGTAAAGTAATGGACTTTTAAAAATAAAAAGCTTAGTCAATATTGCTTGAAACTTGCACAAATCTATAATAATTCATCAATGAAAACTAGAAGACAGGAAGTAAATCATCTAAGGCAATTTGTTCTTACAGTGAAAAAGTATTCCTTAGTACATTATAACCAGACTGTAGTCTTAAAATGCCATTAAAAGTTAAAATCTCTGTATTTCCATTATATAACATCTGGGAATATATAATAACTTCCATTTAATAATATTAACTGTTACTATTTATTGAGCACTGTGCAGATGCTTTACTGTATCAGTTCATTTCATCTATATGCTATAAAGAAGACATTGTTTTCCTTATTTTGCAGTTGCTAAAACTGAGAATTAGAGAAGGAAGGTGGCCCTGGGTTACCCTAACAAGTGGCAGACCCAGGATTAAAACCCGAATTTGACTACCTCCAGAACCCATGCTCTTAACCACTATTCTATATGTGTTCCCCATTGTTCTGAACCAGATTTCCTCTGTATTGTAACCCTTTCTTCTCCTGGAAAGGCTGCTGTAGTGATATCCCAAACTTCTTAGCTGATGTAAGTCTGGTTGTAGGGCTTCTATGATATGCAGTAATATCTGGAAAGAAGGAAACCCCATCAAAAAAAATGCTATGATGAATGCTGCTTATCTAGTTTTGTTCACTATGCAACACTTTTTTTTTTTTTTACTATCTAACACTGAGCATAAGTTTCTTAATTCAGAATTTTATGATAATGACAAAAACAATCATCCATTTATCAAAAAATATCTGTTGAGAACCTACCATATAAAAGCATTATTCTAAGCATTATTGAGAATGGGTCCACATTCTATTATATACCCATATATACTACAAACTGTACAGAATTATGGTAAGGTCATTGTTTCATTTTGTTAATAAAAACCTAAGTGTGCACTAGCATTGTTTAAGGCACTGGTGGGTACCACAGTAAAAAAGACAAAGTCCTGTCTGTTATGAAGCTCAAATTCTAGTTGGGTTGGAGTAGGGTGTGGGACGTGGGCGGAATTAATCAAACACTGAAAACATACCATGAAGAGATAAAAACATATGTGCCGGGAAGAGAATTAAACAGGATGATGTAAATAGAGTGTTGCTGGGCGGGAGGAGGGGGGCTGTGTTCAACTGGGTGATCAGAAAAGGCTTCCCCAAGATCATGAAGAACAGATTTGTGGATCAAGGCAAAATGTTTAGCAGTGGGAGGTCACTGGAGGTTTTAAGCAGGGAAGACTGTGAACTAATTTGTGTTTTAAATATATTACTTTAGGGGCTTCCCTGGTGGCGCAGTGGTTGAGAGTCCGCCTGCCGATGCAGGGGAAATGGGTTCGTACCCCGGTCTGGGAAGATCCCACATGCCGCGGAGCGGCTGGGCCCGTGAGCCATGGCCGCTGGGCCTGTGCGTCTGGAGCCTGTGCTCCGCAACGGGAGAGGCCACAACAGTGAGAGGCCCACATACCGCAAAAAAAAAAAAAAAAAAAAAAAAAGAGTCTGCCTGCCAATGCAGGGGACACAGGTTCGAGCCCTGGTCTGGGAAGATCCCCCATGCCATGGAGCAACTAAGCCCATGCGCCACAACTACTGAGTCTGTGCACCACAACAACTGAGACTGCAAGCCACAACTACTGAGCCTGTGTGCCACAACTACTGAAGCCCATGCGCCTAGAGCCTGTGTTCCGCAACAAGAGAAGCCACTGCAGTGAGAAGCCTGCACACCATAAAGAAGAGGAGCCCCCGCTGGCCACAACTAGAGAAAGCCCACGCGCAGCAACGAAGACCCAACACGGCCAAAAATAAAAAATAAATGAAATAATTTTAAAAAATTACTTTAATTAAAAATTTTGAAATACAAATAACATCTTATATAAAGTGAAAAGATAAGGCATAGACTGAGAGAAGATATTTGGGAGATATATATCAATATACAGATATAGATATAACTAAACTATATATGGTGTAAATAATTAGGATCCAAAACAGTAATAAGCAATAGATATGAACAGATAATTCACAGAAGAAGAAAAATTAATGTCCAAGAGTCACATGAAAAGATACTTCACCTCACTAGTCATCATGGAAATCTCATTAAAACAACAATTTGAAAAAATTTAAAGTTTGAAAATACCAAGTTCAGGAGTTGATTGGTGGGACTGTAAATCAGCACAACTACTTTGGAAAGAGCTAACTGAAAATGTGCATGCATACCCTATGATCTAGCAATTCTACACCCAAGTAATGAAAGTTGTATGCATGAGCACAAAAAGTCACATACCAGGATGTTCACTGGAGCACTGTAATAGAGAAAAATATAAAGCAACCTAAACATCAATCAGTAGCAAAACCGAAGAGTAGGTTGTATTTTATTCATACAGTAGAATACAATACACAGCAATTAAAATGAATAAACAAGATTTGTAAGAATAAACATGGATAGCTTTCAACAAAGTAATGTTCAGTCGAAAAAAAGGTGCAGAATGATAGCTTTTATATAGATGTTTTAAGCATACAAAACAATTCTATATTTTGTGTATAAACACATATATCGAGTAAAGGTATAAAAACAGCCTTGAGGAATAAACACCAAATTTAAGGTGGTGATTAGTTCTGGGCTATGGGGCTGAAGAAAGAAACAAAGATGACATCACCATACATGTAATACCTATTTTTATCATATTTGTAATGTCATTCATATGTAAAGACAAAATATTAATAACTTACTAATTCCATGTGGTGAGTACACTAGCATTTGTTGTAAAATTCTTTGTATTTACTGAGTTTTAAATTTTTTTCAATAAAATCAAAAGTATTATCATGGCTGCTCTTAAAGAATGGATTGTAGAGAGGCAAGGGACCTTAACTTTTGCTTAGACCTTAACTGAACAAAGTTAAGGTCTAACTAAAACATGATGGTGGCTTGAACTGGGATTATAATAAAAGAAATGAAAATAAATAGACTAAACAGGTGATATTTTGGAGATAAAGTTTTAGAAGCTGCTGTTAAATTGAATATAAAGGTTAAGGGAAAGAAAGGAATGAAGGCTGTCTCTTTAAAAAAAAAATTTATTTATTTGGCTGCGCTGGGTCTTAGGTGCGGCATGTGGGATCTAGTTTCCTGACCAGGGCTCGAACCCGGGCCCCCTGCATTGGGAGCGTGGAGCCTTAACCACTGGACCACCATGGAAGTCCCTGAAGGATGTCTCTTAATTTTAAATCTGTTTTTGCATGTAGACTTACTTCCTACTTGCAGTTTAATTTTGTTGGGCAAAAACATAGATAGTATGAAACTACCTGTGCAGTTCCATTAAATACCACTTAGAGTCACTTGAGATAGTTACTGGTTAATTATTTCAGGCATAAAGGTAAGAAAAGTTTACTTCCACGTTTTGTTGGGAGGTGCTCTACTCCCAAGTAATGCAAAGGCAGCACATTAACAGAACTTGGTTGGTACGTGCCATATGTCTAGCTAACTGTGCTTTTTGATTCCCTTGAGCTCAACCTTCCCTTCATTTGGACCAGAACTTCTCCCAGTTGCCCATGGCAGTAACTAGATCTTCTTCAGCTCTCTAGTTACCTGTGTTGTAGTGGCAGTACCAAAGAGTAGCTTATGGTAGCTTAAGAGTAGCTTTTGAATTCCACCCCCAATCTGTATCACTATTCCCCAAATAAACAGTGTGCTTGCTAGTCAAATACAGCTTGAAGACAAGTCTCCTAGCCACACTTTCAATGAAATTACAATCCTTAAGGTCCTCTCATACAGACATTCTGGAGCCAATGTGAGACTAAACATTCCTGGGTTATTCTGGGATGTTGGTCAGAACACCACATTTAGGCTAGAGATGGATCCTAGGGACAGAAGCTGTGATATTCACTTATGCCTTTAATCACTTTAGAAATTGATTATCCCATAAAGTTTGAGAAAGTTGATATGAAATAGATGAGATGTCTTGAAGAACCCCTGGAGGTTTTACTTGAATGCTTCCAGAAAAATGTATTTTATGTTAGTAAAGGGTTCATGAACTTGGCAGTTGGGTTTAAAAAGAGACACTTTAATTTTCCAGTATTAGCCAGTATTGACATTTACCAGGAAAAGTTGTCATCACATGAACTTGAATTGTTTGTTTATTCCTCCATTAGGAGGTAAGTTCCATCTGGGCAGAAATTTTGTTGGTCTTGTTCACTTCTTTATTCAATAAGCATTAGTTGAATGAATTTGATAAATGGAAACAGGCAGCCTTACTTTGCTGGTATGGTTGGCTTTATATATACAGATACGTTTTGCTTTCCTCATATGATGGACTTCACACCATTAGAAGTTCCTGCTATTGGCAATGAAATTATGACAAATAAGTAAGAGGATGGAAACTATAATTGGTGAAAAAGTAATTGCAGAGGGTTGTGGCATATGTTGTATAAATCTGGGCTGTAGTGAATTACCACAAGCTTAATGGCCTACAGCAACACAAATTTATTATCTTACAGTTCTGGAAGTCAGAAGTCTGAGAAGTCTTAGGTTTAAATCCTTCTAGAGGCCCTGGGGAGATTCTGTTTCCTTTCTTTTCCCAGCTTCCAGAGGCTGCCTGCATTTCTTGGCTCATAGATCCTTCCTCTACCTTCAAAGTACATCATTCCAACATTTGCTTCTAACCCTCATGTTTTATTTCTCTGGCTTTGACCTTCTTGCCTCCCTTTTAAAGGGAGGTTTGTGATTTCACTGGGTCCACCCAGATAATCCAGAATAATCTTCCCATCTCAATCTTTAATCACACTTGCAATGTCTCTTTTGCCATGTAAGGTAACATATTCACAGGTTCTGGGGATTAGGATATCAAAATCTTAATTCTGTGTACCACAGCTACTTAGAAATCTTACTTGCATTGAAGTTTTCACTCTTTGCTCATTCACTATGTTGTTGCTTCCGTGTAAAAAACTGAAATATTTTGAAAAGTTTAGAGGCACACAGCAGAGTTTTACCCTGAATAAACAAAATTGGAAATTTATTTCCATCTCAACCAAGAAGACCTGATTATTTTTTATAATAGATGAGAGCAGGGGGAACACTACTTCTTTTATCAATTATTTCAATAGATTGTAATATGAGTGAGTTATAAACAATGATTTTCAAACAGTAAGACTAATCCACCCCCATTCCTCACCTTCCAAACGTACTGAAATCTGCTTTTCAGTTAAATTCAGATGTGTGTTGAGCTTCAAAGCAGCCAACTTGGTAGGGCAGGCTCCTAGCTGAAGGATGTTGCCTTTAAACATTTTTATAGCTTTTTTTTTTTTTTGGAATTGTCTTTAAAGACAGTTCACCAGACACACAGGAAAATGTGGCTCGTTATTTTAAGGTCACAAGGTACTTCGCCTACTCTGTCTTCTTCCCTTCCCCATTGTTTTAATCCACTTGCCTTCATCCTCAGTCTTTCCTCTGCTGATACTAGTGCCAGAAATCTGTGAGGTTGAGAGGAAGGCCTGGGGAGCCAGAGTGTAGCTGGGAAGGGGGCAGGGAGAGCTTCATGCAGAGCTCAAGAGGTAGCAGACTGCAATGTAAGTTTTTTTGTGTAACCCAGTCTATTTCACACAATATTAAATAACAATATTTGATAATTTGCTAAGTGTCAAAAAACCATGATGTTAAAATAAATCCCTATTGAGAACTGTCTATAACTTCATCTAAACTTTCTTTTTGTTCCCAATGTAAATATTATTTTAAATAAAAGGTATACTTAGTCAAACAGACTTTTAGTTATACTATTTTTTGATGGGGGAAGTTGGGGCATTGGAGGAGAAACTAGAAGAAGTTTCCCCTGTACTGATTTTTTTTTCCAAAGAAGGTCTCAGTTTAGAGGCTTTCTTAGAATAGCTCTGTAATTCAAAGCTTTTCAACTCTGGCAATTAAAGTTTACTATTTAGGTACATGGATAAATGAAGAAAATATTATTGATATTGGCATCATATAAAATATTTATACCATAGAATATAGGTTGCAAAGTGTTTTTGAATACTGGAGTTATTAAATGTAAGTACAGTTCACAAACCCTCTGTTCTTTTCAATTACTGAAGTTACAGAAGATCTGGCCTGTCAGATTCTTTCAGAGGTTCCATTCAGAAGAAAATAATTAAATATTTCTAACTACTACATATATTTTTTTCTTCATTTGACCAATTAAGGTTACTTTTCAATGAAATATGTCTGTAAGAGTAATTTAAGAGTAATCAAAGGAAATGCAAAAAGTCTGACTTTAGATTATAATCTGATATAGGAAAGTTTTTTTTTCCTTATGGGACAGTCTTCCTCTATTTAACAAAACTGCCATTTGGCTTCCTCCTATGGTTCATCCCCTTGCTATAATCAGAATAAAAAGTTCTAAATTCTAAATCTATGCTGTCCAGTTTGTAGCCACTATCCACATGCTGCTATTGAGTACTTGAAAGGTGGCCAGTCTGAATTGAGATTGGCTGTAAGTGTAAAATACACATTGAATCTTAAAGACTTAGAATGAAAAACAATATATAAAGTATCTCAATAGTTTTAAATTTATTAGATGTTGAAATAATATTTTGGATATATTAAGTTAATGAAATATATTAAAACAAATTTCACCTGTTTCTTTTTACTTTTTTAATGTAGGTATTAGAAAATTAAAAATTTACATATTTGGCTCACATTTGTAGCTCATGTTATATTTCTATCGGACAGCACTGTTCTAAATTATCAGGGCAGTATTTCCTCTTACAGGGTCAAGATCAAAGAGCTTCATTCCTAAATAGACATGTTTGAATGAGTTACAGTATATTTATGCATTAAAATATCTTTAATTCAAAACATTTTTAAAGCACTATCTATGTAATCACTAGCTCTCTCTGGAAGAGTATATAGATATGTCCCCCATTTTCCAAGTGCATCTCCACAGAGCTTAAAATGACTGACAATTGTACCAGCTGTACAGGTGCTCTAAGTCTGTACCAGACTCAGTTATCCCTTCACTTTTACTTTTTTTTAGTATACATTCTTAGAGAAGCAATGGTCATTTTATTTTAAAAAATTCTGCCTAGAAATAAATAAATCATTGAACCTAGAAAAAAGGCTAGCAAATGGGAACCTAAATGATGAGTCTCAACAGATGTTCCCTCAACCACAGTAAAAGAGAAGACAGAATCAATTGCTGAGATGTCAAAAGTATAACAGAAAAGCTATCAAAATTCTTACGAATTCCAAAGATCCACAAAAAAGAACTCTTTTTGAATTACATTTACAGAAGGGCAAGTTTTGTACTTGTTTGTTTTTTTCCAAGTGGTGTAACCATCTATCTATCTATCTATCTATCTATCTATCTATCTATCTATCTATCTATCTATCTAACTATCCATCCATCCATCCATCATCAAAATATCCCAAGGGGAACAGAAACCTGGCCTGTCTTTGAATAAGCTTCAAAAAGCTGAACTTGGATTACAATAGTGGTGCTAGGGAGGAAGAACATAATTTTTGACATTTCTGCTTCTCAACAGAAATCCTAGAGAATGTTCAAAGGGCTCTTGAGCAACAAGAGTTGTCCCACAACTACTATGCCTCCTCATTTAAAACAAAATAATAATGAGTAATTTTATTGAATCACTTCCACATTAACCAAAGACTTTTAGTCTAGATTTATATATGGTTCCCTTTTATTAGTGTTCTTTTTTTTAAAGTGAGATATAATTAACATATCATAAAATTCATTTAAAGTGTACAATTATATGCTTCTAAAAATATTCAGAGTTGTGCAAACATCCCTTCAATTAATTTTACAACATTTTCATCAGCCGCAAATAAACACTGTACCTTTAGTTATCACCCCCTCAACTCTCTCCCATCCCATCCCTAGGCAACCAATAATCTACTTTCTGTCTCTATGGATTTGTCTATTCTGAATATTTCACATAAATAGAATCATAAAATATGTAGCCCTTTTGAATGGTTTCTTTCACTCAGCATGTTTTCAAGGTTTATCCATATTGTTGCATATATAAGTACTACACTTTTTTTTTTTAAAGCTTACTAAGTGCCTGGCCATTTAATTTGTTTATTTATTTTAATTTATTTTATTTATGGCTGCATTGGGTCTTCATTGCTGTGTGTGGGCTTTCTCTAGTTGCAGTGAGTAGCCACTCTTCATTGCAGTGTGCGGGCTTCTCATTGTGGTGGCTTCTCTTGTTGCGGAGCACAGGCTCTAGGTGCATGGGCTTCAGTAGTTGTGGCACGTGGGCTCAGTAGTTGTGGCTCAGGGGCTCCAGAGCTCAGGCTCAGTAGTTGTGGTGCACGGGCTTAGTAGTTGTGGCTCAGGGGCTCCAGAGCTCAGGCTCAGTAGTTGTGGCGCACGGGCTTAGTTGCTCCGTGGCATGTGGGATCTTCCTGGACCAGTGATCGAACCCGTGTCCCCTGCATTGGCAGGCAGATTCTTAACCACCACGCCACCAGGGAAGCCCCTACACTTCTTTTTATGGCTGAATAGTGTTCCATTGTGTATATTTATACACATTTTATTTATCCATTCATCAGTTGATGGATATTTGGGTTGTATCCACTTTTAGACTATTATGAATAATGCTGCTAAGAACATTTGTATACAAGTTTTTGTGTGAATGTATGTTTTCAACTCTCCCGGGTACATATACCTAGGAGTGGAACTGTTTGGTCACATGGTAACTCTATGTTTACCATTTTAAGACACTTTCAAACTGCTTTCCAAAGCGACTCTCATGCCTTCTCAATTTGGCTTAGTGTAACCCACCCAAACTAATTCAATTCAATAAGCATTCACTGTGAGCTTATGTGTCAAGTGGTCCACTTGGCAGAGAGGATGCAGATGACTAAGACATAATCCCTGTCTGCAGGGAGCTTACAGCCTGGTGAAAGACCTCATAGTTTAGTAGAAATGAGTGAGAAGTTCTTCCTACCACCTGGTGCCTACCTTAAAGAGAGAAGAAAATACTTGTGGCCCAATAGTACCAGATGAGGACAAGATGCTCAAATGACTGCAATACTTTACAATAACAATAGCATTCAGGGAATGTTTAATAATGGGGTTTCTGTTGTTTTCATTGCTGCTACTGTGGCTTTTTTTTATCTTCAGATGAGGTCACAACTGAACTCATTAGTTGTACTAAAATTTATCTACATCTAGTGACACTTTAGAAGTCTATGGGAAATAAGTAGTCATGATCCAATTTTCATTATATAGTTATCTTAATCACAAAATCATTATCAAAGTATGAAATCAGCCTGACACATAGGACTCTTTGAGATAATTCCAATAGCCAAGAAGAAAGAATTCAATTTGGCAAGCTAAAATTCTCTAAGCCTCTTGTAGAAGCAGAAGAGATGCCTGGGGAAAAGAATGAAGAGTAGACAAAAAGGTAGAAGAATTAAGTGAAAATGATGTCACAAAATGCAAAGGAAGACAAAGTTTCAAGAAGGTAGCGGTTACTAATTTTAAACCCTACACAGAAGTTTTACTGGAATAAAACCTAAGAGTCCACTAACTTTAGTAATTAAGATAGCAATCCCACTACTGGGCATATAACCTGAGAAAACCATAATTCAAAAAGTCATGTACCACAGTGTTCATTGCAGCACTACTTACAATAGCCAGGACATGGAAGCAACCTAAGTGTCCATCGACAGACGAATGTATAAAGAAGATGTGGCACATATATACAATGGAATATTACTCAGCCATAAAGAGAAACGAAATTGAGTTATTTGTAGTGAGGTGGATGGACCCAGAGTCTGTCATACGGAGTGAAGTAAGTCAGAAAGAGAAAAACAAATACCGTATACTAACACATATATATGGAATCTAAAAAAAAAAAAAAAAAGGTTCTGAAGAACCTAGGGGCAGGACAGGAATAAATACACAGATGTAGAGAATGCACTTGAGGACACAGGGAGGGGGAAGGGCAAGCTGGGACAAAGTGAGAGAGTGGCACGGACATACATACACTACCAAATGTAAAATAGATAGCTAGTGGGAAGCAGCTGCATAGCACAGGGAGATCAGCTCGGTGCTTTGTGTCCACCTAGAGGGGTGGGATAGGGAGGGTGGGAGGGAGACACAAGAGGGAAGAGATACGGGGATGTATGTATACATATAGCTGATTCACTTTGTTATACAGCAAAAACTAACACAACATTGTAAAGCAATTATACTCCAATAAAGATGTTAAAAAAAAAAGATAGCATTGGTTATGTTAACAAAAGCAATTTCAGTGGAGTAGAGGGAGTAGTGTTTGGAAAAAAAGCTTGGGGTATGAAGTAAACTAGTCTTTTAAGAACTTCAAATGTGAAAATAATGGGGGGAAGATGAATGTGTTTCTGCATTGAGAGGATGAAATCAATGGAGGACAGGCTAAAGCCATAGGAGGAAGGGGATGAAAGACAGAAAATAAAGGAAGATTCATAAGGAATCTGGACTGGATATGATGAGCACCAGTGTAGGAACTAGTCTTGAATAGAGAGGGGACTTCTAGAAAGACTTAGAAACTATGCTTCTAAGACATGCTTCTGAGAAGGGACAATTATGCTTCTGAGAGGGAAGAATGGGTACTGATGCAGATGTTTGCATGCAGGTAGTGGTACAAGTGAAAGGAATACAGTAACTACTACTTTATTTATATAGTATTTTATACACTAACGTAATTTCACACATATTAGATGAGAGTCTCATAATACCCTGGAAATAGGCTCAGGGAGACTGAATGAGTTGCCCAAAGTCCTTCAGCTAGTGAGCTGCATGGGTGCTTCTTCAAACTCAAAGTCCCACGCCTTTTCCATTATGCTGTATTCCTCAATCATTATGTACAAGCAGAAGAGAAAGGTGGTGAAGGAAAGATCCACAGGAAGTGTATGACTAGCTTGGGTTATATGAAGGGGGATTATTTCTTCTAGTAAGTGAGGAAAATCTTTGCAGACAGCTGGTTCAATGAGGAAGGTTAAAGAAATGACTAATTATACTTATATGGTGGATGCTTTTAGCACCATGGATGAAACAGGGATAATGTCAGATGACAGGACAAAGGGTCTGACCTGTGTGGCAGTCAAAATTCCAGCGATTGGGCTTCCCTGGTGGCACATTGGTTGAGAGTCTGCCTGCCAATGCAGGGGACGCGGGTTCGTGCCCCGGTCCGGGAAGATCCCACGTGCCGCGGAGCGGCTGAGCCCGTGAGCCATGGCCGCTGAGCCTGCGCGTCCGGAGCCTGTGCTCCGCAACAGGAGAGGCCACAACAGTGAGAGGCCCATGTATCGCAAAAAAAAAAAAAAAAAAATTCCAGCGTTACTGAGGTGCCATGTGTTAGTGCTAAATCTCCTCTCCAGTCTTTATTTGGAAATGTCCTGTTTACATTTCTGAGGCTGTGACCACATAATGTCAAAACATTGGCTTGGTATGGAATTTCAGACAATCAATCCAATATACTCTTTAAAAAATTCTTTTCATCAGGTCATACCTTAATACTTACTGAGAAGATAATTAAGAGATATGGCTTGTTGAGGTTATTGTTTAGGGAGGGGGATGGCAGTGCACAGTGAGGTCATGAAATTTCTTAGGAATCAAAAGTCTGACAAATCAGAGTATGTGATAAGGAAAACCTGTCCTGGAAATCTAATCTGTGCTCAATAAAAAGACACTGGATCACAGAAACTTTGAATGTTTATTTTATGGAGGCCTTTTATCATTTTTTTTGGCTGACGTGGGGGCACCTTAGAGATAATACAGTGGTGAGTGGTTTTGTAAGAAGCTTGCTTATCTATTACCTGACACTTCTTTCAATTAGCTGTTTCTTAGGGTCTCTTATGGATACCTCTTATGGTCTAACTGGCTACCTCAAGTGTGCCACAGAAAAAGGAAACAAGGCAACTGGACTTTTACAGCTTCACCAGACCCCCTTCTCTGACTTTGATATTTCTGGCAGAAAAAGGAACTGAGCCAAGGAACATCTTCAAGGCTAGAGGCCACCAGGGAGGTAGGGCCAATTGGTAGTAAATGTCCATTTGGCCTTCTGATAACCACCATGAGCAAGGGACAGAGCTTATGTGGCTTATAAAGGCAAGAGCTCTGGTACTCTGCAGGGATTTAGGCTTCATCCATCCATCTACTGTTTGGCACTTTTGTTATTTCCTCCCAAGGGATGCTTAATTTTCTCTGTAGGCTACATGGGAAGTTAGAGAGGCTGGAAAAGCAATTTTCTCTTCCTCTCCTTCTTAACCATTTCCCCTAATCCTGAGACACAAGGTCCCTGCTTTGTCCTTGGCTGGGGCGGGGATGGAGTGGTAATGGTTGGCCTCTAAGGTGGCCCTCCCTCACTCCAGTAAACAGAGGGAAAGTTCATTTTAACAAGAAGCTGTTTAAAGATTGAGAGAGGCTTTTAGAAATGAACTATGGTTTCCTTTGATAAAAAAAAAAAAATCAGGTTGAGCTTATGGACTGTATCAAATATTTTCACCTTCAGCGTTGGTGGTATAGTGATGAGCATAGCTGCCTTCCAAATATTTTCACTGTCATGTCAGTCGAGACTTCCTCTAATAGGGTGAGTTTATCTGTTGAAAGTGACAACACAGAAATATTTCAGTTTGGCTAGTAGCAGTTCTTTCTTGACCCTATGCCAAATACAATTCTAATCAATTAAGTTTGCTTTCTTCCATGGTATTACTATGTTGTTATCATGGTAAGAATACCATTTTACAAAAAGATTTTGAAATAAAACAAGTTAATTTTGAAAATCTCATTTTCATTTTTATATTTTTCTTGTGAAATGCTCATCTAGTGTGTCTAAGCCTCTTTTAGGTAGGAGACCACTCAAATCCTTCTGACTCATGCTTCTTCCAAACTCTCTTCTATATTAGACTCTCCAATGGGTGTTATTTTCCCTCCCATGACACAGCTTCTCCTTATGTGTAATCACTCTGACCTCGAGGTGGATAAAGTGACCAGGCAGAACAGCCTTGTTTACTGACTAGGTTATTCATACACAGGTTATTCCTATGCCCCTTAAGGTTATACAGTCAGGTTTCAGAGCAGCAATTCATTACAATATGTTATGAGAGAAGATATTGAGGCAGCAAAGTATAATCTATTATCTTCTAAATATAAGCAGTAAGCATTAAGCTTTTGTTATTACAAAGTTATAATGAATAAATATTTTTAATAGTTTTTAAAATCATATTTTGTTTTCTTTTTTTAGTATGAAAACATATTCTGCATTGTGCTTTCTTGATTAAAACACAAAGTTTCTAGTTGTAGTAATGGAGGCAGTTTGGTTTACTTAAAAAAACTAAAACGAGGTAGTGCAATGTCAACCTGGAAAATGCAGGTGGTGGTGAGAGTGCAGGAAAACAAGCACTCTTGCACACTGCTAAGCACGCCACCTTTCTGAGAGCCTTTTGTGTCAAAAGCCTTGGACCCTGCATACTCTTTGACTCAATCCTATGAGTTAAGCACTACTACTTCATTTTATAGATGAAACTGAAATTCAGAGACTAAGTAAGTTCCCAAGGTCATATGACAAGTTAGTAGTGGAGCTGTGATTCAAACTCAGTTACCTTAGTCAAAGCTTACACTTAAACCCACCCCTTAAACTTCATTCAATAACATGGCGTTTGTATTCAGAAAGTATTCCTATAATAAAATAATATGCAGCAATTTAACATGTTGTTGTACATGAATATATAATGACACGAACAAATGTTTGCAAAACTATAAATAGCAAAAGTAAGTTTAAGAACAGTATATTAATTTTATTAAAAATACATAAGTATATAATGAAAAATAGATATGTGTGACAAGACATATAGATGCACATCTAGAGACTAGTGTGATCAGAAGTAATTTATTTTCTTCATTTTGTTTATCTGTCTTTCCTAACTTTTCTACCTTTGTATTAAAACCAGTCTTTTTAAAGATGTTTAATCTCAGTTCTCAAACTATGAATCTGCAATTTAAAGACACAACCTGCTTTTATTTAAAAAGGTACTCTCGGGCTTCCCTGGTGGCGCAGTGGTTGAGAGTCCGCCTGCCGATGCAGGGGACATGGGTTCGTGTCCCGGTCCGGGAAGATCCCACATGCCGCGGAGCGGCTGGGCCCGTGAGCCATGGCCGCTGAGCCTGTGCGTCCGAAGCCTGTGCTCCACAGCGGGAGAGGCCACAGCAGTGAGAGGTCCGCGTACCACGAAAATAAATAAATAAATAAAATAAAAATAAAAAAAAAAATAAAAAGGTACTCTCTCGTAGTCCATCTTGATTTCTTCTTACTTCAAGCCTAAACATTCTAATTTATTAAGGTTGTTTATGCTGGAATCATATAGCTAAAGGAAAGAACAACAGAGAAATTGGGCAGGGGAACAGCAAGAACCCCTGGAGCTTCTATTATCTTCTATCTTCTTTCATCTCTAGTGTGAACAGCATTACTCCACGCTCTAATCCTCTCACCCTGCCTGAATTCTACACATTAACACGAACCAAGAATATGGTCCAAATCAGGGACTCCCATTAGTGAAAAAGAGTATAAAGAACTCATGTTTATTTACTGATAAAGATAAGGATGGGAAAAACAAAGACTTGCTAACTTTCCCATGTTGATGTTCATTAGTAAGACTATTCAGCATGTTTGTTCAGTCTGCAGCTTCTTTCCACATGACTTACAAGGTGTTATTTTAACAGGAATGAAACTCACTGAGCAATGTGACTGACTGAGGAAGAGCCGGTTCATGCAGATAGTAGCCTCCAGGTCTATCCTAGCAGAGAGAATATTCTTGTCGGATTTGTTGAAAAGCTCTGAGAGGAAGGAAGAGACATTAGTCAAGAATTTCCCTCAGATAACATGTTTTAGTTTAAAGAAATCCTGCTCAATTATGTTCCCCAAATATCATATATGAGTAATTTAGAATGGAAGTTGAGAACCTTGCTTTTTTCAAGAAATTTTCAAATTTTGTTTCTGCCGAACTTCACATTGTTATAATGCAAATGCATGTATTTAACGAATAGGCAATTTTCCTCCTACTTCCTTTCTGGGTAAAGACTGGTTCCGTTCTAGTTCAATGACTACAGAGTTGTCTTAACTATCATATGTCCTTTCTACAAGTTAAAGTACTAACTGTATATATGACTTTATTTGAATTTTTATTGCATGTCTAAGTATTATATGTACATCACAGATAATTTTGAGAACATATCAGAAAGTCCAACGAAGATTAAAAGATCCACAATCCCACTACTCAGAAAAAAAGACCCTAATATTAATAGTATATACTTTTCTTGAACTTATTGCACATTAGCACATTAAGGGTTCTGAGCAGTCAAGAAGAAAGAAAACAATTTACCTTTGTTTCAAATAATGTTTCCCAAACTCCTTTGACTATGAATCCTTTGGTGGTATAATACCTATTAAAAATCTGAGGAGCTCAGGATCTGAAGAGCACACTTTATGAATGCCACCTAAATGAATTTATCACTGTGCAAGATCTTCAGCCATACTAGTAATTCCAAATTAATCAAACTCAACAATGTTCACCCCTCTACCTAAACTCACACAGAACTAAAGTTGAATAATTTAATATTTACTTCAAGAAAGCAACATGCATGGGTATTTTTATCGTATATAAATTGTATCTCAATAAAGCCTTTTAAAAAAGAAACTAATATGCTTGTGTTTCATGAATACTGAGAAGAAGAAGAACTTGATGAACATGAGATCAGAGCGAAGGATAGTTTTAAGGAATATTTTTTGCTGGCCAAGGTGACTCATTCCTGCCCAAAAGAGAGGGCAGGACATTAGTTACCATAATGTCTCCCAGATTCCTATAACACAATTCTACTTCTTTCACCTTTTCCTTTCAAATGTTCTAGCAATGCTTATAACCTACTTAAGTCCTCCTATAGTACTAAAGAGTAAATGTATACTCCAGGGTGGAAATGAACAGCAGTAGCCATAGTCCAAAAGAGCCGGCCATAAGTACAACATTTCTTTTAAATTTCATGTTTTTCCTAGCAAATATTTACATGTGAGAAAGTATTTTAAAAATGCAAAGATTAAAACTCTTAATTCAAAATCTTTAGGAATAACTGATATATAAAAATGTTATATATTTACATGTGACTTTATATGTCTTAAAACACATCAAATATACCCTATTTGAGAAGTAAAGCTCAGAACTAAATATCTCCCTTCTATTCTTACTTTTTCTAGAAGCAAAAATTGGCAAGGTTGATAAGTGCTAAATCAGAATCATACTCCATACACCCCTCCTAGGCTTGACATATGAAAAGACGATCTCATGTGCTGCCATAGATGTATTATACCAACTAAATGAGTAACAATGGCCACTTTTAGTTTGTTTATCTCCTGGTTCTTTGAGACATTTTATCACCCACGCAAAACAAATACAAATATAAAAGGAGACAATACTTTTTATAAGAAACTATTTATTAAACTATTATACTATTTAAAATTTCACACTTCAAAGAGGCCACAAAAATTGTAACATTCAAAAATTTTAGGTAAAACTCTTCAAGGGTAAGCTATTATTTTTCAGCTGGCATGTATGAAGTTTAGCAGCAAAAGGATATTTCTATAGAGACTTGTAGTTGGTTCAGACTCAGTTTCTGCTCGTGCTATGTAGAGCATCCATGATGGTTTTATTATACTCTGCAATCTGCTTGGTCACATTCTTCATAATTGGCCGGTAATCACTCTCTTGACTCTTGGTTGCTATGACTAATTACATGAGTTAAGGGGAAACAGTATCAAAACAAATATTAATCTAATTTTGTGACTCAGAAAGGACCCAAATTGTACTAGTATTTTTCTTATTGAAAACTGAAGATGGCACAAAAAAGCACAATTAGAATAGTTATTAAAAAAAACAGATTAAGCATCAATTGAAACCTAAAAGGCCAGGCAAAACTTGTTTCAAAAAAGTTCACCTATGGTATAAAATCTTTTTTAGAGTTAACATGTTATTCATCTCAATCTTAATCTGGTTGTAGAACTCAATGTTCAGAAGAACTATGTCCTTTAGAGTACCACACAGGATTTCAGGCAAGTCTCTAGACGTCACTGTTTCAAAATCACCTATTTTATGTTGCACAAAACCAGAATTCTGGACTTTATCATACTGTGAATGGAAATCTTCTGCTTTTAAAATAAGTTGCACAACCACTGGGAATAAAGCCCTTAAAGCATCTCATCTGGAGGTAAGCTGGGGTCCATGCTGCCCTGAGCTGATGTTCAGTAGTGTCCTAGAGGAGAACCTATGCAACCAGTGAGTCAGGATCTAGTTCTCTAAGCAGAGATGTCCGTAAATAGGTCAAAACGGGACTAGGAAACAACCTTTGGGGAAATGTTTCTTACAACTCCACAATACTTGTCCTCAGCAGCTGCTTCCTTCTATGTCCATACAAAAAGACAAGCAAGAAGACTGAATATAAGAACTATCTTGATAGAAATAAGATGGGACATAAGTACTATCTTGGTAGATGAAGCTGAATTGGCTGAAACACAGATGAGCTTGAAGGTCAAATTTCTCATGACACTACTTGGTTTATCTCTCCCTTTGCTGCCCAGACATCCAAGGTACAGCATTATAAATAACAACAAATGACTATACATACATACATACATGCATACATACTATACATATATATGGTTATATGTAATTCTCCCAACAACTCTATGAGAAGGAAGTATTAACTGTATTTGAGGTGACAAAATTGAGGTTTAAACAATTAAGTAAACTGTCCAAAGTCTATAACCTATAAGTAGTAGAGTCAATATTTAAAATTAGATCTCCTGACTCTAAAACCTGTGCACTTAATCACTATGCCGCACTATGGCTTTGTACAGTCTGCTTTCTATTAGTTTGGTGTATACACACACACACACACACACACACACACACAATCACAGAATGGAAACTAAGTCTTATTCATTTATTTCCCACATAGTTTAGCCAGTGTTTTGTACATATTAGGTATTTGATGTTGAACTGAATTTCATTTCAGTCTTTAAAGAAATTCCTAAAAAAAAATCACTCAGTCAAGCTCATTCGCAGTTTTTTAAAGGATACATTCTTTCATCACAAAATTATTTTGCTCATGGTGTTGCCACTTCCTCTCCAAATTTGTAAGCTAAAAACACAAAAGAAAAATGTTAACCAGTGCCCATATTCAAAACAATTATACACCCCTTTGAGACGATAAGAAAAAAAACACCCCCAATTTTAAATCTTTTCAACTCCCTGCATTTTAATGAGATAAGGCCATGATAGACAAAAAAGAAATTTAAAAAAATTGAATAACAGTAATACAATAATAAATACAATGCTGAATTTGACAACAGGTTTACTGTTTACTTTAATTGGAAATTATTTATTATATCAATGAACATAACAACTGAAAGACAATTTATGATTTTTCCCTTTCCGAAAAGAACTTAAAAAAGAAGAATGGGACATGATAGGAATCTCTCCTTGAAACCTGAAGGTCCAATGCCACAAAAGTACTATATATTCTAATACTGCAAAGGTTCAGCTATATAGGAGAAACTTCCTTATTTCCAGGGCTAAATTTCCTGTCTAATTCCACAGGCTGTGATAAGAGCAGAGCTGCAGTGTGAAGATTATAAGAGGGCTGGTAAAAAGCTGGCACTGTTACAATAATTTCTGCATCAACAGGAAGCTAATGTGGATATTATATTGATGGTTGCTTCCTCCAAAGACAATTTTACTGTTATAGAATTAAATTGTTTTTCTGATTTAATTAACCTTGTAACTCTGGGTTATGGTCTTTCTTTTTTAAGATGCACATAGTTTTTTTCCTAAACAAAGGACAGTCTGAAAAATGAAACATTAAAATAATGTTCTGCCTGGACATTTCCAAGAAGTAATAATCATTTAAAAAATCTGATAATTGAAACAGCTATTAATATTTCTTTCTAATCTTATGTTAAAATTATTTTCAGGGCATAAGTTCAGTCTTAATGTAGCATCCATCTCATTGTTTCCTCCAAAGAGATAAATCTAGATATTAGGATGAATCATAACTAATTAATTATATGAATTGTATGTGCTGTGACTTAATGCTACTAAATCAGATATAGAACCTTGAAGTTAAGATGGACTTAAGGAAGCAGTCAGCACTTTTTGACAATAAATCTCTAATAACCTTTTGCAAAGTCAAGTACCAAATTTTTCCTCTTTGTTTCATACAAAGGGGTGGCCTTATAATGCAGCAGACCCCTTAAGTGCTACATGAATAATGATATAAAAGCAACACTGTATCAGATGGTCAAATTCCTTCTATATTATACATCTATTTCAGTTACTTGCCTTTAAAGCTCCAAAGATGTCATGAAGCACACATCTGTCTTTTTTTCCCTACAACTTATTTTAAAAGTCTGTTATGAGTTCTTTATATGTTTTGGATATTAACCCCTTATGAGACATATGACTTGCAAATATTTACTCCCATCCTGCTTTTTCATTTTGTTGTTTCATTTGCTGTGTAGAAACTTTTTAGTTTGATGTGGACCCACTTATTTATTTTTGCCTCTGTTGCTTGTGCTTTTCATGTTATAATAAAAAACTTGTTGCCAAGACTAATGTTAAGGAGCTTTTCCCCTATGTTTTCTAGGAGTTTTACAGTTGTTCCAATATAAATGTGTTTAAATGATTTCAAATCAATAACCACTCAAAAAAAAAAAGGTCTATTGTATAAATTATAGATCTCAAAAGCCAGTCTTTGAGTAAATAACTGCAAAAGATAGGGAGACCAGGATGTGATTCAAACAGTTGGGATTCACAAAAGGCAACAAATAATACAGAGAAGCATTGTAAATTGTGGTTTATGTTACAAATTCCTGTACGTGGGGTTACAAATAAGATTAGCACTTAACATGGGAATAAATGAGGTAGCCACTGACTGGCTCTAAGAAATTGTGTTTGTCAAATGTTTTCCTCTTTAAATCATCCATTCAGTGGAAGGGGAGGGCCAAAAATCCATATGAAATATCAGTATTTTTTCCTATGAACCATAAGACAGTGGCCTCATAAACTTTTTCTTATGTTTCTTCTCCAGTATCCAGTCCCACTCTAAACAGACTAGGATAATTTTGCTATTCACAAGTCTAGATCCAGGCCTGTATATTACAAAGTAGAGACAGAGTAACTGACGAATAAATTTGAAATATGTAAATTAGTGACTTCTAAGCTTTTAGCAGTTGTGGCAAACTTTGATGAGAGTCCACTCCTTTCAAGAAGAATATAAGGTTTATCTTTTTCTAAAATGGTACATCCACACAATGAAACAGCTGATGCCATAAAAATGTCATCAAAAAAAGCTCTTGAAAACACTTAAGAAAACAACTGCTTAAAGAGCATATGCATAGAATGATTTCATTATTTGTAAAAACAATATAATTAAGGGTGTATAACTGCAAAGGAAAAAAAAATTACAAGGATATTATACCAAAATGTTAATGATGGTTGTCTATCATCATCGTGTTACTACACGAAGAAAAAATTTAATGCATTTAGCATTAATAAATCATAGTTGCAAATTGCTAATGTAGATAATTAGATGTGAGAATGACCAACCTTTATCAGACCATAATTACTGATTTTGTATATGACACGCATGCTTCATTTAATCCTCCAACAAATACTTATTGAACACCTATTACGTGCTAACCACTGGCACAGTGCTGGGGAGAAAGTGAGGGAAAGAGACATCATTTCTGCCCTTAGAAAGAGCTCTCAATGTAGAAGACCTTGGATCTTGTTCAGGTAATTATCAACAGGATGAGTGATAAGAAAAGGGGGCTTGTCTATGCATCCTGTGTAATAATCAGAGATGTAAATAAAGAAATTCAAGAACAGTACTGCTCCTTATAGCATTATTTGAATAGTTTGAAAATGAGAAATAACCTAAATGTCCAACAATTTGGAATTGACTCAGTAAATTATGCTATATCCATATAGTCAAATATTATATAGAATCATATTTTAAAAAAATCTACTGACAAGGGAAAGTATTTATGATGTATAGTTAATAATGAAAAACAAGTTTCCAAAGAATAGGTACAATATGGTACCATTTCTATAAATATAAAGAAATAAATGTGTACGTATGTACATGTATAAACTAAGTGTACACATAACATAGATATATAGACTAGAAATATCTGTCTTCATATACACAGAATCATCCCCTGGGTGGTGGGATGTTAGTCATTACGGCTCAGTTTTGTTATCTGCAGCATTTATGTATTAGCAAAGTTTCTGCATTAAAAACACTTTACTTTTGAAATTTTTAAAAGCCATTACTATAATGGCTGTGCCCAGAACAGTGCCTAGCATAGAGCTGGCCTTCAATATAGGTTTATAGAAGTCAGGAAAGCAGGAGTAAATTCATTCTGAGTGGAGACTATACAGAATCTAGTTATCTTCAAAGCCAGAAAATCTGGAAGGTAAATAAAGCAGCTGAAAAAAAAAAAAAAGAATGGATTGCTTTGGGAGTGAAAATATAGATCAAGAGAACAGGCCAGATAGCCTAAAAACAGAAATGAATTTCAGTCTCTTTTTTTTCTTTTTACCTGAGAATGTGTCTCGTTTTCTTGCAATTGTGTTTTTAGTGTCTCATATTCTGTGTTTAGTTTCTGAATTATTTTTTTAAACGCATTTCTGCGGGTTGATAATACTGTTCTCTCCTGATGCAATTTCTAGATAGATCCAAACAGAAGTAAATAACAGGCTTTAGCAGATACCTAGTAAACCAATATAAACAGCATTTGACTTAAACAATTTCAATAATATTCTGATAAAATTCTACCAAGGCTATAATTACTCTAAAACCTGTTTGTAAAAATATCCTTTTAATTATAAGCTAAATTAATATTAACTATATTAATAATAACTTACTAGGGCTGTCATATGTGTTTGTACTCCACCAGATTTACTTTATTTTTAAATTTTTTTGTAAATTTATTTATTTAATTTATTTATTTTTGGCGGCATTGGGTCTTCATTGCTGTGCGCAGGCTTTTTCTAGTTGCAGAGAGCGGGGGCTACTCTTCATTGCGGTGCACGGGCTTCTCACTGCGGTGGCTTCTCTTGTTGCAGAGCACGGGGGCTCTAGGCGCACGGGCTTCAGTAGTCGTGGCCCACGGGCTCTAGAGTGCAGGCTCAGTAGTTGTGGTGCACGGGCTTAGCTGCTCCGTGGCATGTGGGATCTTCTCCGATCAGGGCTCAAACCTGTGTCCCCTGTATTGGCAGGCGGATTCTTAACCACTGCACCACCAGGGAAGCCCCAGATTTACTTTAAATTAATGTAAATGGCAATGAAAAGCCACTAAGAAGTCTTAAGTAGAGAAATATAGTAATCAAATTTGCATTTAACAAAGTTTATATTTGAAGTACCCTATCATTCGCTTTTCAATGTTTGTCTTTTGTTTTGAAACTTAAATCACTCTAAATTCCGACTATATATGTAAACTTCTTTATTTTTCTTAGATTATATATCAAATAGTCAACTAAAAATAATAAATTTTATAAATTAAAAAAATACATATATTATTAAATTTAATCAAGAAAAAGCCAACTTGAATTACAATTTCATAGAACTGTTACCATTTACCTTTTTCTTTTCTTCACCTGATGATTTTAAAGCTGGCAAATCATTATATGTTTCCAGATCAGTTATCATTTGCTTAATTTTGCTTTTTAGAGACTGTTGTTCCTCAGTCATTTTACTTTCCAGTAGCTCCATTTTTTGTAGATCCAACTGTAGACGCTGACTATCTGAAACGCAGGAAGATTCAAGGCCATAATTAGTCGAAATTTTATTCCTTACACAAAAGGAAATGCAATCATTAAAAATCATGTTTTACAAGAGTATCTGCACAAGAAACATGCATTCACTGCAACCAGTGAGGCAATACAAAGATAAATTTTTCAAAAATTACTTACCCCCCAGGTAACCAACATAACCCGATGTATATTAATCACATTTGTCTCCATTCTCATACAAACATGTAAGAACACACATAGTTCTTTTTCTTACTTAATAATATATGAGATAAAGATTCATCATTTTTAATATGTGCATGACACATACACACAGTTTTGTGGGGAAAAAAGCAAGTTATGAGCAAAATTTTATAAGTACATATACAGTCAGTTCTCATTATTTGTGGTAGTTATATTCTGTAAAGTCATTGTAAACACTGAGTTAGCAAATACTGAACTCCTATGGGAAATACAGGATTAGGTTTCTGTGAGTCTCTGGTCACGATACTTTTATCAACTTTGATGATACTTTTATCATCAAACTAATACATAACCTTGTTTTATGTATGTTTCTCTTTAAATATCTTATTTAATATATATTATTGATTTGTTAACATTGAACTCAAGGCCAACTTATGCCTCAATGAAGCTTACCTAACTGACATATTTTCTCTGTAAGGCACATCACAGCCTTGTGTTTAGGAACACTAGCCAACACTTCAGCACTATACTTGGGAGCCATTTTAAATAGCAAAAGCACTAGCAAAAACACACGAAAGTGTGGTAAAAAAAAAAAAGTGACATTAAATAATATACCATGAAAAGGATACTTGTTTATAGTATGAGAACTAATGCAGGAAGGCATAGTGCTGCCTTAACCTCCACTGGGAACTCGAGCATTCAAATTTGAATTCCAATTTTTCACCTCTGCGTGTGTTCACAAAGGACCATGAAAGTGCTGCAAATATGAATTTGGGGTTACAAATTAATTTCAGTGAGAGAGCAAGTTTACAAATACAGAATCCATAAATAATGAAGATTGCCTGTGTTGGTGTGTATGTGTGTGTGTGATTCTTTCTTTCAGAAGTATTGGGCATCTACTATGTGCCAAGTGCTGAGGATATAATGGAAATCAACAGAGACATCATTGTTTTCACTCGAGGAGCTATATTCTAGAGGTTAAATTAGGAAATTAAATAAGCATTTACAGTAAACTGGATAACTACTATGAAAAGAGTAATACAGGGTACCATAGAACATGTGGTATTGGTAAAAAGAATTCTCTGAAGACATGCCTTTTAACTAAGGCATTAAGGATTAGGAATCAACCACACAAAGGAAAAAGTGAGTGTTCCAGAGAAAATAATCAACATGTGCAAAAAAGTCTAGAGGTAAGAAAGCATGAGGTAAAGTCTAAAAGTCTAGAGGTGAGAAAGCATGGTGCCTTTGCGCAAATCAGAGAAGTATGACTAGAACCCAAAGTTCAAAGTGGATGGTGGTAGGAGAGAAAACTGAAAAACTGAAGGATTTCAGTTCATGAAGGGCTTAAGTCAAGATAGGGAGTTGGGACTTTATGCTAAGGGCTATGGCAAGTCATCAATGAGTTTCAAATCAGAGAGTAACATAATTAAATTTTAGAAAGTTCTCTCTAGTTGCCATGTGGACAATTAATCGAAATAGCATAACTATGTGCAGGAAGACCAGTTAAGTGTTGATTCAGTGATCTAGGCAAGAAATCTTAGACTGGTGGGGATTTTTTTTCATTAAACAATATTTAGGGACTTCCCTGGCAGTCCAGTGGTTAAGACTTCACCTTCCAGTGCAGGGGGTGCGGGT
The DNA here is from genome assembly GCF_949752795.1 of Hyperoodon ampullatus. Classification (NCBI taxonomy): domain Eukaryota; kingdom Metazoa; phylum Chordata; class Mammalia; order Artiodactyla; family Ziphiidae; genus Hyperoodon; species Hyperoodon ampullatus. Next base: position 51,627,654 of record NC_136919.1, read on the forward strand.
TCGATCCCTGGTAATGGAGCTAAGATCCCACATGCATCACAGCCAAAAAACCAAAACATAAAACAGAAGCAATATTGTAACAAATTCAATAAAGACTTTAAAAATGGTCCACATCAAAAAAAATCTTCCAAAAAACCCAATATTTACTAAATAAATGCTTTCTATGTGCCAGGCAAATAGAAAGGCATGGGGAATATAGCAACGAACAAAGAACTTATATTCCAGTGGAAGAAGACTATATATATAAAATATACAGTTATGTCAGATAAAAATAAATGAAGAAACAGTACAGGAGAGATCTGGAGGGACTCAAGAAATATTAGGGATTTGGGATTAACAAAACAGGCAATCGATCGGATACAGTAGTTGAGTGAGAGAAAATGCAGAATCCCACTTCCAACTTGAATAAATGAGTGTATGGGAGGGTAGGCAGAGGGACATATAAATTTTTGTCTGTTGGAGGGATTTATGATACACTGAAGTCGATTTAGGATTTGTTGAGTTTGAGATACCTCAGAAACATCCAAACAGAGATAAGTAAAGATGTCCATATATAGAAATATGGGTCTAAAACCCAGAGGGAAAAATGTGAGCTCTGAAGATACAGATTCTGAAACCACCAGCATAGAGATGGCACCTGAAGCAATGGGAGTGGTTCAAATCATCAAAAGAAAAGGATTCATGACTGCACCTATAAGAATACCAAATTTTTAAAGAATAAATTAACATGAAGGATCCATATAGAATAAGAAATGACCAAGGAAATAAGAGAAAAATCAGAAGTCATGGGGAAAAGATATTTCAAGAATAAAGAAGTGGTTTGTAGTGCAGAATATTACTTAGAGATTAAAAAAAAAAAAGATGGCAAAATATGTGTTGAATTTACTGACCAGGAGAACCTGGATGTATCTGCTGAGAACAGATTTCACAGAAAGAAATGGAATCAAGAGTGAGACGAAGGTTTTAAGAAATTTGACTGTGAAACCTTTGAAAGAGGGGGATAACAGCTGGGCAGAGAATACTCGGAAAAGCCTTTTTATTTTTTTCCAAGATGTGATAAAATACGGAAAAAAGACTAAAAAGATACCAAAATTTTAATAGTAATAAACTTTTGATAGTGGGATTGTATTTTTAGTTTTTATTTATGTTTGCTTATATCTCCTAAATCCTCTATAATGAATATGAATTGCATTTATAATCAGAAAACAGTATTTTAAAAAATATTCCATTCTGGTAGGATTATATAATACCTACCTTCTCTATTTCAGAGACCTCTTAACTTTGTGATGCCGGCTTTAAAGGTCTCTTTTTTAAAGGGAAAGAAAGGTTTAAGAGGAAACCAATGTTACTGAGAACCTGGAATGTGCCTGGCTTTATATATTATCGGATTTACTTTTCGTAATAGCCCTGGGCGAGGGTAAATTTTATTATATGAGGAAACTAAAGCTTAGAAAGGTAATTACCGCCCAAGGTCAACAGCCAGTCAAGCTTTGGCGCTGAGTGATATTGTCAGCACCTTTATGAAAGGTTCATGTTTTACAATAGCAAATGTTACTTTATGATCCAAAGATGCCTCAATGAGCAACAGTGAGTTGTGGGAAGAGGAACAGTAACACTTGGTCAATTTTGCTACTTCAGGCTTCTTTCCCCAGGCACCATCCTTTGTTCTGCTTTCCTTATAGCTACCAAAATAAAATCTGATTTCAGCTAACTCAAAAACAGATACTAAAATGGAATTGAAATATATATCCTGTATATTTAGACGAAGAAATCTAGATCCAAACATGCCTTGACCAGTTTCTTCTCTTCTGTGTTCCCAGGGATAGGCATGGGAATAATCCAATACATCCTGTAGTTACTTATTTGTAGAGGCATACAGTGATGCACTGTCATCTTAGAACATTTTACCTTCACTTTTCCTCTAGTTTAAAGTAGGAATATGAATACCCTCAAAAAAATAGTGGTATTTCAGAGTGTCAAAAGCCAAATATGAACATCTTCCTTGAATTACTTAGATTTAGGGGTAGAAGATTTTTATATTAAAGTAACATATTTCAGAGTAAAATACAAAATTCACAATGATTTTTATGATAAAATTTAATCTCATAGTGGGATATATTGTACCCTGTGTATACATATTATTTTTCTCTGGCTCCTTTTATTGTTTTCTCTTTATTGTTGCATTTCAGCAGTCCGATGATGATGTGCTTAGGTAAGGAATTTTTACATTAACCCTGTTTGGGGTGCAAAGAGCTTCTTAGATCTGTACAATTAAGTTTTTCATCAAATTTTCAGAAAATTTTCAGCCATTATTTCAACTATCTTTTCTCCCCCATTCTCTGTCCCTCCTCTCCTTCTGGGACTCCAATTACATGTAAATTAGACTGCCTGAAACTGTCCCACAGGTCATTTAGGCTCTGTTCATTCTTTTTTCTTCTTCAGATTAGATAATTTCTATTTATTTATCTTTAAGTTCACTGATTCTTTTTTTCTGCTGTCTTCAATCTTCTATTAAGGTCAGTGAATTTTTCATTTTAGTTATATTTTCAACTCTAGAATTTTCACCTGGTTCTTTTTTGTAATTTCCATTTCTCTGTGGGATTCTCCAATCTGTTCATTTTTTATGATTTTATTTTCCCTCAAGCCCTTAAATATGTTTATAAACTTTTAAAGTCCTTTTCATTTCAACGCCTGGATTATCTCAGGTTCAGAGTATAGTGACTGCCTTTCCCCTTGACTCACATTTTCTTCTTTCTTCATCTTCACTAAATGTAAATTAACTAAATGTAAATTTTTATGGTATAATGGACATTTTAAATGACATGTTGTAGAGACTTTGTATTCTGCTCCTTTGAAAAGTGCTGGTATATATTATAAATAAGCAATTAACTTTGCTGAACTAAATAAATCTCTAAACTTTTCTTCTTTGGAGTGGGTAGCATCTTAAATCTCTGTACTCAGTTCTTTCAACTTCTAGCTGCTGCTTTTTCCTAGGTCCCATAAAGCCTACTCAATGCATACACATTTCAGTAGTCAGATTAGGATTTGGTTAGAGTTTATACATAGATTTTTGGCACTCCTTCTTACCAGGATATCTCTCTTATACAGGGCAGGCAATGAGTAAGTAAGTTGCTTTCTTCATGTAAGATTTAGCAAAATTTACTTGGATTTAATAAATTTAAGTTTTATTACCTATACAGATTCTCTAATGGAAAAATCAATACAAAGCTGCTATTAAACCTTCCTCTTCTACCTATGAAATCAGAAAGATTAAAATATACCTGGAAGGTGACATTATAATAAAAATATCATGTTCAAGAATCGAGCAACTCTCTACTTATGAATATAACAAAAATCACAGAGTATAAAATACCAAATAGTAAAAAAAAAAAAAAAAAAAAAGCTTTAGAAGACATTGATTTAAGAAAGGAGGTTGTTACCAACCAAATTTGTCCTAAGTTGGTATAATTAAATGTGAACATTTCCTTCTGTCTCTTTAAAGAGTCTTAAGACTCAACCACATTGACTATATGTTATTTTAAAAGATGTATCAATATATGGACTGAAATGTTGTTGAGAGGGTTTTATTTTATTAGATTAATATTTCTTTTAGGGTTGGAAATAGTCAAGTTGAGAATCAAAGTGCTGAATCAAAGTCACTGAAGCTTATGGTGTTTCAATGCTCTAAATAGGAAATGTACTTATTTTGTATATTTTGGCTGTTCGGTGAAAAGTTATATAAATCTAACTATAAGTTTAATTTAAAGATATATTAGGGAAATACATTTTTAAACTATATATACTGCTTTTCCTAGAGAAAGGGAGAAAACGGTTGGTTGGTACAGGGTAAAGTTTATCTTCCTTTAACCACAGGACCCCATGAAAAGCTAAAAGCTTCTCCAAGAGAAGAGACAGGAAGAGGATGCAGACTAGTTCCTTCTGATATGCTATGAAGTTGCAAAGTTTACCAAGTAGTGTGTACATAGTAGCAAAATCTCAGAAGGAACCACTTTGACCTGGGGAAATGTTCCTGAAATATTCTGCCATCAGCCCATTTGTTTATTCCCTGGAGTTTCCTTTCCAAAAATATAAATAAAAACTATTGCTGACAGGTTCCTTGTCTCTTTACTCATGCAGTTTATCAGTGTATCTTAACCTTTTTTTTCATTACTGTCCCCCTAAGGAGACTTCTGTAGACTATTGTTTTCCCAGTCACCTCCCATGAATTTTTTATATTACAGATGTATATCTGTTTATGTACAGTGACCCTTTGGAAGGCCACACACCTTTATAGTTAGTATCTAAAATTTTTTTTTACCCTACCCCCAAGAAGTAATTTTGCCCCCTTGGGAGTGATATTGCTCCATTAAGAAGCATAGAGTACACTAAGAAAATCAGGTGAGTTCCAATTATAACTTCAAGGGTCAAAGGGAGGCAGTTCACAAAAGGGGAATGTAAAATTCATTATCTCTGAAAGATGAACCAGAATATTATAAACCTCTTATGGTGATTTCCAGATAGAAAAAGTTTCTTGTGGGGGATGGTATTAAGAGAGGAAAAACAATTTATATGCTTGGCTTAAATTAACACTTAAAAATAACTGACTAAATGAAATTAATTGTAGGGGTCAGATAATTCAAACTTTAAAAGGGAAACTTTCAGTAAAATCCTTATCATAGTAACAAACCAGATTTTTATCTCCATTGAAGCCAGTTCTCATTCTTTTTTAATTCTACATCTCTGGAGAAGACTAGGTTTTTAAAAGAAATGTAAACACAAAGTATAAAAGTATGAAAGGAATACAAAGTCCTGATTATTGAATTCATTTCCTGGTATTGATATTTACCCTTTTAAAAAATGTATGTTTCTCAACAGCCATTATACAAAGGTAGCTTAAAGGAGGCAAAAACTTGTTGAATTAATACTGACCTTAGAAAATGAAAAATTTTAAACTATGATCTAAAACACAAAACAGAAGTTTCTTAGATGAAATAATTAAACATAAAATTCTTCAGCTTATAGAAAAAAGAAAATAAAGATGTAAAAACACTCATAGTTGTATACATCCAAAATAATTGAAAATGGGATCTTGAAGAGATATTTGCACACTTATGTTCACTGCAGCAGGATTTCACAATAGCCTAGAGGTGGAAATAACCTAAATGTCCACCAACAAATGAATGAATAATGAAAATGTGGTATGTACATACTACAGAATATTATTCAGCCTTAAAAATAAATCCTGTCACGTGTCACAACACAGATGAACCTTGAGAACATTATGATGTGAACTAAACTGGTCACAAAAAGGCAAATATTGCATGACTCCACTTATATGAGGTATCTAAAATAGTCAAACTTTTAGAAACATAAAGTAGAGTGTGGTTAGCAGGAGCTCAAGAGGAGGAAATGGGGAGCTGCTGTTCAATGGTATAAGTTTCAGTTTTGCAAGATGAATATGTTCTAGAGATCTGTTGAATTAACAGTGTGTAGATAGTTAACACTACTATACTGTACACTTACAGATAGTTAGGATGGTAAATTTTGTGTGTTTTTTATCACAATTAAAAAAATACTCATAGTTAAACCAACAGTAGGTATAAATCAAATTTAGAATGCACCTACTCCACTTAAGTGGAATATAATTCAGATATACAAATAAAACTATGGCAAACAAACTTTAAGCAAATCTGGGCAGATAAAATAAATGTACAGAATGACAATTTTCCACCTATATCATCAATTTAAATTCAACTGCATATTAATAGAGTTCAATATGCATTTATGGATTCACAATCCTTTATATAAAACTCCTAGGCAGTTGTGTTTTAGAATGCAGAATTCTTTGAATTTTAGAAAAGTAATATAGTGTATATACTGATTATTATATAACTCCCATGACAGGGTCTGAGGCAGCAACCCGACATCAAGTAGATGAATATACTTCTGCAGCAAAAAGTATGCACAGTCACACTAGGTCGGATAATTAAATAGCCTCATGTCAGTTCAGGTCAGGTTAGGTTTTGCTATAAAGAGCTTTTTTAGATTTGGGGATTCCAGATAAAGGGATATTATGGAAACTATTCCATTTTGGGAAACTTTCAACATTTTTAAGTTAGCAAATAGTGTCTTCCTTCTCCATGATCTCACAAACTGCCAGAGTAATTTCAAGTAGATAAATAAAACATAGCTAATTCAAAGTCACCATACACCATCATAGTTAGAATCCACCACTTCAAAAAACCAAAGATACTATACAAATTTTGACTTGACTTTATCCTAGGCTCTTTAAGCTCAATTATGTATATTTGTTTCTAATCTCTACCTGCACTATCCAAATGGCAGCCACTAGCCACATATGACTTTTGAGCACTGGAATGTGTCCAGTCCAGATTGAGATGGGCTGTAACTGTAAAATTTCATTGATCATTTTATACTGACTACATGTTGAAATGATAATATTTTGAATACAGGGGTTAAATATAATATATTATTAAAATTCACCTGTCTCTTTTTACTTTTTTAATGTGGCTACTAGGAAATTCAAAATATATATGTGGCTGGCATTACATTTCTTTTGGACAATGCTGCTCTAGTCTCATGTTAGTCATAATGGCTGAAACTATAAATAAAACATTACCACCTCTAGGATACCTCTCCTAACTACCCAAGACCACAGTGGATATGAGCCCCATGCACGTCCATTGCTCCTTATCCTTCTATCATAACACTGTTTCATTACACTTCAATTGTTTGTTTGTCATTCCACCAGATTACAAGTTCCTTGAGGAAACAGACTGGATTTTTTTTCTTTTAATCCCTGTATACCCAAGTTACAGCAAAGGCATAAAGCAAATACTCAATAAATGTTAAATGAGTGAGAATATCCCAATGAATTACTATTAAGTTGATAAGAAAAGTCACACAAAATTCTGAGCCTATGAATGACTGCAGCAATAGGCAGTCATAAATTATATCCTCAGTCTTTCAAAAAAAATCAAAGAGAATAACATTAGATTTTAAAAGTTCCAGTTTGTTACAGAAAAAAAGGATATTAAAATCTAGGTTGGGGCTTCCCTGGTGGCGCAGTTGTTGAGAGTCCGCCTGCCAATGCAGGGGACATGGGTTCGAGCCCCAGTCCGGGAAGATCCCACATGCCGCAGAGCGGCTAGGCCCGCGAGCCATGGCCGCTGGGCCTGAGCGTCCGGAGCCTGTACTCCGCAATGGGAGAGGCCACAACAGTGAGAGGCCCGTGTACCGAAAAACAAACAAACAAACAAACAAACAAAAAATCTAGGTTGTTTCCTCACCTGAAGTCAGATTCCTAGCTGTACTTTGTGATTTCTGCATTTCAGTAGATTTAAAATTGAGATCATCCTGCATCATCTTCAGCTCTTGATTGGTGATAGAGGATATCTGTTTCATACGATTTATATTCTGTATTTGCAGAGAGATAAAAGTGGAAAAAATTCCACTGATTTAACTTTCCAATAAAACTCTTGAAAATGCTGCTAAAGGACTGGATGTTTTGAAAGGGTATTCTTTTTTGAAATACATCATTCATTATATATATATTTTATAAAAGAATACAGTGAGATTCAAAATGGTTTTCTCAATAAGGAGAGGTTAAATTAAAATTCAGAATTGTTTCTTTTACATTTGCTTTATTTTAATGTAGAAAAAATTCAAATATTCTCTTTTAGGAACTGACTGGATTTTTAAAACACTTAGAATATTGAAGAGACCACACATTTTTCCTCCTATGGTACCACACAATAGTAGCTGCTCAATAAATGTTTTTTGAGGAATCAAGATACTTATTAGGTATCCTGTACTCTTACATAATAGTGAACCACTGCAGTTTTTGAGTTGTATTTAGAAAGGTAATCACAGTAAAAATAATGAAGACACTAAGACAGGCACATGGTACTTACTCGACTACAGTGCTCCAAGAGTGCAACAATGTTGGCTTCTATCTGTGCCTTCCTTTCCAGTTCCTGGTTCTTAGTTTCCTCAAAAGTCTCAATAAAGGCTGCCAATTGAAAAATATGATGAGATGCTACTGTTGATATAGCTAAACACTACATAAGCTCTGATTTGTAGGTGTGAAAAGTACTTTTTAGAAATTCAAGGCAAATTTTAAACTATCACTGTTTAATTTTTTATTAACCCAAGGGTAATTAAATTACTCAATAAGAACATTTCTACATACTTTCAGACTTTTAAAGTTTGTTATGACCCTAATACAAATAAACTAAAAATTTATAAATTTGGGCTCAGAAGTAACAGTTGATAAAATGGAGATGAGAATAAATCCTATGTTTTTACACTAGGATCTCATTGATACATCTACAATTAACATCTATAATTAGCCACTAACTTTACTTCGGAAAATATTACTAACTACCTTTTTTACCTGAAAATTTAGTATTTTATAATGCCAAATTAGTCCAACTAAGTAAGTTTAGTAATTTATTGTTACAAGTAAATATTCTAAGAAATCCTCCTTTTTCTTCTCTAACATAGAATTAGTACATAATTTGCTCTTACTTACATTCTTAAAGTATTTCTATGGATCTTCCAAAATTAACTTAAAATAATTTTACTATTAGCATGAGACAACAAATTAATTTTCAGATAATTTTTGGTACTTGCTGAGATTTTAAAGAAATCTTGGGATATCGTTAAGCCAGAGGTGGTAATTACTGCTTTATAACATGTTTTTTCTATGAAGGTAACAATTGACCTCAGACCTATAAAAATGTCAGATTTTAGAATGATAATTTAAAAAGGAAACCAGTAATCATTAATATAGTCAATTTTGGTAAACTTATGAATGTACAACATAAGTTTAAGTGAAGATCTATTTACAAAGTCAAATTCAGATTTTTTTTTCAGGTTTTTAAAAAAAGTGAATAAGAAGCTACAATAGAAGGCTACTAAAGCTTCAGTTAGTGATAGAACCAAGAAACAAAATCAGAGGTGAGGGCTAATAAATAATGAGATAAGTACTATGAAAAGCTTAAAAAAAGGTGAAAGATATTAAAGGTGAAGCATGTAAAAGAGAACATTCAACAATGAGTGGTCTATAGACTATACAGACTATAAATGTACATATTAGCTTTAGAATCTATCCCTAACACACAGTCATACACATACATACACATGTACAAAATCTTTCTAGAATTCTCTACCCATCTAAACTATGCTAGATATTTAGTAATACTTCAAGGCAAATGCTTTGAATGTCCACACTTCTGCACTTCTATTATTAGTCATTATATCTTCTCAAAATGAGATCTCTGATTCAGTATAAATGAACAACTGAGAATATATTTTCACATCTATAAGATTATCACTTACTGTCCATATTTTCCTCCCTTTTTTTTAGCTCCTTGTACTTCTGATTCATTTCACCTATAAGAGATAAAAAATTTAACATTAGTTTCAAGAACTTAAGATATAGTACTCTAAATTAGAAATATCTCTTAGGTTCTCTATATGTCACTAGTCATTAAATATTCAGTATTTTCAATTAGGTGAAATTCATTTACATTGACTTACAGGGTCTTTCAAAACAGCTATATATATATATGTATGTTTGACTATTTGGAAAGAACAATCCCCTGACTGGAAAGGACTGAAAGACTCTCCAATGGTTCTCTATTTCACTTCCAACTTGGAGCTATTCAACCTACGCATGAACACACTGGTGACGGGAAACATAAGCTCCCATGAAATTTCATTTCATCTCTGAATAGCTCATAACAGCAAACAAGATGGCAGGGTTACTTACCTCACAGAGCTTAAAGTCTAGAGATTTAACAATTAAAATGTACTAAGTGCTATCATATGAAAGTAAAGGGTGCTATAGCAGCACACAGCAAGGACAATTAATCTAGTTCAGGGATTCAGGAAATTTTCCTCTAAAGAAGTAATATTTAAGCTGCATTATAAAGAATGGATGAATAGGAGTTACTTGGTCAAAATACAGAAGGAGTTGAAAGTCAAAGCATTATAAGTACAGAAATATGAAAGTGAGGATGAATATGGTAGCACAGAAAACCGAAAGAGTCCTGAGGCAGAGAATGTGAAGTGAAAAAGTGGCACAAAGATGAGGCAGGTTATGAGAGACCTTATAAGACACATGTTATAAAAGTTTGGATTCTCTCCTAAGGGCCAAGATTACTGAAGAATTTTAAGCAGAGGAATAAAATTATCAACTTGCATTTCTGATCTGGAGAATAAAAGAGAAGTAAGAGTGGAGGCAATAAGACCAGTTAGGAGGTTGTTAAAGTAATCCAAATGAAAGATGAAGACTGCCTGGTGGCAATTAGGATGCAAGGTAGAGGATCTTCATTTGAGACATTTAAGAGCCAGAGTGAGGTGAGGATTTTGGTGAGGGTCAGAGAGGGAGAAGTATGACTCCCAGGTTTCTGGCTTGGGCAATCGAGGACATTGTGGTACTGAAAAATAAATAAAAAGCAAATTGAGGAAGAAACTGCTTGCAACAGTTTTAGACATGTTGCATTTAATATATGTAAAAGACACGATTAAAAGGGCAAAAATCCATGGCCTGTACAGATGGATGAAATCGGACACTTTTAGCTGCATAAAGGGACCATTAGTAGAGGTGGATCATGATTATTTTAGAAAAAGAGGATTTTCAGTGTAACAGAAATTGAGATTTGGAGGCTCAGGGTTATTTTCCTGAACTAGTGAGATGGCTGCAGTCCTGTGCTCCCAGGGCCCCAGGTAGAGAAAGCAGAATAAATTTGTGCTTGATCCAATCTGTACAGTTTCTTCATTAAAGTCAGTTAGATCTTAGCATTCTGGAGAAACAAAGGAAGCTTACTAAGACAATGCCCAGCAAAGATGGAGAGAATAAGAGACTCCTAAGGGTGTTCCTGGTAAGAAGCTGGCATTTAGAAGGACTTTAGGAAGAAGATTTCTAAGAAAATGGGGGAGCCAATAGTTAATAGTTAGTCCAGAGGCTAAAACCCATTGGTCAGCCTGTGTTCTATATATCCTCCTATAAGCTCTACGGTTTTGCCAAGTACCGGCTAGAGCAGCAATAACATTAGGGAGTGGAGGTAGATAGTCAGAATAGAGCCCCTAACTACATGGAGGCTATGGACTTCCACTTGTATACTTGCTTGGGTGGGAAGTGAGTTACGAGTACACAAAGGTGATGGCAAAGTCAGAGACCCAGGTCAGCAGACAGCTTTTCTGCTTTCTGGTCTGAAAACATTTTTCCCAAATTCACTGAGGACAATCCTTATACAGAGAAAACCTTGTCAAGGCCCCCACCACCAGTACTCGTAGTAAAAAGCTGAAAGCTACTGTAAAAGGATAGTAAATACCCAGAGGTCATGAATTCCAAGCCAGTGAACACTCAGAACGAATGGGAAACATTTGGTTCACTCTAAGACTTTGGATGCATTAACAACTTTACTGATCAGTTCAGAAGATCAACAATGGTCTCAGAGCATACTGATGCAGCATGATTAGTTGTAAGGGGAAGGGGAGAGATCTTTTTGTTTTACTAATAACAAAGTTTGTATATGATTAAGTTTTTTTGGAAAAATACGTTATAGACAGATTAAGATTAGCCCTATAACGATGTTACCATTCAGTAATTTATGGCAATAGTTTTTTGGTGGGAAACAAAGAGAAAGAATATGAGCTTGCAGCATACATGATCTGGAATATCCTCACAAGAGGCTGATATGCTCGTAAATATTATATAACATATGTGAAGTAGCAGAAAAGCTAGTATCTGCTGAATCTGCCATGGCCTAGGTTTCTAAAAAAGTCCTAGTTCCTTGTGTGAGAAGTTGTCCTCCTGGGAGACTGGTCAGGCATTAAGGGATTAAGAAGAAGGCCTGCATCCTAGGCTTTATAGGCATTTAACTACCTTCTTATCTTTCCTCTTCTAAACTTAAGAGAATTTCCTACACATGCTGTTTCCAGCTCCTCATCTTGCTATTAGACCTTACGACACTGCAATGAGGCTTCTCCTCCTGACATTCCAATGAAATAGTTCACAGTAAGATTATATGACTCCTTAATTATCAAATCCAAGGGGCAGTTTCAAGTTATCTTACTCTGTAATATTTGACACTATTGATACATCCTTTCTTCTTCCAATTTTTTTTCCGCTTATGTTTTTTGTTGCTTGGGGGTTGGGCTTTTCTGGTTTTTCTTACTCTCAGATCATCCTTCTTTGTCTTCTCTTCATAACTTTCCCTTTCTTCATTTAAATTCTGGATTCTGCTCTTTGTTGACTTCTAATGCTACATTATATCCAAGGAAATCCCACTCATTCTTGTGGTTTAAAAACTCTTAAATTTGACCTTTTTCCTAATTTTCAGATTGCTTTATCCAATTGTTTACTACATATATTCATGTGGGCACGTTTCATGATATCCTAATACACAGCCTATCCATAATTAAATGCATCAGTCTTCCCCCTCAAAGTCTGTACCCCTCTGTATTGCCTATTATGTTTGAAAGCCCTTCACCATAAACTTATCATCCAAGTCAGAAACCTGGGAGATTCCTCCCTCCTTCTCCCCTCAAATCCATGCTCCAAGTTGCCATCAGATTGAGCTGGAAGACATATCTGGTCAATGTCTCCCAGCTATACAGCTGGCCAGCTAGATTAGTTAGGACAGAGCTCCCATATATTTTAGCAAATTCCCAAGCTTCATAAAACCTCCTCCCATATCACTGTTGCTAAAAAGAGAAGAGATCAGGGCCCTAGTGAACTCCTCTATTTTGTGATTTCTCAGTTGGTGGATTAATATCTGAGCTTCTCATGAGAGGAAATGTACAGATGTGGGCAGTCCTAAAGTAGGGTAAAATATAGGGCTTGTTACCAAATCTATCCTTAGATTTAATATTATAGGAGAGGACAAGATCATAGATGGGGAAGCTAATCAGTTATCACACTGGGGGTGCAAAGCAGGCCAGAAAAAGGGTCTAATCATTGTAGAAAGATCAACAATGAAGAGACCAAAGGAGAGGGAAAAGGACAAGTTCATAAAATGAGGGTTATTTTAGAGCTATCCTCAAACTCTGAGTATTTGATGTGATCATAGTTCTACATAATTTATCTCTTCCAAGTTTAGTGAGTACCTATTATGTGCCAGATACTATAATAGGTGCTGGGGATATCAAAATGAAGAAGACAGTTGCCACTCTATCCTAGAAGGGTGTACAATCTGTTAGGTGAACAAAAGCAAAAAGTTACAATGCAACATAAGTAATGTAACTAAGCTATATATGAAGTACTATGATAACTAGATGGGTGAAAAAGTTCAGTAGGCTTTTACATAGAAAGTATCATATCAGCAAGGCACTTTAACAGGTAACGGAGGAATTATAGAGATGAATAAGATATTTTCCTTCAAGAAATTTATGCTCTAGTAAGACAAGTACCCCAAAATTTCCACTATAAATTCAGGCCTCTTTCCCCTTACAAGGGGGAAAGAAGAAATGAGTACAGACTGTTACAGAAGACTTGGGAAATTGTAGAAAGGACACTATTGCTTTTTGATACTCTCAGCTATAGCCAGACAGTGGAGTAAGGGAACTAGGCGCTTCTTCCAGCACTAAAGGGCTGAGTACCACCATAACCACCTTTCTCCTCACTTGTCAGTAAGGTCGTCTGACTCTTTTACCTCTCTATCATAAAATGTTCTCTTGAATCAAGGCTTAACAGAGCAATCTTGGCTTTTATACTCTGAGAAGCAGTTCTGACCCTGGAGAAGGGTCTGATCACCATTTTCCAGAACAGGTAGCTACCCCAATCTTCTCTCATGACCAGTGTACAACAAGGCACAAGCTAGTGACTCCCCTGGCTGCAAGGCCCCCAAGTCAGCAGACCTACTGATTTTAGAGGTGAAAAAGTAGCAGATAGCAAATAAAATTAGAGAGGAGGGGCAAAAATAAACACCAAGGTACTTTTGCTGGAAGGTAGGATTCTTTCCTTTCTAGCACTTGGGGTCCTTCTGAGGCAAGCTAAATATCCCGGTACCTTCGAGCGATCAGTACCTTCAAGTGTTCCCTATGTGGCATAGTTTCAGTCTTGTTATCATTCTGCTCATTCTACTCTTAGTCCAGTTCTTCTGGACTAAGAGTTCATTCTACTCTTACTCCAGTTCTTCTTCATTCCTTTTAAAGTATGATGCCAAGAAACAGGATTCCAAGCAGACTACCACTTCTCATAGTCCATATATTCATCTTTTGTTAATGCAGTCTAGGATTCCAGCTGTTCTGGAGGCTGTATCACATGAATTCACATTGAGCAGTTATCTAAACCCACTCTAACATTTTCACATATTTTAGTAAGATACAGCACTTTCTCCTCCCCCACTCCTGCTTCAATTTTAATTAGTTTTGGAGTCCTATTAAACTTCATCTTTTTACATTCAGTCTCTCTCTCACCTACTTTTCGCACATCACTATAGCAGTAAGTGATAAACTAATATATCAAATACTGCTAAACTGGTATGCTAAAATGAGTACATATAAGTTTAATGTTTTAAACTAAATTTTAGCTTCAAGCTTCACCCAATTTATCAATTATACATTAAACAAAATGTTTTAAATTTTGGCAGGAAAGTTTCTTTACAGCTATGCAGACAAGGTCTGATTATTCTATCTACTAGAGACGTTTAAAATATATACAATAAAAATTCTCTAAATATGTAAAAGTTAAGTTATTGCCTAAAATCTCACCATTTGTAAAGAAAACAAAAAGGACTATGAAGAAGTTTGTTTCAACAGAGTAATATCCATAAAATCAGATGGTATAATGAGTAATCCTTGGCATGTATACTAAACACAATGTAAGTTCTTAATTATTTCCTAAAGCAGTGGTTATCAAACTTTAGCATGCATCGGAATCATCAGGAGGGTTTGTTGAAACACTAAGCCCTATTCCCAAGGTTTCATGTTTAGTAGGTCTGGGGTAGAGTCCAAGAAGTTTTATTTCTAACAAGTTTCAGATGGTGCTGAAGTGCCTGGTCTGAAGATAATACCACCATACTAATGAATAGTTTAACCAATCCCCAAATTGAACAATAAGCAATGATTCATTCTTCTTCATTGTATGTATATTGAGAAGCTACAAAACATCAATGTAAAGATGCCATTTGAAACTCAGATACCAGCTGATAAACTGAATATATTATCCTGTACATCCTGGGGAAAATACTTTCCAAATATGTTTTGGGAAAAACTCCAGGAAAGTTAGTAAAGTTTCAGTTTATAAATTAATAGCATTACATATGGTCACCTTATCTTTGATAAAGGAGGCAAGAATATACAATGGAGAAAAGGAAGCCTCTTCAATAAGTGGTGCTGGGAAAACTGGACAGCTACATGTAAAAGAATGAAATTAGAACACTCCCTAACACCATATACAAAAATAAACTCAAAATGAATTAAAGACTTAACCATAAGGCCAGACACTATAAAACTCCTAGAGGAAAACATAGGCAGAACACTCTATGATATAAATAACAGCAAGATCCTTTTGGACCCACCTCCTAGAGAAATGGAAATAAAAACAAAAATAAACAAATGGGACCTAATGAAACTTAAAAGCTTTTGCACAGCAAAGGAAACCATAAACAAGACCAAAAGACAACCCTCAGAATGGGAGAAAATATTTGCAAATGAAGCAACGGACAAAGGATTAATCTCCAAAATTTATAAACAGCTCATGCAGCTCAATAGCAAAAAAACAAACAACCTAATCCAAAAATGGGCAGAAGACTTAAATAGGCATTTCTCCAAAGAAGATATACAGACTGCCAACAAACACATGAAAGAATGCTCAACATCATTAATCATTAGAGAAATGCAAATTAAAACTACAATGAGATATCATCTCACGCCAGTCAGAATGGCCATCATCAAAAAATCTAGAAACAATAAATGCTGGAGAGGGTGTGGAGAAAAGGGAACACTCTTGCACTGCTGGTGGGAATGTGAATTGGTACAGCCATTATGGAGAACAGTATGGAGGTTCCTTAAAAAACTACAAATAGAACTACCATATGACCCAGCAATCCCACTACTAGGCATATACCCTGAGAACACCATAATTCAAAAAGAGACATGTACCAAAATGTTCATTGCAGCTCTATTCACAATAGCCCGGAGATGGAAACAACCTAAGTGTCCATCATCAGATGAATGGATAAAGAAGATGTGGCACATATATACAATGGAATATTACTCAGCCATAAAAAGAAACGAAACTGAGCTATTTGTAATAAGGTGGATAGACCTAGAGTCTGTCATACAGAGTGAAGTAAGTCAGAAAGAGAAAGACAAATACCGTATGCTAACACATATATATGGAATTTAAGGAAAAAAAATGTCATGAAGAACCTAGGGGCAAGATGGGAATGAAGATGCAGACCTACTAGAGAATGGACTTGAGGACACGGGGAGGGGGAAGGGTAAGCTGGGACAAAGTGAGAGAGTGGTAGTGTATATATGGACATATATATACTACCAAATGTAAAATAGATAGCTAGCAGGAAGCAGTTGCATAGCACAGGGAGATCAGCTCGGTGCTTTGCGACCAGCTAGAAGGGCGGGATAGGGAGGGTGGGAGGGAGGGAGATGCAAGAGGGAAGAGATATGGGGATAAATGTATATGTATAACTGATTCACTTTGTTATAAAGCAAAAACTAACACACCATTGTAAAGCAATTATACTCCAATAAAAATGTTACAAAAAAAGCAGATTTCTAATCAGAAACAATGTAAGTGAGAAGACAGTGGATCAACATCTCTAAAGTACTGAAAGATAAAATCTGTCAACCTTGACTATACCCAGCAAAAATATCCTTTGAAAATGAAGGCAAATAGGCATTTTCAGACATACAAAAGCTGAAAGCATTCATCACCAGCAGACCATAACTACAAAAAATGTTTAAAGTCCTTCAAGCAGAGAGAGAAAGATCCCAGATGGAAATCTGGAATCTACATTAAGGACTGAAGAACAGCAGAAATGGTAACGACTTGGGTAAACAGTAAGATTTTGCTCCTTATTCGTAATCTTTTAAAAATATAATTGACTGTCAAAAATAATAGCTATGCAAAATGGATATCTCAGAAATAACTAAATTTCCTTGTCAATTGCATTATTACGAACTTTCATCAAATCTTTAACCGTGGTCATTTTTTTTTTTTTTTTTGCGATATGCGGGCCTCTCACTGTTGTGGCCTCTCCTGCTGTGGAGCACAGGCTCCGGACGCGCAGGCTCAGCGGCCATGGCTCACGGGCCCAGCCGCTCCGCGGCATGTGGGATCTTCCCAGATTGGGGTACGAACCCGCATCCCCTGCATCGGCAGGCGGACTCTCAACCACTGCGCCACCAGGGAAGCCCCAACCGTGGTCATTTTTAAGTCTTTTGTCATTTACAGACAGTTCTGGGTGTACCCTGATGCTTTTTCAAAAATGTTCCTATAGAAGAGCTTCATCTGCAAGGAATTCATGGAAAAGACTCTGAGAAGTGCAGGTTTCTGGTAACTGACTGTACTGCTGAACTGAATGAATAAGCATTTTCAGAACTCTAATGGAAAATTGATGAATTCATAAAAGTGTTAACAAAAGATCAAGATGAAAAAAATTAATTACATGGGACTGAGTGAACTGATGAGGATGATTATAATTTTTTGACTTTCTGTCTGAATTAAAAAAAAAATCCCACAAGGACTCAGAGGCAAAAAATATACAAACCAATTTTCACTGCAAAGTAAAGGAGCTGTTACAGTGGAGGATTACTGGACTGAATGTCAATATTATGACATAGTATGAGTGTGTTGGTAATTGCAATCATCGTTGCTTTTGTTGTGGTCATCCATTTACAATGCTTGGTGTCAGTTTATTTATCTCTTATAAAAGTAAAATACAGTGTATGTGTGTGAAAAAAAATAGCTATGTAGTTATTACCTTATAAAATATGTAAAAGGAAAATGTGTGATGACAATACCACAAAGACCAGGAAGGGAGAAGTAGAAGCATGCCATTGTCAAGGCTCTTATACTATACATAATGAGGTATAATATAACATGAAGGTAGACTGTGATAAGTTAAAGATATACACAATATCCTAAAGCAACCACTAAAATAACAAAACAAAGAATTATAACTGAAAGAGCAATAAAGAAGATAAAATGGAATCATTAAAAATAATTAATCCAAGTCAGACAAAGAAGAATGAATAAATAAATTGTGGTTTATCTTCACAGTGGAATACTACTCAGCAATGAACAGGAGCAAACTGGTGACATGTGCAAATATATGGATAAATCTTAAAATAATTATGCTGAGTGAAGAACCAGAGAAAAATGTGTACATAGTTATGATTCTGTTTATATAAAATTCTAGAAAATGTAAATTAATCAACAGTGACAGAAACCAGATCATCGGTTACTTGGGGATGGGAGAGTGAGGCAGGAAGAAGTGGGAGGGAGAGGCTGCAAAAGGGTATTAGGAGATTTGGGGGATCGTTGGGTATGTTTACTCTCTTGATTGTGGTGATGGTTTCACAGGTGGATGCAGATGTCAAAACTTATCAAATTATGTACTTTAAATATGTGCACTGTATTGTATGTCAATTAAATCTTTGTAAAGCTGTTTTAAAAAAATATTAATAGCATTAATAATAACAGCCAATAACTAACATTTATGTGCAATTTTTAAATTGCATGCTATTCTGAGTCATACACACACACACACACACACACACACACGCTCCATTCATCTAATCCTCACAGTAACCCTAAAAGGAAGGTAGGTACTGTTATTATCTCCACTTTAAAGATGAGGAAACTAAGGTACAGACAGGTCAAGTAGCACGTCTGAGATCAGCCAGTAAAACAGCACAGCCCAGATTTGAATCCTGGCATTCGGGTTGCAGAAGCCGTGCTCTAAAACAAAACTATTCTGTCTTTATAAATTCTATTTTACCTGACATAATCAGAGAATAAAAGCTTCTAACCTGGGCCTTGGAACTATGAGTAGGAAAAAGTATCCTAGAGACAAACCAAAGAAAAGGGTTTTATTTTGTTTTTACTACTCTTGAAAGCAGCATATAAATTATAGAGTAAATTGCAATGAATTCATTTGAAGTTTAGGACCATAATCCAATGATCCTGTAGCATTTTATGCATACTTCTATTATGATACATATTTATCACATTGTAGCTGTTAGATATTTAGATGTCTGTGATATGCTGTATTGATAACCACATGATATTCCATTTTATCAATCTTTGGGAAGATACTGTACTCTAAAATTGAAGGAATAATTTGTAGTGAGCAATAATGCCCAAAAATCCTTCTTGGGAAGAAATGTGACTGTACTTTGTAAACTGTGTTCCTTAAGCCTTGTCTGAGCATGCAGATGTCCAGAAAATTAGCTCCACCTCGTGGATCATGGTAGTACTACAAATTCAGGCCTTTGAGAACAATGAACTGTCACAGAAGTAATTAGCCCTGGTGAGGAAGCACTTTCACATACTGCTGCTGGATGTATAAACTGGTACAACCATTTCTGGAAAGAAATTTTCAAAAAGAATCAAAATTGTATACATAAGTAACTTTCTATTCAAAATTTCACTTCTAGAAATTTAGCCTATAGAAATATACAAATTAACAAACATGTATGTATCAAGGTTATTTACTGCAGCATTGTTCTTGGTAGTGAAAAATTACAAACAACCTAATGTCAATGTGGATACAGCTAATACTATTTAACAAGAATATCAACATGACTACAGCTAATAGTTTTTGTAAGTACTTAAATATGTGCCAGGGACCATTCTTAGTCTGGCTTTAAAGCCCTGACATTGGCTACTATGCTATACTTCTTAGAATGAAGTATATACATCCTCGTATGGAAGAATGTTCATTATATACAGTTAAATGAAAAGACTCAAGCTCAGAAGAACTGTATCACTCAATTAAATATATATACATTAAATATATATATATATATATGCCGTGTATAGAAAAAAGTCTAAAAGGCTATACATATCAAACTGTAAACAATGATTACCTCTGAAGAATGGAATGCGTATGAGGAGAAAGGAGATGATTTTTACTTTATACACTTTTGTATTGCTTGAATTTTCCACATTAAGTACACACCAGATTTGTACATAAAAAGTACACAATTAAAAAAAATAAGTTAATTGGAGTCTTTAAAATAACTTTAACTACTTTAAGGAAAATTTTTAAAAAGTAGGAAGGGGTAACCTCCTAGATGCTGACTGATAATTTGCACAGTTAATGATAATGACAATACATGAGAATGGTCATTTCAGGCAACACACACACACACACACACACACACACACACACACACACACACACACACACACACACACACACACACACACACACACACACACACACACACACACACCCATAAAATGAAGTACGTTCAAGGTGATTAAAACTCTTCAGAAATTCTGGGTAAGTTTATAACTGGTAATTTTTTGACAAAGATGGTAGGTTGAACATGCACATCTAACCCTAACCTGCCCCACCCCACAAACTCCACTAAAATTATAGTAAAAAGAATTTTTAAAGGTCAAACTCGCAGCAATGAGGAAAATAGGAGAGGAAACAATAGTAATAAAATTTTGGAAGCTGGAAGCAGATGGACAAATGGTAACTAATTTAGCACACCTGAGAAAGTCTAAACCTAAGCTGCACTGGGTAAAGCTGAGAATTAACCAAATTTCAAAAGGCTCAGGAGTTCTGCATAGACAATCACTTATTTTGTGTTCCTACACCATGAAAGGTTTTGTCATGTCTTAAAATAGTAACACTGCTCTTTTTAGAATTTAATGGAATATAGTGAAGAGTACAGTAGAGGCCTGAGTTAAGCAGACCAATAAACACCATTTACTTTGAGGGACCTTCAATATGAAATATACAAAAATTAATTTGCGGTGAGAATAAATTTTCTTAGTCAACAATTACCTTATCAAAAACTAATTACTCAACCATATGTTAGAAGTAAATCTTTAGGTAAAAGAATAATAAAAATAATATCCTATGTTGAATGAGAATAGAGGCTACTATTATCTTGTTGCCTTCACCTAGAGCTCCAATGCCTTTTCCATTACTTTCCCTTTCTCATACTGAAAGAGCATTTTAAAAAGCAACAATTAAGTAAATATTTAATGATTGGCACTTCAGCTGAGAAAGGAGAAATCAGGATGGATTCCAGGAGAAATCAGGCTTTTCTGAAAAGTAGCATGGCGTCTGCCAATACTGCTCTGCTTTAATAATGATGCAGATTGTAGCCAAATTCTGACCATATAACAACTTTCAATAGAGCTATTTCTCACTGTTTCTAGTTAGCAAAAATAGTAACAATTCCTTTCCTGCTAAAATATAGGATAGTACACATATTTAAACCTAAGTATTTTTAGAACCCATATAACAAAGTTACCTGATCCAGCAATAAAGTAAAACTACTGTAGGGGTGAAGTCTAACAAATACTTAACATAATAGGATTAAATCCCCCAGCAGTTTAAAAAAGTAATGACATTTTATTATAATGAAAATTCTCTCTTATGAGATTATTTCACCTTTAAAAATTACTTACAAAGACTAAATAAAGATTTGAGAGCAAAGAAGCCCATCTAGAATTGGTCAAAAGCGTAGTGTATTATGAGGATTTTTTCTGCATTATCCAGATTGTCACAGAAACTGATAACTCAGCATCAGGGAATAATGAAGATTTTTGTAGAAGAGCCAAATAACTGTTAATTGATTTTATTTAGTTAACTTCGAGACAATGTAACTTTTAGCAAATTATAACTTTAAGGACTTAAAAAGTGCAAAAATATGATTAACTTGAAGAAGCTGTTGGATTACAGGACCACCATTAATATCTAGCAGAGAACATAACTGTACCTAAACCAGTATCAAAGGATGCCTTTAAATTTAGAATGAATTATGCAAAACTTTAAAAAGTTTATTTGAAAACTGAAGGGTTGGAGCAAGTACTAACAAAGTCAGACATGTACAAACACATTTACGGTTTAAAGGTTATGTTAACCAGAACCCCTACAAGGCAAAAGGTGGCCTAGCTGGATTACACACAGGTGCCATAAATGGAAGAAACCAGGTAACATCTAAGAAATTAATAAAATGGGCCAGAAGGAATAAAGCTGGGGGCAGAGATAAGTATGGACCAGAAAGTCAAAATAACTTGATAATCCTCCACATCTTAAGGAGCAGATTATCCACAATCTTGAGTCAAGGGACTGCTGAGAATGCAGATGTAGATAAGAATCCACCTCTTTACTGGAAATCATAAATCGAAGGTAGGAATCCTCTAAAAAGTAATAAAACTGTTGCTAACTAATCAAGCTCTCTCTGTAGATAAGAGTGCATTTGTATATCTTAAGAACTAGAGGGCCTAAAGAAGTTACTAGAGCCCAACTCTCACCTTTAATTCATTCTACAAATCCTTCCCTTCTAAAATACAGGACTGGGAATTCCCTGGCTGTCCAGCTGTTAGGACTCCATGCTCTAACTGCTGAGGGCCTGGGTTCAGTCCCTGGATGGGGAACTAAAATCCCACAAGCTGCACGGTGCAGCCAAAAAAAAATAATAATTATTTAAAAATATATAAATAAAATACAGGACTGTTTAATTCATTCCACAGAGACTTATTGAATGTTTATTTTCCCAGGCATTGTGTTGATGAAAGAGGTTACCAAAATGAACAAGACACAATCCCTGTCCTGGAGGATGTATAGCCTAAGGGAAAAGACAAACACCTAAGTAGAAAGTGGTAAAGTAATGTGGTCAATACATTTATGCCATGTGTTCTGATAACGGCGGGTATCACTCACTTAGCCCAGCCCAGAAATAGGTCAGGGAGAGAAGTTAGGGTTACTATGTTGGATATGAAAGGATACCTGAGCTAGATCTTAAAAAATGAGAAGTTAGTAAAATAAGTAACAGGGAAAAGAATATTCAAGAAAAGGGAACAAATAATAGGAGCAAAGGATTGAGCATGAAATAATCCTTTGATGTAGGATAAAGAGGGTGAGGTGTGAGGTACCACTGGTAGATTATTATTATTATTCTTAGAATGTAAGGATAGAGATGCTGAGGGGTAGAAGAGGAGGCTGACAAGGTACAGGCCAGATTATGGAGGGACTAGAATGCCATACAAAGATTCTTAAACTTTATCTTGTAGGTCATGGGGAACCACTGTTAAGTGGAGAATGATACAGAATCACATTTCACATACGTCACTCTGGCAACACTGTGGTGGGTGAATCTGAGAGGGAGCAAGATTGGAGGTCGGGGACCAGTTAGTAGACTACTGAAATAGTTCAGGAAAGAAATAATGAGGTCCTGAACTAACAAGTGACCTTCTAATAAAAACCTCTGTGCCGTTGAACCAATAATCCAGGATGATCAAAGTGTAGTAGAAGAACAAAAAACTAATGCATTGATATATATGTGAACATACAATACATAATATTTATATATCACATATATTTTTTGTTTTGTTTTTTTGCGGTATGTGGGCCTCTCACTGTTGTGGCCTCTCCCGTTGCGGAGCACAGGCTCTGGACGCGCAGGCTCAACGGCCATGGCTCACGGGCCTAGCCGCTCCACGGTATGTGGGATCTTCCCGGACTGGGGCACGAACCCGTGTCCCCTGCATCGGCAGGCGGACTCTCAACCACTGTGCCACCAGGGAAGCCCATCACATATATTTTTATATGTACATATATATATGCTTTTTTGCTACTATTACATTACATTATAGATTGTGCCTTTCTACATTAATCAAAAAGGACAGGTAATTCCCTGGGTCCAGTGGTTAGGGCTCCTCACTTCCACTGCAGGAGGAACCGATTCGATCCCTGGTCGGGGAACTGAGAGCCCGCAAGCTGTGGTGCGGCCAGAAAAAAAAAAAAAAAAAGGACAAAGAATTTACGAAAACAAAAAGGAGAAGGGAAGCTACAATTCAAAGCATTCTATTTATCGTAGAACTAGCAATTAATAATAAATTGTTACCCCCAAATGAGTTATTTTACTGGAAAAATAAATAGAATTCTGCTAGAAATTTAAATTTAGAAGGAGGAATATTATTTAAAATGTATCCCATAAAGCATCTGAAATCAAGAACATTATCAGATTTCTCAGAATAATTTATTAACAAAGAAAATCTATATACTAGATCTACATAAATTAAAAGGAATAAAATAATTTAATAAAGAAAACATGACCTTAGTAACAATTTTTTTTTTTTTTTTTTTTTTTTCCGTACGCGGGCCTCTCATTGTTGTGGCCTCTCCCATTGCGGAGCACAGGCTCCGGACGCGCAGGCTCAGCGACCATGGCTCACGGGCCCAGCCGCTCCATGGCATGTGGGATCTTCCCGGACTGGGGCACGAACCCATGTCCCCTGCATCAGCAGGCGGACTCTCAGCCACTGCGCCACCAGGGAAGCCCCTTAGTAACAATTTATTGTGAACCTACCTTGCCATGTGTACCATTTACTATTCGTAAATCTTAGTGAGGTAGAACCACTATATTCATTTTGCAGATGAGAAAATGAAAGCTCAGATAAGTTTACTTACCTAATAACCAGGACTTAAAGTTTGTCTGATTTTAGATGTCTTGTTTACACGTAGCCACATGTAAATAAGACTGTAAGCATTTCACAAGAATATTTTTATTTCACAAATACAGCACTTCATATCAGAAAGCCAAGATTAGGTTTGGGCAATAGAACTAACACTTTGGGGTCAAAGAGAACTTGGTTTATATCTAGACTTTACCCCTTACTAGCTGTAAGAATCTGAGTTAACTTCTCTGAGTTTCAACAAGCATAAAAGAGGTTAGAAGCCTTCAAAGTGTGCCAGCAAAGATCACAAAGTAACCAGTCCAGGTAAGTAATCAATTAATAGTAGCTAATGCTATTATTCATAAATCAATAAAATGTATAAATAAAACTAATACACTGCATTAAAATTGAAACAAAAAATTAATTTAGGAAAAGAACACCCTTTTTCCCTGCTATGAATGTTTCTTTAGCCATAATAGGCATATTATTTACAATAGAATACCTAACTCATAAGAATATATAGTCAACTCTTGATAATCCAATAGCATATTAACTGGTTTGCAGTTAATCTGTGATTAAAGTGCCATAGTAACCCAGCTTTTCCTCCCTTGTTAGAGACAAGTTGGTTAGGAACCTGTGATGCCCAAACTCTTCCCTCAACCACACATACACTGTAGCTCCCAAATCCCCACCACAGCATTTCCACCCCAAGTGCTCTGGTCCCCTTGCCTTGGCTCTTCAAATCCCACTGCTGGGGAAAGCTGAGAGAGGACTGGAATAATCAGTACTTGCCACCACATTAGTGGGTCCCCTAGTGAATAATTCTTCCTGCATTTTTTGTGATATCTGTGACTTGATCCTCACTCCCCTGTAACTCTACCACTTACCCCAGTTAATAGCTGACAATATTGAAGAAGTATAACTTAGAAATCTGTGAGCAAATTTAAACCATTTTACTTGATTAAAAAAAAATTTCTTGCTGTATAGTACAGGGAACTCCACTTCGCTGTACAGTAGAAACTAACACAACATTGTAAAACAACTATATTCCAATTAACAAAAAAATTTCTTTGCAAAACAAAATAAATTCTTGCCATTATATAACCATTTTAAGTTATATAAGTTTTTAGTTGGCTTAAATAATTCAATACTAACTATAATATTTAGTTACTATTAAAATTCAATACTAACTATAATATTTAAAATATTACTTAAATGATTCAACACTAACTATAATATTTAGTTACTACTACTAAATATTTTAATAGTTTAGTATTTTAGTAGTTAAACTTAGTGATATCACAATGAATTAAATAATAAACCCCAGGTAAACAGTCCCTGAGGCCCAAGTTAATACTGTATAAATACTGCTATGTATCTATATTATACATCATAAAAATATTTTAAAAATTACCTTGGTGTTCTTCTAAATCCATGTCAAGTTGTCTAATTTCTTCATTAAGCTGATTTATTTTTTCTTTTATATCTGTTAACCTGTTGAAAATATTATTTAATGAATTTATGGCAGACAATTTAGATAGTCAGTAAAAACATTTAGTGACGATGTTACGAAATCTTAAATCTTTTCGAATTTGCAGAAACAATATCAATAAATAATATGCTTTATTCTGAGGACAATACTATAAATTTTGAGAGAAAAATCTTTTTTCATGATTCGTATTTAGAGTACAAGCGTGTTCTGAGAATGTTGGCTTGCCTGACTTCAACAGTAGACCTTTCCCCAGCCTTCTTTTGAACTTTACTTGTGATATTAAGAAAATAAAAAATCTTTAGCAACCTTCTTTTTGTAGGTTTATATAAATAAACTAAGTTAGCAAGTTTGTCTTAAAGTTAGAAAATAAGAGAAAATTTACCATTGAGAGAAGACTATATGGGTTAAAATTTTAACAAAAGCAGTTGTACTTATTACAAAGCTATAGTAATCAAGACAGTATGATACTGGAATAAGGACAGATCCTTTTAAGGATAGACAATGGAATAGAATTGTGAGTCTAGGAATAAGACCCTGTATCTATATACAATTGATTTTTGACAAAGGTGCCAAAACAATTAAACCGAGAAAGAACATTAAATAATATTTGTTGAAAGAATATTTCAACAAGTGGTGCTGGGATAACTGGATATGCACAAGCAAAAGAATAAAACTGGACTCCTATCTCATACCATACACAAAAGTTAACTAAAAGTGGGTCATAGATCTAAACATAAGAACTAAACTATAAAACACTTAAATAAAAAAACATAAGCATAAATCTTCATGAAATTGAACTAGGCATTGGTTTCTTACATATGACACCAAAAGCACAAACGACAAAAGAAAAAAATAAATAAACCAGATATAATCAAAATTTAAAACTACTGGGACTTCCCTGGTGGCGCAGTGGTTAAGAATCCGCCTGCCAATGCAGAGGATACAGGTTCGACCCCTGGTCTGGGAAGATCCCACATGCTGCAGAACAAATAAGCCTGTGCACCACAACTACTGAGCCTGCGCTCTAGAGCCCGTGAGCCACAACTACTGAAGCCTGCACACCTAGAGCCCGTGCTCCGCAACAAGAGAAGCCACTGCAATGAGGAGCCCGGGCACCGCAACAAAGAGTAGCCCCCGCTCGCTGCAACTAGAGAAAGCCCGTGCGCAGCAATGAAGACTCAATGCAGCCAAAAATAAATAAATAAAATAAATAAATTTATTTAAAAAATAAAGTCTTAAAAAAATTTTTAAACTTTTGTGCTTCAAAGGACACCATAAAGAAAGTGAAAAGAAAACACAAATAATGGAAGAAAAATTTTGCAGATCATTTATCTGATAAGAGACTTTATTTAGAATATATAAAGGGCTCTTACAATTCAGTAATAAAACAATAAATAACCCAATTTAAAAATGGGCAAAAGCACAGGGAGATCAGCTTGGTGCTTTGCGATGACCTAGAGGGGTGGAATAAGGAGGGTGGGAGGGAGGCTCAAAAGGGAGGGGGTGTGGGTATATATGTATGCATATGGCTGATTCACTTTTTTGTACAACAGAAACTAACACAGTATTGTGAAGCAATTATACTCCAATAATGATCTATAATAAATAAATAAATAAATAAATAAAACAAAAAAATGGGCAAAGAATGTGAATAGACATTTCTCCAAAGAATATATATATATATGACCAATAAGCACAGGAAAAAAAGTTCAACATCATTCATTAATCATCAGGAAAATGCAAATCAATGATACCACTTCACACCTACTATGATGGCTACACAGTAATCAAAAATGACAGATAATAACAAGTGTTGATGAGGTCATGGAGAAACTGGAACACTTATACACTGCTGGTGAAAATGTAAAATGGTGCAGCTGCATTGGAAAATAGTCTGGCACCTCCTCAAAAAGTTAAATATAGAGTTACTGTATGAACCAGCACTCCTAGGTAAATTCCACTCCTAGGTAAATAGCCAAGAGAAGCGAAAATATATGTCCACACACAAAAACACGTACACGATTGTTCATACCAGCATGATCCATCACAGCCAAAAAATAGAAGCAATCCAAATGTCCATCAATTAATGAATGGATAAATATGGTATAGCCACACAAATGGGATATTATTTGGCAATAAAAAGAAATGAAATACTGATACATGCTACAACACAGATGAACCCTGAAAACACTATGCTAAGTGTAAGAATCCAGCCACATAGGACCATATATTGTATGCTTTCATTTATATGAAATGTCCAGAACAGGCCAATCTACATAGACATAAGGTACAGTGGTTGCTTAGGGCTGGGAATGGGGGATGAGAGGTGTGATGGTTAAGGGATATGGGTTTCTATTGGGGTGACTGATCTGTTCTGAAATTGACTGAGGTGGTGGTTGCACAACTCTGTGAATATAGTAAAAAACTCTGAATTGTACACTTTAAATATGTGAATTGTACGGTATGTATTATATCACAATAAAGCTGTTTTTAAAAAGCAATTATACTATGTAATGGCTCTTAACTAAACATTCAAAGAATTATTTAAAGCTATAAATAAAACTGAAAGCTGCATCAATATTGTCAATGTGAATCACAGAAAAAATGACTGTAACAATATGCACCTCTTACACATTTAGAATGCAATTTAAAAGATGAGAAATGAATGTAAAATGTCCTAGTGTAAAAGTACTTACTGTCGCTCCATGCTGGCTATTTCCTGATTATCTTCTTTAACCTTTAAAGGCATAAAGAGAAAACAGAATTTAAAGAATTACTCATTGTTAGGCTATCTTAAAGAGATTTTCCTTCTAGGGTGTGTACTAAAAAAGCAAATCTAGTCACTTTAAACTTATTTCTTGAAATTCAGCCTTTGAAGTTAAAAGGAACATCATTAGGGAACTATTCACAGATTTTTCTTTCCTCCTCAAAGGAAGAGTGGTGACTGATAAATATCCATACCTATCCACGTGGCACCAATAAGTTAACATATCTTCAGGCCTGGATCAATTTACATAAATATCTAGGATTTTTGAGCCTGTCTCCCCTGCCCTGCTCCCCCTGCTCCCCACCCCCAACCCATGCACACGGTAGGGCTGCCAGATTTAGCAATCCCTGTTACATTTGAATTTCAGAAAAACAATGAATAACTTTTGTGGTATGTATTTGGAATACACCTATTATCCTTATGTATATATTAATTCTAAAAGATTATTCACTGCTTATCTGAAATTCAAAGTTAACTAGTCATTCTGTATTCTATCTAGAAATTCTATCCCAAGATCATACTCTTTGTCCCCTGCCTTCAATGATCTCTTTCCAAGGAACTTCAGAGATTCTAGATTTTGATACCTTTCTAGAATGATTCTAATACTTAAATAGCTCCTGAGTTGATCCCTAAGGTTCCTGCAAACCCACTGGATTCAATATAAGACCACAAAAGTAGTCTCATTTGTAGGTTCCTGACTAGAGGTGCTCCCAAATATATAGGCTCCTAAGGGCTGTATATTTAGGGTGTCTCAGGATAAACAATAGGCTAAATTAAAGCCAGCCTTGCGATAGTAAGAAAGCTACTGAACACATGTGACATAACATGGTGACATACTGTGATTTCACAGGACATTTTAATTCCATTCACTTCATGGTGGCACTGATAGAAATAACCACACAAAGTCATCAGCCTTGGGGCACTTCATTTTCTAAATATGAGGCCCAAAACAAATCATGGAATACATCTTCAATAAGATTAATTATTTACTGACCAATAAGAAGAGTTTCAAGTTTTTCTTATAAGGATCCAAAACATGAAAAAATGACCAAAATATGCATGAAGACCATATAAAATTAGGATTTAAGTAAAAAAAAAAAAAACAGTTTATTTGAGAAATGACTTTTACCTAGATCTTCTTGGTCAAGCAGTTCATATTAATTTAGATGGAGTTCACTTTTCACTGTTTTTTAAGAAAATAAGCTTATTAGCTTTCTGTTCAATTCACATGTCTTAAATAAAACAGACTGATACATTTACCAAATCCTGACATATTAAAATACGTATGTTTGTTTTTCCTACCTGCTTAAGTAATCTCTCTCTCTCTTCCATTGGGGATCCCATGCTTTTGTCTTCTGCAATCATTTGATCTCGATGGGACTCCAACTCATAAAGTTTTTCATGCAACAATACAGCCTTCTGTTTTACCTGGGAGTGTGCTATTTCCTGAAGAGAATTAAAATAACTTTAGTATTTTATCAAAAACTATTCAAATAGTTTTCAGTTTATAAGACTAAGGACAAATTTAAACTACCATTATCTTTAAATAGAGATATCAAGAACCTAGAGTACTCAATAATGCTACAAAGTGCATTTCTAAACATGGAAGAATAAAAATAAATTCCTCTATACTTTTTCATAAGCAATTTTCAGTCTAAGATTCACAAGAAGGTGGTAGCTTTAGTTTATTTTCTAAATATAAGACCTAAACAAAGATAAAGACATCTCTACCAATGGGAAGATAATAAAGAAAATGTAACGATGTATGTATAACTTTAACCACAAAACCCAATCCAAAGTCCAAGGAACTGATCTCTAGAGGGAAAATATTTTCCCCTGAATAGATCATATATATGCTTTCCTACAATATTATGGGTTGAACTATATCCTCCCAAAATGTATGCTGAAGTCCTAATCTCCAGCACCTGTGAACATGACCTAATTTGAAATGGAGTCTGTGCAGATTTAATCAAGTTAAGATTATCTTGAGGTCATTAAAGTGGACCTTAATCCAGTATTAACTGCTCTTTATTAGAAGAGAAGAGATAAAAACAGAGACACCCGAGGAGAATGCCATTTGATGATATAGGCAAACAATGGAGCGATGTAGCTACAAGTCAAGGAACAAATGCCAAGGGCTGACAGCCAGCACCAGAAGCTAGGAAGAGGCAAGGAAGGATTCTACCTAGTGTCCCAGAAGAAGCAAGTCTCTGCTGATGCTTTGATTTTAGACTTTTAGCCTCCAGAACTACAAGAAATTTCTGTTGTTTTATGTCACCCAGTTTGTGATACTTTATTTCAGCAGCACTAGGAAACTAATATACATGAGTAGTAAAATTATCATGTATTCACCACTGTTCTACTGTTCACAAAGAGAAAATAAGGGATGTGATAATTTTAAAAGATAACCAAAAGAGCTAGGGATGTTGGTGGTAGTGGTGATTATGATGATGAAAATGACATTTGAAGTCGTTATTTATTGAGCACGTATTCTGTGCCAGGCACTATACTTAATATTTTTAATATACTATCTCTAACACTCAAAGCAACTCTGTAAGATAGTACTATCATCTCTGTTTCACAGATGAGAAAACTGATGATCTGATATCTAAATAATTTTTCTAAGTTAACAAAAATAAAAGTTAATCATGAAAAAAAAAGTTAATGATATCTGAAACCAGGCCCACAGTACGAACAAGATTTTTAAGAGGGGAGACCTCCTCCTTTTTGAAAGCAAAAGAGAAGGAATCTTAAAAAAAGGAAAAAGTGAACAAGAGGAAATGTTTGAAAGTCCATAGGCAAAGGGTTATATACACAGCTTAAGTAATGTATTAGCTTCAGGTGAAAAGGCATGATAATAAAATACCTATAGAAAAAATGCAGACATTTTGATGTATCCCTTTTCATAGCACCTTCCCCTTCCCTTTTGCTTAACCACCTATAGACATGTTCATTATTGCATCTTGATAAAACCACTCCTGAAGACTCAAGCTCATGTTGATCTTTCACCTGATTTTTTTCACACTCCTATGAACTGAGTCAGCAATACTTAGCACAGTAGGGAGCATACAGCAGATATGCAATAAACACTACTTGATTGATATTTGACATAATGTTATCTTGAAGAACAAATATTCCCCCCCACCAAAAAGACCCACAAAGGAATCCAGCTAAAGTTAAACAAGATTAGGATCTACATTTTCTTCATTTGAGAATACTGTAAATTTTTTTAAATTCATGTAATTTTAGGCATACAGGTACTAATGCCAAAGTAGAGTGGCATCAATAGAAAAACTAACTCCAAGGTTATACCCTACACCTCTTCCTGTGGAAACTAAATCTGCCAATGAAATAAGACCTAACTCTCTCCTACACACCCTAAAAAAAGATAGTGAGGAATTCCGAAAGCTGGCTGTATTAATACTATATAAATGCAGTCCTTATTCCTTGAAGCATATTTTTATTACCAGAGAGATCAAAGAAAATAAAAATTCTGTGTACCCACATGTAGACAATTGGATATAGAAAATCGTCTTAATATTTTTAAGCAAACTAGTTTTTTCAATAGCAAATTTCCAAAAGAATGATTACAAAATACTCATGGTTTATTTCTTTTGCAAGCTAGGTGAAAGCAATCATGTCAATTTACAATTGTTACTAATTCTATCATCGTTATAGCTACCTGAATACATAGGAAATCAAGAAAGGCAGGCGAGATTTGATGTACAGACAGTGGGAAGGTAGTTTGCAGAAAAAGAATACATTGGCCAACAAATATATAAAGAGATACTCAACTTTTTGTATAAATAAATGAAAATTAAAACAAGATACTAATTTTAAACTATTAAACTAGTAAAAATGGAAAAGGTGGATGGATAACGCAGCTGTTAATGAGACGGGGGAAATAGGCACTCTCATACATTGAGATTAGGAGTAGAAAATGGAACTTTTTTGGAAGGCAATTTGGCAATGTTACAACGTTTTAGAAGTTTGTACCTTCTGACCCAACGCAAGAAATTTATCTTAAGATACACTTGTAGTAACTTTGCATAAAATGTGTGTTTTCACTACAGCACTGTTTTATAATCTCAAAAAACTATCAATATAAACAACCTAGTCATCTACAAGGCTGTGCTATATATAGTCATACAATGTAATACAATGCAGTAATTTCAAAAAATGAGAAAGATATCTTAAGAGCTGACATGAACAGACATTCAAGAGAGAATGTTACGTTAAAAAAAAAAAAGCTGCAGACAGCATATCCAGTGTACATCCCACTTAAGGTTTTTCTCAACAGTAAAATGAAGGTAGGATTATAGGATTGCTGTGAAGATAAAATGACAATGCTGGTGACATATGTAAAGAGCTCAAAAAAAGCACATAGTAATCACTCAATAAATGTGAGAGCAGTTCTGTCTGGAAAGGGGGAAAAGAAATAGGCATTTTTACTTTCATCTTATTTAACTTTTTAATAAAAAACATGTTTTGTGAATTTAAAAACGCTTTAAATAAACAAATAATAAAACAAACGCAAGCTTTTACATCTTTAAAGTAATGAATTGACTTCTCCCTCTTCATTTGTTTTTAGTCTCTTGATCGTATGTTTTTTTTTCTTAACATCTTTATTGGAGTATAATTGCTTTACAATGTTGTGTTAGTTTCTGCTATATAGCAAAGTGAATCAGCTATATGTATATATATATCCCCATATCACCTCCCTCTTGCGTCTCCCTCCCACTCTCCCTATCCCACCCCTCTAAGTGGTCACAAAGCACTGAGCTGATCTCCCTGTGCTATGCGGCTGCTTTCCACTAGCTATCTGTTTTACATTTGGTAGTGTATATATGCCAGTGCTACTCTCTCACTTCATCCCAGCTTACCCTTCCCCCTCCTTGTGTCCTCAAGTCCATTCTCTAGTCTGCGTCTTTATTCCTGTCCTGCCCCTAGGTTCATCAGAACCTTTTTTTTTTTTAGATTCCATATATATGTGTTAGCATACGGTATTTGTTTTTCTCTTTCTGACTTACTTCACTCTGTATGACAGACACTAGGTCCATCCACCTCACTGCAAATAACTCAATTTCATTTCTTTTTATGGCTGAGCAATATTCTATTGTATATATGTGCCACATCTTCTTTATCCATTAGTCTGTCAATGGACACTTAGGTTGCTTCCATAACCTGGCTATTGTAAATAGTGCTACAGTGAACATTGTGGTACATGTCTCTTTTTGAATTATGGTTTTCTCAGGGTATATGCCCAGTAGTGGGATTGCTGGGTCATATGGTAGTTCTATTTTTTGTTTTTTAAGGAACCTCCATACTGTTCTCCATAGTGGCTGTACCAATTTACATTCCCACCAACAGTGCAAGAGGGTGTCCTTTTCTCCATACCCTCCCCAGCATTTACTGTTTGTAGGTTTTTTGATGATGGCCATTCTGACCAGTGTGAGGTGATACCTCACTGCAGTTTTTATTTGCATTTCTCTAATGATTAGTGATGTTGAGCATCCTTTCATGTGTTTGTCGGCAATCTGTATATCTTCTTTGGAGAAATGTCTGTTTAGGTCTTCTGCCCATTTTTGGATTGGGTTGTTTGTTTTTTTGATATTGAGCTGCATGAGCTGCTTGTATAGTTTGGAGATTAATCCTTTGTCTTCGCTTGCAAATATTTTCTCCCATTCTGAAGGTTGTCTTTTCTTCTTGTTTATGGTTTCCTTTGCTGTGCAAAAGCTTTGAAGTTTCATTAGGTCCCATTTGTTTATTTTTGTTTTTTTTTTCCATTTCTCTCGGAGGTGGGTCAAAAAGGATTTTGCTGTGATTTATGTCATAGAGTGTTCTGCCTATGTTTTCCTCTAAGAGTTTTATACTGTCTGGCCGGCCTTACATTTAGGTCTTTAATCCATTTGAGTTTATCTTTGTGTATGGTGTTAGGAAGTGTTCTAATTTCATTCTTTTGCATGTAGCTGTCCAGTCTTCCCAGCACCACTTACTGAAGAGGATGTCTTTTCTCCATTTTATATTCTTGCCTCCTTTATCAAAGATAAGGTGACCATATGCGCATGGATTTATCTCTGGGCTTTCTATCCTGTTCCATTGATCTATATTTCTGTTTTTGTGCCAGTACCATACTGTCTTGATTACTGCAGCTTTATAATATAGTCTGAAGTCAGGGAGCCTGATTCCTCCAGCTTCATTTTTCTTTCTCAAAATTGCTTTGGCTATTCGGAGTCTTTTGTGTTTCCATACATTGTGAAATTTTTTGTTCTAGTTCTGTGAAAAATGCCATTGGTAGTTTTAAATTACCATTAGATTTTGTGTGCCTCGGCAAGGCAGAATGATTTTTGTACAGGGTAGGTACTCAATAACTGAATCTGCTTTCTTACTAAACTAAGATATTTGCAGTCCTGAATAGGAAAAAAAATATTACATTCCTATTAGTAAACTACTAAATAAATATGTACCTGAATGAGTTCCATTAATATATTTAACTGAATTTTCTTTTGTAGCTGAGTAATATGAAAACTTTTACTTGATTTTTACTTACAGATTCCAAGCTCTCTTTTTTCATGTTCAGTGAATCTAGCTGTTGCTGAAGTATATCTAATTCCTAAGAAGAAGGAAAAAAAGCAAATATATATGCAAATTACATTAAGAATAATTTCTTTCTCAACATTTCAAATACAGATGTGACAAAGTAAATTTTGTAAATGTTTTCAACCCATATCTTAAAATCTGACTAGAATTTATTAACATTCATTATTTCTATTTTTGCCAATTTATTTCATTATTACTAAAAACCTTGCCAAGATCTACCTTTTAAAATACTTATGAGCTTTTTAAAGGGAGCCAGAACTTTTCACAGTGAATCATCACTGTATTCTGAGAATATCAAATATCAGAAGACTTCAAAATAATGATGGTACTGTTTAAAGTTATAATTTTTATTTGTCTTTTTAACCATGTTTCCATATCTTTTGCCTATTTTCTTTTAAGGCCAAGACCTGTAGCCATTTATATGGCTCACTCTTAGGGATAAGACCCTTGAACTGTTTATAGTTGACCCCTGAATAAGAAAAGTTTGAGCTGCATGGGTCCACTGACATGTGGATTTTTTTCAAGAAATACGTACTACAGTACTACTCAATCCATGGATGGTTGAATCCGTGGATGTGGAACCTTCGAAACTGAGGGCCAACTATAAATTATACACAGATTTAAACTGCACAGGGGTCAGTGTGCCTAACACCCAAGTTGTTCAAGGGCCAACCAGATGCATTCAAACACCCCTG
This sequence comes from Hyperoodon ampullatus, assembly GCF_949752795.1. Taxonomy (NCBI): domain Eukaryota; kingdom Metazoa; phylum Chordata; class Mammalia; order Artiodactyla; family Ziphiidae; genus Hyperoodon; species Hyperoodon ampullatus. Next base: position 51,663,857 of record NC_136919.1, read on the forward strand.
TGTGATATTAGCTATATTTTGATAATATTTTAGCATTTTTATAATATTCTTTCATCAATGTTTCATTATATGCTATAAATTCTGTCTAAAATAAAAAGTTATATTAAATTGTCAATAAAGGATTATCTGAGAAACTAGAACTACATTCATTATTGGCATTTGTGGGGACTAATTCTCTGTTAACTGGTTAAGGGATATCTGGACATGAAAGGGCACTACCTTGCAAATCTGAGTCACCACCATGACTGAATGTTGAGAGGATTCTCAATAATCCCTCAGCAGGCATCCAAATTTCTTATTTAAACACCATAATTAGGGGACAAAAGCTGTTCAAATTAATGACATAGCAAGTAAATGACTTGCTGTTTATTAGGCAGGAAGAAAAGGAAAGAAAGTAAATATCCATATGGCTCTGGTGTATGAGGACTTTTAATGTTTTCATTAAAAGTTCATTAAAAAACAAGTGTTTCATGTATCTTTATGACCTGCAAAAATGAATGATGCATAGAACTGAATAACATAGTAAAAGCTAGGTCATTATGCAACATAAGAAAACGAAATTTTCTAGATCAGTGCTTCCTAAATTCAAATGTCCATATGAATCATCTTGTTAAAATGAAGACTCTGATCAGTAGGTTTAGTCAAGCTCTCAGGGGATGCCAATGCTGTCCACCTTCAGATCACATTTTTAGTAGTAAGACTGCTATATGCCCAGCACAGAGTAGTAATTAGTATTACCTGCAACAATTTCTCATTCATGGTTTTCATTTCTATATACTTGACTTGTTTTTCAGGAGGCATATTTTTGATAAGGTCCTCTGCTGCCTGTTTTTCCTGTTCAGTTTCTTCTTCTACACTTCTAATTTGTTTTTCCTTCCTGAAATCAAAAGTATACAATATTCCTCTTACAATATTGCAGGGAAAAATCAATTAACTTCACTCAGTCTCAATTAAATAGGATACTTAAAAGTTATTTAACCATAGTTTGTGATCTAAAAGTCCTTATAGATGTACACAAAAATTTTATTTGACCTGTACAAAATTTGGCCCTATCAACACAGACTTACTGGGACTTCCCTGGTGGTGCAGTGGTTAAGAATCCGCCTGCCAGTGCAGGGTACACGGGTTCAATCCCTGGTCCAGGAAGATCCCACATGCTGCAGAGCAACCAAGCCCATGCGCCACAACTACTGAGCCTGCGCTCTAGAGCCCGCGAGCCACAACTACTGAGCCCGTGTGCCACAACTACTGAAGCCCGCATGCCTAGAGCCCAAGCTCCACAACAAAAGAAGCCACCACAATGAGAAGCCTGCTCACCGCAACAAAGAGTAGCCCCCGCTCGCCGCAACTAGAGAAAGCCCGTGCGCAGCAACGAAGACCCAATGCAGCCAAAAACAAATAAATTTATAACAAAACAAAACACAGACTTATTTTACATCTTTCTCTTCTCAATCCCCAAATCCTTGTATTTCCTTATTCTCCACTTCACTTTCTTATTAAAAAAACACAAAGATTATCACAGAAAATCCTTAAAGTCTTATACATATCAGAATGTATTTGCACTTTTTGTTATCATACCCTCAAGGCAAACAAGAGAGTTAAATTTTAGAATAGTGGTTTTCAAGTATCTTTTAGCTATAGAATTCTTTGACCAAATGAAATCTTGTATGGAAGTTTAACACATAAATCATCTCAAGTAACACAGCTCTGACTGAACTGGGGAGTAGGAAGACCAACAGTGAAATTTGATTAAAAAATTCATAGCTTTAGATTAATATATTTTGCTTAAATTCCCTTTTATCTACTGCTTTAATTAAAATTGTTATTGATACTTCACAAATTATCAACTGTACTTTAGCACTGCAAAATAATAAGCTAATTTCCTTGAAAATATAACAGGAGCATTACAAGTCTAATCATGTAAGTAGTAGTAATGAAATTAATTACAAACAATAACCATCTTTATCATATAATCACAAGAAATACCAGTGATGTGCCACTTATTACCTATGCAAGATCAATTATAAATAGGGTAGAGAAAAATTCTGAAAAAAACAGAGGTATGATGCTAGTTACCATGTAAATACTTCAAGATTTACATATAAAAAGCTTGCTTGAAGATAAATTCTCAGTCTCAATATCATAAATTTCTACTTTGAGTTTCAAAATATAATTATTCTATTCAATCTCTTTCAAATGTAGATATCGTTAACAGTTTTCACAATCACTAACTGAGCCTCATAGATCCACATATCTATCCTCCACACACTTTACACATTCATACCCTAGTACCAGAATAAGATAATCTAAACTCAGAAATTTTCCTATAGAGAGCATCTCATAATAACCAAATAAAAGATGAACATAATGAAACAGACAACCTGGAATTTCTATTTATTTTTGTCTCATTATTGAACAGGAAGTGATGTCTTCACTTTGAGCTTCAATTACTATAGCATAAAAAAATGTGTCTGCTGCTGCTACAATTTATACGGGTATATGCACCCATAGAAATTCCAAACAGAAAAGATCATCTATTTCAATCTCTTTGTTTCACAGATTAAGGGTACTGAAGCCCAGAGAAGTTTGTTAGATCTAACTCATTCTGAACTCCATGATTATTTACTACCAACAGTGAATCTTAACCATGTTTTTGCCTGATATATCTACTACAGTTAGATGGGAACTAATGTTGTAAAGTATTCCATTTTACAGAGGGGAAGTTACACAAGGAAGCACAAGGAAGGTAACTGATTTTTTGAAGGCCATGTAATGGCCAAGGGTCGGGTCTTTTGATGCTTTGAGCAGTCTGCTCCTGTTATAACTTGGCAGTAAAACTATCAATGATGGTGTCATAAAAATGAGTAAACAACAAAGTTGAAACTCAGTGGAATACAAAACTTGGTGGAATCTTTTCAACTTGAATCTTTCAAAATACAAAATACCTTTAGGATCAACACTTAAATCACTTTAGCAAAGTATCTTTCAAATTATGCATTCCCAATATTATATACTTTAACTCACAAAGTAAATTTGTTAATATTTAAATTTTTTAAGAGTAATTAAGAATCACGAAGGTTAAGCAAGCCACCTTAGTTGTTACAATAAAAAGTCAAAGATGACTTTAAGAAATTATTCTTCTAGTCAATCTTTTGCTAAGGAAGTCTAGTTTCTTTTTTTTTTTCCACCTGTTCACAGTACAAAGGTTAAAACAAAGTGAAATAAAATCATATGACATACTTTTTTTTTTTAATGGTGTGGAAGAAAGAGTAGATTCCTTACACACCAGTCTCAGAGACAAAAGAAAAAAGGAAAGGTAAGATCCTATATATTTATATGTTCGGTGATTATTGTTGAATTTTTTAATCATATTTAAACTTGTTAAGTCTATACAAAAATCTTTGTCTCTAATAAGTGATGAAAGAGAAGAAAATATGATTGTATTTTTCACAAGATCTACCTTAGAAATATAAACCTGGGACATGGCCAAAAAATCTTTCCCAAATAAATTGATAATGTAATAAAAAGTAATCATTTTTCTTTTGGAAAAAAAAAAGGTTTCATCTAGCCAATCAAATTTATAAGATCTTTTTATTTTGAAATATGTTAATCACAGAGCATTCTGAAGTGATATTAATTTAAAAACAAATTTGTAAGATGAAAAAGACTGACTACCAGGTGATAATTGTTGAAACTGGGCAATGACTATCCTACTTAGAGGTTTTTTTCTTGATAGTTTCCGTTATAAAAGTTTTTAAATTTGAAAGAAAAGTTCTATAAAATTACAAGAGAGAAGTTAATTGTGAATTATTAATACCTTACTCCAAATACACTGAGTTCTGGTATAAATATCTAAAATATTTAATGACAAAACTGTATTACAGTATATACATTTTATTTAACAAAACCAAAATAATTGCAGTATCTTTTTATTTCATGGTATATAATAGTCATATAAAGTACACGAACAAAAACTTCTCAGAAACTTGTACTTGAAACTGCACTAAGAAGAACATTGTTTCTTTTTCAATATCTACCATTTCATTTTGTGAAAATCTTTTTTTCTGTAATATAGGTTATAGGCTATATAAAAGGGCACTTAATTTTGTAAGATAGTTTAAAAAAAAAACTGATATTCCATTTATTCTCTATTTTTTAATCACTAAACTCAAGCCCACATATCATTTCAAAATAAATATCAAATTGAGAAAAAAATCGAAAGGGAGAAAAAGGCAATAATAACTGTTTCCTTTTAAATCGACTTTTTAAATAGGGTAAACTGACTCAAGAACAATTTCTGCATAATCTACTGGCTGTTATTCTGCCAATCTGATGTCTTCAAGATAACCAATAAAACTAGCAAATGTGCTGTCTAAGGATTTGTCTGTTTAGTGTTGTGATGGTCAACATCCATCTACCCCGGCTTTCAAACTTTCCCCTCTCAAAACATGTACAAATATATGAAAAGCCCCATGGACCTTGCGGCTCAATCAATGCATTTCATAGCTTTAGACCTAATGATGGTTTAGATCTGTTGACTGCTTTCTTGTACAGAATCTACCTTAAGCTCTAAGTATATATAGTTTCTAACTCTAAAATTTATCAAATAGAAGGAAAAAAAAGATTCCTTTTCTAACCCTTACGATTTTATTCACTTTAGCATACTGGAGAAGACAATTATTAGTATAACGCAGATGATAAAGATAATAAATACAAGACAATCCTCTGTCTCCATTTTCACAAAGTCTCACAGTCCCACCTGACCTCCATTACCTTCTCCGGCTGCTTCTATCGCACATAAACTCTTTAGTTAATTTTCTTTGTAGCCTGTCTGCTTCCTTTATTCATCCTTATCCTATTTATTTCTGGGGAAAAAAAAAAAGAAGCACTTTTCCCTTACCACTGCCCTACCCACATGGGCATCCTACAAAAACATCAGGAAGAATTTCACTACACCACTGAGAAATACTGAAACAAGCCACTGGGGAGGTTGCATACTTATTCCTAGAAATCACTAAATATGGGGAAACTACCTTTTATATATGAGTTAGGGATCCCCTTTTGTAGGCAGTGGTCTGGAATAAGTGATAGCTTGAATTCATTTCTGACTCTAAAAGGGATTCTATTATGATCTACATTCAAATTGTAAAATCTAGGAGAACAGTGGCTTTTTCTTCAAACTTTGATTTAGCCATGTAAAGAAAGAAAGTGGAAAAGGAATAAACATAAACAGATCATCAGATGGAAGGCAATGAGGAAGTTAACTAGAATAGACCAGTACTGGCATAACAATAAATTCCTCATTGCTAATTCAGCAACAGACTTTAGTAACTTGAAATGAATCTTGCTCACCGAGTAGTTTCTTACCTCCTGCTCTCGTGGAATAAATTTTCCTAAAAAATCATAAGCAACTAATTGTAACAAGTGCTATAAGAAGGCTCAAAAGACTAAATTTTAACCACTAAGGATGATAGTAACAGGACATATTCATATCATTTCAAACAGATAATTTGTTTGCAGCAGTTTCTTATTTATTTCCTATTTATTTATTTTGATGTGGACCATTTTTTAAAGCCTTTATTGAATTTGTTACAATATTGCTTCTGTTTTCTGTTTTGGTATTTTGGCCGCAAGGCATGTGGAATCTTAGCACCCTGACCAGGGATTGAACCTGCACTCCCCTGCATTGGAAGGCGAAGCCTTAACCACTGGACCGCCAGGGAAGTCCCTATTTATTTATTTTTTAATAGATCTTTTTAAAATTAATTTTTATTGGAGAATAGTTGCTTTATGCAGCAGTTTCTAATGTTGACTTTAAGAAAACAGGAATAAAAATAAGAAATATCAAGGTCATGAATAAAATGACTAAATGGAAAGTATTTATAAGAAGAATTACTGAAATAAATGGCGATTTCCAGTTAAACATGGCATGTTGAATGTACCCACTAACTTCGACTCTGTCCAAAACCCTACTAAATGAAAATAAAAGGTAATTTGAAGTATATAAACTCATAACGACAAAAAGAATGGAAGAGGAAACAACAGCAATAAAATCTAGAAACTAGAAAGCTAAAAGTTAAGTGCAAACTGACTGGGAAAGCAAAATTCTCCCAAGCCAGCAGTGGGGAAAGCTGAGAAGCCACTTGATTTACACTGCAGAATCCCTAGATGGCCCAGAGATTGGCAGTACCAGATATTCTGGAAGTAGAAAAGGAGGGGCTGAAACATAGTTGAAAGCCTTTCTCCCTGACACTGCCCAGACAGGTAAAGGTCCTCTCCTACCTAAGCAGAAAAATAAGGCTTTTGTTTTTTTGCTCTGGGGAAAATAAAACAAACGGAATCTGGGCACTAGGCACAAGTGACTGCAGGGACGTTATGACAAAAGCAGGAAGAGTAAGTTAAAGTTTACATACTAATTACTGAGATAAACAAACTCACCTTTTCCACCACTGAGCTCTCAGAATGCTGGCTACTTGGCCTCACCTTTTCGGGCAGTAGATTAAAAATGTCATTTTGTGGAATTCAAGCAGCCCAAGAGAAACAATCTAAAGATAATGACATTTAGGGATTCCCCCAAAAAACAGTCCATTAAGGTCACTCTACAGTAAGATCTAAAGTTAATAAGAACTGGGAATTCCCTGGTGGTCCAGTGGTTAGGACTCCATGCTTCCACTGCAGGGGGCACGGGTTTGATCCCTGGTCAGGGAACTAAGACCCCAAAGGCCATGCAGCGTGGCCAAAAAATATTAGCGAAGTTAATAAGAACCACACAGATGCACAGTTTCCCATCAGCTTTTTCGTTTCCCACTCTTACATGTAAGTCCTAAACCAAATATTAACAGATACACAAAGTTCAAAAGAAAACCTCAACATAAAGGATACTTATAAAAATAAACTGGAAAAGCACAACTTGAGGGTACAAAGGCTATTCAAGGAAAAAGAAAACAAGAGATACAACAAGAAAAAACAAGGAAAAAAATATATTCATACCACAGTATACTACAAAAGAAATTTTCAGAGAACAAAAAGAGCTTAGAATTAAGAAGATGACAGGAAAAAGAAAACTTTAACAGAAGAGTTTGACGATAAAGTTCCAGAAAGCAGAGCAAAAATACACAGAGATGAAATGTGGAAGAGTAAATATAAAAAATTAGAAAATCATACCAGGAGATCCAACACCTAATTAAAGGGGTTCTAGAAAGAGAAGTGAGATTTTTTTTTTAATGAGGAAGAAAATTATCAATACCCTCAATCAAATAATTCAGAAAATTTCCCATTGTTTCCAGATTGAAAGTGCCCACCAACTGCCCAGTTTCATGAATGAAAACAGACTCGCATAAAGGATCATGAAATTTCAGAATATCCATATTAAGGCTATATTGTACAATTCAGAGAATATAGCCAATGTTTTATAATAACCATAAATGGAGTATAACCTTTAAAAATTGTGAATCACTATACTGTACAACTCTAACTATATAATATTGTAGAGCAAAGAAAAAGCTTCGGTGTTAAGAAATGGCAAGTTACATAAAAGGATAAAGAATTAGAATGGCATAGCATCACAGTTCTTAACAGTAATACAGTCATGGTTGGTTGAATCCACAGATGTAAAACCCGTGGATACGAAGGGTCCACTCTATTCATTACATTGCACCACTTTATGTAAGGGATTTGAACATCTACAGATCTGTTATCTGTAGGGACTCCTGAAACCAAACCCCTGCTGATACTGAGGGACGACTATACTAGAAACCCAAAGACAATGGGGCAATGTCATCAACCTTTTGAGGGAAAATTATTTCCTACTTAGAGTTCTATTTCTAGCCAAAATATCTTTCACGGTCTAAAAAAATTCTCTTCTATGGACCTTCTCAGGAAGCTCCTGCAGGAAGCTCCATGGAAAAAAGGCAGTAATCCAAGACAGGGCATTCTAGAAAACAGGAATCCAGTAACAAGGGCAAAAGGGAGTCTCTACAATGAGGGTGGAAGGAGAGTGGAAGTCAAGGGCTGTGTAGAGGGCCTAGTGATCAGCTCATCTAGATCAGAGCATGGCAGCAGGCTCTGGGAGAGACTTCTTCAAGCAAATGAAACAGATTAAACTATCTAATATACATAAACTATTGAGAGATTTGCTAGGGAGAGTTTGGGTATAAATTAATGAGAAAAAAAAAAACCCTAAGCACATGAAAAGAAAACCAGGACAATTAATTAGAGGAAAAAAAGTGTGCAGGAACAGAATAATAATCCTGTTAACAGGGCTCAGTCATTGACAGCTTTATACATTCCTGATAGTATAAACACTGAGTACTCATCTAACCAAAATTACAAGTGACTATGCTTGGAAAGTAAAGAGACAGTAAGTATATATTTGATGCATTGAAGATGAAGGTAGGGAGTGTTTGAAAGAAAGCTGAGGACTCTCATCTCCCAAAGTGTTAAGTCAAAGGATAATATCAATAGATAATGCCTAAAATTGAAAAATCAAGAAGTAGCAATATAAGCATATACTTAAACGTGTATCTATACATAAATATATATCCTCTGGACTTTCTTTTGTGCACATATATTAAAATTTTAAAATGTACAACCACTTCAATTGTTTTAAAGTTCCTTTCAATAGATCTAGGAACTAAAGAGACACCCTGAAAATTACTGTCTTTCATTCTCCCCAGGAGCTTTCCAGTTTTTTAAGATTAGAGTGCAGGGAGGGTAAAGGGATATTTACTTGTTTCATATTTTATATTTTTTAAGAAAAAATAGATTTAAAAGGAGAAAAAAGGAAATCAAAATGTCCTAAAAAATCTCTAATGTTCTAGTCTCCTAATGAGATATAAATACTCTCTTTTCTGTCAGGCTTGCAATATGAAAATCACAAGCATCACAATCTTGTTTTGGCCACTCTCCATGCTATTGTTATCAGACGAAAGCCAGACGTCTAAAATTGTAAGTTTTTACAATCAAGCTAGTGAAAATATTTTCAAAGGTACACTTTGTGTAGCTTTAGTAAAATACTGAAGGCAATAAAAGAAGAAAAAAATCAAGCTATCAAAACAAACTCTTTAGTTAGCTGTGTATATTCAAAACATGTGATCTCTGAGCCAGATTCTAATTTGACAAAAGCAGTCTTCATTTTTTAAAAAACTGAGTTCTTTAAAAGTTGACTAAAGGAGAAATATGTAAAATTTCACTACAAAACCAGAGATTAGTTAAGACATAAAAAACACACTTTAAAATGTAGGAAACTTTAAAAAGAAACCAAGTATTTATGAGGGAAATTGCTGTTGTTACATTATTATTATTATTGGGGGACATTTCAACTGCAAAAACAGTCAAAACAAGAACTGTTTCTTTGGATTTATATCCACATAAGGAAAGCACTTCTTCCTGTTGCCTGACCCTTTAAATTCAACACATGGCTCAATTTCTGTTACAAGATATTTTCTTTTAAAACACCAAATTTTGAGCTGTTAACTCTATAGAGGTATCTATTGAATATTGTTTCTTAATTATTTAATAGTCTTAGATGCAGTGCTGGTAGCTCTGATTTTTAAAAATTACATTTTTACATTATTTTCTCATTATAAATGTCAATTTTGCACACTGAAATACTAAATAAGTTAAGAAAATTATTATTTACCATTTACTTCCACATCTATAAATGGCAGTATACCAATATTTTCTTTCTGTAATGATTATTTAATAACAGTTGGAAGATACTTGTATGACAAACTAGGATCTCCTTCCTCAATTATATATATCAGAAATCCTTAATCTTCAACATTCCATCCCAATAAAAAAAAAGTATTTGCTTTACCTTTTTCATATTTTAACATAAAAAGATTAGGTAGTAGATTTTTTTCTAAAAGTATTTCCTTCTAATGTCTAATTGCCTGCATATGAAAATTTGGGAAATTCTGCTAGCATTTTTCCTTATTAATGCATTTCTAATTTTCTTTTTAGGAAGTCAAATGTAATTTCACTGCAAAGAATTATGCTTTGATTCCAGCAAATATCAATAAAAATGTTACTATACTTGACCTCAGTTCTAACCAAATTACTCTGAATGTTACAGATACAAGAGTTCTACAGATATACTTTTTACTCACTGAGCTCTATTTGATTGAGAACAATGTCATTATCCTACATAATAATAGTTTTGGTAACCTCTCCAATCTAGAAATTTTAAATATCTGTAGAAACTCCATCCACATAATTCAACAGGGTGCCTTTACAGGCTTAGATAAACTAAAACAGTTATACCTCTGCCAAAACAAAATAGTTCAACTGAATCCTGATATATTTGTGCCTCTAAAAAGCCTGATACTATTGAATCTGCAAGGCAATTTGATAAGCTATCTTGATGTACCACAACTGTTTCATCTGGAATTCATAATTTTATACGGAAATCCGTGGAACTGCTCTTGTAGTCTACTGAATTTGCAAAACTGGTTGAACACATCGAATGTGACACTGGGTAAGCAATTATAATTTAAATTAGTCAAAACCAAAATGTGATTGATTTTGGATTGTTCTACCCCAGAAAAGTCTCGTTTCATGTCTAAAAGAAAAGGAAACTATTCCTGTTTAAGGGAAACAAGAAGAAACACTGAAAAGCAATTGCTGAATACAAGCTCTCCCTCTGCCTCTCCAGAAAAAAAGAAGAAAAGTAACTTAAATGTTCTATATATATGAGATGAAACTGTCACTTTGTATACTAAGTTTGCATATATATATAAGACTAATATATATAAGACTAATATATAAGACTAATTTTTAAAAGCACTTCCTTTTCTTAGGATATCTTGTCAGAGAGTAGGTGAAAACAGGTGCCCTACTTTCTAAACTACATGCCATGTTCCAGATGTTCACCATAATCTAAATCATAACATTTTTACTTTACTAACACAAACTAAAAAATAAACAGATACTGCACTTAAGCTACATTTATAACATAAACAGAAATGGGCATTTCCTTTGTTGTGTTGCTAGGCAAATACAACAGTTTCTTTTTTATAATATCTTTAGTGACGACAGATAAATATGTCAAAAAATTCTAGATAAAAAATTATAAAATGTTAACCATAATAATTTATTAACCATAATAAATCTTATTCTAATTTACTAGAAAATGAGATCATCACCATGTGCAGCTATCCGGATATACTGAAGTGCTACAATATCAAAACAGTACCTTACAAGGCTGAATGCTACTCAAAATTTCCTTCGTCTACAACTGAAGATCTTTACATTCATTTTCAGTCCATTAGCAATTCAACATTTAATAGTTGTTTGAACAACTTAACAAGAAATTCAGGTAATGTACTGGTTTTGAATAATAATATTGCTGAGGATAGCATACCAAATAAACTGAGATAGTTCTCTTTTTTTTTTGTATTTTAAATTTCTAGAAACAATGTAAAAGAACAATTCCTCCACCCAAGAAAAGATTGACAAAACACTGGGTTTCTAAAGTAGGCTCTGCTAGTTATCAGTCAAATGCCGTTATGCAAATTATTGATATTTAACTTCTCTGAGCCTTGGTATTAACTAGTTAAGTCACAATTCTTAACAGGTATAAATCAATAATGTTCCTAGGTGAATGGATAAACAATACCTACAAAGACAGGTACATATTTTGAAAAAAGGTATTCTTTCACCACACTATGAAATATCTTTATTTTTGGCAGTTTTAGTAACTTTTGCTAAAAGAAGATTATGTACATTTATTTCTAATACCAATATTGGGGAGTTATTAGGACATGTAATTATGATTATTTTATTTTTGTCAATTTAACAAAACTGCCCCCACCCTCTCTTTCTCGGTATTCCATTTAAGAACGTGAATCTCAAGGAAAAAGCTGGGCTTTTCTTGTCAGTGTTGTGGTCACTGTACTGATGACTTCACTCCTCATTTCAATTGCTATCAAATGTCCAGTATGGTATAATTTTCTGCTTAGTTACAATCATCATCGCCTGGAAGAGCATGAAGCAGAAACCTATGAAGATAGTTTTACCAGAAATCCAAGTCCTCCTTCACAGATACCAGACACAAGCTCCGAAGAAACTACAGTAATATTTGAACAACTACATCAATTTGTGGTAGATGATGATGGGTTTATTGAAGACAAATACATAGATACTCATGAATTACGTGAAGAAAATTAATTTCTTTCAATGTTTGATTCTTTAAAAAATGTTAACAGCTCACTCACAGTTTAGACATGGAGATTTTGATACATGACATACTGAACTATAGCTAGTAGACCATCATATTAATTGCAACAAACATAAATATCATAAAATTATGCTCTTCTCATTGGCATTGTGCAAGTAGGTCCAAATACAGTAACTGCCACCCCTTGTTAGCTAACAGTTAAAATACTAGCATTACTATTCTCAGCAGTATTCAGGGGACCATACATAACAGTAGGAAAAGGCCTAAGGTAAATTATTCATTAATTAAAATGAACAGATTTTCATATTAGTCAGATATGTGATGCAATACACATTAAAGTTTTACTGATTGGAATCAGTAAAGAAATAAAGATTTTGGAATTTTATCACAAGTCAAAGTGAAGAACAGCGATAGTTTAAACTGACAACACACTAAGGTTGATTTTATGCCCATAGAATGAATTCATGGAATTGGAAAATGTTTTTTAAATTTTTTAAAATGTTTCCTGAATTGGCACAACAAATTTCTGAAAATTTAGTAGCGATTTAAAGCACAGGTACAATGTCCAGGCACAATCTCTTGATTTTCGTTACAAAGAAAGACTGTCATCAAAATACATGACTGTCACAATTGAATAATATGATGGCTTCCAAAGTAGGAATCATCTATGAATCTTGTTTTTTAAAATACCTATTTCTGCCTCTCTTTAGGAGATTTTTATTCAAATGATTCTGTGCTGTGGCTGAGGAATCTTCAGTTGGTCCGTGGTCAGTTCTTTGGGATGCTGTAGATAGAGCAATGTTTCCCAAATTGTCTTCTAGAACATTAATTTCCAGAGAGACATTCAGAAGTATTTACAGGGTGGGGGATTAAAAGGTACATGGACAAACTACTATAGAATTACTAGGAAATACTGGGTTTAAACAAAGTCAAACAAGTTTTTTTACTATAGGACTTACGCAAGGCTTTACTAAACTAAACTGCTCTCTGCTCTTCAAGAGCAAAATATTAAGGATTTGCCAAACTTCCTTGACAACAAAACCTTTTCTTTGATGTATGGCTACTAATACCTCATAGGACAATAATGGTCCAAAGAACACTGGCCTTGAGACTATTATAGGAGGAGTCTAAAGTGAATTAGTTGCCAATTCTTTATAATCAATTGGCTACAATCATAATTTTAACAACTTAATGCAAATAGTGGCATTAAAAACTGTTAACAAAATATCATTTTTACCTTCCATATGTGAGGAAATTTAGTATACAGTATTTATATCTTTTAGAGAAAGGAATATCTCTAAAACACTGAAATATATTTATGGATTAAATAATATGGGGTTTTAAATTTTCTTCATCATTATACAGGGAAGGGAACAGTGTCTAGTGGTCTGGATGGAGCAGGGCTGGATAAAAGTTTATGGAGATGGGTGCATAGGAGTATAATACACTATTTAATTTTTGGGTATGTTCAAATTTCTCTATAACATAAAGTTTTTAACACATGTACATACCTGATAATTTCTTAGAAAAAAGAGACTAAAAATAATGTAGATGTACCTTATATCCTAAAAATAGTCATTTTTAAGGTTATATCAATAGTAAATTCAGTTCAAATGTCTACTTAGGAAAATAAAAACTGTTTTGGATGATATACCCTGTGAAATAAAAGAACTGACTCATTTGTAATGCGTATTTGTATTTATAGGAACATGTTTTCAATAAAAGATATAAATGTTTTACGTGTAATATTTCCTAACAGATAATGTAAATTATACATTATAGTTTTAAATCTCAATTATAAGAGTGAGATAACTTTAAAAATATAAGGCATCTTTTTCTAAATAACCTATCATTTTACCAAAATATCATTTCTTAATTTGAGGCAAATATTCATATTTGAGAAATGAAGTAAAATGAAATATAATTATGAATGAGCAAAAACTATCTTTCATCTCTTATATTCAAAAGCCTCTTATAATTAAATATTGGGTATTCAGCAGATATCTGACTAAACAAAGAAAAATAAATGGGTTTAAAATAATTACATATATTTTCAAAGGATAAATGATTTTAGCTAACACCAAACTAGAAAAGTGTAGACATTAGAATTGGAAGAGAATCATTAGTTCAAGCAGGCACATGAAACTGAATTAAAGCCACAGGCATCATAGTAACATATTAAGGCTATATACTATAACCAATTTATTAAAAATAGGTGTTCCATAATAAACTAGATGGTCTCATACCACAGTAAATGGTGGTACTAAAAGAGAAGAGAATAAAAACAAGATTTTTATACCTGCTTTCTCAAGGTATGACATTTCCTGCTCCCTTTGAGTGTACAGAGTCAAGGTAAAGTCTCGTGTTATTAAGATGTTGGCTATCTGATTAACACATGAAATAAATCTATCCTCCTGTGATATATAAAAATAAACTTTCTAAAAATAACTTGTTTTTAATTTAAATTTCCTCTTAAAGGGTCAGGAGAACCTATTTCACTCAGACTTAGTTACAAACTACAAATATTAAGTTTTGAAACTGCTGACATTTTCAGGACAAAGTACCTTATTTTAAGAACATTTTCTTTAATCAAATGAACCAAATAGACATAAAAACCTATGAAATTCTTAAATTTATAATCTGGGAGTTATTTTTTTGGATAAAATATCTATAAAACATGTACATATAATATTTATAAATCTGACCTGGGTATCATATAACTTTGCAGATAAATGATGAAATAAATGAGGACCTAAATGTTCTAAACTACATAAGGTCCTCAACAGGTTATAGCTTATTATTTCTTATTCTTTAGGTACCTAGGAAAGTATTTTATATGTAGTAAATGACAAATATTTGCTAAATGGTCTAAAACCAGAACAACAACAACAAAAAGGAAGTTTTCAAGTAAGTGTTTGGTCACCATGAATACGGAATTTTCTTTGTAAAAGGGAAGAGACTTCCAGTATATTTGTAAATTTTAAGATAGCACTTTAGGGACTCCCCTGGTGGTCCAGTGGTTAAGACTCCATGCTACCAATGTAGGGGGCCTGAGTTCAATCCCTGGTCAGGGAACTAGATCCCGCATGCCGCAACTAATACCCAGTGAAGCCAAAAAAAAAAAAAGATAGCACTTTACAGTAGCATCAAATGATAGATGGGGAAAATGAGATTCCTTTGTTTTTCATCAATAGAAAATTACATTTATCTTTCAAATAGTTCATCCTTATATTTAAAATCCTATTCTTCATCAAATATTTACTGTACATGCAGAGGTAATATGACAGTATGTTTGATGTTACATAATTTTGGTTAATTATTATCCTTGCTCTCAAGGAAATTAATATTGATAAGTTTATGGAACAAAATGTGTGCAGTATTAGTATGTACAAAATAGCTCATCTTCTGTTTGCACTGCTTTAGACAGTAATTAAGGTCAAAGAGTCAATAAAGAATAATTATGTTAACTAATGCTGTTGTCTGAATATTTGTGTCCCTCCAAAATTCATATGTTGAAATCCTAACCACCAAAGGTAATGGTATTAGCAGGTTGGGGCCTTTGGGAGGTGATTAGGTCATGAGGGTAGAGTCCTCATGAATGGGATTAGTGCCCTTATAAAAGAGATCCCACAGAGCTCCCTAGCCCCTTCCACCATGTGATGATACCTTGAGAAGGTGCTAGGTATGAACCAGCAAGAGGGCCTTCACCAGAACAGGACTATACTGGTGCCTTGATCTTGGACTTCCCAGCCTCCAGAACTGTGAGTAATAAATTCCTGTTGTTTATAAGTAACCACATCTATGGTATTTTGTTATAGCGGCCCAAAAGGGCTAAGATAACTGCACTACATCCATTTATTAACTTTGTAGGCATTACCATCACTGCCACATTTACCTTATAACCAAACTCAAAGTTACTTGGTATTTGGTCTTTAACCAGGTTATATATAAAGATGCACAAATAATCTACATCTATGATTAGATTACTAATATAACAACTAATTATCAATTAATAATTGAATAATGAAATAATATAAATAGCCCACTGAATAATAATGTACATTTCATTAGACTGAGGCTTAAATCTCATAATTCGAATTAGTTAAAAAGCTCAGGTTAGGGGCTTCCCTTGTGGTCCAGTGGTAAAGAATCCATCTTATAATGCAGGGGGGGAGGGTTAGATCCCTGGTCGGGGAACTAAGATCCCACATGCCGCGGGGCAACTAAGCCTGCATGCCACAACTACTGAGCTCACGTGTCTCAAATAAAGCCCGCGTGCCGCAAACTAGAGAGCCCACGTGCTCTGGAACCCACGTGCCACAACTACAGAGAAGACTGTGCGTCACAATGAAGAGCCTGCATGCCGCAATGAAAGATCCTGCATGCCTCAACAAAAATCCCGCGTGCTGCAACTAAGACCCGACGCGTTAAGCTGGGACGAAGTGAGAGTGGCATGGACTTATATACACTACCAAACGTAAGATAGATAGCTAGTGGGAAGCAGCCACATAGCACAGGGAGATCAGCTCGGTGCTTTGTGACCACCTAGAGGGGTGGGATAGGGAGTGTGGGAGGGAGACGCAAGAGGGAGGAGATATCGGGATATGTATATGTATAGCTGATTCCCTTTGTTATAAAGCAGAAACTAACACACCATCGTAAAGCAATTATACTCCAATAAAGATGTTAAAAAAAAAAAAAGACCTGACACAGCCAAAAATAAATAAATAAATAATAAACAAATCTTTAAAAAAAAAGAGGTCAAGTTAAAATTGCAAATGGTAGAGATGAAGATGTTCTTATCCATCTTAGATTTTAAACTCCAAGACGTAGAAATTTTATTTCTCTGAATGAAGACAAGATAAACAATACAATTTGTACTGCAAATATTCAACTTTTTAAAATAAAAAATACATCAGGGAAAACCAATTAACAAAATTGTAAAGAAATAAATGGCTCAGAAGTTAAACTACCTTATACAAGTCACTTATAAATCTGTTTGATTTCTAAATTGATTGTACTCACGCTTGTCTTTCAGTAAATATAATATCCATACTTTGTGTTTCTCGATCATTTTGAGCTTTAAGCTGAATAAAGAGTTAACACAAAAGTTATTGATAAAAATTACCATTAGGCCAAACTATCTCTTTAAAGGTTGTTCTGATTATGAACCAATTAGAGATTATTATAATAATCATAATGCCACAGGCAAAGTTTTAAAAAATACAGTATGCTTCATTTAACAAACCACTACCAACACCAAATACAAATAAATGGTCTTTTTCACAGGCATTGTAATCTCACACCAAAAATATTCATTGTTTACTGATCTGTCAAGTAATCTAATGTAAACTTCATTAATGTAAACAGAATTTCAAGATTTTTTAAGTGTTCAATAGTTGATTAGTAATATGTTAAATTTACACCCAATGCAAGTTGTATTCTTAAATCATTTAGGATTTTACCCGAGTGCTCCTAGTTGACTCTACCTGTGCATATTCAGCCTAGAATTTGGACCCATCTCCAAAAACTAAAAAAACACAAAGATTTTACTTTTTTACATTTGGCATTAAAAATACAGTCTTTAAATTGGGAATTCTCCTGTGTTCTAAAACTAAGAATAATTTCACTACATTATCATTGCTTTTATTAATAGAATCCCAATTTAGAAAAGTCATTTTATAAATCCTATGCTTTTATAAAATAGTCTTTGATTGCATAAATTATAAACTATGCTATAAGTTGTATGTTATTTTTTTCCAAATGCTTATAATCAATTAAGCTAGCAATTATCATTTTACTGTTTTCTACCAAATAACCCAAGACCACTGAACATAAATTCTCATTTACTAATCAAAAGTAGTATTATGTCTGGCATCATATGGTAACTATTCATTTTCTCCCTTTCTAATAAAATTCTTCATTGAGTACTCAGCTCCATTTGCACAAATATTAAACCAGAAGTATTGCAAACTAATTTATATACAATTAGTATATATATATACTAATTTATATACATAATATATATTATGTATATTATATACATAATATATATGTAGACGGGACTCCCTAACTAATGCTTAGTGAGAGACCAGTTCAAACACAGCCTTGTAGAAAGACACTGAAGCGTCCACCTGGGAAAACCAACCAACAGGAAGAAATTTTAAAAGAGCAACTAAAGGAACTCAACTATAACAGTAGTATTTAGGATCAGAGTAATACCTATCTCCAAGGTACATAAGGTTTTATCAAATTATTTCTACATATAAATGCTTTGTTTTGGAGGCAATGTAGATCTATTGCTTATACCTATAAATTTTCTTACCATGTTGAAATCATTCATTACTTCTTCCATTTCAGTATTGGTATTAAGTTTATCTACCAACTAAAAACAAAAGTACAAAAAAAACATATTATATTAGTCTTCATAAATTTTCTCTGTAATCCATAATATAGGTATTCAATCTTACAACTAATGAGTAGTCATTTAAGTATTAATACTTTCAAGTACTTTACATTCTAAGAGAAAAACAAATATTGAGCTATCTAAGTAAGCATATACTATGAATTACGGCAATCAATAAACTACATCTTTAGGGTGGAAAAGTAGGCAGTAATGAACTACTCTTCCTGCGGATGGTACCTCAAAGAGTTTTGTCTGCTCTGAAAAGATGTCTGAGCTTATAAAGAAGGATGTTGAGAAGACAAAATCTGGGGGAAGATCTCTCTCTCTCTTTTTTTTTTCTTTTCAGGGGGGAGGAGTGTTAATGGATTTACAAATTTACACCAGTGTAAATGTAAAATGATTTTCTTGGTCTTCTAAATATTAAAAAAAAAAATTTA
Source organism: Hyperoodon ampullatus (assembly GCF_949752795.1). Classification (NCBI taxonomy): domain Eukaryota; kingdom Metazoa; phylum Chordata; class Mammalia; order Artiodactyla; family Ziphiidae; genus Hyperoodon; species Hyperoodon ampullatus. Next base: position 51,682,878 of record NC_136919.1, read on the forward strand.
AAAAAACAGGGCAAGGCACAAACAGAACACTAGTTAGCCTACTTCAAAGAGTTCGGCAATGACAGGAATAGCAAACATATTTACCTATTTACCTTGTACCAAACCCTGTTCTGAACTTATTAGATGTATTATTTCACTTAATTTTCACAATTACTCTATGAAGTAGATATTTTGTCCACATTTTGCAGATACAGAAATTTAGCAAGTTGTAGAGCCAGAATCTGAACAGGAGGCTACTAAAAGCAAACTATTTGGATGTAATTGATTTTAAAAGACTAAGCTTTCCTAATGTAATATAAATTACTATATATCACGTTTTCACTTGTGGTATGAATAATAAGTGCTAATGAGCTCTAATATTTATTGAGACCTTACTATATGTTAGATACCTGGCTAACTAACTTCTTTCTCTGTATCAGAGAAAAACCTACAAACAGCATATTTTACATGTTATTAATATTTTTATATTAAGTAACTTACCTAATGCATTCTAGTACAACTAAAAATCCCCTTCATCTAATGTCTTTTTATATTCTATAAAGAACTATTTTTCGGTCTTCCCTGGTGGCGCAGTGGTTGAGAGTCTGCCTGCTGATGCAGGGGACATGGGTTTGTGCCCCGGTCTGGGACGATCCCACATGCCGCGGAGCGGCTGGTCCCGTGAGCCATGGCTGCTGAGCCTGCACGTCTGGAGCCTGTGCTCCGCAACGGGAGAGGCCACAACAGTGAGAGGCCCGTGTACCACAAAAAAACCCCCAAAAAACAAAAAACAATTTTTCTCATATTTAGAACAGAACATCATTTACAGAATATTATGGATTATAAAGTCCAACAAATGTGAGAATTACAATATACTATAATCAGAGAAATTTTGTTTATGAATACATTGTAACAATATCAAGTAGGTATATCATAATTTACCTAACCGTTATGGTGGCATGTTTCTTATTTTGTGTAACACTATTTTTTTTTTTTTTTTTTTTTTTTTTTGGCAGTACGCGGGCCTCTCACTGTTGTGGCCTCTCCCGCTGCGGAGCACAGGCTCCGGACGCGCAGGCTCACGGGCCCAGCCGCTCTGCGGCATGTGGGATCTTCCCGGACCGGGGCACGAACCCGTGTCCCCTGCATCGGCATGCGGACTCCCAACCACTGCGCCACCAGGGAAGCCCTGTAACACTATCTTTTAGTTGGAGAAGTGAGATAAAAGTTTTCAATAAGTCCAGAGACCACTGCTGCCTAAAGTACCTACAGAGTAGGAAGGAAGAAAATTTTGCCACTAGAAATTTTCATGGGGCCAAGATTACCCCAAAGATTGAGGCAGTAATCAACACCGCCAACAGGATCATTTCTTTTGTAAATCCACATTAGGAAGCATCTTCTGGAAGTCCACATTAGGAAGCAAAACTATGTTTATGTTAGATACTCTATTTTGACAGAAGGCAAACACTGTATTTTGAATGAAACATACTGATGAAGGTTATTTGTGGACTAAGTAATTAAATTTTTAAAATTTCATGAAGACAACACCCCATAGAAAGACAAAAACATTTTTAAAGTAATGACATTGCTAGTACCCAATAAATTTTATCTACTTTAAAAATTATTATTTTAACATTGTTAGGGAAAAAATGTGTGCATGTTTCTGTATTTTTAAGTATTGATAAATTCTTTTTTTAAAGGCTTGAAGAATACTTATCAATCTGCTAAGCCAAATTATTTCTGGGGAGGGAAAGGAGGGAGAAAGCCAAGGGAAACTTTAATATCTACACTTTCTACGGTTTCAATCTTTCTCACTATGCATGTATTCATGTATTATTTGGTATTTAAAATAACATTTTTTAAACTGGTAAAAAACAATGAAAATTTTCAAAAGAAATTCAGAAAAGAACAAATACCATGTTGTAGTCTGCTAGTTGTCCTTGAAACTCTTTGATTTCAACAGCTAAAGTCTCAGCTCTGGAAACATAAAATAAAAACATTCATAAATACATAAATAGGCAGATGAACATTATGAATATTATGTATAACTACAAATTCAGTATTAAACTCCTGATACATACTACATTAAATGTTACTCATAATAAAAACATATCTTGCATACTTTAACTGCAAAATTACTCACCTCTTTTCATATGACAAATATACTGAATTCTCTTGATTGTACATTTCTATTTCTTTCTGAAGTTTATTGATTTCTGTTGTAAGTTCACTTATTTTACTTCTAAGTGAAAAGAAATAAAAAAGTCAGTAATACTTCCAATCCAGAAAACAGTCTCTCTAGTTAAACAAAACAAACTTTTCATAAATGTGTAACAATAATATAAATGGTTTTGTGAAATTTCACTAGAAAAAGAAAAACAATTTAAGTGGCTTATTTGATTAAGGAGGTATATCCCAACTGATAAACTGATATAGGTTCTCTATTTATTAAAAAAGATGAAACAGTACTGGAATGGAAACCTGGGCAAACTGGTACAATCTAAGACAGAAGTAGATACCTAATTGTCACCCTTACAGCTCTTGCTACCCTCTAGGACAGGGTTTCTCAAGAGCAGCACTATTGACATTTTAGGTCTTTGAATAATACTTTGGTAGGGGGGTGGTATTCTGTGCACTGTAGGATGTTTAACAGCATCTCTGGTCTGGATGCCAGTGGCACACCCCCCAAACCTAATTATGACAACTAAAACTGTGTCTAAAAATTGCCAAATGTTCCTTGGGGGACAAAATCACTGCCAACTGAGAACCACTGCTCTACAGTCAACTACACAAATAGGTAAAACAATTTTTTAATACAGAAGCACAAATCCTGGAGAGGAGAGGCAATGCAATGATGAGAAACAGCTCTATCACCTTCCCTTCTTTTGATTGAAAAGTGGCTGGATATCAAAAGATGCTATTCAACTGATGGCCTCACTATCTTTCTTACTGATGTCAACTTTGAGGACAGATGGAGAAAACCTACCCTTCTCCTATTGCCTTCTGGAGTTTGAGAATCAAAAGGATTCAGGTAATTGAACAACAAAAGAATTAAGAAGGACTAAGAAAGAAAACAGAGCTTTCAGGACAAGATAGAAGGATGCATTAAATGGAATGCAAGTCAGAGAGAAAGAAGATATAGAGGATGAGCCAACAAGAAAACAAAGTGTAATGGAAAAATGGAGATAAGAAAGTAGGACACCTGAGCAGAGAAAAAGGTAGGTATAGAAAGGGAAAAGAGTTCTTAATTTAGAGCTGCATACTTACAGATATATAACAAAGCTTATGAATTAATTAAAATTAGGCCACATTTATAGCAACTGACCAAATACATACTTACTTAAAACTCTGTACTAAATATATTATAAATAAGCATATATATTTTATCATTAATACATATACGTATGAATAATATATTTCAGAATAACTAGTGAAAGAAGCATAAAAGATTATTATTATTAAATGAAAAAGAGTGAACTTGAAATATATAGTTCACATACATTCAAATACATAAAATTTAAAACCTCAGCCTAACTGTATCACCACATTTTGTGATGACATCTATTTACAGCTAAATTAACCAAAAATGATGTTAGAATACAAAATTCTTAGGAATTAACAGACACCTAATTATCTTTTTTTCCTCTTTATTGGAGTATATTTGCTTTACAATCTAATTATCTTAATAAGTACCGTAGTTAAAACTTCATGATCATGCATAGAAAAAAAAGTATTTAACATACCTAAGAAGCCCAAGATAATAAGATTTGTCTAAAATTTGCCTCTGGGGACCTAAAAAACATTTTTTTAAGTATTAGTGTTCAGTTTGAAAATGCCACCAAAATAGCAAATCCAAAGCACAACCAGAATTAGACTCAACAGTTCTCTAATAGTGCTCACAAATGCCCCAGTAAATCTGAAAATAAGGAAGAAGCACTGAAATAGAAAAGAGAACTAATATCTTAGCATCATGACATAATGGAAGCTTGAATTAAGACCACAAAGAGTGTTAGGACAGTGGACTCAAAAAAAACAAAAACAGTGGACTCTACAGGTCAGGTTGGCTGAATGGAAACTGGGTCTAAGGGGGTCTAGAACAGGGCTAACCAAAAGAACTTTCTGCAACAATGGAAATATTCTATAGCAGCACTGTCCAATAAAGTAGCTGCATGGGAATACTGACCACTTGAAATATGGCTGGTGCTGCTGGGAAGTGAATTTTTATTTTACCTAATTTTAATTAATTTAAATTTAAATAGCCACATATAGCTATTGGCTATCATAATGGACAGTGCAGATTTAGACTACAAATTTCTCAATGTAGGCAAGATATTATAATTTTACATAATTTTTTCAGAGACTTTTTAGAAAGAAACATAATCTTACATTTCAGTAGGACTAAAAAAGTATTCCTAGGTTAAATGTCCCAAACTTTGAGAGAGGTGAAGTGCCCTGGAAGGCATGAGAGAAATGGCTAGGGAGTACTTACTGACTGAGGTCTATGCTGAGAAGAGGGAAAGAATGTCTCACTAGAATGGGAAATGAGAAACTGGAACAGGTAAGAGCAAAAGTCACAGCAGATAGTGGTGCATGATGGTAAAAATCAGAACTCTTTCGCACAAGGCTTTGAAGTAGAAAATGACTATCTTAAATGATACTGGATCTGTTTTAAAGCAGAAATTAATACAGTAATAAAATTTGATGAATTCTCTATAGAATTGCAGTATGTTTCTACCTTTGTTTTTAAATAAGTAATATTAAACATAAATGCTTCTATGAACACATTTTTAAAGACTAAACAACTAAAAAATTTTGACTCATTTTCCTTCACAGTATTGATAATTATTAAGCAAGCATTTCTAAATAATCAACTGTTTTTTTTTTTCATCTTTTGGCCACACCACACAGCTTGTAGGATCTTATTCCCCAACCAGGGATTGAATCCACGCCCCATGCATCGGAAGCATGGAGTCTTAACCACTGGACCACCAGGGAAGTCCAGTAATCAATTGGTTTTTAATATTTAGTGAGCTAAGGGTATTATAATACAAGTAAGAAAATTTAAGTCTCCTGAAAGGCATGATATACTGTATTACAGAAGGTAGTATGACATCTTCTAATTAATTTTGTACCAGTAGAGTAACTTCATCCCTGAGAAGTCATTTGCACAAATATAGAAAATAAAAAACTCATTATAAAACAGTTCACCATGCTTTGAATTATATATATATTATAGACCAACTTTCTGAATTATAACATATAGTGTTATTATTATGCCTTTCTAAACACAGAGAGGCATAATGAGAGATGTAGTATAAGTCTATGTGTTAGCCTTACTTCCTTACTTAAGCATTATAATGGAATATTATTACCCAAAGTAACACTTCTTGACTCACTACTCATAAATACACAAATACCTTACCAGTGTCGTTTTGGTATAGAAACCAAAAAAAAATAAAAAAGTATTTCAGAATATTTCTATATAGTACTAGAAATCTAATTTTTATTCCTGAGCTTTTCTTTTCTTCAAATTATTTCACATTTCTTCAAGTTATAGCAAAGTTTACCAACAAGAACCTACTGTATAGCACAAGAAACTATACTCAATATTTTGTAATAACCTATAAGGGAAAAGAATCTGAAAAGGAGTATATATATACATATATATGTATATATAACTGAATCACTATGCTGTACACCTGAAATTAACATGATATTGTAAATCAACTACACTTCAATTTAGGAAAAGTTATAGCAAATTTTTATGTTAAGAAAAATGAAGATTAAAATAGCTAGCATATGTATAGAACTCCCTAGTTCACAATGAATTTTCACATTCACTCTTTTATTTAACCCTTACAATTCTGTGAATCAAGGAATAAGAACTGAGTAAAATAGCCTCCTTCAGTCTACAATTCTGATTTAGTAATATGATACTGTAATACTTGTACAAAATATACTCTTCTTAAAATACATACCTTTCATCCCAGTTTTCATTCCACTCAAACCTTGTTGTGTCACAGGACGATCAGCAACTTTGATTTGAGAGGACAGAACCCCTACTGTCCCTATGGGACCACCACGAGAGCCCAGTCTTGCTGTTCCAGGTGGCATCTAAATGACAAACAAGATTCAGTTTTAATAAACAAGAAAAAGACTGTGCCTCTAATATTGTTAAGACTGCAAAGAGAATATTAAAAAAAACTAAGATTCTATATAATTTGTAAAATTTTCCTTACATTTTAAATGGCTGAAATATTAAATAAAATTAACATCTAAAATTCTATGATAATTAAAGAATACATTTCTTTAAAATTTAAAATTCTATTTGTAGATGTATTTATAGTACTCCCAAACTGGAAAGGAGCAAAGTGTCCACCTATTTGTTCTTATTTAACCATAGGAAACGGTTATAATTCCATTTTTGTAAAATAAAGTCTGGAGGATTACATTAAAAAATAGTAACAAAGTTTATCCCTATATAATAATATAATAGTTCATTTTTATTTTATGTTTTATATAATTTCATATTTTCAACATTATTACAGTAAGTATATATTACCATTAAAATCAGAAAAAAATAAAGAAATTTTCATCTTGAGGAAAAAAAGATATAATTACATCACAAGATAGCCATATAAGTATTAAAGAGTTTCCATCATTCAGCAAGCATTCATATTATTACCCTACATGATTCTCTACTTCAGGTCTGCAGAATCTAATGTAATATTATACATCCTGAGGAAAGGTCAAAAGACTCCCTTCTTGTCAGTTCATATAGTATGTACAGGCATGGGAAGGTATAAAGGACAGCCGGAAACTGTTCCAAGGTATCCTTCTTTTGTTTATCTTCCTTTCTCTCTTTTCTTTTTTCTCACTCTCTGCCAAAGAATAAAGTAGTAGATTTAAATATGTAGTAGAAATTTTAGATAGAGGTTAGATACAACCATTCTGGTTGATTTTGATTGTTTTTAATTCCTTTAGCTGGTAGCCTCAAATTCTATCAGCTAACATAGTTCTCAAGTGACTCTGAGAAGTACTTGGTAATTAATTTGAGTATGGGGGCCAGGAACAGTAACACATTCCAAAGAATACATTGTATACAGGAATACTGTCAACGACAAATTCAAGTGAAATGAGTTCAGGATTATCTGAGTCATCTTTGGGAAAGAATGCTAAATCTCTCCTTGGATAAACCTTCTGAATAATTTCCTCTTTGGCTCTATGCAAGCATAATTATGACAGCCACTCAAATAACTATATCACTTTAAAAAAATTTACCAGATGAAAGTGTAGAGAAGAAAGCATAAATTAAAACTGCACAGGGCTTCCCTGGTGGCGCAGTGGTTGACAGTCCGCCTGCCGATGCAGGGGACACGGGTTCGTGCCCCGGTCGGGGAAGATCCTACATGCCGCAGAGCGGCTGGGCCCGTGAGCCATGGCCGCTGAGCCTGCGCGTCCGGAGCCTATGCTCCGCAACGGGAGAGGCCACAGCAGTGAGAGGCCCGCGTACCGCAAAAAACCCCCAAAGAACTGCACACATTAAAAAGAATGTAGTAGATATTCATGTATTCACACAGAAATATATTTATAATACATTATTGAAAGAAAAGGACAAGATAAATAACAATGTATACATATAGCACTGTCCTCATTTTGGAAAATACTAAAACCATACAATTATATATGGATGTGTGTTAGTGTTTGTAAATGGATAGAAAAAGGTCTAGAAGGATACACATCACACCTTAGACAATGGTTATACCTGAGGTAGAAGGAGGGAACTCTGACACTTTTCCTTTGCATGTTTTACAACAAGCATTACTATTTTAGTAATTGCAAAAATTAGTTAAAGCACCTGGCAAACAGTAGGTGGCCAATATATTTCAGATTCCTTTTATAAATATTTAACAAGCATAAATTCTTACTATTAGAATAATAGAAAAAGATACCCTAGCTCAGTACCATATATATGAAGACTTTAGAAAAATCATTTCAGTATAAGTTGTTGATGATGTTGATAATATTACCTAAAACTCTAGAAAAATCTTAAAACTTTAAGAAAACCTAACTTTAACAAAATTATTCCCTCCAAACATTGCTGCTCTTCTTATGATTTAAACACAGGACCCAGCATTATCTCTAGTTTGCAATTAGTCTACCGTCCAACCTTGAGTACCTCACAGGCACCTTGAGATAGGCAAAACCATCTCTTGTGAGCATCACAGAAATAACTATGAATATTTTGGTGTATTCACTTCTTTCTATGTAAATGTAAATATATATATAGCTTTATGTTAAACTGACACCACACTGCTTTTTTCACTTAATACTGTACTATAAAGATATATTATTTCCTGAATTTTTTTGAAAATAATTTTTAAAGGCTACTTAATAGCCGATTATAGGGATAGACATATCATAATTTATTTAAGATTAACCTGTTGTAAGGCCATTTAGGCTGTTCTCAAATTTTCACTATTATACTTATAATGAAAATGTAATAAATATCCTTACAGGATATTATTCTGGTTAGAATTATCAGCTTATAAAGTTTACCAATTCTTTCTAATGTGGTGTGTTTCTCTTACTGATTCACTGATTTATGACACTCTCTATCTTACATTAAGCTCTTAACATTTACTAGAGTTTATTTCTAGGCTGCTGTAGCAACCACAACACTGTTTTACTTATTACTTATATTTTTATATTAGAGTATTGTACTTTTTCTTATTTTTGCCTTTGTACCATTCTAGGTGAATGTTAGAATAGTGTTACAATGATATTCCTTCCCCTACACCAAGAGAAATCTCAAGGAATTTTGATTGGACATAGGATTTATAGCTTTAATACAGAAAGAGCTTTTACAAATGAGTAAACTTTCCTTTTTCATTTTAAGAGTCTGAACTCTATGCATGACATATATGTTGCAAATACTTTTTTTTTAACCAGTTTGTCATTTTTCTTTTAACCTTTTTATGATGTTTTCAATTTCTGTAAATTCAAATATATAAATATAAAAACACTTTCCGGGCTTCCCTGGTGGTGCAGTGGTTGAGAGTCCGCCTGCCGATGCAAGGGACACCGGTTCGTGTCCGGGTCTGGGAAGATCCCACATGCCGCAGAGCGGTTGGGCCCGTGAGCCACGGCCGCTGAGCCTGCGCGTCCGGAGCCTGTGCTCCGCAACGGGAGAGGCCACAGCAGTGAGAGGCCCGCATACCGAGAAAAAAAAAAAAAACCTTCCCTTTCAGTACTCGATATTTCCTGTTATTTTTACAAAGGCCTAGCCTACGCCAAGTTTATACAAAATACTTACCTATATTTTCCTCTAATACATTTATGGTTTCATTTTTTAAATATAAAATTTCTAAAATATCTAGAATTCTGTGTGAGGGAGGGATTTTTTAAAACATTTGGTTTTTTTAAAACAAATGGTTTACCAGTTATTTGAGTGCACTACTGAATACTCCATGTTTTTCCAACTAATTTGAAATGCCACCTTAATCATTAATTAAATTCTTACATGCCTGATTCCATTTCTGGTCTTTTCCATTTCACTTGGTTTTGGCACCAATACACTATATCACTTAAATTATTGTAGCTTTAAAATAAATTTGAATATCAGCATGAGCAGGCCTCTTTCTCTTAACAGCGTCTTTCAAACATTCTCCCACATTTATACTTCTAGATGTTTTCCAAAAAACATACTTATATAATAGTATGTTTTCTTTATAAAGAAAAACAAAGAATCTCTTATTATAGACAAGCTTCCCAAATTCTACCAGGATATACGCATAATAATTCAATTATTTGTTTTAAACTTACTCCAGTTGCCACTCGAATATTTCCTGATGGGGGCCGTATTCCAGAAGGAGGCCTTCCTGTCAATCCAATCCCACCTCGAGAAACAGGGCGAGCTGCTGAAGGTTTGTGATTACTGGCCATTGCTTGCTCACTTTAACCACTGTTTGGAAACAAGGAATAGGTCTCCTTTGGTATCTTCTGTAGCAAGATAGTAGTGACCTGCATACCCTTCCTTCAAACATTTAATCCATGATGACTTTTCTTGCAAATTGCCATTCCAGGTATCACCACGTACAAGGTTGAGCTTGCTTTAATTCTGTTCAGATTTGACATTAATGTTCGATTTAGAACCATGAAATCATTTATTACAACATGCCCTCCTCATTTCCCTGTTATCTTATCAAAATGCAAGCCCCTCTAGATATCTTTCTCTCTTGGACTCTCATCCCATACTCTAGTAAGCTTTCTCTCTCCCAGCAAAACCAGTATCATTCTTCTCTGCCGATATTTTCTCTGTGATTTCTGGTCTATAATAAACTCCTTTATATTCTCAATCCTATTATAAATAGTTCCTTTTACACTTTGCCTTAACAGGTTCCCATCTTCTCCTGAAAATGCTTTTGGTAGTGAAGGCTGTTTTAGCTTCCTGTCCCACAATTCCAAAGCAAAGGAGTACATCGCACTCTCCTTGCTCCACAATGTCACTGTCAAAACATTATTCTTCCAAGTTTTTAAAAAATAAACAGGATTCTCTTCCCTTGAGGACCAAATAATGCAACTATATTGCCTTGGATCTTTCTTGGTTGCTTTTATCTAGGGACCTCCTAATCTCTCCATGTTTACTAAAGTCTTTTGTTCACAGTCCTCTATTCTAGTACCACCAACACCCTGGATGACTTCCATATGGATACTGGATTCAATATGTAACATTCTAGCTTCACAGTTCCCTGACCTAAATTTCAGTAATCATTTCAACTCTATTTTAGTCACTCTATTCATAGCCATGGCCAGAGCTGGAGCTTGTCATCATCTGGAATTGCTTCATCTCAAATATCTTCATTGAAATACTTTATTCTCTGGCCTTAATTTCCTCTCCTTCTACCTTTTTCTCACCTTTATTCTCACTATACCTCCCCTTAAACTATTTCCTTTATTCACTCATTCTCTCCCAGTTTACCAGCCCCCTCCTTTACTCATCAGAATATATTATTATTTAAAGTTTTGGCTAATAATTTAAAATAGCATTTTAAAATTATGGGTCACAACCTATTAGTAGCTTATGAAAACAATTTAGCAGGTTATGACCAATATGGCTTAAATATGAAATAAAATAGAAAATACAAGAGAGTTCACTGCACATAGGAAGAGTACTGTTTCATTAATTTTTTTTTTCAGTTATATTTATACAAATTTACACATATGTGTATACTGGTCTATAATGTAAAATATATGTCCTATTATAGGTCATGTTCAAAAGAGTTTTAAAGATACTGAGAGAGAGAATATGGAGAAAGAACTAGAGAGAGAATATGGAGAAAAAGAGTGCCCAAGACTCTGGCCTCAGGAATGTCAATACCTAGAGATTGCACAGAAGAGGAGAAACTAGTATAAGAGACTGAAAACGAAGACTCAGAAAGCAAACAAAAAACCAGGAGTATGTGTCAGAGATGCCAAGAAAAGGCAGGAGTGGTCAATGCCATTTTCTGCTGGGAATTCAAGTAAGATGAATACTGAAATGTCCATTGGAATCCCCATCCAAGAAACCATTAGTGACCTTGAGGAGGTCAGTTTCAAGGACTCCTTTCCTTCTCAATATTAAATTACTGTCTCATGAGCACCATCAACAAATTTGCATCCTCGAACTCTTCTTCAACCCTTCTGGCAAAATCAGAAACCATTCTCTACATTCAACCTGGACTGCTGAACACTGTTGATGGAAATCCCAAGACTATACAGACTGGAGAACTGCAAAGCCATAGTAACCAAATTCAGATGGACCCTCATCTCAGAAATTATTTTATTTATCCTTTATAAGCTACTCTGTCCTTGATGATTCCAATTCTTAACCACTTTTCTAATTAAGTCTGTTCCTGCCACTCTCAGCAGATGACTCAATTTCATAATTGAGAAAATTAAGACATGAAATCTATCACATTTGGAGCACATAAACTTACCTATATCCACCCTGACCTCCAATCTCAATAGCCATCCTTTCTCTCATTCAAGATCAGTCTCTATTCTGATTTATCCTCTTGATCCCATACCTCTGGGACATTAGCTTCCCTCTCCTTGCCAACCTCCTTCTCCCTCACCCCTGCCCCAATTTCCTTTGGAGCATTATCCAGCTCTTACGTATGTCTTTAAACTTTCTCCTTTCTTTCAGTCTGTTATCATGTTCCATTCTTTCCTAACCTTAAAAACTAATTTCTTGATCCTGAAACCACCTTTAATACAGTCTTATATGTCCTTTTTCTACACAGGGAAACTCTAAAAAAACAGCTTATATTCATTATTCTCTACTTTTTCCACTTCCTCTATCTCCTGGATTCCTACCATTCCATTCAAATGGTTCCTGCCAATGCAGCTAGGAATGTAAATGTCATCTCTGTTACTGGTGTCCACTCCTACATGAAACCATCTCCGTGACACTCCCCTCCTCTGTTTCTCCTTTTTCAGTCTCCATCTTATTCTCCCTGCCTTTATTAGCAGCATTTCTCAAGATATCATCCACAGTCTATTTTTCTTTTTTCTCTTTAAGCTCTCATTGTGCCACCTCATCTACACTCAGGGTTTTAACAATTAATCAGCTAATGACTCACAACACCGTATCTCCAGTCCTGACTTCTCACACTCCACGGTGTTTATATCCAAATAATCACTTGACATTTCCACTTCAATATATCATCAGTATTTCAAAATAAATATATCTAAATGTAAACTCATTGTCATCTCCCCCAGATTTGCTCTTCCTCTTGGTACAGCTCCTAGCCACACAAGTCAGAAACGTAGTCCTTGATTTCTCCCTCTCCCTCATTTCCCATAGCTAATGAAATAATACTACTGATTTTACGCCTAAATGTTTAAAATCTAACTTCCTCTCCATTCCTATAGTACTGTTCATGGCCTCATGGACTCAAGTGGATTATTATACTGGCCTCCTGAGTGGTCCCCTTGCATAACACACATCTTGCCTGTCATCCTCCCTAGGAATCCTTCACCAACCAGACCATAACCACCCCCACATTCTTCAATTTGAATTTACAGGGCTGACCTAAATGCTACGATGGACCCATACACATCTCTATCCCAGGACCTATCACACCAATTGAAATAATCTGCTTAAGTATTTCTCTACCTTGAAGGCAAGAGCTGGAAGTCCTATTTATCTTTATATCCCCAGCATATATCTCAGGGCCAGGCAAAAACTTTCTGTTCTTTTGTACCGTCGGAATTTCTTCCCACATGAAGGCGTTGCCAGTTACAAAAATTTACTAAATTATTAAAAAGGAAACAAATCATTTCTCAAACTAAAATGGTTTCTCAGTTTCTATAGCCCATGCCCAGTACTTCTTCCCTGGCTTTCCTTAGCATCATTCATGATCAGCCCTTGGATTACTTCTCGTCTCTCCATAATATTTCATCCTTTTCTTATAACTTGAACTAGGCTGATTATTCTTATAACTTGAACTAGATACTGATTATAAATCAGTATCTCCTGTTCTGTCCTTTAAACTGGGCACCAATTCTAAGTTTTCAACTGTTTATTGGGAATTTCTATTCAGATATCCCATTATCACTTTATATTTAATATGTTCACGCCAAACTTACAAACTTCCCATTCCAGCTAGCTCCGTGATTCTATTTTCTTGCCGTTTTGAACTCTTCGGACAAAGTAGTAAAATTACTACTATTATTATTGCAAATAGAAAAGTGAGTTTCATGAAACAACTTTTTGAAAGGCAGACAAGCTCTGTGGTCAAAACGGTTTCTCCCAGAGAAAGCTAATACGATAAACCTGTTTCCAGCAGAATTAATCAGTGTTAATCCAGCTTTCCTGAGGAACTTTAATTAAATGTACGATATATAGAATTTCCACCTGATTTTCTTTGCCACTGCTTTACTATCGTGGAAGAAGTTTAGTTAGCATTAGGTCAGTTCCACCGGGTAAAATAAAAGGGAGGGGCACTAGTAACAAATATGCCACTAACTCCGGGGTTAGTCATTCAAATGTTCACACAATCGCTGGGGTTATTCACACAACCAGAGAGGTTCCAGAAAGTTTAGGGATGCTATCGGAGCTCCGTCAGTTACCAGACACATTATCCCCTCTGGACGTGTTTCCTCATCTGCAGTGTGGCAGCGAGCTCTAGCTTGCACAGCCGTTGTGATGATTCCAGATGCTTCACATGAAACCTCTGGCTCCTAATTATTACAATCATTATCCTCCCCGAATCAACCATTTTAACATATAAGAAGTGGAAAGTTGCTAAGTCCCTTCCGCTCTGATCAACAGACAGAAATCTATTATTACTTCGAGTAAAATCCTTCAGCCCACAGTGAACTTTCTCTCTAAGGCGCTCGAACCGTTCCCTCTGGTCTCGCCTTGGCAGGTCTCCTCAGGGGACTGTTTGAGGTCTCTCCTCACGCTCTGCCGGCCTAGAAATGGGACTTCCTTGGCGGAGGAGAACACCTAAGAGCCGGATTTATTCTGTTTGAAGCGCATCAGCATCTCCAAGGCTAAAATAATCGGCAAGGGAGGCAAAGAGGGAGATTTTGGACCCGGGATTTCTCACCTCCGCCGGCGCTGAGGGCGCGGAAGGAGGGAGGTCGCTCCGCTGCGGGGCGCGGAAGGAGCGAAGTCGCACGACTCAAGGGCACTCGCACTTCTTTCCGAGCCCTCCACCACCGCGTAGCCCTCCAGTCGGGCCCGCGAACCCGTTAGCTCACCCGAGACGCCCCGCTCACCTGCGCGCAGCTTTCCTGGGCCCTCAAGGCCTAACCCCTAGTGGCCGCGTGCCTTCGCGTCTCCCGGCAACGGGGGCTGGTCGCGGTGAGGCCCCCTCCTCTTGATTGGCCAATCCTCGGCCTTCGCTCAGTGAAGCGAGAGTGAAATGCTCTCGCGAGGTTTGAGGACTAACTTTTGTTACCTCGATACCTCTGGAGGACAGGGAAAACGGCGAGTAATAAGAATTATTTGAAGTTATTCCGTGGTAGGCAGCATTCATTGTACAGTCTTTTTGTTTCTCATAAGTAGTAGTTTCCTTCCTGTTAGAAGGAAGGAACACAACATACACGATACAGCATTAAGTATTGATGCGATTCTGGTACCATGTTTCATTTCATTGAAAGCTTTATACCTTTAGGCTTCCTTTCAGAGTTATTTTGTGAGGAGGGCTGAATTAAAAGCAAAGTTGTCTTAAAATAATTATTTTAAAATCAAATGGTTTTTAAACATGGTTTTAAAAAAAATGAGAATTACGTCGTCTGAAATCCTTTTTCTCTAATAAAAGTAACTTGCAGTTTGTTTTTTTTCCAGTCTTCCTATAGACAGCTTAAATATGATGGGAGTTCAAAAAAAAATGTGATGGGAGCTCTAAACATACATACATATTGAACTTTTAATATTTTCACATTATTCCCATCTTGCATACTTTTTTTTTTTTTTTTTTTCTGCGGTACGCGGGCCTCTCACTGTTGTGGTCTCTCCCGTTGCTTTGCACAGGCTCCGGACGCGCAGGCTCAGCGGCCATGGCTCACGGGCCTAGCCGCTCTGCGGCATGTGGGATCTTCCCGGACTGGGGCACGAACGCGTGTCCCCTGCATCGGCAGGCGGACTCTTAACCACTGCGCCACCAGGGAAGCCCTTGCATACATTTTTTATGCCCAGATTTATTCTCTTGTATGCCTGCCTTCAAGTAGGTTAAAATCAGTGCAATACAAAAATGAAATAATGTCATGTGATTGAGTTCTCAAAGTTTGTAAAACATTTTCATGTAATTATTCCATTTGAGACCAACATATTTGTAGTGGTCATTTGTTATACTTATGGTCGCTGTAGTGAAGGGTGGTAGAATTTGCCATCCCAAAATATGCCACTTTGGTATTATAAGGATTGTTTGGAGGGGAAGGCAATTGAAAAGCGGGTACAGGAAAAGTTCTCTACTATTCTGCTATTTGCTTAAAAGCAGAATATAAAATTTCAAAAGTACCCCTCCTTGCTTCTTAACCAGGAAGGACAAAAGTTAATCATTGGAGACAACTTTAGACCTTTACCATCCTGGAGACTGCACCAGAAGAATCTACATAAAAACTTTACTAATTAGCCTTTAACTACTGGTAGGTTCCCATATAGTCGGCTTCCCATAATTTGCTGCCTCTAAAGATTTAAAAGTTCTTTTCTTTTATCGCTTGTGTAAAAACGTATTGTTCCTTTGTTAAGATGCCATATAAGCCCAAGCTCTCGTCACCTGTTTGAGTTATTCATCTCTGAATTTCTCCCTTGTATATAGGAGATACACGTTAAAACACCTGTTTTTCTCTTGTTACTCTGTCTTTTGCTAGAGCCCCAGCAGAAAACTTTTCTGCTAGAAGAGTAGAAAGAAAAAAAGATACTTCCTCTCCTATAACCTCTAACTGTCCAACTATTCCGTATGTTGTCTCACAAAGAAGCTACTGACATTTCTCCCTTAGTGTTTTCGGACGGTAAGTTAGACCCAGCATTTGCCATTTGTATAGAGATGTGACAGTTTGAGAGAAAACTTTAAATCTTTAACACGTAAAATAAAACTTTTTTTTAAAGTACCAAAAACCCGGCTTAGTAGTCACAGAATTCAAGGAAAGTGATTTGTTTCCAACTTGGCCCCAAGCTCTCTCGTTTTAATTTAGAAAAGTTTAGACTGAAAAAAAAAAAATCTCGGGGAACTACTCAGAGAAGGTTTGGGGAAATCGGCGGCCTAAGCCTGCCCCCAACACCACACGGGACGCAAACTCACTCAGCCACAGAACAGCCCTCAGCACAGCGGACTAAGATTTAAAATATCCGGATTGGCGCGCCTACGACTCACGCCCCGCTGGCGCGTGGCATTGTGGGATTTGTAGTCCGGCCCACATCCGGCGTCACAATAAAAAGCTCAGCCGGGGCTAGGCGAGGACGCGGGCTCGGAAAGGTCCGGGATTCGGGCGCCCACTCCGAGGGGCCGGACGGTGGTATCTCTTTCTCCGCTGGCGGTCCAGCGCGCTTGAGGGAATCGAGCCTCGGCTCCTCAACGGCCTCAGCAGTCTGGACGCACACATTCTGCGTCATGGCGGGCTAAGGCCGATGACGAATTCCGGTGTGCATGTCAGGGTTGCTGTGTCACTCGACCCGCTGGGCGCGCCCCTTCCCGGCCGCCCTTCCGCACCGGCCTTCGGGCTCTTCCGGTCCCGTCGCCTCTCACCTTCAGGCCCTCTCCCGCTGCACGCCCGGCCTCCCCGACGGACTAATCTCGCGCGGTGCCCGGGCACCGGGCGCCGGACCTACTAGGGCCATGGCGAGCGGCGCCGCCAGGTACCGGCTGAGCTGCTCGCTCCCGGGCCACGAGTTGGACGTGCGGGGCCTGGTATGCTGCCTCTATCCACCGGGGGCTTTTGTGTCCGTGTCCCGAGATCGCACCACCCGCCTCTGGGTCCCAGACAGGTGAGCGCTGCGAGTCCCGCTGTTACCCGGCTGTGCCGCAAGCTTCCTTCGGCGTCTGGGAAGAGAGTAACCCTTCCCTGCCCTATCCTGCCCTCTTCCTCTCTTCCCGGCCTTTACGACGGTTCACGCTCCCTCCCATTTCTTAGAGCACTGGCAGTCTGGGCACGCAGTGTAAGAAACTAGTGAGGTTTACGTGGAAAGAGCACCGGGTTGGGGGAACAGAGACCTACTTTCTTGTCCTAACTTGACCACTAAACGACTAAGTGACCTTGGACGAACTTTTATTTTTTGTGGCTTCACTTTGTGGACGACGATTTCCTGTGTTTCTTTTCGATTTGAAAAACTTTTGACGCCAGATGCACCCTCCTTAATGAGGCCGTGTGAAAGCATCTGGAATGTGTAATTGAAGGAAGTCCTCTTCTTTCCCTGGAATTTGTTCTGTAGTCTTCCCTCAAATTTGAGAATTAAGGTTCTCAAAAATTGCATTGCAAAAGTTGCCTTGGTCCCTCTCCACGTTGTCCAACTCAGACTTTCTTAGTCTGGGGTATGTGATGGACTTGGGCGGAGGGGATGAAACCCCTCAAATGTTTTCTGGATGTGGCGGAGTGTGTTTGCTTGAGGAGAGAAAGCCCATTGCCTTCGAAAGATTTTCAGAGAGATTAATCAAAAAAATATTAGGAAACAGAAGGTTAAGCTCCAGTCCAAATCAAGTTCAAGGGTTTAGCCCTGATTTAGTTGTTGTAACAGGAAATTTAAGACCTGGAAGACAGATTTCAGTTCAGATAGGGAAAAATTGAGGTAAGTTACTTCAGGTAGTAACTCTCCCATCAGAGGTTTCACTCCTTGAAACCATACGTTTTCATCCATAAATTCAGATGATAAATGTTTATTGAGTGGCTCCTATTTGTTTGTGATCCTGAAGAAGAATAAAAGGACAGACAAGTTTCCTGTGTTTATAGATCTTGCCTACAGTCTGGGAGGGAAGATGGATGAAAAAACAACCAAATAAATAATTACGCGTTGGCATGTGTACTATGAAGAAAACAAATATAGATATAAGATATAGAATTGAGTGGAGGGCGATGTTAACGAAAGAAGCCTCTCTGAGGAAGGTGTTTTTGGTATTTGTTTTTTTTTCTTAAATGATACTGAGTTTGAGCTGGTCAAGGGAGTGAGGAACCAGAAGGGTTGAATTGGAAGAGTACTGTAGACCGTAGAAGGAGCAAACACAGTGGCCCTGGATTGAGGAGGAGGAAATTCCCAATGTGCAGGAGGGAATGAACTGTGAAGTGAGGGCAGGTCTTAGAGGCTGGCGGGAGCCAGATCATGCCCTGGGAAGAGGGCTGAGGAAAGAAGTTAGTAGGTGGAAGCCTTCAGAGTTTCAAGCAGAGGACACCATTATTTGATTTACCTGTGGAGAAGTTTCTGCTAGCTTCAGGTGGAGAATGAATCGCAAAGGGATAAATGTGGAAGGAGACCTGTTTAGAGGCTTTTGCAGTAGTGCAGCCAAAATACGACAGACTAAACTAGGGATATTGTAGAGGAAACTCCTATATTGAATTAGATAAGGTCTTCTCTAATGCTTAAGATTCTGTGATATTCCAAACCACTTGGTAACACTGATACATAACTTCTGTGTATTTGAGTACAAATTACTGATGAAGCTTGTACATTTAAAATTTTGTTCAGTAGAAGCACATGCCCAGTAGGATATGAACATTGCAGTAAAGAGTAGCTAAAGGATGCTTGTTGTAATAGTTGAATTCTGTTGAACAGCTAAATCCTCAAACTTTGACATTGTAGGACTGTGTTAGGTTGACAGGAGCTTAAATCACTGGATCACAGGAACTTGACGAACTTTGAGCTGCAATGACCCTCTCTTTGAAAACTGGTTCTTTTCACTTAGTTCCTGTTGTCTTTAGGTTTTGTTTTTTAGAATTCATCTTGTATTCAATTAACACTGATTGAGAGCCTGCATTGTACCAGGTACAGGGCTCCATAGTGAGTGATGGGTGAGATAAGGTTGTTTTCCTCTCATTTCCAAGTGCTGTGGTAGAGCATCTCATAGTCACTCTTAGGCATCCTAACTAGTGTCTCAGCCGTACCTTTAGTGTGATAAAAAGTGTCCTCAAGGCTGACATCCTGACAATTTCTATTTATTTCATGGTATATTAATAAAATTAATGAAGTGCAGTAAAATGTTTGGAGCCAAGTAGTAAACATTTTTATTTTCTCATGTACATTGTTGATAGGGCTCTGAATTGGGGTGGATAATGTAGGGGTGGACTGGTAATGATGGGGGGATTTAATTTAGTTTCAAGGAGGCAAAATAGTTCTATTCTAGGGTGGACTAAACCAGATATTTCATCTTTCACAAGAGCCCACTGAAAACCCAGAAAGCCTCCGGGTCTTCTGAAGGTGCTTCAGAATGGAGATGCCGTTTTTTGGTTGTACATTGAACTGAACCAGTCAACGTGCCATTGTTGCAGACTGCTTCAAGCCTCTAGAAGCCCACCTCACAGTAAACTGGATTTCCCAAGTCTGTCACCAACGATTACTTTGCCTTTTGAAAACTACCCGTATTTGAAAGATGCCAACTTCAGATTCAATATCATGTGTTAAATTTTCCTTGACCATGCCAAGGCTGGAGTGATTTCTCCCTCATGTAAACACTCAGCACCTTGGGTCCTTAGGCAAGTAGTTCTGCAGAGTTTAAGAAATTAGAGCCATTCCCTTCCTACCCTCCAACCCACTATTCCCTTTTCTTGGAGGCAAAATTTTCATCTCTTTTAATGGCTTATTTTTGAATTTTGCTTCCGTATCTGTATATAAAGTGCTATACTGCTATTTCTTTTCATTTAAAATTTCTTTTAGTTTTCTGTTTTAGCATTTTCTGTTAGTTCTTATTATGGAATATGAAAATTTAGCTCTCATTTCTACCCTCTACCAACCCACATCACATATGCATCCTTTCTATGTCCTGATCCTTATAACATAGCTTAATTTAATGTAGACTAAATCAGTGTTTTGTGACTGTACAGTCTGTCTACACCTGAGCTGTGGAATAAACTATGATAACTTTTCCTCAACAGTTTTATGATCTCCCTATAGCTAATAAATGTCTTATTTTTGGTTTTCATTTGCTTAATTTTCTATGTATTTATCACTACTTCAACTTCATATTGTTTGCTAGTTGTCTAACTCTCCTCTCAAGACCTCTAGACACATTGGATATATAACAGTTTCATTTTCCTGATGATGAAAACTTTCTGACCTGGTCTGTCTGCCTCTGGTGCACAGCTAATCCTGGGTTCTCCCTTCACTGTCTTCTTGAGAATCCCTTTTTGGACCTCTTGTCTTAGATTTCTATTATCAGTATCCTTTAACTTTCTTGGTTTTCTTCCTTGACACCTTATTGGAGCACATCCTCCAGGAGCTTCCTGAAATACGGTGCAGTGATAATAAATGTATTAAGACCTTGCAATTGGAACATGATTTTAGCCTGCCTAGCTACTTGAATAATAATTTAACTGTTTGTAGCATTGTAGTTTCCAAATTTTCTTCAGAATTTTGAAGCCATTGCTCCACTGTATTCACTGTGTTACAGTTGAGAAGTCTGAAGCCATTCTTATTTTTGACCTATTATTTTTTTCTCTCTGAAAGGTGGTCTATATTCATTCATTTTTCACGTTCATTAAGTGTGGTCCCTTTTAATGTCCATAAGTCATGTCCATAAGTTCTGGGACATTTTCTTAAATTCTTTGGTTTCGTCTTATTTTCTCCTCTTTTCTGGAACTTTTTATTCATATATTGAATTTGTTTCTAAATTGCTTATTAATTTCTCTCTATAAATTTCTTTCTTTCTGTCTCTACTATACTTCCTCAGAAGGTGCCTTAACTTTTTGTGAAATTATGTTTTTGTTTCATGGTTGCAATATCTTATACCTAAGGATGGCAATGCTGATTTTTTTAAAGTTATTTTCTCCTTAGTGGTCTGTTTCCTCCAAATTGGTTATTTCCCCTCCCTGTTTGTTTTGGTCACTATTTTACCCCAAATATCTGGTAATTCTTATTCTGTGCTTTCCATTAGGGTGGAGAACTAAAAAACTCCTTGAAAGATCTGTGTATCAGTGGAGCTTCATGGCTATGAGCTTCACTGTAGGGTTATCTGGCTGGACTGTTTCATAGGGCTGATCTCCTGCCTAGAGGATGATTGCCTGGCTTCTAGGTTTTGTCTTTGGTGGTCTTGGCCTCCATGGTGAATGAACATGTTTCTCATACCCCAAGGCTCAACTGTGCCTTGTGTCTACCCCCAGCCAAAGACTTTCACCTTTTCTAAAGAAAAAACTTCAGACTTTTGCTGGGTACAAGAGGGGCAGTTGTCTGGCTGGAGTGTCTGTCTTTTTTTTTTCTTGATGCTTAAAGCATTTTTTCACTGATTCAAGAAGTACTTAACGATTACCATGTACAACATTGTGCTACAAACTTGGGAAGAACCAGGTCTGGATTCTGCCATTAAGAGCTTCACAGATCACTACGGTAGATACACACAAGCATCCATCTGTACTGGGGAGTGCTAAGGGACATATTTAGGTAGATTTAGTGGTTTATATAATATAGGTTTTTAAACATGTCCTATCTTTTACATTTCATTGGGCTTACTGATGAAATGGTTTCTAGGGCTTCCCTGGTGGCACAGTGGTTAAGAATCCACCTGCCAATGCAGGGGACACGGGTTCGAGCCCTGGTCCGGGAAGATCCCACATGCCGCAGAGCAACTAAGCCCGTGTGCCACAACTACTGAGCCTGCGCTGTAGAGCCGGCGAGCCGCAACTACTGAAGCCCGCACGCCTAGAGCCCGTGCTCTGCAACAAGAGAAGCCATCGCAATGAGAAGACCATGCACCGCAACATAGAGTAGCCCCCACTCGCTGCAACTAGAGAAAGCCCGTGCCCAGCAACAAAGACCCAACTCAACCAAAAAAAAAAAAAAAGTTTCTAAAACCACACTTAAAAAAAAAAAAAACACCAAAATAAACAAGTTAAAAATATCTACTACCAAATACCTTCCTTTGAAGATTTTTTGATATGATTCTGTGTCTGATTCCAAAGACTTTCACCTAGTCTTCCTAATTCTAGTTTTTTGTTCGCATTTCCTAGAGATACATAGTGCTGCTAATTCTTGAGCCTTCTGCAGATTCATTGGTAAATTGGGCCTCTTCCCCTGATGCCTGCTTAGAACTCATTTTTTTCAAGTATCCTAAGGCCATTACTACTTTCCTGTCAGCTTTCAGTATTCAGTTATATTTCTGTTCTTTTTTTTCTTATTCTCTCTGGCCTTGTGGGTTTATGCCTTTCTTAAAGTATACATAGATGGATAGATAGATATAAAATATACATTATACATATTGTTGTAGTGGTGTTTGGGAAAGGAGTGAATATAGATGAGCATATGTGCAGTCTTTATCTGGGAGTCTTCTCTTTTATGTACAGTTGTTTTATCTCCTTCAGCTAGATCACAAACTCCTTGATTTAGCTTGAATCAGGGATATAATTATTTTATCCCCCTCTACAGCTAACTTACTGCCTTCCACATATAGTATATCATAATCTGTTGTTTGACTTGTTATGTAAGGGAGTGGTGCTAAGTGAAGGATGTGTATAACAAATTGGTAATCATTCTAATTCCCAGGCAGTTATTAATATGCTGTGTCCCTAGAGCAGTCATTTATATGTCCCTGTATTAGTTCCTTTAGTTTGCATATTGAAAGTGATTGATAGTCTAGCTATTTAGATACACACACTATACTAATGAGTACTAAGTTAATGTTTCAGAGTGTGCAAATGTCCTCAATGTGTTTACGGCTTATTGATAGTAGATTCCATTATCCTAATTGCATGAATGTTTCACTTCACCAGGGATTTCTTACGGTAACAATCACTGATAAGTAGAAATGCAGATGGAGCAAAAAAAAAACCACTTATGATATTTGTCTCCTTTCCTTTCCTTCCTTGTTCTTTCTGTTAATTAACATACTCTTAACAGTGAAACACTAATTAAACTTCTCCTAATCTGATTAAGCCTCTGTAGTAGCTAAGACAAATTAGGTATTTAATTTAAAACAATAGATTCTTAAAGTGGTATATAAAGTTCAAACTAGATACAAAAAGAAAATGAGTACTTTGACAACGTCTGTCCTAGGCTAAGTCAGAGGACAAATGTATATCTTATTAATTATCATGTCTTTCCAGTCCTAACAGGGGCTTTACAGAAATGCACTGTATGAGTGGCCACTCCAATTTTGTCTCTTGTGTATGCATCATACCTTCAAGTGACATGTACCCTCATGGACTAATCGCCACTGGAGGAAATGACCACAATATTTGCATTTTCTCACTGGAGAGTCCAGCGCCACTTTATGTACTAAAAGGTCACAAAAATACTGGTGAGTATAATGCTTTGGTATTTTTCTGTTTGAATAGGTTTCATCCTTTTGAAGATAAAATTCTTATATCTGCTTTCCCTAGGTTTTTTTTTTTTTTTTTTTTTTTTTTTTTTGCGGTACACGGGCCTCTCACTGTTGTGGCCTCTCCCGTTGTGGAGCACAGTCTCCGGATGCGCAGGCTCAGCGGCCATGGCTCACCGGCCTAGCTGCTCCGCGGCATGTGGGATCTTCCCGAACCAGGGCACGAACCTGTGTCCCCTGCATCGGCAGGCGGACTCTCAACCATTGCGCCACCAGGGAAGCCCCCTAGTTTCTATTATTATTATTCTTTACCTATAGCTATGGCTTAATAGTGAAAACCTTTTGGATCATCATTGTTCTGCAAATTCTCTGTTACAGACTTATTGTCATCAGTAATGGTTGACATGATTATATATGTAAAAAGGAAGAGATTATGGTTTTATATACTTTGTAATTTTGGTTTTTCAGCTATCTTGTGCAAGAAATTCATTTACTCAGGAAAACTGAGAGCACTTCTTTATCTTTGGGCTGTTATGTCTGTATTTATGCAGCAAATTGAAGCCCCAGAAGGAATGTATTTAGGGTTCTGGTATCATTATTTGAGAGTATTTAATACTTTTGAACAGCATTTTCTGTGATTTGTATTTCTGATTCTTTTATATTCCTGGATTTGTGTTTGCTTAACAGCTCTTTGTTATAAAATGATATGCTTAATCAATGCAGTATGTATACTACTTTTTTTTAATGTATCTGGAATAGTTTGGGACCTCTGTAAGCAAATAGTGTGGCCCATAAGCACTCTAAACTTAATTTCTTTAAGGAGTTTGTAAAGTGTTCTATGTGTAGGTATGGGAAATCTTCAATACAGGGTGATACAGATTTTTTTAAACTTTTTGAAGGAAATCTTCAAATGTATACAAAAGTAGAGACATAGTATTTTATAATAAGTTATATATAAACAAACATAAAAGAGAATAGTGTAATGATATTTTCTACTCATGTATTTACATAGCTTCAAGGATTATTAACACAAGGCCTATCTTGCTTCATCTTCTGCTTCCAAAATATTATTTTAAAGGAAATTTCCAATATACTATCTCATTTGTAAATACTTCAATATATAGCACTACAATAGGGTTCGGCAAACTTTCTGTAAAGGGGCAGGTAGTAAATATTTTAGGCTATGCAGGCCATACAGTCACTTTCACAACTGCTCAGCTCTGCCATTGTGTGCAAAAGCAGCCACTGACAGTAAACGAGTGAACATGTCTGTGTTTCAATAAACCTTTATTTATGGACACTGAAATTCGAATGTCATATAATTTTCACATGTCAGGAAGTACCTTTTTTTTTTTTTCTCTCAACCACTTGAAAATATAAAAAGCATTCTTAGTTTGTGCACTGTAAAAAAACAGATGGCCTACAGGCCACAGTTTGCTGACCCCTCAAAAAGATAAGGATTCTCTTTTTTTTTTAATTAATTAATTAATTTTTGGCTGCGTTGGGTCTTCATTGCTGTGTGCGGGCTGTTTCTAGTTGCGGCGAGCGGGAGCTACTCTTCGTTGGGGTGTGCGGGCTTCTCATTGTGGTGGCTTCTCTTGTTGCAGACAACAGACTCTAGGCGCATGGGCTTCAGTAGTTGTGGCACGTGGGCTCAGTAGTTGTGGCTCGCGGGCTTTAGAACGCAGGCTCCGTAGTTGTTGCGCACAGGCTTAGTTGCTCCACAGCATGTGGGATCTTCACAGACCAGGGCTCGAACCCGTGTTCCTTCCACTGGCAGGCGGATTCTTAACCACTGCGCCACCAGGGAAGTCCCTCTCTCTTTTTTAAAAGCAATATCATTATCACACCTAAAACCAAACAAAACCTAATTTCTCGTTACCAAATATCCAGTGAATGTTCAAATTTACCTAGTTGTCTCAAATGTTTCTTTTTACAGTTTGTTTGAATTGTGACCTAAAGGTCCACATGTCTTTCAATCTATTGGTTTCTTTCTTTTTTTAAATCCCCTCTCTATTTGAAACCAGCTTATTTTACCTGTAGAATTTCCTGTAATCTGAACTCCGCTGGTTAAAGCCTCATTTCTCTCGCCTCATGTTCCTCAGTCCCGTAGTCTTGTAAGCTATTAGATCTAGAAGTTTGATCAGACTCAGACTCAAGTTTTGAGCAAGAATTGTATACTTTCTGTTGTAGCACAGCAGGAGACATGTAATATTTCTTTTCATGATGTTAAGATTCATCCATTCTTTATAAAATTCCCATCAGCCTTTGAAAATAAGTCTTTAACATCTACTGATGATCATTACGTAGATCCAGTATTTCACTAAAATTTGCAAATACTCTAATTCTACCATTATTTCTGGATTTAATAGCTAGCATTTTTCTGTAAAGAACTTTCCACATCAACTCTTTGGTTACCGTGTGAGACACACAGAGGAGACAGGATAAGCACTTTTCTTGCCCCTTCTCTCACCTCTTTTACTGGGTTTCAAAATGAGTTGATTCCCTAACTTTTTTTTTTTCTCTTTTGATTCTCAAATTGTCCCATATTTGATTGGAAACCTCTTTTAAAAAATTGGCTCCTGTGGCCTCTTGATAAGACCTTCAGTAGTCTTCCTTGCTTTTGGTAGTACAAAATGTTCTAGACTCGAAATCAGCTTTTTGCCAAGAAGCCTTATGTTTTTCTTTTAGTGGGAGATAGTATTTAGAAACCTCAATTTGAGTTGTAGTGGTGCTCACCAGGATTTTTTTTTAACTTAATTTTGTTTTGTAATTATATAAAACAAACATAGTTGCAAAGAAAAAACTATTCAACATGGTGCATTCAGAGAAATCTGGATTCTGTCTGTATCGCCTTCTCCCGCCATCCTTATAAGTAACTAATTGTTTATTAACTCTGTTCTTTCTGAAAAAAAAAATTAGCAAATATGTATGTATATTTATGTTGCCCCTTCCTTAGATAGAAGGTATCTTACTGCAGTTTTCTGCCCTGGCTACTTTTGCTTGATAATATTGTCCTAGGGATTACTTCATTGCAGTATATAGAAATCGTCATTCATTTTTACTATGGCATTGTATTTCATTGTGTAGCTGTACTATAGCTATTTTAACCTATTTAGCCAGTCCCCTATTGATGGGTATCTAAGTTTCCAAATTTTTGCTAGTGCAAGTGTCTTTGTGCATATGTCATTTTGTTCTTTTGTGAGTGTAACTTAGGTATGATATCTAGTTCTGGATCAAGGGGTAAATGCATATTTAATTTTGTTATTGCCAAATCCCCACATTAGGTGTTAAAACTTTTTTTGCATTTCCAGCAGCAGTATATACGTCCCTATTTCTCTTATCAACAAAGTATGTTGTCAGATTTTTAGACTGTTGCCAAAATAAGTGAAAAATGATATTTTAGTATGGGCCAATTTTCATCTCTCATTATGGAGGGGTCATTTTTTCATATACAGAAGGGCTGTTGGCATTTTTTTTTCCTGAGAACTATATTCTTGTCCATATAATGTGGGGTTATTGGCCATTTTAAAAGTCCTTTGTAAGTTAGAGTTTTTAATCCTTTGATACAAATTACAAATATTTTTTCATTTCATTATCTTTTTTAACTTTATATATGTTCTTGTTTTTCTTTTTTTTTCTTTTTGTAATGCAAAAGTTTATTTTATGTAATCATATTTATCTTGATTTTTTTTTAAGGTGTTTCTCATAGAAACCTGTGCAGTAAAAATACTGCTTCATGTTTTAGGGTATTTTTTCTGCCTGGTTTGTTTCTACTTTATCATAAGGTCATCTTTTGTTATTTTGTTAAGTTACTTGATGGTTTGAGGCCAAATGTCATTTCTTCCTTCCTCCCTCCCTCCCTCCCTTCTTTCCTTTCTTTCTTTCTTTTTTAAATTTAAAACATACCACATTAGTGAGTAGGAGATAAAGAAATTAATGATTGACATCCTTATGTCATGTCATTTTTTTGTTAGCTTTCTAGCCCAAATTTTATTTTCTAAATGGTAGAGTGGTACTGTTTTTTAGTCAATATATATATATAACACTTTCCAGTTACATTACAAGTTGCGGTTTTAGGTAATGGGGGAGGAAAGTGCCATCCCACACTTCGGGACAAGTGCTAGGGCCCAAAAAGAGAGAGCTACCACAGTTTGCCTCTGGTCACCAGTTATTCAGCTTGCTCTCTCTTCTGCAGGCAAAATATACCCACTTCTTTCTCAATGTCAGACAAGCCAAAAGTCCCATCCAGTTGCAGCATCAAGTTCAAAATTAAGAATTTCTGGATGATACATAGTATTCTAAACATCAGGGAAATGATGCTCGGGTGTTTCTACATCAGGTCCAGACATAGTTCCTCTTAAATTTGGAGACCCGTGGACCGAAAAACACAAGTTATCTGTCACTTCACTCAGTATACAACTGTGGAATATTGAAGGTAATCAGAGGAAGCACTCCCATTCAGAAAAGAGAACAACGCAAGATAGCAGTTTCTAATCTGTAGTCATCTGAAATTCAGATGGGTGGCTGTTTCAAGGACCCCCTAATCTGAGAGTGATAGGTTTTTGTGATCAGTTCCCTCTGGTCTCCAAAAGGGGTTTCCCAATCCATTGTTCTTCATGGCTCTCCTTTAACCCTCTGGGATTCTTTTCTGTTATTCTCCTTGGTCACATTGACCCTCCTTGGGGATTACCAACTTTTTTAACTTGCTTTCTGCTTGTGGGAGCTAGGTGCGCAAGGGTCGGGTTAAGTCTTGAACAGTCACGGACATTTTTAGTTATTGGCAGCATAACTCTCTGAAAAACATGATTTTTACCTGTTTGATTTCCAGTCAGATCTCTTTGTCAGTAGTCATACGTCAGCTGTAGTCTAGATTTGCTGTATTACTCCCCATCTCTCCTTTCTTTCTTTCCCTGTGTGCCTCTTCAGATTTAGCTACTGAAACCTTGTGCCTTTCAGACTTTAGTTGGAAAGCTGAACCTTTAGGTTCTTTTCCCTGAGCTATTTTCCCAGGTGAAAGCATTTATTTTCAGGGCAACAACCTTAATTTTTCTTTGCTTTGAAAATGCTTTAAATCCATTTGGAAATTTTGGCACTGTGCAGGATGGATGGCCATGTTTTTGATTTGTTCCTGTTGCATGGCTGGGTTTCAGTTGTCCTTTGCTGCTGAAAGGACTTCTTGGGCTTACATTTTTCATTTGGGCTTGAGAAGCAATTGGCTCTTCCAACTCTGCAAATCCCTAAGTTTGGACTCTTCGTTTCTGGCTGGGAACCAGCCAGTTCTTGATCTCATTCCATTCTTTTAGTACCTAGCCAAATGTGGCCAATAGTAAGCGACACCCATCACTGAAGTCCTGTTTTCCAGCCTCTTTCTTTAGACTACAAGTTTGTCATGTCCTGAGTTATTGCCGGTAACAGCTTTACCAAATGTTCCTTACTACCTGATAAGGAGCACCAGCCTTCTATTCTGTGATAATAGTCTCCTCATTACCTGCCTGTTAAGCCACTGCCATATATTTCAGCTTTTTGCTTCAGCAGTGCCTCACTTTTGCTACTAATTCTGAATCGGTCAGGTAAGCTAGGTGACATTGTGGTAACAGACAACTCCAGAATCACAGTGGCTTAATGCAGTAAGTTTGCTTTGCTTCTTATAGGTCCAGTGCAGCAGGGGGCTCTGCTCCTGGTAATCACTCAGGGATCCGGATGACAGAAGCTTCACTGTAGCATGTGCTTTCACAGAGATTGGAGTAGTAGGGAGGGAGCATGGCTTCACTGTGCACCTATCCTTAAAGCTTCCACCTGGAAGTAACATTATTTCTGCTCATTTTTCAATGCCAGAACAAGTCATGCAGCATACCTAAAGCCAAAGGAACTGGGGCATTCAGTCTTACCATTTGCTTAGAAGGTGAAGAGCAGAAAATATTTGATAAATACCACTAATGGCTACCACACACATTAAAATATTTATATGTTCCATGTATTTCCTGGAAACTTCCTCTTGTAACCTTCTAGCCTTCTGTTGGATTGGTACTACCTGGGCTAATGTCATCCTGGATTTCCCTATTTCCTAGAGCCCATGTCTTGTCATTCTTAACTTACTCTTTCATTTTAGTGTAATACAGCTGTTGCAGCTTCCTAAGAAAGCTGTGACATGGGGGTTAAATATATTGTATTTGCATATCGGAAAATAGCTTTATTCTAGTCTTACTGAATACTTGATTTTTTGGCTAGACATAGAATCCTGTGTTAAAACCATTTAACCTCAGAATTTTGAAGGCATTGCTCCATTGTCTTTTAGTGTATAACGTTATTTAGAAGTTTGATGCTATTTTGATTCCCCATCTTTTCTATGGGACACTTTTCTGGTCCCCTCCCAAACTTTTGGAGTCTTCTCTATTTCTAATGTTATAAAATTTCACAATGCATGTCTATCTCTGTTTCTCAAAGTGCCTTTCATTGGGCACTTTTGTGGGTTAATTCAATCTAGATATCATAACCTTCATTTTTAGGAATCTTTCTTGTACTATTTCTGTGTTCTTTGCCTCATCTTTCTCCTCCCCCTCCCCAATTATCTCTTTCTGGAATCCCTGTTAGATGTTGGGCATTTTGAAATTACTTTCTAACTTTCTTAATTATCCTTTCCTATTTTTCATATATTTGCCTTTTGGGTCTAATTCTCAGGAGACTTTTCTCCCCCTAGTTTTTTTTATTATTTTTTCAGTTTGGTTCTTCTATTTTTAGCATTTAGTTTTCTTGTTCTCGCATTAGTTCTTTTTAAATATAATATCTGTTTGCAAATAATATTGTATTGAAGATTTTTCTTCTGCTTCCTGAAATTGGATTTGTTTCTTATGGGTCCCCCAAACCCCTTCCCCCTTATTTTTCTGTTTTTGTTTTGGTTTTTCTCTTTCGTGTAGGTGGAGCTTGATGATTAGTGGGCTTTGTTAGAGGGTGATCTGATGGTCTGACTTTTTAGATGGAAACCCTCTCGAATGTCTGCATCTGGAGTTCTTTAACATTATTCAGTCCTCTAGAAAAGAGTCCTCCTGCCTCATACTTAGGTGGAGTGGGATATATGCCTGGCTGCTGTTATTGTGGGAGCAGGGGGACTGTAGGTACCACATTTCAGGATGGAGACTTTCTACTTATTCCCCTTGTGTTTCTTAGGGTTCCTTATTCCAGCCCTTTATTATGCCTGGTGACCAGAGTCTAGAAACTCTGCTTCAGTTCCTCCAGAGGATAAACCTCCATCCATTCTCCTTCCTGCAGTGGATAAGGATGTACTTTCCTGACACTGTAGGCTGAGAGGAGAGGTCTAGTGTTTCACTCTGTTGTGTGCAGCCTTTGAATCACTGTTCTCATTTTTCAGGTCCTCTGCTTAGCCCCATCCTCTGTGGAACCTAGTGGCTGGATACTTAGTCTCAGTTTTGTGGGGCCAGTTACTCTGCTTCTAATCGCTTTCTGTGTAACCTCCTCCATTTTGCTAAGTCAGTTATGTTGTTTTCTGTTTTCTCTGTCCTTGAAGATTAATACCATCTATAGCATTACTGTGGATAATCTGCCATTTTTAATCAGAACTGTCTTTTTTGTTTCCATGTTTTTAGATAATTTTTCATATTTATAATTTTTAGCTTGTACAGTGTTACATCAAGATAAGGCATTTAATTAACCATTTCACTACTGTTGAGTAATGAAACGAGTCAGCTTGACTCTAGTTTTTTCTGTCATGTTAACTAAAGTGACCCTAAATAACTATATAAATAACATTTGAAAATCATTTGCATTATTTTCCTGTGTAGTTTCTTAGAACTGGAAGGGATTGTGCAGCCCACTTAATCCTGCTCCCTCATTTTACAGTCTAGGAATCTGATGTTAAGTAATATCCCTGAGGTCAGACAGCTCCTAAGTGGTATAGCTAGGACTTGGACCCAGGCAGTCTGGCACCAGAGTCTGTGCTCTTGACCGCTGCACCCTTCTGCATTTCCATTGAGTTGAGCCTTAATTAGCTAATACTGTCACTTCATAAAGTGTTTTTAAAATTGTAGTGTTTTAATAACTAGCAAGGTTGAGCATTTTTCTCTATGAAAATGTGTTAATTAATGCCTTTTTTCCCTTTAGTTTGTAGTCTTTCATCTGGAAAATTTGGGACATTACTTAGTGGCTCATGGGACACTACTGCTAAAGTCTGGCTGAATGACAAATGCATGATGACCTTACAGGTACAGTAGTTCTATGTGAATATTTGAGAAAATAATTAAAGATGATGATTCTGTGGCAATTTAACAATACCCATTTTTCTCACAGGGTCATACAGCTGCAGTATGGGCAGTAAAGATATTACCTGAGCAGGGCTTAATGTTAACTGGATCAGCAGACAAGACTATTAAACTTTGGAAGGCTGGAAGATGCGAGAGGACTTTTTCTGGTAAGATCAGAGTAGACAGCTTTTGTAATCTCTTTGCTTCCTATTTGCACAGGTGATTTTTTTCAAAAATTTAGAAGTTTTAAAGTGGTATTTGAAAAACATCAGTGTATTTGAGCCATTTAACTTGGGTGAATGTAAATTTTCTGACAGTTAATATGTAATATCTTTCTTTTTTGAATTATTTATTTATTTTTGGCTGTGTTGGGTCTTCGTTGCGGTGCGCAGGCTTCTCATTGAGGTGGCTTTTCTTGTCGCGGAGCACAGGCTCTAGGTGCGCGGGCTTCAGTAGTTGTGGCTCACGGGCTCTAGAGCGCAGGCTCAGTAGTTGTGGCACACGGGCTTAGTTGTTCTGCGGCATGTGGGGTCTTCCCGGACCAGGGCTCAAACCTGTGTCCCCTGCATTGGCAGGCGGATTCTTAACCACTGCACCACCAGAGAAGCCCTGTAATATCTTTTTAAAAGATGTACTGAGACCTCTCATAAAATAACCAGATATGGACTAATAAATAGCTACAATATGGGTATGTGCTTCTGTGTATTTTATACATGTAATTTTTGGTACTCAGTTATGTTTTGGTTGTCATTTGAACAAGTTCAGCCTGAAACTTCCAAGCATAAGTCTTATTGAGGGTGGGTCAGTAGTGTTATCTTCATATATGAGGAAAGCATCAGTCATGCTTTTATTAATATTGAAGTACATTGTTTAATAATAACAACTTTCAGGCTTTGTTTATGTTGTGGTTTCAGGTGGGTAGTCTTTTAAAACCTCAGCTATTAAATAACTCCTAAAATGAGGCATCTGCTGTCTAATACTAGAACTGATGATTTATTTGTGGGGCATTTAACATTTTTGGTATGATTTTGTTTGTTTGTTTGTTTGTTTTTCCTTTATTTATTCCTTAAAAGTTGATCAGCATCCTGGATAATACTTCAAGAAGTCCCTTTGTGCAGATAAAACTATCTGTAGGTGGAAAATGGACAATGAGTTGTAGCTAAACATCCCTTTGTTTCTGCTTCCATACATACAACATATGTGTTAAGTTTTTATTAATCTGTTATAGCTAATCTGAATCAGCATAGGAAATACTGAGCATGGGAAAGGTTTTGACTTCTAGTCTCCTTTATTAGAGCACAAACTTCTGAGAAAGTTTTGTCTTTTAAAAAAAATTGCGGCATCTACAATGCCTCAATTAATATTGAAAAAAATGGAATCATATCAAGTTTTTAAAAACATTTAATATCCTTTGATGAGAGGAATAAATACACACACACGTATGTATATATACAATCAACATAACACAAGAAGTTTTCATTCCATAAATTCTTGCCCTTTTAAAAAATCAATAGTCATTAGTTTTTATTTTATCATTTTAATGCCTGCATTTATATAAATTATGAAATATTTCCTTTGGTAAAGCAACAATGTTTGGTTTTATATTTATGTTTGGTTGAATCAAAAGAGGTAGGAATAGGGGGCAGGAAACTTGAATTCTTGCTTTAGCTCTGCCACTGATTGTGTGGTTTTAGATAAATTAATCTCTCTCAACCTATTTCACATTTTAATAAAGTTTACTTTTCTATGATAAAGATTTTATTTCAGGGCTTCCCTGGTGGCGCAGTGGTTGAGAGTCCTCCTGCCGATGCAGGGGACACGGGTTTGTGCCCCGGTCCGGGAAGATCCCACATGCCGCGGAGCGGCTGGGCCCGTGAGCTGTGGCCGCTGAGCCTGCGTGTCCGGAGCCTGTGCTCCGCAACGGGAGAGGCCCCAGCAGTGAGAGGCCCGCGTACCACAAAAAAAAAAAAAAAAAAGATTTTATTTCAAACTCTTAAATAATTGAAATCTTTTTTGTAATCTTAGTTTTTCTTTTCTTGGTGCTTTATAAATATTAATCTCAGTATTATGTGGTGAGAAATTTAGGGGATATTTACTCTTTGTTATATATCTGTTTATATTTTAATATTGTGTATGTTATGAATTACTCTTGTTATTGGGGAAGAAAAGTTGAAATGAATTGTCAAGTAAAAACTGGGGGACTTCGCTGGTGGTCCGGTGGTTAAGACTCCGAACTTCCACTTCAGGGGGCACGTGTTTGATCCCTGGTCGGGAACTAAGATCCCGCATGCTGCGAAGCCAATCAATCAATCAATCAATAAATAAAGGATTTCCTTTAAAAAAAAATTGTGGGGATCAGAATCCTATTTCTGGAGGGGTTTAAGAAATTTTTAAGAAGTAATTTAGAGAAGATATGATAAATATAGAATAACTTCCCAAGACTGGTGATAAAAAATACTGCCAAGCCTACAATACAAATTTTGGCTATCAGGTTTTTCTACTGGAAAAAAAGTATTTCTCTAACTTGAAAATCAGTTTTTAACATTCACTGGTATGTGTTTTATAATGTTAATAAAATACATAGAGCCATCAACCAAATGATCCATTTTTATTGATTTATCTTGTTCTTTTTTTTAATACAGGGCATGAAGACTGTGTAAGAGGCTTGGCAATTTTGAATGAAACAGAATTTCTCTCCTGTGCAAATGATGCTAGTATTAGAAGGTGGCAGATCACTGGCGAGTGTCTTGAAGTATTTTATGGTCATACAAATTATATTTATAGCATATCTGTCTTTCCAAATTGTAAAGGTAAGACTGTCTTATACTACATATTTTAAATTTTGTATTGAGCATTGTTCTATTCTATCTTGGGGGTGGGCGGAAGGCTAATGATTTAAATCAACTTACTGTAACTGTAACTTGAGTAATTTAGTAACTTTATTTCATAAGTATCTTTTTCCTAAAGGAGAAAACTGTATGATCATCTTTATATTAATTCAGACTTGATGGTGTGTTGTAAAAAGTTCTTGGGCAGGCTTCCCTGGTGGCACAGTGGTTGAGAGTCCGCCTGCCGATGCAGGGGACGCGGGTTCGTACCCCGGTCTGGGAAGATCCCACATGCCGCGGAGCGGCTGGGCCCGTGAGCCATGGCTGCTGAGCCTGCGCGTCCGGAGCCTGTGCTCCGCAATGGGAGAGGCCCCAGCAGTGAGAGGCCCACGTACCGCAAAAAAAAAAAAAAAAGTTCTTGGGCATCTGAGGAAAGACTTCTTATAATTTATTGGTATAAAGTATAGTGTGTAAGATGTGAGAAATATATAAAAATGTGATTTTTTTTTTTTTTTTTTTTTTGGCAGTACACGGGCCTCTCACTGTTGTGGCCTCTCCCGTTGCGGAGCACAGGCTCCGGACGCGCAGGCTCAGCAGCCATGGCTCACGGGCCCAGCCGCTCTGCGGCATGTGGGATCCTCCCGGACCGGGGCACGAACCCGCGTCCCCTGCGTCGGCAGGCGGACTCTCAACCACTGCGCCACCAGGGAATCCCAAAATGTGATTTTTTGAAGTTGTATATTGTATAAATGACAAATATATAAAATTTAAAGCTATAATTTATAAATACTTTGGGGTTTAAAAATCAGTATGCCTATTTAGAAAGGTGGTATATATAAATGTACTTAATTTTATTTATTCAAACTAATTTTTCCTGTATTCATTAATTTTAGATTTTGTGACAACAGCAGAAGACAGATCTCTGAGAATCTGGAAACATGGGGAATGTGCTCAAACAATCCGACTTCCAGCTCAGTCTATATGGTGCTGCTGTGTGCTAGACAATGGTGACATTGTGGTTGGCGCGAGGTATTCATGTTCTAGTCAGTCAATCAATAATATGTGTCTAGGCCTTAGGTAGGTGTTAGAGTGCACAGAGATAAGCCATAGGAATTTCAGGTGAATTGGGGAGACCACAGGCACATTTGTGTTACTAAACAAAACAGTAGTAGGTGTAACAGCTTTTGCACTAATGATACATGATATATTACTTAGTATTGCACTGTAAGTTGTGCAGTCGAAACATGAAATTAGAGAAGTTAGAGATTGGTGTGCGCAAACTTTCTGGAGAAGAAGAAATTTGAATTGGGTTTTGAAAGATAATGAAGGAAAATGGTAGAGGAACAATGCTGGGGAACCGTGGATGACAGGGGTAGATGGTAGGGTGGGGCTTAATTATGGAGAACCTGGAATGCCCGGCATTTGTTAGATTAAGTGCTTGGGGTTAAAGGGTTGTAGCTCTTGAGCAAGAAGTGCTGTGATTAAAGCAGAACTTATGAATTATTAAATACATAGGTTAGATTTAACTAGTGGTGACAATGGTCAGGAAACCAAGTTGGTAAGCAATTGCAGTAGTAGGTGTAAAGTTATGAAATATTGACCCTGCAGTGCTAATGGATAAAGGACCAGAAAATGAGATAATGCAGAGGGAAAATTATCAGAAGGGGGGTGTCAGAAAAGGATAGAGTTTCAAACTTTGGATGATTAGAAGTCCACATTAATAAAAGTGGACAAGAGTGACAATTGGTTTGGTGAAGAAGATGATAACTTCCTGGGATCCAAGTGGTGATAAGCCACACTCATGCAGATTGGTCATGGGCATTTGGACTGGGTCCTAGTTTAGCAACTGAGACTGAAAATCAAGATTGGCACAGAACTTCCAGAGTCAAGCAACAGGGCATCTTTCTCTGAGGGAAGAAACATAGAAGGGGAGGAACAGAACTAAAGACTGAACTTGTGATACACTGTGGGTAGAAAAAGAGAAGCCAGTAGCCTAAACAAAAAGCAATCCAGATGTTGAAATTCAGAGATGGAAAAGAGATTTTGGAGGGACATTGTGATCAGTGTCAATAAGTACATGAGGGGTTAAGGAATGGAAAGTTAGGAAAGCTTTTGGATTTTCTTTGAAAGATGTTAGTAGTGACTTTTTTGACATCACATTTTCATAGAAAATGATAGAAAAAGGTAAATGAGAGGAGACAGATAAAGAGTTCTTTGAAGAAATGGATGAGGGAAAGGATTATAGACTACTGTGGCACTGAAGGCAAGAGGAAAAAGGGTGACAGCCATAAGGGATACAGTGTCTAATAAAGCGGATGTATTTTACTCCTTGGCTGGGCCAGAGGTTGATATGTTGGTTTAGTTATTTTCACCCTAAAGTCATTTAAAGTTGAAAAATAAACAAAGGGGTAACACTGCTGTTAGAAGAAGGTTAAGTAAGAAAGTTTTTCTGTAGAGTTGAGTAGGGTTAGTACAGTTGAAAGTGGCTAACTTGCCTCCCCTACCCCAAAATTTCACAAAGAGAAATTATGGAAATGAAGTCATTTTTCTGAGGATAGAGGCTGGGACTGCTGTCTAGTCCAGAGGTGAAGCTGTTTTTTTCTTGATTCGGGTTACATTGCTAGTTAATGGCATAGTAAGGACAGGCTCCATGCGTTTCTAATGAACGGATATCAAGCATCTAGTATTTTCTAAGCCCTATGCTGGGTATTTGAGCCCTTTATAAGTTAAACAGTTTACTACCCCTCTTTATACCATAATACCTATGTGTGTAATATTCACTTTAAAAGTGTATGCTATGTCTGTAGATTTTTATGATGGTAAATATTTAATTTGGAATTGAAAATTGTGTTAAATATATATTTGTTTGTTCTTTGCCAGTAACTTTTTCCTTAAATAGTCTTTTTCCACCCTTTCCATTGCTTTAGAAAGTAATAGAGGGTAGTGTGCTGAAATCAGCATAGTTCTATACTCAGCAATAAATACATAGTAACATTTTTCATATTCACAAATACAGATTATTTTTGCTTTGGATCATTGAAGTGTGATAATGTTAACCTACTGTGGCAGTGACCTAAAATCAGTTTCTGTTTCCTTATAGTGATGGTATTATTAGAGTGTTTACAGAATCAGAGGATCGGACAGCAAGTGCTGAAGAAATCAAGGCTTTTGAAAGAGAACTCTCTCAGGCAACCATTGATTCCAAAACTGGTGATTTAGGGGACATTAATGCTGAGCAGCTTCCTGGGAGGGAACATCTGAATGAACCTGGTAAATATTCCAATGTATCTAGTAGTAAAAAATGCTACCATGTTTGCCTTTTGGAATAATGAGTGACAAGAAAAAAAGATTGTTTTGTTAAGTCATTCAGTATTCTCATTGCCAGGTACTGATCTTTGAGACTTTTTATTATGCATAACCACAGTGAAAAATCATGTTCTTTTTGCCTCTACCTCACAGTTTTAAAGACTTGGAGCTAAGTTCCCATAAACAGGAATCTTTTTTTCTTTCAATAAATCACCTAATACTTAGCTCATATGTAGTAGGTGTTTGGAAGTCACTCATTTAATACCTTTTGGTTGATTGGATTCTCTGAGAGGTTGTACAGACTAAAAATAAAAATGAGTTTAAATAAAGCAATGTCTGCTTAATGCGTTAGGGATCATTTGATTTTAAAATCAGAGGACAGTAGTTGTCTCAAATGAAATCTTAGGTTGGATATATCCATGATCCCTTGGTCCATGGACCCCTGGGGATTCTGAGATCCTTTCAGGATATCCATGTGGTCAAAGCTAGTTTTATAATACTAAGATGTTATTTGCCTTTTACACTGTGTTATCATCTACATTTATGGTATAAAATCGGTGGTGGGTAAAACTGCTGGCTCCTTAGTACATAGGTCAAGGCAGTGGCACCAAACTATTCAGGTAGTCATGGTGTTCTTCACTGGTTTGCAGTCGTCATTAAAAAAAAAAAAAATGCCATCTGCCCTTAGGAGTGTCCCTGATGAAGCATTAAAAATTAATTTTGGCCCTTTAGTACATGTCTTTTTTAACATTCTGGATGACAAAATGTAAAGTACACATACAGTTTACCGAAGTACCATGTACCTCAGGGGTAAGTACTTCTGCAGTCACTTGAGTTGCAGGCTGAACTCTCCCTTTTTTCAGGGAATGCCATTTTTATTTCAAAGAGCAACTACGGTTATTCAGGCTTAGGTATTTGGCAGATATTTTTTTGAAAATGAACAAAGCGAGAATGTTACTTTAAGGAAAACAACTGACAGCATTTGTTGCCAAAGATAAAATTCAGACTTCCAAATGAAAATTGAAATTTTGGAAAACTTGTGACATTAGTGGTAATATTAACAAATGCAATTGTTTTATATTGAATAATGAAATGTGTAATCATATGGAAGATCTGCATAGCTTAGTGAATCAGTATCTTCCAAATGACCGGTTCATGGTCTTACAAAATCATACATGGGTAAAAGAACTGTTCAAAGTGTAAGATAGACCAATGGATTTTAGTATAATAGAGCATGAAAAATTCATTGATACAGTTTCAGATTCTAAATTTGTAACCTTTAGGATCTACTACTTGTAGAATATCCACATTTTTCTGAAAAGGCTATTAAACTAGTCCTCTGTTCCTCAACTGTATTATCCGTGTGATGCTGGATTTTCTTTGTATACATCAACCAAGCACCAGATTGCAACAGGTTAAATGCAGGGGCAGGTATGATAATCCAGCTGTCTTCTATTAAGAGAGACAGTAAAGAGATTTACAAAAATGTACAACAATGCCAGACTTCTCACTAAGTTTTTAAAACTATACTTATTTTTCATTGAACTATTATTTATTCAATATCTAATGGATCTATTACTGTTTTCCATGAAGTATATATATGTTATATATATATATATATATATATATATATTTTTTTTTAGTAAATATATTTTTTGCTCTTCTCATTTTTAATTTCAAATTCAGTAAATCAACTGATATAACCTACATAAAAAAAAGCTGTTTGGGCTTCTGAATAACATTTCTGACTGTAAAGAAACATTGAAACCAAAAGTTTGAACACCACTGTATTATTTCATGTTTTTAATATTCTTACAGTTCTTTGGAAAAATGTAATCTTTTTGTCTCTATATATACACAGTCAATAAATATTTACTAGGTACCTACTGTCTGCCCTGCATTGGTCTAAGCTCTGGGGAATACAGATAACAAAAGGGACAGAAATCTCTGTTCCCACAGATTTATGTTCTACAGGAGGAGACAGATAATTAAAAAGTTAATAAGTAAATATAGAAGTATGTCAGATAAGTACTATGGGAAAAGTAAAGCAGGTATTGAGTTTTAATAAAAAATAAAACAGCAGTTTGAAATTCAGTGGTCAGGAAATGTATAATACTTAGGATAGCACTGGTTGCTGTAACAGATAAATCCTAAAATGTCAGTGGCTTAACATAAGAGAAGGTTATTTATTGCACATTTAAAGTTCAGTTGACAGCAGGGTATGCTGGAACATGTTTGTAGAATAATTTTACTCCTCTAGGTCACTCAGAGACCCATGCTGAAATCACCATCTTCATCATGTGCTTGCAGGGTCCCCTTGGTTATAGATATTCAGCCACCAGACAGCATAAGAGGGGAGGGTAGAAGATGATGGAATAGGCCTAGAACTGGCATTTATCACACCCACCCAGATTCTACTGACCATTACTCAGTGTGTAATCTAGGGACTACAGAATGTAAGGGGGCGGAATAAGGTAGTCTTCGACTAGACAGCTACAGCTCTACCCATTGGAATAGGAGCAGGAATCTCTGGAGGACAGCTAGCAGTCTCTGCCACTGAAGGCCTTGCTGAGAATGTGGCTTTCAGGTAAAGTCCTTAAGGAGACAAGGGAGCAAATCTTGCTAACATCTGTGTGGAGAATGTCATAGGCAGAATAAACAGCCAGTGTTATAGATAGACTCTAGGGGGCTCCAGGGCCTATAGTAGGAGGCCATTGAATCAGTACAACTGAGAAATAATGGTGGCTTGTACCAACGGGTAGCAATGGAGATGGTGAGAAGAGGTAGTCTTTTAGCTATATTTTAAAGATAGAGCTGATGGAATTTTCTGAAGGATTAAAGCTGAGAGAAAGGAATCACACTCTTCTACTCTTTTTGGCCTGATCAGCTAGAAGAATGGAGAATCATTTACTGAAATGAAGTATTGTCAGAAGATACTCGTTAATAAAACTTGTTTTATTTTTGATCAGCCAGCTACTTTTTAGTAGAATCACATCTTTTTAACCATCCTTTATTTAATAGAGTTTTTTTTTTAATAAATTTATTTTTGGCTGCGTCGGGTCTTCATTGCTGCGTGCAGGCTTTCTTTAGTTGCGGCGAGAGGGGGCTGCTCTTCATTGCGGTGCGTGGGCTTCTCACTTCTCATTGCGGTGGCTTCTCTTGTTGTGGAGCATGGACTCTAGGCGTGCGGGCTTCAGTAGTTGTGGCACGTGGGCTCAGTAGTTGTGGCTTACGGGCTTTAGAGTACAGGCTCAGTAGTTGTGGCACACGGGCTTAGTTGCTCCGCGGCACGTGGGATCTTCCCGGACCAGGGCTCGAACCCGTGTCCTCTGCATTGGCAGGCGGGCAGATTCTTAACCACTGCACCACCAGGGAAGTAGCAATAGAGTTTCTTTTAAACCATTATTTTCTTTTTGGCCAGTTTCCAGTAGAATTACATTTTAAAATATTTTGTTTCATAAAATTTTCTATTAAACCAAAATACATATTCTTTTATATATAAACTTTAATGTTAAACCTTTTCTATCTAATGTTTGTAAATTTTACTCTGCCATTCTCTCTTTGATTCTTAAAATTTTTATTTTAAGGTACTAGAGAAGGACAGACTCGCCTAATCAGAGATGGGGAGAAAGTCGAAGCCTATCAGTGGAGTGTTAGTGAAGGGAGGTGGATAAAAATTGGTGATGTTGTTGGCTCATCTGGTGCTAATCAGCAAACATCTGGAAAAGTTTTATATGAAGGGAAAGTATGTCGACTTCTTTCTAATTGCTCTTATCTTAAAGCATTAGACAAATTAAAAGTTTTCGTTTCCCTTTCCCCATGCTAATAAAATTTTCTTTGGTGTTTTGACATTTAAAAATAGATTTCAATGGGGAGCTTCTCAGTCTTGAAGTAGATTTTTTTTTTTTTTAAATATCTTTGCATGTAGAGAGAGCTGCATTTGTGATGGACACCGCCATTATTTGCCTTTTGGTAGTTACATAGATAAGCTGTTCCCAACCATTTTGGATTAGGCGCTTCTGTGTCACCTTTCATCTAATGCTTTGTGCCTAGCTATATTTAACTTGACAGGCCATGAGGGACCCTGCAGGGCTGTGCTTATAATGCCAGCATGTTTTCATGAGTAGGGTAAGGTAACAGCTAATACTTTTGGCCTTGAGATCAACTAATTGGAAACCATCCTTTGGTCTTACAATTAATATGTAGTAATAATCCATCCCCCACATCTACCTGCCAGTGAGCTACTATTCTTGCACCACATGCATATGGTTGCTATTAAACATTATTTGCCAAGTGGAAGATTTTAAAATTGTGCTTTGGAGAAAGTTTAGCACTATAATTATTACAATAAATCTGTGTTATGTATGTCATTAATTTATGTGAACAGATAGTAATCACTTATCTCCTTTTTATATTCCTATTAAAGGAGTTTGATTTTGTTTTCTCAATTGATGTCAATGAAGGTGGACCATCATATAAACTGCCATATAACATCACTGATGATCCCTGGTTAACTGCATACAACTTCTTGCAGAAGAATGATTTGAATCCTATGTTTTTGGATCAGGTGGCTAAATTTATTATTGATAATACAAAAGGTCAAATGTTGGGACTTGGGAACCCCAGTTTTTCAGATCCGTTTACAGGTAGGTTAGGGTTTGTATTAAGCCTTATATACTTCCACCAATGTTGATTATTTTTTTCTTTATTTGTTGTGTTTAAACACCTATTATGATTAGCTGTTTAAATAAAAACCAAGATCTACAGCAGGTTTTTGCTGCAGATATATATTTTTGAGGCTTAAATTATATAGTAATTTCGTATTTATGGAAACAATTGTAAATCCTTCTTCTTCAAAAATACAGCCACACTGTAAACTAAATAAAATTAAACTGAAACTAATTCAGTCATTTGAAATGAAAAGAAACCTGTAAGTTCCTTCATGTTATTGCTTCTTTTTAAAATATATTTTTTGGTGAAATTCAGTAAATAGAAATTCTGTTTTCATATGAGGCTAAACCAGTTAGTTATGCATCAAATCTAGAACTGAACTATGGGTAGTTTTAGTTTACATGTTATTTATATTCCACATGTTCATTTTAAGTCAGTTGTTTATAACATAGTATACAGCGCCTAAAATGTTATTAATGGGATTAGGTTCTCGTGCCAGTAGTATTATCCCAGTAGTATTAGTCTGAGTCTGGGATCCTTGGAAATGGAGTTTAATTCTAGAAGTATTAGCTTGAGCTCTAGGCCCTGGGAACTGAGGCCATGGTATGGGATAGATATAGAGCTGGCCCTATATCTATCTTTTCTTAGATATAGGGCTAGCTCTAAATAAAAATTTGAAATTGACACTTTATTGTTAATGGGTTCCTGTTATTTCTGACTCTGTCTTTCATGTGCTAGTGCTCTTCCTTGTATTGCAAGGATCCCATATCCTCTTCTTGTCTCAGGTCTTTTTTTTTTTCTTCTTCCCTCACAGATGCTTCATGCTCCTAAATTATCTCCTCTCCTTCTAGTTCAAAATTCCATTGTTTGTTCACATAATAAAGTTAATCTGACCTGCATGTTGACTTAAACAGATTATCAGACTGATTCATTACAAACTATAAATGATAGGACCCTCCCAGCAGATGCACTTGACAGAACAAGAAAAAAAAAAAAGTTTATTACCTGGATATTTCTGTTGGTTGGAATATCAGTCTACAGTACAAAAGAGTACTGTATTTTATAAGCTATCTTGTGGGATGGAGGACAGATATTAAAGCAGCTGGCTCTGTCTGGAAATCTGACAACGATTTGGCTTTTTTGCTCCTCTGAAATTCTGTCAGCATCCTTAGATATATCTTTTTGTAGACGCCTCTGATTATTTCCCTAGAGATACTAACAAAACGTACTCACACACACCACACATTTGTAAATGTATAAATGGGAAATCTGTTTCCTTTGAACCACTCATCCCCTTTGTAATTTTCTCCAGTAGGTTGTAAGCTTCAGTGGATACAAGCAATCTTGTTCCCTGCTGGATCTCAGCACTGAATGCACTGTTTGACACATGAATTAATGAACCCAGGGGTTTTCTAAAAGATTCACATTTGGTGCCTGTGGTTTGATAGCAACAACAGCAGCAGGAATTCTAGTGAATTCGTATAGGAATAGGAACTGATTGTATGTGTATATTATTTAGGTCAGAGACCAACTGCAATTTATCTTTTTATATTTGAATTCCTAGTTATTTTAATATTTAAGTGCAGAAGCTAAGATATAATAAAGATATAATAATAACAAAAACAAAACTTGGAGAATCACTGAAATTTTAGTTTCTTACTAACCTTTCCAACTATAAGACTTCTGACTATAACTCCTCTTGTTCTGTCATGAGACAGCCTTGCTCTTTAATTTCTCCCCACATCTAGAGTGTTCTGATGTAAGCATTGTGCCATTTATGAAATTCAGGATTCTGGCGTACTTCAGATTTTTCTTTGTTTGCATGCACAGGTGGTGGTCGGTATGTTCCAGGCTCTTCATCAGGATCTTCTAACACACTG
This sequence comes from Hyperoodon ampullatus, assembly GCF_949752795.1. NCBI lineage: Eukaryota > Metazoa > Chordata > Mammalia > Artiodactyla > Ziphiidae > Hyperoodon > Hyperoodon ampullatus. Next base: position 51,727,745 of record NC_136919.1, read on the forward strand.
CCTGCAGCAGATCCTTTTACAGGTGGGAAGCAGTTTTGATCAATATGTCTTTCTTCACTAAATGTGTAACATTTTGTATTATATAGCTTTACATTTTGAAGATATTATCCAGTAACTGATAATTCCCTTATTATCTGTGTTTCCAATTTTGATGGATCTCCTTTTCTTTAACTTCTAATTTTTTCTTTTTCCTCGAGTACTTTTATAGCTTTCCTCATGACTTTTAATAACATATTATTAAAATCCATCATTTTCTCCAGTGGTCCTTCCTGAAAGGAGAGCAGCATCATTAAGATCATAGATTTTAGAGTCAGACAGACCTTGATTCAAAATCTGGCTCTACCACTTACTTGCTATGAGAAGTTGGCAAGTTACTTAACCTGTCTGAGCCTATTTTTTTTATCTGTGAAATTAGATAATAGGGGAATCCGCCAACCAAGACACAGCATGAGTGCTATCACTGGCGAGATGCTACTGATCACGAGCAGAGAAGGAGCCATGTGAGTCACTGAGATTGGATGGAGCAGTGCAGTCAAGAAGTTTGCCCAGGCATAATTTGCCTTTAGCATGGAAGGAGACAGTCCACCCAGCTACCCAGGATTAGTCTTCCTAATCTAAGTTATTAATGGCCTTCATGAAGCCCTGGAAGTGTTGGTGTCTCTTCAAAGTGACTTTATTTACCAAAGGTATGCATGCCTCAGCATCAACACTACTGGAAAAAAATTGGACTTTAATGCAACTGAAGAAATCTCTGTTTTCAGAATAGCATTTGATGTATTTTATGATGCTGTTGTTGGATCTTCAGCCAGAGTTCCTGGACAATATACCAAATTTGGGAAGAAATTCATAGTATTTATGGTATCTATTGGCCTTGCAGACTTAGTACTGTGAGCTCTAAAAGTGGCCGTAGAGTCCTTTCTAAACCATAGATGGGACCAACACACAACCTTGGGTCAGTATCATGAAGTTGTGAACTGCTCTCAGTGAGCTTCCCTTCTCCTGAGAATGCATTGGTGGCCCAGATGCAAATAAATAGCTGTACCCTGTGCAGTGTACCAGTGTACTACAGAAACCAACTATCAAGCTAAATGTTGTGATAGCATGATGGCTATTAAGGAAGTCTTTGGTGACCCTGAAAAGGCAGTAAAGATCTGAAGAGTAGATAAGATGATAACTTTCTCTATCAGCATATTCAGGCACAGTGATGCTCTGAAACTTAGAACAACAGAGTTCCTGAATCTCATTAGCATCTTTTTTGTGGAACAGAAAGAATATACCAAGCTTCAAACAGTACCAACAAAATCAAGAGAACAACTGGGGCCATCGTAACTGGAGCATGTCTCACTGTTGCACAGTGTCAGTAACTCAGAAGATGCACTTATTATGGAGATGTGCAAGATAGCATACTAAAAGGCCAAGAGAATTACGGAATTAATAGGTTAACTGAACCACACTGTTAATAAAAGATAGGTTAAAACGTTTGCCATATTGAGATATTATAAAAATTAAGTGGTATAGTTCATATAAAGTGTTTAGCAAAATGCCTGGTATATATTTAAGCCCTCAATGTATGTTAGCTATTACTATTGTTGATGTTGTTCCTCCAGTTTTACCAACAGCACTGGGGCCAAAACATTCCCCATCTTGCTTCTAACTTAAGGTCAATCTTAATTCTTTTTTCTTTTCCTCATTTATGTGATTCTCAAACATTTAATGTCAGTTAGAATCATATGGGATGATTGTTTAAGTTAGTTATTGCAAGGTCCCACCCAGAGATTCTGATACACTAGTAAGGAGGTTAAAAATACTCAGAGTCGGATCCCTTCCCCAGGAATTCTGATTATATGGTCTTGGATGTGGTTTGCTGTTTAGGTAGTTTTAAAAGCTCCCTATTGGTTTCTAAAGTGAAGCTAATTTGGAGAACTACTAGGCTATTATGGGCAGGCCCTGGGAGTCTGCATATTGAACCAGTGACTCTCATTCAAGTGGTTAGAGAACCACATTTGGAACAGTGTAGGACTACCTTCTGCCTCATAATAATGCCTTGGGCAAATTATTCAGCCTTCCTCTTCTAAAATATTATATAATAATGATCTCTAATTAATATTTAAATGATGCATGCATGTAATATGCTTAGCATGCTAGCCAGCATATGGTAAAAACTCAGCAAATCCACTTATTCTGTGTTCTTCATTATTTTAATGAATCCTGCACATCTGCAGTTTTGTTTGCTTTTTCTGTATCTGTTGCACTGGTTATACCAACTCCTGAATATTAAGCTTAGAGGGGCTAGAACAATGGCTCATCTTTCTTCTTCCCACAAAGGCTGATCCAGGACTCCGAACATCTCCAAATCCTGCTGATTCTCTCTCTGCACTTGTTTTTCCTGTTTCTTTCTTTCTTTCTTTCCATTTTCAATAAAGCAGCTACAAGTATTCTCAAATTTGAGACTGGGCTATTATCATAGCATCCCTAACTTTTACCTAGTTTCTTTTCTATTTGTCTTATGTGCCAAGTAATCCCGTCTCTATTTCAATAAAATAGTGTTCACATTTCATTATGGAAACTTTTGACTTTCTTTCTCTCCAATCTATTAATGCTTTTGTAATTCATTAAACTTCTATAATTATAGTTTATAAGGCATGTAATATTTATTTTATAACTTGAGAATTAATTTTCCAGCTAATTTTATTGAGATCTAACTGCATGCCAGATACTGTTCTAAGCATTTTGCTGTATTAAATTTACAGCTGTTTTATTAAGATGTCATTCTGAAGTGTGACTAATAATGAAAATAAGTCATTCTGTGTAAAGAAGGAGCAATTTGAACTTTATCATTTGCTGTTACCTGTGCTTACTAGGAGTATTATTGCATTTTAGGTGGTGGTCGGTATGTACCAGGGTCTGCAAGTATGGGAACTACCATGGCTGGAGTTGATCCATTTACAGGTACACATTTTTCATTTCCTCTTTTTTTTTAATTCATTAGTACTTTTATGTAATGAAAGTTTAAGGAAATTGGCATCTTCTTCTTGCTGGAAAACTTTTTATACAGTAAATCAAGACCAAACTTTTGACCTGGCTTTTATGGTGTTCTCAGAATTGTGTCATTACTGCACATTAGAATCATCTGGGGAGCTTAGAAAAACTACTTCAACCTCATCCCCAGCGATGCTCACTTGATCTAACGTTGCTCTGGGTTGGGGTCTTAGCGAGAGTAGTTTTATAATTTTCTCATGTGCAGCCAGAATTGAAAACTGCTGTTCTACTGTGGTAAGGCTGGTTTCCTCACTATCCTTACAAAATCTGAGTTAGTCCCATCTCTTCTGCTTCATTCTTATATACTTAATGTGTTTAGAATATTATTTACTACATTACACATTGAGAGGACTCAGGAGAGAATTTGGTTTTACGATTTAGGCCTGGAATATTTGGCTTTGTCCTGAGCAACTAACTTTTTTTATTCTTAGTATCCAGCCTAGACCCTGACACATCTTACTTGTTTAGCATTGTTGAATATACGCAGGCTTACTTTTTTACTCTGTATAGGCTGCCGTAAAACGCAGAACTGAATTTGTGGTTCACCTCTTGTAAGCTTGACAGATCTCTTGGCATATATATTTCCCTATTTATTATTTTATACAAGAGAATATGTGTGATATATATGTTACTGAGCATAATAAAATATTCATAAACCCACCACTCTACTTGAGAACTAAGTTGGTATATGATTTTTTAAGCTATTTTTTCATTGTGAAAGTAACATTGGTTGGCAGTATTGAAGTTTAATGTAGTAAGTAATTAAGATTAAGGACTCTGGAGTGAGAATGCTTAGATTCAAATCTCAGTTCCACTACTTTTTATGTGTTTTACCTTGAGCAAGTCATTCTGTTTCTGTGCCTCTCTTTTTCTCATTTGTAAAGTTATATCTACTTCCTAGAAATAAGAGTTTAAAATTATGAAATATATGTAAATCATTTTATACGGAATAAATTCTTAGTAATATTATACCTGTTGTATTACAAATGACTCTTAAAGTTAACAGTGCTTCCTCTCATTTTTAAGAAATTAAAGTTTTTAACAGTTTGGTGTATGTAATAGACCTTTGTATACCTTATCTAAGCAACTGTCATCTCTCACCTAGACCAATGAAATAATGGCCTCCAAGTTGGTCTCTCAGTCGTCCTCTGTTTATGCCCCTCCCTTGATTAAAACCCTGTAATAGCTTTCTCTTGCCTTGCGTCACATTCCTCTCTGCCTTTTTTCTTCCATACTGGCCTGCATCAGTGTCTTGAGCATGGCATGCAGTTTTCTACCTCAGGAGTTTGATACTGCTGTTCTCTTTGGGAATATTTGTGCCCTCTACTTTGCTATTTTGACCACTAATTATTGTTAATTAATTAGCTCCTTTTTCTTTTTTATTTAATTTTGCAGTATAGTATTTATTAAATGAATTCAGTGAAACTTCCTAGATATGCACATATACCTCTTGCTAGATCCTCTAGTCTATCATAAGCTCTCAATGCATCCTATACTTTTCCTTCAGAGAACTTTTCATTGTACTTAATTGTTTGGATGATATTTGATTTGCAGTCTCCTTACCACAACTAGACTCTAACAACCAGGAGTAGAGGCAGTGTCTTTGATGATGTCAATAAATATTTTATGCTTTCTAAGCAATTAGAATTAATTTTGTGCACTTACCTCATTCTTCATTTATCTACCTTCCCCCTTTCTATTCCTAATATACTCAGAAGATTAAAATGTTTTATTCATATTTTTGCAAAATACCTTCATTTTATGTCAGAACAAAAACGTTGTATAAATTAAGATTTGAAATGAATGTAAGACATAAATGAGATTTAAATTATGCTTTAGTTGAAGTAGCTTTATTCACTGAGTATTGTTGAATTTTCATCTTGTGGCAGTTTTTTGTTCATCATCAGATACTGAGTTAGTGTTACTATAATGGGGACTTAAGAAGTAAATACATATGCCCTTCAGGAGCTTACAATTTGGGAGGGATTTATAAAAATGCTGTAGAAAATGATTGGAGAAAATGACAATGCCTACTACATGATTTGGAATGAGAAAAGAGAGATCAGTATGCCTGGAGAAGAAGGAAATGGAAAGTTTCATAATTGTTTGTGTTCTTTGATATTTTAAAAACTTTCAATTTAGATTGAATCTTAAAAATATGAGAGAAGTAGAAAATACGAAATGGAAAGGCTTTGTTTTACAACGAAGCTCCCATTCCAAAAACTAAAATTTATTATATTAACAAATATATACAGTATATAAAATCTTATTGATTTATTTTCTTTTTTTCTGAAGTTGGTTGTTATTTTATTGCATGCACTGAATAGTTATGTATCTCAGTAATTTTGAAAACAAAAGTCAATTAGAAAAATCTTGCTTTTGACCACTCTGAATGATTTTCACCTTCTTCTATTCTGTAAATAGGGAACAGTGCCTACCAATCAGCTGCATCTAAGACAGTGAATATTTATTTTCCTAAAAAAGAGGCTGTCACTTTTGACCAAGCAAACCCTACACAAATATTAGGTAAGTGTATTTTAATTAAATAGTTTTCTCACATATCCACAGACTCCTTGAGTTGCTCTCAAGGCTGTTTCTGTCCTAAGCATGTGCTGGGAACCAGGTGCTTACATGATACAGACTTGTATTTTGGTATTACACAACTGAGTCAACTAAAAATACACGATCTGATAATGAACACTAATACTTTATAAGAAACCTTACACAAATATAAGTAAATGCTTTTTAATGACTTTAATGAGAAAAAAAAATTAAAGGGGAAAAATATCAGTCACATTCCCTACGCTCTTCACTGATTTCAGAAAAAAAATAATGAAAACAAATGAGTAAAGCATTTAAAAAACAAAGATCTTGTCTGTAAAAATGAAACTGCTCAGTTGGCTTTCATTGCTTTTTCTGTTAATGTTTTCCTCAAAACAAAATGACTAGGTTTTGTTTTGTTTTTTGTTTGTTTGTTTATTTTTGACTGAGTATTACTAGCTCTGTTTTCCTCAAAGATTATGGTGAGAGTCTATTGAGATAAGATAACATACATACCTGAATATATGACAGGGTGTTATTGTTTTGGGGAGGTTTGTTTTGTTTATCATCATCCTTCATACTATCTTTATAAAAATCATTCATAGGTCTTTTCTTAATTGTTTTATTTTTGAACAATAAAGAAGTGTATACACACTTCTGGACAACTTGATATTTTTAAACTCTTGTACAAATATAAAAGATCTCTTGCTTTTTTGCATTCCCTTAATAAACTGTTTTAATATTCTGTTAGTGTTAAGCAATTTTTAATGCCAAAGAATAATGAAATAGATCCAGGTTTCCAGTTATGATAGATAAAAATTTGTAAATTTGGACATTGTATCTTCTTAAACCTTTTGTGATGGAAATTTGGGCTTTTTTATTCTTTGAGATGAAAATTTTTGAGGAAATAGTGTTAGATGACTCAAAGTAACATTAATGATGACAAAGATGCTGATATTGAAGATGCATGTGAAGAGTTTGAAAGAAATAGTTTCATGAAGTGTCAGTATTGTGGGAAGCAAATTAAATATGTTTTTTTAAAAATGTGATGTCAAATGTACAGATGAAACTAAGTCAATAAATTAAATATAAATACACATTTAGCTTTTTGACTATTTCATTGGCAGTCATAGAAGTTGCCATAAGTTGGCTAAAAGTTGTTATAAATTTCCTCTCTGAGAAAGTAGGGGATTGACTTATATATGACATAATATTACTTTGAAAAGCATTCAAAATGATAACAAATATGGTATACTTAAAAACTTATTCAAAGCAAAAAGCTTGAGAAGATCTTAGAAGACAACAGGTAACATAAAAATCATTACAGTAATCTTTCTTTTTCTATACTGTACTCAGCTTAAAATTACTCCCAGGCCTTATTCTTGTTTTATGGTCTTTGATAATTGCTGTGAAAAGTCTTACCTCCCAATGGTGTGTGGTAGAGTACTCTTATTGAAAATGTTGGCATTTGTGTGATATATCTGCCTAATTACAGTTAGAGAATATTGAAGGTTTGGGTTTGGGTTCTAGGTAAACTGAAGGAACTTAATGGAACTGCATCAGAAGAGAAGAAGTTAACTGAGGATGACTTGGTACTTCTTGAAAAGATACTGTCTCTAATATGTAATAATTCTTCAGAAAAACCCACAGCCCAACAACTTCAGATTTTATGGAAAGCTGTTAACTGGCCTGAAGGTACAGAAACACTCTTTAAAATGTAACTAGAAAGCAGAAAGTATATCTTTTAATTTCTATCCATACTACTGGTGTTTCTAGGTTAAATAAAAGTTGACATGTTAGTTGAAATTCACACTGGGAAAAACTTCACTAAAAGGATTCACTATACCACTGTAACTTTACCACTGTGACAAAGCAAGCACAAAGCCTTGCTTTGGTCACATACCTTAAGAGAATCTGAAGGTAATGTAATGATCCCTTACATGGACCATTTTGTATACTCTTTCAGAGCATTTGTGGATTCCCTGCAAGCCATCCACGAAACTCTATCTAACCTGTTAAACATAGGCTACAGACATTTGCTATAAGTATGTTTTCTATTTAGTTAATTAATTATTTTTTATTCCAAAAGTGTCCTCTTCCCCATTATTTTTTCGTGTAATTGATTTATTGGAGAAAAAAATCATTTTTCCTGCAAAATGTCCCGTATTTGGAATTTGGCTGATCACTTAATGTGTTCCTCTATCTCTGTTTTTCCTGCTAGACATAATTAGATTCTTGTTCAGTAGTTTTTTTCAGGTGAATATCCTTTATAAATGAGGTTGCATACTACCTTTATATCACAGGGCCCATAATTTCTGCTTTCCTCACTTTTAATGATGTTAAGAGTGTTTAGCGCATGCATTTACATGGTGTCTACCCAGTCCCTTAAATATAAATCCTTCCACCAATGTGTATAATAAGCATCCTGTTGGCATTTGTGAACTGGAATTCTATAAAGAACTTTCCCTCAATTCTTTGGTCTTGTTTTAGGATTTTTTAAAAGCAGGTCCCAATCCTATTCTTTGCACAAAGACTCATTGAATACTAACTGTATGTCAAGCTATTTTAATAACCCAGGAGAGTTACCATATTTTTAAAGTAATGTGATCTTGTAGCAATAAATACAGTCTCTATAAATATGAAAAATCAGTTAACACAAGTTTCGGAAGTATACACATTCTGTAAAGCAGGCGTATGATTTTTAATGTTTAAAATGTCTTTTTAACATTAATGAATTTTTCTTTTCAATAGATATTGTCTTTCCTGCACTTGACATTCTTCGGTTGTCAATTAAACATCCCAGTGTGAATGAGAACTTCTGCAATGAAAAAGAAGGAGCTCGGTTCAGCAGCCATCTTATCAGTCTTCTGAACCCTAAAGGAAAGCCAGCAAACCAGCTGCTTGCTCTCAGGACTTTTTGCAATTGTTTTGTTGGCCAGGCAGGACAAAAGCTCATGATGTCCCAGAGGGAATCACTACTGTCCCATGCAATAGAACTGAAATCAGGGAGCAATAAGAACATTCACATTGCTCTGGCTACATTAACCCTGAACTATTCTGTTTGTTTTCATAAAGACCATAACATTGAAGGGAAAGCTCAGTGCTTGTCAGTAATTAGCACAGTCTTGGAAGTTGTACAAGACCTGGAAGCCACTTTTAGACTTCTTGTGGCTCTTGGGACACTTATCAGTGATGATTCAAACGCTGTACAATTAGCCAAATCTTTAGGCGTTGATTCTCAAATAAAAAAGTACGCCTCGGTATCAGAACCAGCTAAAGTAAGTGAATGCTGTAGACTTATCCTAAATTTACTGTAACAGTGGGCTAGGGGACTGAGATTTTAAATGGATAAGTTTTTTTTTTCTCATATTTCACATGACTGATTACAGATGATGAAAAGAATGCTGTGGATTAAGTAAAATTTCCGATCTTGTAAAGTGGGGGCAGGAGAGGTGAAACAAAGGAGAAATAAAATTTTTGCACTGATGAACTGTGAAATTTTCCTGGGTAATGGGGATAGGTTTTTTAATAGTTCAGAGATAAGTTAAGAATGAGCTGTGACCAACAGCAACGCAACTACAGTGGTGTAATTCCCTTACCTTAGCAAACTAGGAGAAGACAAGGGCTTTTATTTATGTAATCTGCTTTACTACTTATACCCCCAGACTGTTAATTGTTGGTGGTTGTCTTTTATTTAATTTCTGCTCTACTCATTTTCATTGCTGGATGCTTTCAACAGCACTGATTGATTTCAAGGTCTTGTTTTAGGACAACTACTTTAGAATTTTTAAAATTAAGTTTGTTATAAATTATTCCATATATTGAAAAGATATAAAATAATTTCTTCATTTAAGTTCTTTGTAAATAGAAAGTTTGTTTGATGGCTCATTTTTAGTTCAAGTAAAAGCAAATTACTAAGCTGTGTTATGTGTATCAGTTCAGACAGATGAAGCCCCAAACTGACTACAGGCTTATGATCCAGTTTCTTTTCCCCTTCACTATTTGAGGTAACTTCATTATTCATTCCAATTTCGATATCTGATTGTCTATTTTTGGTCATTTCCATTATATCAGAGGGAATTTGGAGTGCGTTGAATATTATCAGGCAATTGAGTGAGCAAGAATACATCAAACTGTTATTTGCAAGTCCAGAGACTGTCATGGGAAATTAGTATTTTTGAGCCTCTAACATGGTCCCGGTATAGTGCTAAACACTTGGATATTTAATTCCCAAATCCTGTTAAATGTAGGGTGATGTTATCTCTATTTTCAGAAGTAAAGATAGTGGGATGAATCATGATGGAAAAAAGGAAAAGTACAAACCATGCCATACTTCCTAGAGAGGGAGGGGTCACAAATTTGTCTATGAACATCCTAGCAACTAACACCAAGAAGGAACCAACCCATTAATTATATAATTTACTGTGTCTAAGAGAACCTTAATTTCTTAAGAGAAGTGTAACTATTCTTAATCTAAAATAGCATCATTCCCAACATTTATGATATATAGAACCATGAATTTCCTGGCTTCATGCCAAATTGCAGTCTAAGAAGACCAGTTCTTCCCCAATAAGAGAGGAATGGTTTGATTGTCTAGATTAATCCAAGGAAAAACTTTTGGAATATCAAAAGAGAATGGGTAAAATGTAAATTGAGGGGATATATATTTTGCTAAGTATTAAATTGCAATTTTCTGGTGTGTACCCAGACGTTAAATATTGTTTGCTGGTTCCATTAGTTACCTGTGCTCTGCTTTTTGTTGAACTGGGATTTAGGGGGTTAAGTCAAAGTTAAATGACTGCATTAAGAGTATAACTGGGTCAGCCTGGTTCAGTGCTTACAATACAGTGCTTTCTTTTTAACATGTCATGTTTAGCATGCAATTGTAAGTACAATTTATCTGCAATATTTTGAAATACTAGGTACCTTTGTATAATGGTAGGATGTAAAGTCTTCGTTAAGAATAGTTTAACTCTTCAAAATGTAAGGGGTGGCAAATGGTAAACACTGTTTGCTTCCCATTAGTGTACAAGTGTTTTTATAACCACTTTTATTATACTGTTATGTCATGTTTATTGAAGAAAAATTACAAAATACAGTTTAGCAAAAAGGAAAAAAATCCCACTTGAAAGATAAGTGATAAGTGGTGATCTAATTGTTTTAAAGATTTTTTTAAGTTACTTTTTTCCATGATTCCCTTATTTTTTTTTCTGAATAGAAAAATACACATTCATTGAATAAAACACACACACATTAAATAAAAATTGCCTATAATTCCACTACCCAGAGAGAATCATTCTTGACATCTTGTGCCATATCAATTGGTATGTAAACATGTTTTATTTTTTTAAAAAAGGATTGTAATTATACACATTGTTCAATAACCTGATTTTTAAACTTGACATATAGTACACATATTTCCACCTTAATAAATATAATATTATGTTATATCGATGTGCCCATTTCCTATTATCTGACATTGTTTCCTATTTTCAGCTATCAAGCAATGCTATGGCAAATCTCACAAGTTTCTTACTAATTCCTTAGGATACATTTTATACTTGGAATTGGTGGGTCAAGTTAATGCACATTTTTAAACTTTGATAAATGTTGCCAAATCACCTCCAGTGGTAAAAGTCTTGGAGTTAATGTCCTTCATATTGCGTTAGAAACAGTTGCCTGCAAAAGAGCTAAGTTATCATTGTCTCCAATTCATTAACTATTATAGTCCCCCTCTGGCATTACATTTTTAAAAATGAGCATTTTAGGGAATTCCCTGGTTGTCCAGTGGTTAGGATTCCATGCTTCCACTGAAGGGGGGCAGGGTTCAATCCCTGGTTAGAGAACTAAGATCCCCCATGCCACACGGTGTGGACAAAAAATAAATAAATAAAATGAGCATGTTATGATTTTTTTTCATGACTAGCTGAATTTATAACTAAATAACAATGTGACAAAATTTTTTTATCTACCTCATAATCAAAATAATGGAAGAAGCATAGCTAAAAACCTTCTTCACAAAGATAATTCTGGGGATAAGACTGGGTTATGGCTTCCTTAGCAGTTATCACTGTATATTATGGTTATTTTGTGAAAAAATAATAAAATGTATAGAGGATCATTAGTGACGTATCATCCTTCCTAGAGGTCTTGAGATATAAATTACCCACCTGAGAATAGGAAATGTTATTCAATCATTAAAAAAATAAATTATAATTAATTTCTAGTGCATTTTTCTGTAGAAAATTATACACAGTATCTCAGTCTGTTTCGGCTGCTACAACAAAAATACCATAGATTTGGTGGCTTACACAACAAACGTTTACTTCTCACAGTTCCGGAGACTGGAAGGTCCAGATAAAGGTGCTGGCATATTTGGTGTTTGGTAAGGGCCCGCTTTCTGGCTCTTACATGCTGTCTTCCTGTGTCCTTGCATGGCAGAAGGGAGGGGGGAGCTCTCTGGGGACCCTTCAGTCCTGAGGGCTCCACTCTCATGATCTAATCACCTCCCAAAGGCTCCACCTCCAAATACCATCACGTAGGAGATTAGTTTTCAACATATTTTGAGGAGGCACATTCAGCTGTAGCACACAGTGTAGTTGTCATTATAAATACAATTTTGAAGACTTTCATTTAACATCATTTTTCCATGTGTTTCAATTTTTTAATGAAAATGTTCATACATACAATGAACACTCATAGACTTGCCAACTACGTTCTGCAGTTGTTAACATTTTGCCATATTTGCTTTATCTCTGTTGTTAATACTTCCATTTGAAATTATTTAAAAATAAGTTACAAATAACACACTTATCAACTAAATACTTCATTATGCATCTTTTAAGAAAAAAACATTTTAAAGAATATTCTTATTAATAACCACATACTAAAAGAATTAGTAATTTCATAACATCTAATATCCAGTGTATATTCAGATTTCCTCATTGTCCTAAGAATGTTTTTTATAACTTTTGTTCTAAAGGATCTAATCTAAAAAATCAAGGTTTATGTATTGAATTTAGTTATTTGGTTATATGGCTGTTTGGTCTCTTAATCTAAAACAGTTCCTCCATCTCCTTTTTTTTTTTTTTTATCATTGACTTTGAAGTGTGTTGGCCAATCCAGAATGTTAACTACTCCCGGTTTGTATTTGTAAAAAATATTCTTATAACCCTACTGTATTATCTACTGTTGCTTAATAAATTACCTCAATACTTAGTGACTTAAAATAACACACATTTATTATCTCAAATTTTCTGTGAGTGAGGAATCCTGCCACAACTTAGCTGGTTCCTCTGCTTCTTGGTTTCACATGAAGCTGCAATCAAGGTGCCCACCAAGGCTGGGGTCTCATCTGAAGGCTGGCCTGGGGAAGGATGCATTTTTTAAGCTTACTTATGTAGTTAGTGTTCAGTTATTTTTGATTGCTGAGTTAAGGACCTCAGTTCCTAGCTGGCTGTTGGCCAGAGGCTGCCATCAGTTTTGCCTGGTGGGCCCCTCTGACATGGCCAGTTGCTTCATCAAAGCCAGGAAGAGAGAGTCTGCTAGCTGGACCAACAAGAATCTTTATAATTTAATCACAAACATGACATCCCCTCAACATCAAGATACTCTATTGCTTGGAAGTAAATTAAGAAAAGTGGATTACACAAGGTTATGAATACCAGGGAGAGGGATCTTTGGTGGCCCTCTTAGAATTTGCCTGCCACACCTATTTCCTATAAACTGAAAGCTAAATCCAAAGGCTTGGTTAGATTGAAATTAGACTCTTGTGGCCAGAATATTCACAGGTGATTAGTACTTGTTTTTTGTGTGATTTTTTTTTTACTTGATTGCGTCATATCTGAGCTTCCTTAATGATGTTTTCCTTCCCTTAACTAAAGGAGGTTAGGAGAATAAAAATGGTATAATTGGCATTCTAGTTACCATCTCAACAAAGATGGGGGAACATTTTTTTTAAGTTTTCTTGTTAAATATTTTTCCACCTGTCTGCTTCCCAAAGTGGTTATCAGGTTTTATTTGTTTAATATTTGAAATTAGGATGCTTGTTTCCCAGGGATACTAAGAAAGGCAGGATCTTGACTTTGAGGGCAAAAGTAAACCACTCATGCCTGTCATGGAGGAAAATAGCCTTCAGAATAAGGTGGGTAATGGAAGTTTTAGAGGAGAAAGTTGACCAACATACTTCTGTAAAGTAGGTAGGCTGATATTGATCCTAGGCCTAAGATGAATTTCTGGGACTTAAAACTTAACCCTGGGTTTCCTGGACACTTTATAATAAATCAGAAAAGTATAATGTCCAAGTGGCAATGATATTTTCATTAGATAGGATGTGATAGAGATAACATCACTCTACATTTAAGGCATATGATATAGCAATGTTTACTCAATGGTTTGCAACTGTATTTAAAACCAACCAGTTGAGCAGCACTGCAAAGAACAGATGAATTTAAGTAAACTAAATAGCATGCATTAAGCAAGTACATTATGCTATTTCCTATGTTTACCATTATTTCCATGGGGCAAGTACTGCTAGTAATCTTACAGGTGAAGAAACTGAAAGAGGTCAAGTAAATTTTTTTGACAAGTCAGTAGTAACAAAACAGCAAAATTATATTTAAAAAATGATGTTGGCAAAACTGGATATCCGTATGGAGAAAAATCTCGATTTGTAGTAGCCTCTTCACTTTATCATAATAGCAACTATGATGGTTGGTACTGGCATGTAAGGTTGATACATAGAGCAGAAAAAAGTGGCCTGAAACAAGTCCTCGAACCACATTTCTTTCATTCTTGTGTCTTCAAAGGAACTAATAAATTCAAGAAATGTTTGCTTACATCTACATCATTTAAAATTTCAATAGTAAGAGCAACCAGAGATGCAGTGTAATATAGCAAAAGAGTACTGGCTTTGGAGTTAAAAAGCCATATAGTTCAGTGATATTTCCACCACTTACTAATGAGTTAAGGCAAGTTGCTTAACCTCAGTCCCAGTTTACACATCTCTACATTGAGATTTCATAAAATAGAAGAATAAGATATTTGTGTAAAAGCCTAGCAAAATACGGGCTTCCCTGGTGGCGCAGTGGTTAAGAATCCACCTACCAATGCAGGGCACACAGGTTCGAGCCCTGGTCCAGGAAGATCCCACATGCCGCGGAGCAACTAAGCCCGTGCGCCACAACTACTGAGCCTGCGCTCTAGAGCCTTTGAGCCCAACTACTGAAGCCTGTGCGCCTAGAGCCGGTGCTCTGCAACAAGAGAAGCCACAATAACGAGAAGCCCGCGCACCGCAAGGAAGAGCAGCCCCCGCTCGCCGCATCTAGAGAAAGCCCGCGCATAGCAATGAAGACCCAACGCAGCCAAAAAAAAAAAAAAGCCTAGCAAAATATCTGCCACATATGTGTTTATCAAGCATTACTTTCAAAGATAACCAAGTCTAACATCTTCTTTAACAATGAAAGTGACTGCTGTGTTCAAAGAATATTTGAAAGGAAAAGAAAAATACTAGATTTTATTGCTACAGGGGGAAAAAGTGCCCATGTAGGTGGTAGGGGGTGGTGGTGTCCTGATGATTTTTTAATAAAAGCAGTTGGTTGGAACTCTAAACACAAATATCCTTGCACTTCTTTATAATGCTACAGAACCTCACCATGAAATATAAAGGCATTTCTGTTAGAATATAAGAATCACATCTACCCATCCTACAGCTGTAGCATTGAACAGTGACTCATTTGATATCAAACAGCGTTGAAGGTCCTTCTCATAACTGGCAGAGAAATACAAGGAAAGAGGGGGCAGGGGGAGTCTAGAAAGTATGCATATAAGTTAACTATAGCCACAGTAATACTGCACAGAAAACAACAAAAACGATAGCATTTATTTAGCTCAGGAGTTACAAGTTTGGGGTTTGGCTGATCCTGGCTAGGCTCATTTGTGACTATGCTCTACTCTGGACTTGACTGGATAGCTTAGCTGGGGCAGCTGAGCCCTATTTGTCTCCACTTTCTCCTGGGACCCATGGGCTAGTCTGAGTATATAATTTTCATGGTGATGGTGGAAGCACAAGAGTGGACCATCCTAACTGCACAAGCTTTTTTTTGAGACTGCTTGCTGCACATCTGCTAATATCCCCTTGGCTTCATTAAGTCATATGGCTGACTCCACTTTGCAGGAATTATGTCTCTAGTCAGTGGAAGAAGGACATTATTAAATTACATGGCAAAGGGCATGAATACAGAGAGGTGAAGACCTGGAGCCATTAATGCCATTTACCACAGTGGCGACATAAAAGAAGCTCTGTGTGGATCTGCAACTTCTCAGTACAGAGTTTAACAAGCATTGAGTTTCTAGCACGTGCCAGATACTGTATTATATGTTGAGACTACAAAGATATGTAATACACGGCCTCTGTTCATGAGAACTAACAGTATTTTGAAGAAGATATTAGCAAGTGCCTGCAGTAGAGAGTTTTGGTTGCTCTGTAGGGAGAACAGTAGGTTACAAAGGAAAAAGAGGCTAATCTTAGCAGGGTTCAGAATGCAAGTGATTTGGAAGGGTTTTAAATAAGTGATACTTGAAGTGAAATCTTAGATGTAGTTAAGATGAGTGGAGGTGGGGTTTTTGAATAGTCTCAGAGGGTATATTTCTAGGAAAGATATGGGGCAGCAGAAAAAAATGCTGTTCTTGGAACATCTTACATGTCGTAAGTTGTATTAATTAGGACTCTAGGTTGCAAGTGACAGAAAGTAACAGATCAGCTTTAGAAAAAAAAAAAGAATTATCGGCTCACTGATGAAAAATGACACTTTCTGTGTCTTGTTTCAGCAAGTGTCTCTTGTTGGTCTCATTCTCTTAGCATCCTTCCCAGGACAGGGAACATGACAACTAGCAGCTATGAGGTAACTTCCTTATAGTTCATCATTTAAGATGAAAGAGCAAAATTCTCATCTAATGTCTCTTTATAAAATTCCAGCGAAGTACTGATTGGCCCCAGCATTAATGCATCCTGTCCCTAGCCAATCACTGTGATTAATGCTCACTGGGTGAACTCATTGAAGAGTAGTTATGAAAATGGCATATAAATCCCAATCTCTGTCCACCCTCCCATATATTTGTTCCAGGGCAGAAAAGCAGTCCTGCATCTGCTTGCAGAGCTTTTAAGCTCATAACAATATTTAGTGCTGGGCCTCTTAAGCTCTATAATATTGGGTTGAACCATATGAAACTGTCACCATTCAACCAGTTTTGACTTAGAAAAAAAGGCAATTTCATATGGTTCAACCTAAATAAGACAGTGGCATCTCACTGACTCTAAGCCAACCTGGATGCCTCTGTCATATTCACACCATGAGTCAAAGCCCTTTCCCTGTCCTCATGACCTCATTTAAGCTTAATTACCTCCTTAAACTCCCTACCCCAAATATAGTTATATTGGGTTAGTTAGGGTTTCTACATATAAATATTGGAGGAACATAATTCAGTTCATAACAAGGTCACAACAATTACATGTTACTGATTTTATGTATTTATTCTCTCTGTGAATATACTGTAATATTCCCATTCCTTTCAGGCATGAGACTTAATGAGGCCAATATGGAACTCCTGAGGGTACAGTGGGCTTGGCCTCAGCATTGACTTTAGAAGGCAAATATAAGGGTGGAATGGGGAGTGGAGACAGCTATTTTCCCAGACCTGGGATTGCCCCTGCCATCTGGTTTGTTTTAGGCACTTACTAAATAGTTGCTGAGTGACTGAGACAGGTAGGGAATGTGGTCAAAGGGAGGTTTCTTTTTTCAACTGCTTTCTGTCACCTCAATGAAAGTTAGAAAATTACTACCACCCAGCTAGTGTTGCCCTATCCTTACCTTTTTTCCTTCCGTGGCTAAAGGCCTCAGCTAAGACCACCGAAGCCAAAAGGTGACACTTTTTTTTATGTGTTCTTGATCTCTGATTTTAAAACCTGGCTTGTGTTTAGATCCAAAAATCCCACACAGCAGCCCACAAAAGCTAACATTTATAAAACTATGACCCATAATCTATTTTCAAAAACTCACTTGTCTTTTTCTTGTCCCTCATGCATTCTATGCAGGAAATACATAATCTCCGGAAATACTCCCTAAATTCTCTTCTATTCTTTTCCATTGCTGCCTTCACGCACTGCTCCTTTTCCTTTGCATTTCTTGCCTCAAATCCCTTTAAAAAAATGGTCTGGGATCTCCTTATTGGTGACCTCCACTCCTAAACTCTTCTTGTTTTCCTCTCCTTCAAAAAACCAAGAACTAGTGTGAAACGGCAGTTTATGAGGAAAGAAGGAAGAGAGAAAAGGTAGCAACACTAATACGCCAATAGTATTTTATACCTGCTCCCCTTTCCCCAACATAAAGAATTAATTTACATTTAGCAGGTCGCTATACTTATTCTAGTAGAAAAATGGTTAAACAATACCAGACTACTTGATGATGAGGAAACAGTGCTCCAATCAGTGGAAAAGTATTCAACACTGTAAGTCAAGAATCCAAGTTAAAACTACTATTATTATGTGTTAGAACAAATTCTTACAAAGATTTCAGTGTATGCATGACATTCTAAGTTGGTTCAGCCCTTCTTTTTCAAAGGAACTCGATTAAATAGAAGAAAAATAAGATGCTTATATCCTTTGATCAGTTTCTTTTTTTTGAGTACAAAATAATGTAAAATTTTTCTTGTTATTTATAGCGGCATTTTTTTGACAATGTGCCAGGCTGTCAACAACCTAAGCGCCAGTATTTGAATATTAAATAACTTGAGAAAGAATAAATACAAGCGTCAAGGGCCTTTAGAGTGAAAAGGAATCATGCCCAGAGAGTAGTGTTAATGGGGGAAAACAAAGAAGCAGAAGACCCTACTCTTGTACAACTCCCTAAAATACATTAAAAAAAAAAAAATCTATCCACGTGATGATGATAATGAGATTTCCCTTAAATTTTCTTTATTGTTGTTAGTGTCAACCAAAAACTGAAAGACAAATGACACTGGAGAATCAAACAATATACCTTTACCTTACTGTGTATTGTATATAGACAAAGATAGAAAAACAGTATCAATAAGGCAAAGAGTTGTTGTAATGCTCCGCCTTCGGCCCTTTGTAGGGGTATGAAGACAAACAACAAAAAACGACCCACGCTGCTCACCTGTCGCAAACTCAAGCCTACCTCCTTGGCTGGCGGAGGCAGCGCTATTGGTTCCGGCCCCGCCTCCAGAAACGCCTCCTGACGTCAGCGATGCGGCCGGAAGTGACGTCAAAGCTGCGACGCCCCCGTGCCCGCTGCTAACTGCTGCGGCAGGCTTTCGGTCGATCTAGAAGCGGCGGGCTTTCCCCGGATGGTTGCAGCAGAGGGATCATGACGGGGAAGAAGTCTTCCCGGGAGAAGCGGCGCAAACGAAGCGGTCAGGAGGCGGCGGCGGCGCCCGCGGCGCCGGACCCGGTTCCCGCCGTCGCCAGCGGCGGCAGTGGAAGCACCAGCGGTTGCGGGAGCGCCAGCGGCTGCGGGAGCGTCACCTGCTGTGGGAACACCAGCTTGAGTGGAAGTGTCACTGGCGGTGGGAGCGGCGGCAGCTGCTGGGGTGGGAACAGCGTGGAGCGCGGTGAGCGCCGTAAGCGGAGGAGCACTGACTCATCTGCCAGCGTCTCCGGCTCCTTGCAGCAGGTGCGTGCGTGCTTTTCTCGCCTCTTCTCGAAGCGGCTGCGTTTCCGGAAGAAGGTGGGCGAGGAGCGGAATGTAGCAGCGGGATGCGGAGCCGGAGGTATATCATGTTAGCGCTGCGATCCTAAGGGGTCCCGTGTTTGAAGTTTACGTTCCTAAGTTCCCTTGAACCCCACACTTCCACGTCTTGAACTTAAAGTTTCCGAATTTACCGATCGTCTGACTCATACTGCTTTTGGCTTCTTCCACTCCTGTGGTCTCCTCAGTCTCCTTGAAAAGTATGGGTCAGGAACTACCCTTCAGTGCCCTTGCGAGCCGCGCTTTATTTCTCTCTTCCTCCACGTTACAAGATGAGAAAATTGAGGCTCAAAGAGGTTAAGGAAGTCTACCCACAGCCACAGTTTGTTAATAACGCCTACATTTGAATGCAATATCTTTATTAAAAGCCATGTTCTTTATGCTCCATCGACCTAGCAAGATATTAACGTTTTTTAAAAAAAGTTTGCTTACATTATAAAACAAATGCATGAATACATACTTTAAATGTATACAACACAGAAATGAAGGGAAAATCATGGAAGTCTCTATGCTTCCCCATTAATAGTTTGATATGCAGCCTGTTTATTAACTCTCGTCAGCCCTGATAATTCTTTTATTTATTTTAAAAAATTTTTAAATTTTTTTTATTGGAGTATAGTTGATTTACAGTGTTGTGTTAGTTTCAGGTGTACAGCAAAGTGCTTCAGTTATACATGTACATATATCTATTCTTTTTTAGCCCTGATATTTCGTATTTTTTGTCCTTTTCAAAATTTTATTTATTTATTTTTGGCTGCGTTGGGTCTTTGTTGCTGCGCACAGGCTTTCTCTAGTTGCAGTGAGTGCGGGCTGCTCTTCATGGCGGTGCGCTTCTGTTGTGGAGCACGGGCTCTAGGCGCATGGGCTTCAGTAGTTGTGGCACACGGGCTCAATAGTTGTGGCTCACGGGCTCTAGAGCGCAGGCTCAGTAGTTGTGGCGCACGGGTTTAGTTGCTCTGCGGCATGTGGGATCTTCCCGGACCAGGGCTTGAACCCATGTCCCCTGCATTGGCAGGCAGATTCTTAACCACTGCCACCAGGGAAGTCCTTTTCTTTCTTTTTAATCTAAAGCTTTTAGTATAGTGTTGAACACAAGCGTTCATAGTAGTCATTCTTTTCCCATGTGGAAACATTTCCCATAGTGGAAACATTTCTAATTTTACACCAGTAAGTGTATTTGCCATAGGTTCTGAAAGATACCTTTGATCAAGTTAAGGACATTTTCTTTAATTCGTGGTTTCCTGAGGGTTGTAGAGTTCTATCAGATGCCTTTAGGGCATTCTGTTGAGGTGATCAGTAGTTTTCATTCTTAATCTGATTATGTAATTTTATTGATGAGTTAACTTATATTGAATTGTCCTCAGCATTCTTGGGATAAATACTATTTGATTTGTTGATTTGGTTGTTGTGCTCAGCTGAAATTCAGTATTTTTACTTTTGTGCCTATGTTCTTAAGTTAAATCAGCTTATTTTTATTTTTGTAGTTATCCTGTCTTGTTTTGGTATCAGGGTTATGGTAGCCTTATGGATTGAGTTGGGAAAGCTTTGCATTTTTTTTGTGTGTGTTCCAGAGTAGTTTATATCTTTTTCTCAAAGATATGTCGGAACTTGACTGTTGGACCATACAGCTGTCGGGGTCTGGTGGATTTTTCTAGGGCTGGTTTTTTTTCTCTTAACTGCCATCTTTTTTCCCCCAAATTCTTCAATAGTTATAGATCTATGCATTTTTTCCACCCCTTTTCGATTCAGTTTTGGATATCACCATTCTTATCTTAAATAGTTTCCATGTCTTTAGTACTCTTTATTATTATGGGGAGACCAATAATAAGGATTCTATAAGCATTTGCATACAGAACTAAACGGTACTTCTCATGAGAAGTAACTGTATTTGTAAAAGAAAAAAAAGTCATTATATATTAGGCATGTAGAGAACATCACAAAATTCCAATAGTGCCATAATATTAGTTGTGTATTGCATTCCCTATTGTTGTTGTTAACAGCTTTATAGAGATATAATTCCCATACCGTACAATTCACTAATTTCAAGTATACAGTTCACTGGTTTTTGAGTATATTCACAGAGTGGTGAAACCATCACTGTAGTCAATTTTAAAATATTTTCATCATCCTCAGAAGAAACCCAATATGTAATTTTTAGCTGTCATCCCTACTAGCCCTACACCCATACACCCATTCTATCCCTAGGCAATCACTAATCTACTTTCTATCTCTATAGATTTTTTTTTTTTTTTGGCTGCATTGGGTCTTCGTTGCTGCGCACGGGCTTTCTCTAGTTGTGGTGAGCGGGGCTACTCTTTGTTGCGATGTGTGGGCATCTCGTGGTGGCTTCTCTTGTTGTGGAGCACGGGCTCTAGGGCGTGCCAGCTTCAGTAGTTGTGGCACGCGGTTCTAGAGCGCAGGCTCAGTAGTTGTGGCACACGGGCTTAGTTGCTCTGCGGCATGTGGGATCTTCCCAGACCAGGGCTCGAACCCGTGTCCCCTGCATTGGCAGGTGGATTCTTAACCACTGAGCCACCAGGGAAGTCCCCTCTATAGACTTATAAATTTCCCTGTTCTGGGCATTTTATATGAATAGAATCATATGTGATCTTTTGTGTCTGGCCTCTCTCACCTATTTGTTTTTCAGAGTCTGCCTATGTTTTAACACATATCAGTACTTCATTTCTTTTTGTAGCTGAATAATATTTCATTGTGTGGCTAATACCACATTTAATTATTTCATTTGTCAATTGATATAGACATTTGGATTGTTTCCAACTTTTGGCTATTATGCATAATGCTGCTATGAGCATTTGTGTACAAGTTTCTGTGCAGACATTATGGTTACATTTCTTTTGGATATATATCCAGGAATGAAATTTCTGCATCATGGCAACTTTATAAGGAACTACAAACCGTTTTCCAAACCAGCTGCACTATTTTATATTCCTACTAGCACCTTATGGGAGTTCAGTTCCTTTACATCCTTGCCAACACCTGAATTGCTTTGTCAGCCATTAGAACAAGAGCTAACCTTTGCTTTTTCAGTGTAATTATCATAGTGTTCTTTAAAATTAGCCTGTTTTTAAACTGCATTTTAAACAGTTGCGTTAGAAAGTATAAAAAGGAAACCTACTTGAATAATATAGTTAGGGACTTTCCTGAGGAAATGACTTTTAAATTGATACTTGAGTTTGTTGATCTTGGGCGTATAGAGTGATGGGGAAGTGGGGAAGAAAGACTCTCCTAGACAGAAGAACAGTGTGTACAAAAGCCCTGCCTGTATGAAATGAAGGGAGAACACCTTATGTTTGAGTAGTTCAGACAAGGTCGTTGTGTTTGGAACACAATGAGCACGAAGGACCTAATAGGCTATATTACCCTAAGAACAGTGGGAAGTCATTGACAGCTTGTATCAGTAAATAGGGAGGATGAGTATATTTGCATTTTATAAAATCCATTTTGGTGACAATATACAAAACAGATTGGCAAGACCTCAGATTAGATGTAGGGAGTCCAGTTAAGTGCTACTGAGGTAATCTAGGCAAAAAGAGTATGGTACCTTGGATCAGGATTATGGCAGTAGATTTGGAGAGACTGGATAGATTTGGGAGAAAGGAGGTAAAATTGATTGAAATGTCTTAAATTAATTGCCTGCTTTGAATATCATTAGGTATATAACAGTTTTTAAAATGATAGAGACTTCGCTGGTGACCCAGTGGCTGAGAATCCATCTTCCAATGCAGGGGATGCAGGTTCGATCCCTGGTTGGGGAACCAAGATCCCACACGCCGCGGGGCAACTAAGCCTGCGCGCTGCAACTACTGAGCCCATGCGCCTCAACTAGAGAGCCTGCGTGCTGCAAACTACAGAGCCCGTGTGCTGCAACTAAGACCCAATGCCACCAAAAAAAAATAATAATAAATAAATAAATATTTTTAAAAAAGAAATCTTTATTTAAAAAATGACAATAGCTTTTGGTAAGCAATGATACTTTATTATATAATATTTGTGGTTTATAACATTTTTGCTGCTATCCCATTTCTTTTTATGAATTAAGAAGAATGACAACGCATACATAAAATTCTTGGGTGAATTGTCTACTGGAGGAATATCGTATTCCACAAGTCTAAAATTGTAGGAAATCATTCAGTATTGAGTATATTTTCATTTTTGTGTCCTAGGATATTATCTCTTCACTTTTTCTCAATTTATTGATAATTACAGAGTGGAGAGTAACTTCAAAGAATACTGAGCAATTAAACAATCTTTCCTATGGTTTTAAATAAATAATTTGTGCAAAAAAAGAATTTGGAAATGTTTAACGAAGATTTTATTAAATGAAAATGTATGACATTATAGACATATTTCTATTGTTTAATGGTTCTTTGTCTCTTAATTTTAGGAAGCGAAATATCTTTTGCCAACTCTGGAAAAAGAGTTATTCTTGGCAGAGCACAGTGACCTTGAAGAAGGTGGATTAGATCTGACTGTGGCATTAAAACCAGTTAGTTTCTATATATCAGACAAAAAAGAAATGCTTCAGCAGTGTTTCTGTATCATAGGAGAGAAGAAGTTACAGAAGATGCTTCCTGATGTGTTAAAGGTACTTCATTACATACATTATCAGGCTATCCACATATACAGAAATATACAAACACTTTTTTTATAGCAATCATTTTACTTAATGGAAATTATAATCGGATGTTTTCAACTAATATGAGCTACTTCTAAAAGATATAAAGAAGGGATTTTGTAGAACCATAAATGGCTTTGTATATTTAAAAATTTGCCAGGAAGAAATAGGGTACTTTACTATATTTAGGTAAGGAATTTTTTGATCTTCTGGAAATTATTCTATTAAATACAGGCAGTTTAAGTAACTAAGTTAGAGGTATACTGATTCTTTCTGGTGCTTTAAGAAGTAGTGTACTGCTGTGTAACAGTATGCAGTGATAGTTGGTAATAGCCTATATTTCATTAAATTCATAAATGTTTTCATATATTTATCTCTGAAAATTATTCAGGGAAATACATGGTATTCTAATTTTACAGATGTGGAAAAAAAGCCGTGGACAAGTTAAGCCCAACGTCATATATATCTAAGATGTATGGAGCTAGGACTTGAATATTTAAGCCTTTAGAGGTATTACCTAACATAAGTAGGCTGCTGTTAAGAATATATGGGCACCTACTTACTTTTCAGTTTGTTCTGTCATAATAAACATGACTTTATATATCCAAATCAAAACTCTATAAATTATAATGTTCACATGTTAACTGGCAGGTCTTTACATTTCATCCCAGAAAAAAATTTATGTGGCTTTTAATTTGTTTTACTGTAGGATTTTGCTTAGCAGACTTTTTTTTTTTTAAACAGTTGCTGTTTTCTAGTTTACATTGGTGCTGTGTTATGTAAATGCATTTTTAAAAATGTCATTTTCTTTAGAACTGTTCAATAGAAGAAATTAAAAAACTGTGCCAGGAACAGTTAGAGCTCCTGTCTGAAAAAAAAATCTTGAAGATTCTTGAGGGTAAGAATGCGTATTTCTACCTTCTGGTAACTTAGTGGTTAATACTATACTTAGCATAAATCCTGAGGGTATTCTTTTTTTTTTTTTTTTTAACTTGACTGTTACTTTAATTTTATTATTGGGTAATCACTGAGTATTTTTACCTCTGTTTGTACAGAAATATAGTTTACATATCAGAATAGCATCTCAGGAATGGACTTTTTGATGTATGTATGGTTTCTCCAAATCAGTTGTGTACGTAAGAACATTAAGTTTGTGCACAATAAAAAAATGAAATAAAAAATGTTTACCCAAAATACTATAAAAAATTACTTATTGAGAAGGCAAAGCCTTCTCTTAAAATATTTAAAAATTTTCTGCTTTATATTCTTACTGCTTTTAATTATCTGTTGAATACCATTTCTGCTCTAGTAAGACCCAAATGCAGAGTTAGAAGAATTGCCAACATTTCTGTCTGCCTGAAGTAAGACTCTTCTTTGTATATGTTACCTGTAGAATTTTGGATTTTAAAGCTTTTCTTTTTGGACTCTACAAGGATATTAGCATTAGCATTATAAGAGAAGGAACAAAAAAATGGAGAATTTCAATTTCCAGAGATAACATCTTTTTAAAATGTAAAATGGTGATAGATGTATATATGTGTGTATAGTTTGTAAGTATTATATGTATACACCTTCTTGCTTATATATATTTTGTACATTTATAAAATAGATAAAGGGAAGGTAATGACAAATACCTAATAAGGCATTTTAAATATAAGCAATTAAAAATGTCATCTTTCAGCAACTCTCAAGTTTTTTAATCGTCACTTTATACATGACACTTTCTGTATAACGATTAAATCACTCTGACATTTTATGAGCATGCTTTCAATTTTTTTTATGTCATTCATAAGGTGACAATGGTATGGACTCTGATATGGAAGAAGAGGCAGATGATGGCTCTAAGATGGGATCTGATTTAGTTAGTCAGTAAGTTAAAAACTTTCACTTTTATTTCAGAATTTCTTTGTTATCCCTTTGGTGATTTCTTACCTCAAGAATGTGATTGTTTTTCTGTGTTATGTTTATATAAAGTGATTCAACAATGTTGGATTGATTGTTTTACTTGTAATGATTAGTCCTTTTGGTATATATGAGAATGAAGTTAATTGCTTTCAGGATTAAGATGATTTTCTTAAACTACTGCTCAGATATAGGACTGCAACAATGCCAACCTCAAGCAGAATCACATTTCTCATTTGGAATTTGAATATACGTATCACTAGTGATACCCACTATTTATTAAGTATTATACTTACTCTACCAAACATTATGTTAGTAGTTTAGAAGACTTTATCTCTCTGAA
Source organism: Hyperoodon ampullatus (assembly GCF_949752795.1). NCBI lineage: Eukaryota > Metazoa > Chordata > Mammalia > Artiodactyla > Ziphiidae > Hyperoodon > Hyperoodon ampullatus. The sequence goes on from NC_136919.1 coordinate 51,753,969, forward strand.
TATCTTCTACATACCTATTAATGTTTGGTGATAATAGCTTCTTTTCACAGCTGAGATAGTAAGGTGGTTCACTTTATATAGGTACATATAATTTGATTATTGTGATGATGAAAAATACCTGATGTTTTGGGATGCTGACTAATCAAGAAGCAACATGCTAATTTCTTTTTCTAGATTATTCTGCTCTGCCATGGGCTTATCAAACTTTCACCCACTGATTTTATCATCTATTGATGATTTTTGACTAAAATAATTTTTTTTTTGGTAGTTGCCAAAGACTGACTTGTATCTTTGTTTGCAGAGTTGGGCTATAGGCAGTAGCACAAATAAAAACAGGTAACCAGAGGCAGTAGCATAAATAAGTAGCACATATTTAACCTGAAACCTTGAGTATATTTTCATTTCTAATACAATGCTGTTGGGTAAGTATCACTGAAAAAAGATAATTTAATTTCATGTTATAACTGTAGAGGGCATCAAATAATCTACTTATACTGAAGCATTGAAGAAATCATTGTATCTTGGTTGCCTCATAATCAGTAGATTTTTGGTCATCACATACATCTTGCCTAGGAGTGTCACAGGATGATTTATACTTACCCACAGAGTAGAAAATGTACACATTTCTAAAAAGTCTTGCTATTGATTTTCCTTCAAAATACTTAGCTTTAAATTGTCTATGTAATATGCTAATCTAGTTCAGATAGTTTAACCATTTACAAGGCTTGTCACTTTTTAGTACTTTTTAGTTTCTTTTATTTATTTATTTATTCATTCATTTATTTTGGGCTGCATTGGGTCTTTGTTGCTGTGCAGAAGCTTTCTCTAGTTGCAATGAGCAGGGGCTACTCTTCGTTGCAGTGTGTGGGCTTCTCTTTGCAGTGGCTTCTGTTGTTGTGGAGCACGGGCTCTGGGCATGTGGGCTTCAGTAGATGTGGCACGTGGGCTCAGTAGTTGTGGCTCATGGGCTCTAGAGCACAGGCTCAGGCTCAGTAGTTGTGGCATGCAGGCTTAGTTCCGCGGCATGTGGGATCTTCCCGGACCAGGGCTTGAACCTGTGTCCCCTGCATTGTCAGGCGGACTCTTAACCACTGTGCCACCAGGGAAGTCCCCACAAATGTAGTTTTAGGAACTAAAAATAAATTCTGAATTCCTAAACTTAGGAGACAAACTGATAAAGAGGTTAGCTATGATTGGGGGCTACATCATTGTCCTAAGAAATCAAGTTGAATAAATAAATACAGAATAATAAAAACCACACACAAAAAGTATAAATCCTTATGTTTAACTCATGGCTACCTGGAAGACAATTTTATACCTATCCTGAACATACTAGAAATTATAGAAAGGGAAACAAATAGCTAGAAAAGTATTGAAGAAATGATAGAATTAAAATTTTTGATTTAAAGACTTAAGACTGTAAGGGCAAGGATAATGAGAAAACACCTGGTTATGGGCTGAATTATGTCCCTTCAAAATTCATATGTGGAAATCCCTAATCCCTACCACCTCTGAATGTAATCTCATTTGGAGATAAGGTCTTTAAAGAGGTAAATGGGACTTCCCTGGTGGTTTAGTGGTAAAGAATCCACCTTACAATGCAGGGGATGTGGGTTCGATCCCTGGTCAGGGAACTGGGATCCCACATGCCGTGGGGCAGCTAAGCCCATGCACCACAACTACTGAGCTCGCACGCCTCAACTAGAGCCCGTGTGCCTCAGACTACAGAGCCCATGTGCCCTGGAGCCTGTGCACCACAGCTAGAGAAGAGAAAACCCGCACACCACAACTAGAGAGAAGCCCGCGCACTGCAACGAAGAGCCCAAGTGCCGCAACTAAGACCTGAAGCAGCCAAAAATAAAAATAAAATAAATAAGCAAAACAAATAAATAATAAATAATATTTAATATATAATAAATAAATAACAAATTTATTATATATTTTATATATTAAATAATAATAAATAAACAAATAAATAATAAATAAATCTTTTTTAAAAATACGGTGATTAAGTTAATCCAATCTGATTGGTGTCCTTATAAGAAAAGAAAATTTGAGTACACTGAAAGACTCCAGGGCTGGGCACACACAGAGAAGAGCCATGTGAAGACACAGCCAGAAGGCAGCCATCTGCAAGCCTCAGAAGAAACCAAACCTGCAGACACTTTGATCTTTGACTTCTACCTTGTGGAACTGTGAGAAACACATTTTTGTCATTTAAGCCAGCCAGCCTTTGGTATTTTGTTATGGCAGCTTTAACAAACAAATACAAACTTACATGTATGTGTGTGTGTATGAATTTCCCAGTGAAAAATTTTTCCCCAAACTTTTTATTTTGGAAAACTTCAAACTTATATAAAAGTTGAAAGAATGATGTAATGAACATCCATATACCCTCTACCTAGATTCAGCAACATTAACATCTTGCCATTTTTGCTTTTGCTCTCTCCTTATATTTATCCTTTTTCCCCAAGAGCCATTTGTATTAGGTTGCTAGAGCTGCCATAGCAGAATACCACAGACTGCCTGGCTTAAACAACAGAAATTTATTTTCTCACAGTTCTGGAGGCTAAAAGTGCAGATCAGTGTACTGGCAGGGTTGTTTTCTCTGAGGCCTCTCTCCTTGGCTTGCAGATGGCCACCCTCTTGCTGCCTTTTCACTTGGTTGTCTTTCTCTGTGTGTGTCCCCCTGGTGTCTCTCCCTGTGTCTTAATCTCCCCTTATAAGGACACTAGTCAGATTGGATTAGCACCTACCATATGGCCTTATTTTAAGTTAATTAGCTTTATAAAGGCCCTATCTCCAAAACAGTCAACATTCTTAGGCACTGGGGTTAGGGTTTCACATATGAATTCTTTGTGGGGAAACAGTTCATCTCATAACCTATTAAAAAATAAGTTACAGATGTCATAACATTTCATGCTTAAACAATTCAGTATGCACTTCCTAAAAATAAGGAGAGTCTTACAGCCACAATGCCATCATCACTTTTCAGAAATAAACAGTAATTCAAATAATATCATCTAATATGTTGCCCATATAAAATTCCCCCAATTACTAAAACAAATTTATAGTTTATTTTAATTAATTAACTGATTGATTCTGATCCAGGATCCAGTTGGAATTCATGTGTTCTGTTTGATTGTTAGTATTTCAAAGCTAAATTTAAAGAGAAGATTTAGATATGAGAGAGAAAAGCTTAATGACTAGCCCAGGAGCTTAGTTCACATCTTAAAGGAATTTAAAAAATAACAAAATAAACCAAAAGAAAGTTAGAAAAATGAAACAACAAAGGTAAACATTAAACCTAAGAAACAGAAAACAAAAGGATAATTAAATTTATTAACTTGATTTTTGTAAAGACAAGAAAATAAGATAAACTCTTCTTTGGTCTGATTAAGGAAATAAGTAGAGAACAATTAAAATTGAGATTAGTGAGAAAGGAGGAGACAGAATCATAGGCATGTATGAGTTTAAAAGAATAATGAGACTCCACATGCAGCATTGTATAAACAAACTTGAAGCGAGCAAATGTATGGTATTCTATCAAAATACAAATTAACCAAATTAACTTCTCCCAAAAGTGGAAAACTTGGAGATTAACAAAGAAGAAATTAGAAAGGTGAATAGAGATCTGTTGAAAAAGACAAGGTGAATTCACAACTGAATTATTATTTACATGAGTTGATACATGTAATGTGTTTACAGCTAATAAAACATTCAATAATGCATGCCATCTGTTACTATTTTCAAACAGATTACACCTGTGTTATTTAAATTAGTCCAAGCTCTAGAAAAAGATGAAAAGATCTTCAGTTTATTTTATGATTTCTGCATAGCTTTAATATCCCAAATTTCATAAATAGTGCCAAAAAAGTGTGCGGGGGATTATAGGCCTTCTCACTTGTGAATATAGATGTAAAAATTGTAAGTACAACATTAGCATATCGAATCCAGCAGTGTATCAGTGGGTAATTATGCTACTGACCAAGTAGGATTTACTCTCGGAATTTACAGGAGACTTAATTAGAAGTCTATTAGCATAAGTCATTTCAACAAATTAAAGGAGAAAAATTACATGGTCAGATAAGTAGATGCTAAAAAGGCCTTTGCTAATATTCAGCAGTCATTTCTAATATAAGCTGTAGGTAAAAAAGATATAGTAGAAAACTATTCAGATATGATAATGACCATTTGACCAAGCTTAACTACCCACTTGGTGAATTAAAATGACGACTCAGGCAGGAACATTCATTTTCAGTGTTTCTTGGAGGTTCTAGCAAATGCATTTAGACCAAAAAAAACCCAAAACAAAACACCCCCCCCCCACGCATGCAACATTGGTGGTAGGGAGTAATTAACTGGTCAAAGGCAGCTAAAAGAGATGGGATGATGGAAGCAGAGATTGGAGTGATGTACTTTGAAGATGGAAAAAGGAGCCACAAGCTAAGGAATGCAGGTGATCTTTCAGAAGCTGGAAAAGACAAGCAAATGGATTCTCCAGAAGAAATGTAGCACTACCTACACCTTGATTCTAGTGTCGTAAGACTAATTTGGGATTTCTGACCTCCAGAACTGTAAGTTAATAAATTCACATTGTTTTAAGCCACTAAATTTGTGGTGATTTTTGTTACAGTGGCAGTCGAAAACTATGCAAGGTACTGGATTAAAACCTAGACATAAGCCAGAGTTTTAGATTGTTGCCTATAACCACAGAGATGTTTTGCTCAATTTAAATATTAAAAAAATTTTCAAATAGTTCCAACATTTAAAAATCAAGTGATAACACACCAAAGTTTGGATATCTGAGTTGCTTGAAAATCAGATCAAGCAACCTTTCCTGAGAGGGCAAAAAAAATTTGGAGCTGAGTGTAGGTACTCTCTTTTTGAGTGGCATATATATGTTTCACTTTGCCACATAGTACTTCATTTGCCTATATGCTTAATGTACAGAATGTCTAGAAAATGAAACTCTGATACAAGGAAAAATACATAAAGGCCAAAGGTTTGCCTTGGAACCAGTTCTGTCAGTTTGTCAGTGTCTTATCAACTGAGACATACACCTTTACCTTTTTATCCCAATTTTGATGAACAAAAAGAATTTTAAATAGGTCTAGATAAAGCAGTCTATGGTATTAAAGTCATGTGAAAATTTTGATATTTTCTTTTAACGGCAACCTGTGTGCTTTTATTGTGGTGTTTATGAGAAAGGACATAACATTAATAGCTTCTTAGAATTATCTAAGAAGCTGTAAAGTGACAACTTTCAGTATGAGGTATATGTATGCGTATGTGTATGTATATGGTATTTAATATGCCCTATGTAAATTAATTTTCTCATAAACCATTAAAAGTTTGAAAATACAGAAGTACACACAAATGTTTATGCACAAGGGAAAAAAATCTAAATTTATATTTTCAGTTTTACATGATCTCCTCACATTGTTAGCTTTATATTTTTAAGTTATATTTATCTTTTAAGGTCAGCTTTCAAATACATGTTTTTTCCCCCAAGCTCTCTTGATCTCTACTGCTTTTTAAAATTTTGATTGCTTACTCATACTTACTTTACAATAGTTCTTTTTACTACCCAAAGGAAAAACAAAGTAGTAGTTATAAGAAATTTTTGACAGTGTACTACTTTGAAACTTGAAATTAGTGAGTGTTAATTTATAACAATTTTAATAGGAATGAGATGCAGGAACTATGAAGATAGAACATTCGTAGTTTCTAAATACCTTCATTTTTAAAAAGGTGAGGGATGGGATTGTCACTTTAGTTCACCTTAGGTAAGTAAATGAGCAACTTTGTATTGTACTGAGATAGTCTAAAAATTTTAGCATTTATAATTTTGCAGTGTTTTAAAACTTAGATATTGTGACAAGATTTGCACATGTTACAGATTACAAGTTGCTTAACAAGAACAACAATTTTAAGTAAATAAGGTAATATGCCTGGAATCAGAGTGCTCTCTTCATTTGGAAAAGAAGCTTTATTATAGCTAAAGTAGCACTAAAAATGAGAACAGGTATTAGCTTGGCCTATAATGTGAGATGATTGCACCCTAAGAATATGTTTGTAATGAAATTTAAGCCTTGAATAGTGCAATAAAGTAATCAGGATTGAGGTTTTAAATAAAAAGAATAAAAATACAAACACTTTAGGGAAATCTTAACAATGTTTTAGAATTGATTTAATAAATACCTTTATGAATTCTAAATTAATGTGCTTTTAGTGAATGATATTGAGGGAGATGTCAGTGGAAATGAAGTTCTATTTCTCTATGGATAATAAGCAGTGATGAGATAATATCCCAGTTCTAGAAGGCAAAGTAATTTAAACATCGAGATTCTCAAACTAAGATATACTGCAAAGTAGGTTCTATAGGAGTGTTCTGGAACTATTGATCCTAGTCACTGCTCCTTAGAGGATGAGCATGTTCAAATTAGTTATTATCAAATTCCAGTTTTGGGTGATTAACTTTCTGAAAAAGTAAGATACTCCTGAATAGGCCTTAGAGCTCTTAGGTAATACATATAATTTGAACAACAACCCTAATAGTGATATGTGGCAGAACTCTGATGCCGTTTGTTAGTTGAATAAAAAGCGTTAGTTTTTCTTTTGTTTTTAGTAAGGGAGAAGCATTCATGTCCTTTTTGATGAGTTATAGCTGTCTTGTGGGTTCAGCTCAGTTGGCATCAGAGTACTGAGTCTGATTTGTTCCAATTCAAGCAACGCACTCCTTGGATCATGTATGTATAAGTAACTTTCAAAGGGGCAATAGTACTCAGCCAAATGCTGAACTCTCAGTAAGTGTCAATAAAACTAAACTTGTTGGGAATAAAAGAATCCATCATAAACTGCTATTATTAAGCTTCAAAGGAATAAAGCATTTGAGTAAAATTTACAGTGCTCCAGAGCATTGAATTAATGGGCAGCATAAATCTACAGTACATAATTAAGTAAGCATTTTTATCAATAGATACAAAAATAGGCCTCAGGTAGACCCTAGACCCGGGCTTATTAGGAATAATACCTTCACAAATTGACCTGTGATTCATCTAACTCACATAACCCACTCTGGAATGTATGAGGTGGTTTTGTAACAGTTATTTGTTTGTTTTAACTCTATTATGAAAAATTTCAGTGTACGATGAACCCTTGAATACCTATCACCCACTATGTTTCTTCCCATATTATTTTAACCCCTCCTTTCAACTTGATAACTTTGAAGCAGATCTTGACCCAGTTCTTTTTAAATATTTAGCAGATAGGCTCCTCTCTAGAGTCTTTAGAACATTCCTTGGAATGGGAGGGCCTGAGCTTCTCAGAGGTCTTAGATAGGCTCTTCATTTGAATTGCAACTGTGTTTTCCATTGGGGAATTTTGAGGGTCTTGGGAAGGATTTTCTGGTTTTGTAACTGTCTACACACACACAAAATCTTTCTTTGTGTTACAGAAAGCTGATTTTTAAACTGTATCTGTTGTTGTTTTCCCATCAGTCGTTTTAATGCCTCATCTTGCTGCTCAAGCACTAGATTAGATGTAAGCAGGTAGTTTTCCTTTTCTCTGCTCTTCCCGTTTCACTTTTTTTAAAAAATTTAAGATTTTCTTAATCACTTATCTGATTCTTTGTATTAACTGTCTTTTCCATTTCACTTGAAAAATAAATTCACTGATGTTAAGTGCACTAAACTGGTTGTTAATGATTATTCTTTAATTCGCTGGTGCACTTCTCCCACCATTTGAAGTTTTTGCTTACCAAGAGTCACTTGTATTTGTTTCCAGTGCAGTTACTGTAGTATTACAATATAGTTATATGCAAAAACAGGTGAAATATCAGTATAAAAAGATTATTTGATCACACTGAATGCTTTGGAAAAACTCAAACTGCAGTTGATTTTAGCTGTGGGATAACAATGGTAAAAGTTTGGGCAGCACTGTATAAATAAAAAGGGTTATTTTTTTCTGCACTCACATTTTTGTGCTTTAATAAGCCAAAAGTAGAGATGCAGTCAATGGCTTATATGAGTAGGATGAGCCTGAACTCTTTTCCATGGGTTCATATCAAAGATAAGGCTTCATATCCAAAGACTGATGAATGGAGATACATTTCTGTTTTATGTTAACCTAAAAAGCTTAAATTATATATGTAACTTTTTTCTTTTTTAACATCTTTATTGGAGTATAATTGCTTTACAATGGTGTGTTAGTTTCTGCTTTATAACAAACTGAATCAGTTATACATATACATATATCACCATATCTCTTCCCTCTTGCGACTCCCTCCCTCCCACCCTCCCTATCCCACCCTTCTAGATGGTCACAAAGCACCAAGCTAATCTCCCTGAGCTAATCTCCCTGTGCTATGCGACTGCTTCCCACTAGCTATCTATTTTACATTTGGCAGTGTATATATGTCCATGCCACTCTCTCACTGTCACAGCTTACCATTCCCCCTCCCCATATCCTCAAGTCCATTCTGTAGTAGGTCTGTGTCTTTATTCCCATCTTGCCCCTAGGTTCTTCATGACCATTTTTTTCCCATGAGATTCCTTATATATGTGTTAGCATATGGTATTTGTTTTTTTCTTTCTGACTTACTTCACTTTGCATGACAGACTCTAGGTCCATCCACCTCATTACAAATAACTCAATTTCGTTTCTTTTTATGGCTGAGTAATATTCCAGTGTATATATGCGCCACATCTTCTTTATCCATTCATCTGTTGATGACACTTAGGTTGCTTCCATGTCCTGGCTATTGTAAATAGAGCTGCAGTGAACATTTAGGTACATGACTCTTTTTGAATTAGGGTTTTCTCAGGGTATATGCCCAGTAGTGGGATTGCTGGGTCGTATAGAAGTTCTATTTGTAGTTTTTTACGGAACCTCCATACTGTTCTCCATAGTGGCTGTATCAATTTACATTCCCACCAACAGTGCAAGAGGGTTCTCTTTTCTCCACACCCTCTCGAGCACTTATTGTTTGCAGATTTTTTGATGATGGCCTTTCTGACCGGTGTGAGATGATATCTCATTGTAGTTTTGATTTGCATTTCTCTAATGATTAATGATGTTGAGCATTCTTTCATGTGTTTGTTGGCAATCTGTTATCTTCTTTGGAGAAATGTCTATTTAGGTCTTCTGGCCATTTTTGGATTGGGTTGTTTGTTTTTTTGATATTGAGCTGCATGAGCTGCTTGTAAATTTTGGAGATTAATCCTTGTCAGGTACTTCATTTGCAAATATTTTCTCCCATTTTGAGGGTTGTCTTTTCGTCTTGTTTACGGTTTCCTTTGCTGTGCAAAAGCTTTGAAGTTTCATTAGGTCCCATTTATTTATTTTTGTTTTAATTTCCATTTCTCTAGGAGGTGGGTCCAAAAGGATCTTGCTGTGATTTATGTCATAGAGTGTTCTGTCTATGTTTTCCTCTAGGACTTTGATAGTGTCTGGCCTTACATTTAGGTCTTTAATCCATTTTGAGTTTATTTTTGTGTTAGGGAGTGTTCTAATTCATACTTTTACATGTAGCTGTCCAGTTTTCCCAGCACCACTTACTGAAGAGGCTTTCTTTTCTCCACTGTATATTCTTGCCTCCTTTATCAAACATAAGGTGACCGTATGTGCGTGGGTTTATCTCTGGGCTTTCTATCCTGTTCCATTGATCTATATTTCTGTTTTTGTGCCAGTACCATACTGTCTTGATTACTGTAGCTTTGTAGAATAGTCTGAAGTCAGGGAGCCTGATTCCTCCAGCTCCGTTTTTCTTTCTCAAGATTGCTTTGGCTATTCGAGGTCTATTGTGTTTCCATACGAATTGTGAAATTTTTTATTCTAGTTCTGTAAAAAATGCCAGTGGTAGTTGGATAGGGATTGCATTGAATCTGTAGATTGCTTTGGGTAGTAGGGTCATTTTCACAATGTTGATTCTTCCAATCCAACAACATGGTATATCTCTCCATCTATTTGTATCATCTTTAATTTCTTTCATCAGTGTCTTATAATCTTCTGCATACAGGTCTTTTGACTCCTTAGGTAGGTTTATTCCTAGATATTTTATTCTTTTTGTTGCAGTGGTAAATGGGAGTTTTTTCTTAATTTCGCTTTCAGATTTTTCATCATTAGTGTATAGGAATGCTAGAGATTTCTGTGCATTAATTTTGTATCCTGCAACTTTGCCAAATTCATTGATTAGCTCTAATAGTTTTCTGGGCGCATCTTTAGGATTCTCTCTATATAGTATCATGTCACCTGCAAACAGTGACAGTTTTACTTCTTCTTTTACGATTTGGGTTCCTTTTATTTCTTTTTCTTCTCTGATTGCTGTGGCTAAAACTTCCAAAACTATGTTGAATAATAGTGGTGAGGGCTTCCCTGGTGGCACAGTGGTCGAGAGTCCGCCTGCCGATGCAGGGGACATGGGTTCGTGCCCCGGTCCGGGAAGATCCCACATGCCGCAGAGTGGCTAGGCCCGTGAGCCATGGCCGCTGAGTCTACGTGTCCGGAGCCTGCGCTCTGCAACAAGGGAGGCCACGGCAGTGAGAGGCCCGCGTACCACAAAAAAAAAAAAAAAAAAAAATAGAGAGGGAACCTCGTCTTGTTCCTGATCTTAGTGGAAATGGTTTCAGTTTTTCACCATTCAGGACAATGTTGGCTGTGGGTTTGTCATATATGGCCTTTATTATGTTGAGGAAAGTTCCCTCCATGCCTACTTTCTGGAAGGTTTTTATCATAAATGGGTGTTGAATTTTGTCAAAAGCTTTCTCTGCATCTGTTGAGAAGATCATGTGGTTTTTCTCCTTCAATTTGTTAATATGGTGTATCACATTGATTGATTTGCATATATTGAAGAATCCTTGCATTCATGGGATAAAGCCCACTTGATCATGGTGTATGATCCTTTTAATGTGCTGTTGGATTCTGTTTGCTAGTATTTTGTTGAGGATTTTTGCATCTATGTTCATCAGTGATATTGGCCTGTAGTTTTCTTTCTTTGTGACATCTTTCTCTGGTTTTGTTATCAGAGTGATGGTGGCCTCGTAGAATGAGTTTGGGAGTGCTCCTCCCCCTGCTATATATTGGAGGAGTTTGAGAAGGATAGGTGTTAGCTCTTCTCTAAATGTTTGATAGAATTCGCCTGTGAAGCCATCTGGTCCTGGGCCTTTGTTTGTTGGTAGATTTTTAATCACACTTTGAATTTCAGTGCTTGTGATTGGTCTGTTCGTATTTTCTGTTTCTTCCTGGTTCAGTCTCAGTAGGTTGTGCATTTCTAAGAATTTGTCCATTTCTTCCAGGTTGTCCATTTTATTGGCATAGAGTTGCTTGTAGTAATCTCTCATGATCTTTTGTATTTCTGCAGTGTAAGTTGTTACTTCTACTTTTTCATTTCTAAGTCTATTGATTTGAGTCTTCTCCCATTTTTTCTTGATGAGTCTGCCTAATGGTTTGTCAATTTTGTTTATCTCCTCAAAAAACCAGCTTTTAGTTTTACTGATCTTTGCTATCATTTCCTTCATTTCTTTTTCGTTTATTTCTGACCTGATCTTTATGATTTCTTTCCTTCTGCTAACTTTGGGGGTTTTTTGTTCTTCTTTCTCTAATTGCTTTAGGTGTAAGGTTAGGTTGTTTATTTGAGATGTTTCTTGTTTCTTAAGGTAGTATTGTATTGCTGTAAACTTCCCTCTTAAAACTGCTTTTGCTGCATCCCATACGTTTTGTGTCGTCGTGTTTTCATTGTCATTTGTTTCTAGATATTTTTTATTTCCTCTTTGATTTCATCAGTGATCTCTTGGTTATTAAGTAGTGTATTGTTTAGACCTTATGTGTTTGTATTTTTTACAGATCTTTTCCTGTAATTGATATCTAGTCTCATAACATTGTGGTCGGAAAAAATACTTGATATGATTTCAATTTTCTTAATTTTACAAAGCCTTGATTTGTGACCCAAGATATGGTCTATCCTGGAGAATGTTCCATGAGCACTTGAGAAGAATGTGTATTCTGTTGTTTTTGGATGGCATGTCCTATAAATATCAATTAAGTCCATCTTGTTTAATGTATCATTTAAAGCTTGTGATTCCTTATTTATTTTCATTTTGGATGATCTGTCCATTGGTGAAAGTGGGGTGTTAAAGTCCCCTACTATGATTGTGTTACTGTCGATTTCCCCTTTTATGGCTGTTAGTATTTGCCTTATGTATTGAGGTGCTCCTATGTTTGGTGCATAAATATTTATAATTGTTGTATCTTCTTCTTGGATCGATTCCTTGATCATTTTGTAGTGTCCTTCTTTGTCTCTTGTAGTAGTCTTTATTTTAAAGTCTATTTTGTCTGATGTGAGAATTGCTACTCCAGCTTTCTTTTGATTTCCATTTTCATGAAATATCTTTTTCCATCCCCTCACTTTCAGTCTGTGTGTGTCCCTAGGTCTGAAGTGGGTCTCTTGTAGACAGCATATATACTGGTCTTATTTTTGTATCCATTCAGTCAGTCTGTGTCTTTTGGTTGGAGCATTTAATCCATTTACATTTAAGGTAATTATCGATATGTATGTTCCTATGACCATTTTCTTAATTGTTTTTGGTTTGTTATTGTAGGCCTTTTCCTTCTCTTGTGTTTCCTGCGTAGAGAGGGTCCTTTAGCATTTGTTTTCAAGGTGGTTTGGTGGTGCTGAATTCTCTTAGCTGTTGCTTGTCTGTAAAGATTTTAATTTCTCCATCAAATCTGAATGAGATCCTTGCTGGGTAGAGTAATCTTGGTTGTAGGTTTTTCCCTTTCATCACTTTAAATATGTCCTGCCACTCCCTTCTGGCTTGCAGAGTTTCTGCTGAAAGATCAGCTGTTAACCTTATGGGGAATCCCTTGTGTGTTATTTGTTGCTTTTCCCTTGCTGCTTTTAATATTTTTCTTTGTATTTAATTTTTGATAGTTTGATTAATATGTGTCTTGCCGTGTTTCTCCTTGGATTTATCCTGTATGGGACTCTCAGTGCTTCCTGGCCTTGAGTAAGTACTTCCTTTCCCATATTAGGGAAGTTTTCAACTATAATTTCTTCAAATATTTTCTCAGTCCCTTTCTTTTTCTCTTCTTCTACTGGGACCCGTATAAGTCGCATGTTGGTGCATTTAATATTGTCCCAGAGGTCTGTGAGACTGTGCTCAATTCTTTTTATTCTTTTTTCTTTATTCTGCTCTGCACTAGTTATTTCCACTGTTTTATCTTCCAGGTCACGTATCCGTTTTTCTGCCTCAGTTATTCTGCTATAGATCCCTTCTAGAGAATTTTTAATTTCATTTATTGTGTTGGTCATCATTGTTTGTTTGCTCTTTAGTTCTTCTAGGTCCTTGTTAAACTTTTCTTGTATTTTCTCTATTCTATATCCAAAATTTTGGATCATCTTTACTATCATTATTCTCGATTCTTTTTCAGGTATACTGCCTATTTCCTCTTCATTTGTTAGGTCTGGTGGGTTTTTACCTTGCTCCTTCATCTGCTGTGTGTTTTTCTGTCTTTTCATTTTGCTTAAGTTACTGTGTTTGGGGTCTCCTTTTTGCAGGCTGCAGGTTTGTAGTTCCCATTGCTTTTGGTGTCTGTCCCCGGTGGCTAAGGTTGGTTCAGTGGGTTGTGTAGGCTTCCTGGTGGAGGAGACTAGTGCCTGTGTCCTGGTTGATGAGGCTGGATCTTGTCTTTCTGGTGGGCAGGTCCACGTCTGGTGGTGTGTTTTGGGGTGTCTGTGACCTTATGATTTTAGGCAACCTCTCTGCTAATGGATGGGGTTGTGTTCCTGTCTTGCTAGTTGTTTGGCATAGTGTGTCCAACACTGTAGCTTGCTGGTCGTTGAGTGAAGCTGGGTCTTGGCGTGGAGATGGAGATCTCTGGGAGATTTTCACCGTTTGATATTACGTGTGGCTGGGAGGTCTCTTGTGGACAAGTGTCCTGAACTTGGGTCTCCCACCTCAGAGGCACAGCCCTGACACCTGGCTGGAGCACCAAGAGCCTTTCATCCACACGGCTCAGAATAAAAGGGAGAAAAAGTAGAAAGAAGATAAAATAAAGTTATTAAAATAAAAAATAATTATTAAGAAAAAAGCTGTAAAAAGTTAAAAAAAGCAAACACACTCAAAAAACAGACAGAACCCTAGGACAAATGGTAAAAGCAAAGCTATACAGACAAAATCACACACAGAAGCATACACACTCACAAAAGTAGAAAAAGGGGGAAAAAATGTTATATCTTTGCTCCCAAAGTCCACCTCCTCAATTTGGGATGATTTGTTGTCTATTCAGGTATTCCACAGATGCAGGGTACATCAAGTTGATTGTGGAGATTTAATCCTCTGCTTCCGAGGCTGCTGGAAGAAATTTCCCTTTCCCTTCTTTGTTTGCACACCTCCTGGGGTTCAGCTTTGGATTTGGACCTGCTTCTGCGTGTAGGTCGCCTGTGGGCGTCTATTCTTTGCTTACACAGGACGGGGTTAAAGGAGCAGCTGATTCGGCAGCTCTGGTTCACTCCGACCGGGGGGAGGGAGGGGTACTGATGCGGGGCGAGCCTACGGCGGCAGAGGCTGGCGTGACGTTGCACCAGCCTGAGGCGCACCGTGTGTTCTCCCGGGGAAGTTGTCCCTGGATCACGGGATCCTGACAGTGGCGGGCTGCACAGGCTCCCCGGAAGGGAGGTGTGGAGAGTGACTTGTGCTTGCACACAGGCTTCTTCATGGCAGCAGCAGCAGTCTTAGTGTCCCATGCCTGTCTCTGGGGTCCGCACTGATAGCCGTGGCTCACACCCGTCTCTGGAGCTCCTTTAAGCAGCGCTCTTAATCCCCTCTCCTTGCGCACCAGGAAACAAAGAGGCCAGAAAAAGTCTCTTGCCTCTTCTGCAGCTCTGGACTTTTCCCGGACTCCCTCCCAGCTAGCTGTGGCGCATTGGCCCCCTTCAGGCTGTGTTCACACACCCAACCCCAGTCCTCTTCCAGGGATCCGACCTCCGAAGCCCGAGCCTCAGCTTCCGCCCCCGCCCGCCCCGGGGGGTGAGCAGACAAGCCTCTCGGGCTGGTGAGTGCTGGTCGGCACCCATCCTCTGTACGGGAATCTCTCCGCTTTGCCCTCCGCACCCCTGTTGCTGTGCTCTCCTCCGTGGCTCGGAAACTTCCCCCCTCCGCCACCCGCAGTCTCCGCCATTGAAGGGCCTTGTAGTGTGTGGAAACCTTTTCTCCTTCACAGCTCCCTCCCACTGGTGCAGGTCCCGTCCCGATTCTATTGTCTCTTGTTTTTTCTTTTTTCTTTTGCCCTACCCAGGTACGTGGGGAGTTTCTTGCCTTTTGGGATGTCTGAGGTTTTGTGCCAGCGTTCAGTAGGTGTTCTGTGTTCTGTAGGAGTTGTTCCACGTGTAGATGTATTTCTGATGTATTTGTGGGGAGGAAGGTGATCTCCGCGTCTTACTCTTCCGCCATCTTGAAGCTCCTTCTATATGTAAATTTTAAAAGTGTTTCCCTGTGTTAATAAAATATTTCTTATTTTCAGTTAAGTGATACCATCTTGTCCGAATTAGACAAAAGGGAGTTCACTGTGTTAGGTTGTTCTTGTGTTTATTTTTTTTATTACGAAAAGTGTCAAGTGTATAGAAAAGTAGAGAGAACAGTATAATGAAACCCCCAGATAACTATTGCCTAGGTCTAACAATTATTACAGTTTTCCATATTTATTTTATCTATTTTCTTGAAGTACTGTAAGTTGATTCTACATATTTATGTTTGAATTTTCAGTAAATAAGGACATTTTCCCACATAGCCATATATCTTGTGTGTGTTATTTAACAGCTTATTTATTTGAATGGTAAATGTATGCACATAGTATAACATTTTAAAAAGTATATAGTGGGGCTTCCCTGGTGGCGCAGTGGTTGAGAGTCCGCCTGCCGATGCAGGGGACACGGGTTCGTGCCCCGGTCCGGGAAGATCCCACATGCCGTGGAGCGGCTAGGCCCGTGAGCCATGGCCGCTGAGCCTGTGCGTCCGGAGCCTGTGCTCTGCAACGGGAGAGGCCACAACAGTGAGAGGCCCGCGTACCGCAAAAAAAAAAAAAAAAGTATATAGTGAAAATAAGTCTCACTATTTTTTCTGTTCCCCATTCTGAATCCCTTCCTGTAGGCAACCACAGTAAACCAGTTTCTTGTGTATCCTCCCAGAGAAATTGTATACATTTACAAATGTATAAGTGTATGTATAGTTTTTCTTGTCACACAAATGGTAGCATACTGTGCAAACTGTTCCATACCTTTTTTTGTTTAATTGTTTCCATTTAATAGTATGACTTTTTTGGATTTTGTTCTACCTAGTGCATATAAGGCTTCATACACACACACACACACACACACACACACACACACACACACACACACACACACCTGTATACTATTCCATTGTTGAATGTAGCAAAAGTCTGGACATTTAAGTGTTTACTGTCTTCTGTTACTGCATATGATATGAGTACCTCTATATGTAAGTAATCTTGTTCTTCTGTGATTATATAAAGCCCTATAAGTTAATTGTTGGATCAGATGTTTGGGCATTTAAAATTTTAATGGATACTGCCTAATTGACTTTCAGAGTTTAAACCAATATATACCCCTCCCCCAAAATGTGGAATACATGTTTTCATATACTTTAGCTAATATAATGTTATCTAACATTTTGATCTTTGTTCATCTGATAGGTATAAAAGGATATCTCATTAGAATTTTAATTTATATTCTCTGAGTGAAATTGACTGTCTTTCCATATATTACAAAGCTATTTGAATTTCCTTTTTCTGTGAACTTTGTCGTTTTTGTTTACCTTGTGTGTGTATGTAGGTAGAGGGCTTTGGTCTTTTTTTTTTAAATTAATTTATTTTATTATTATTATTATTTGTTTTGGGTGCACTGGGTCTTTGTTGGGGTGCACGGGCTTTCTCTAGTTGCGGCGAGCGGGGTCTACTCTTCACTGCAGTGCACAGGCTTCTCTTTGCTGTGGCTTCTGTTGTTGCAGAGCATGGGCTCTAGGCACACAGGTTTCAGTAGTTGCAGCATGCAGTCTCAGTAGTTGCGGTATGCGGCCTCAGTAGTTGTGGCTTGCGGGCTCTAGAGTGCGGGCTCTAGAGTGCAGGCTCAGTAGTTGTGGCACATGGGCTTAGTTGCTCCACCGCATGTGGGATCTTCCTGGACCAGGGATTGAACCCATGTCCCCTGCATTGGCAGGAGGATTCTTAACCACTGCGCCACCAGGGAAGTCCCCTCTGGTCTTTTTAATCCGTTGTTTGTGATGTGGGTTGCAATTTTTTTCTTTTTTCTTTTTTTTTTTTTTTTTACTTTGTTTATGGCTTTTATTGTTTTTTTGCACATGCATAAATATTTCATGTTTATGTAGTCTGATTTTATCAATCTTATGGTTTCTGGGTTTTATATTTACAAAAGTTCTCTATTCTGAAATTATAAAAAGTATTTTTCATACTTTCTTTTAATACTTTACGGTTTTTTTAAATGTTTAAATCTTTGATTCATTTGGAATTTATTTTGGTTACCAGTTGTATTTGCTCATGTCTGTCTTTTCATTGAAATTTTCCAATGTAAAATAATAATTCTGTCTTGACGATTTAATAGCATATCTTAGTTTTTCCAATAGAAAGAAGTATTTTCTTATGAGGTCTTGGGGTCAAATTTTGAATGAAAACTGACCTGATACTTTGAGATGTAGATGATGGCTACGTATAATTTCTAATACTACCACTTGGAGAACTACTTCTTTAAGTAGGAGAAAGTCTGCATAAATGTAAAGAATGAAGGTTCTAGAGTTAAACTGCCTGCATTTTTAGCAGCAGAACTCCACAGCTTACTATCTCTCTGACCTTTGGCAAGTTAGTTTACCTCTCTGGGCCTGAATTTCCTTGTTTGGAGAATAGGGGTAATATCAGTACCCACTCATAGGATTGTGATGATGATTAAATGGGAAAAGATTGTAAAGTGCTTAGAATAGTACTTGTTGAAATGCATTGAAAAAAATGTTGCTGTATTTGCTTTAGAATTTTTACTTTGAATCACTGAGTTTTTACTTTGAGTCACACAATCACTGTTCTTAAAATTCCACTTTACATTGATGAATATTGGGGATTCCCTTCCCCAAATTCCTTTTATGAAAGCCTAAAGAAAGCAAAAGAATTCATTTGATTTTTTAATTATTATTCTTTACTGTTATTGCTTTTTAAAAACAATTTATTGCTTACAAGTGTCTTTTTCATTTATTACAAACATAGTTTAAGTTAAGAGAAAACTATTGTATACATATTTTAAAGCATAAAAGGATTTTTTTTCACAGATGAGATCAATTTATTAAACTGCCATTACTCTGTATGCTAAATTCTTTTAGACATAGTATATGTATTATAAAGGACTTGACTGTGTGCTTTTTGGCTGATAAAGGGTAATAAATTGGTTATCTATACCCCACTTATGTTCTTGTGTCCTTCTAAATTAGCTGTAATACTTAGACTATTCTGTATAATAAGTTTATCAGAAATAACAGAATACGTTTTTCAGAAAACCTTCATAGAAAGTACTACTAATCATTGACAGTATTGCGACTTTATGCTTAGATAGGACTCCACATTCAAAGTAGTAGGATATTTGCACATCCTACTTGTGCACCTTTAAATAAAGCACTTATAAAGTGATCTCATACAATTTTTAAAACTGGAAAAGGCTTGAAAGCAGGAATATAGGGATAGAACAAAGAGGAGAACCTCTGTGATTCCCTTTAGTCACTTTTATATAGATTAGAGCCCCCATTTAGAGAATTCACTTATTTACAAAAACTTGGAGTTGTGGGGGGCAGTTTATAGAATGAATTCTTAGAGAATCATGGATCAGAGAAACTGGAGTATGGTAACTGATTTTTGGAATTATGTTATTTGGGGAAAGGAAATGGAAACAAGGGTTAAATTTTGCTATCGTGAGGAATGAGCTTGCTTAGGGAAACACTAGAGATGTGAATTTATTTGCTGTTTGGAAAGGCCCTTTGAGAAAGATTGTTTTGCTCCATTCCATAGTGTTTGAGGGTTACATTTGAGCACTAGGTGATTTCATTTTTCTGACCTTGTTCTAAGACTTCGTGGTACCCCAACTTAAAAAATATTAAAAGTGTAATTTAGATACAAAAATATTAAAAATGTAATTTAGATAAAAGTGTAATTTAGGGTTTTTTTGTTGTTTGTTTTACTATATAGTTATGCGGGTTTGGACAAATTTATCTACCATCACAGCCACAATATAAACCCGTTCCATCATACCCAGAATTTCCCCCATGGATCTTTGTAGTCCAGTCTTTCTCCTATGTCCAACCCTTGACAACCTGATTTATGTCCTCACACTTTTTCTTTTTCCAGAATGTCATATAGATAAATACAGTCTATAGGCTTCTTTCACTTAGCATAATGCATTTGAGATTCACTTATGTTGCTGTGTATGTAAGTAGTTCCTTCCTTTTCCTTGCTGAGTAGTTGGTATTCCATTGCGTGGGTGAACCACAGTTTGTTTATCCATTCTTCAGTTCAGCTAATATAGTAGGCAGAAGAATGACTCTCTAATCTCCAGGACTTAAGAATGAGTTACTTTATATATTGAGAAGAGGGACTTTGCAGATTTGGTTAAGGACTTTGAGATGGGGAGATTATCCTGGATTATCCAGGTTATCCCAGTCTCATCACACTGAGTTATTAAAAGTGGAAGAGGAAGACAGAAGAAGAGTAGGTCAGAGAGATGTGACATGAGAAGACCTTGACTGGAAGCTGGGTAAGCAGCAAGGCAACAGGGATTTTGGCCCTACCGTCTCAGGGAACAAATTTATGCCAACAATTCAAATGAGCAGGAAATGAATTCTCCCCTAGAGTCTCCAGAAAAGAGCGCAGCCTGTGGACACCTTGATTTTAGTCCAGTGAGACCCCTCCCAGACTTCTGACCTACAGAACTGTGATACACATTTATGTTGTTGTTTTAAACTATTGACCATATATGTGTTAGATCTGTTTCTGTACTCTATTCTGTTTTATTAATCCAGATGTTTATCCTTTCTCTAATACCATTACTATCTTGGTTACTGTAGCTTTTTACTCTTGAAATGTGATAGTGTGCATCCTTAAACTTGGTTATTCTTTTTCAAAATTGTTTTGGCTCCTCTAGTTTCTTTGCCTGTCTCTTATTTTTAATAGTAGAAAGCTCATAACATGATAAGCTGGCATCATTCAGCCTCTAGTTTTACTCCCAGGACAGTGGAGAGAACCAAGGGTTATATCTGTCGTTAGGCCAGTTTGCCTGATTCTTTGTTAGCTGACTTTTTCCAAAATGGGAGGAATCCTTCTGGTTTGGTTCTCTCTTTATCCTTCTGTTGAGGTCTCTTCCCAGTATTTTTCTTTTGGACAAGAAATTGATTTTTTTTTTCTGTTTAGCAATATATTTTAAACCTTAGTAATTCACATGTGTGGTTGTTCTTGATTAAGTCCTACAGATCTCCCCAGTGTATTACTCTGATTTTAAAAAACAAATTCATTGGAGTTATAAGAAAGCATCAAGCGTAGAACCATATTTGGAGTAAAAGAAAGAAAGTTGGACTGATGTTGGTTTGAGAACTTAAATCCCAAGGATAGATATAGGGCTCTTTTATAATTCAAGGCCAAGATTGTAAATTAAGGTGCTTTAAGGAGCATTGCAAATGGGAGAAGAGAATTGGGGAAATAAAAACTGGCTTTTATTTTTCTTAATGGAAAAGACTACAAAAAGCATCGCAAGATTCTTAACCCAAGCCAGATTTTTTAGTGTGTTCCTTCCCTCCCCCCTTTTTTCTCTTCACCTCTTCTCTGTCCAGTTGTTATAAAATTCTTATATGGTTTTAAAGCGTTTGATAGAAATATTTAAATGTCATTTAAATATAAATTGGAATTCCTTTAGTTTTCCTAACTCTGACACTTAGTATGTTTTATTATGTTGGGGGAGACATAATTTTCTTACACTTTAAGACATTTCCTTTTTTGTTTCCATCTTGCTTTTTATGCTCTTTAGTGAAAATCTTTAAATTGCATTACAGAACTCTGAATGTGTATGATAATTTTAGTTGCAAATCTATGTCTTGGAAAAATTAAAATTCCAAACTATTTTCTGGAACGTTTTTTCAGCTTCAGATGATACTGATGTAAAAGCATCTAGCTTTTCACTTTTCAGCCACAAGGTGGTGTACTGCCTCTACTGTCTGAAGTTTTTTTTGGTGACTTTCTTCAACAGCCTGATCAAATCCAACTTAAAAGAAAACAGAACATTATAAACATTCACTTTGGGCAGTAAAAAAATTTGTTTATGACGGCAGATAGTCTTTATAGAGGGGTCCAGTTTTATTTGAAGGGGATTCAAGGAGCTTTCACAGAGAAAATCAAATAATGCATAAAATAATGTATTTCCCTACATTATTATTAATTTAAATTTTTTATTTGGAAATAATTTCAGGATTATTAAAATGTTGCAGGAATAAGAATAGTACAAGAAACATACATATATCCTTTACGTGGATTTACCTATTATTAACACTTAGTCCCATTTGCACACCTTCTCTTTATATACTTGTATATTTTCTTCTGAAACATTTGAGGCTAAGTTACATACATCATGACACTTTACCTCTAAATACTACATTGTACTCTTCCTAAAATAGTGATTTTTTTTCATATAACCACAATATATTGTTAACTTCAGTAAATTCAGCTTTAGTAAATTTAACATTGATACTTTTATCCAATCTGCCATCAGTATTTTTGTTTGTCACTTGATTCAGTAATATCCTTTATAATATTTTCCCCCTCCAGTTGAGCAGTCTCAAGTCACTTATAACATTTAATTGTCATGACTCTTTAGCCTCCTTTAACCTGGAATATTTCCACAGCCTTTCTTTGTCTTTTATAATATTGACTTTAACTCCCCTCCCTCTTTTTAATAGAACATTACTCATTTCCACTTGCGGTTTGTCTGATGATTCCTCATGATATAGGTTATACATTCTCAGCTATACTATTGCGTGAGTGATTTTGTGTCTTTATTAGGTATTGCATATGCCCATGGTCCTTTTAATGGTGATGTTACATTATGTTTTTGTTCAGGTCATTTTTTTTTAAAGTTAGGTCTATGTGTTTAGAAGAGAAATAAGTGCCATTCAGGTATAAGAGCAAACAAACATTTTCTGTAAAGGAATATACTTAAAAATAGATTAATGTTCCCAGTAGGTAAAATCTAATTTGACTTAAGGCTTGAGGTGGCATACTTTAACTTTATTCTTTGCAAAGCTTTTTTTTTTCTTTCTTTTTTTTTTTGGCTGCGTTGGGTCGTCGTTGCTGTGCTTGGGCTTTAGTGGCGGCGAGCGGGGGCTACTCTTCGTTGCAGTGGCTTCTCTTGCCATGGGCACTAGGCACGCAGGCTTCAGTAGTTGTGGCTCGTGGACTCTAGAGTGCAGGCTCAGTAGTTGTGGCACACTGGCTTAGTTGCTTCGTGACATGTGGGATCTTCCTGGACCAGGGATCGAACCCTTGTCCCCTGAATTGATAAGCAGATTCTTAACCACTGTGCCACCAGGGAAGTCCCCTTTGCAAAGCTTTTAATGTGGTATATTGGCATTTAATCTGCCCCTAGATTACCAGGGTGTGTTGTTGATATCTTCCTTGGGATCTGCTAGTCATTCTGGTGAAAGAATAAAATCTGAGTAGGCGACATTAGACAGAAAGAAAGATAAAAAATGGAACTATCTCAATTATAAATCTCTAAGATGTCATAATACCGAGTTAAATGTTTTCATAGTTTCTATTTGAGTTTGTACTTGCATTAGTAAAGTTTTAATACAGAACAAACTTATAAGTGCCAAATGTATTGACTGTAAAGAAAATTGTAAACTTCTCAAAGAAATGATCACAAGTCTTTATCCTTTAGTTATTTGAGGGATTTGTTATTAAGTGGATATAAAAAGTTCTGTGAATACGAAAATTTCCTAGATATTTCTAGTATGTTAGTCTTAGGGTGTGTATAAAAATTCTCAGAAGGTAATAGATATGTATTTTAAAGAAAATAGTTATTTTGAATATTTACAATAATTAATGTCTTGACTTTTGCTGTAAAGTATTTGTAACATCAATATTATGATGGTATAATGCTCTCTAAGAAAGAGTATTAGTTTAGTTTACAGCTCTTTTGCAGAAATAGTGAATCAAGAACTTTTTTTATGGCATGATCTTATACATAACCCGTTTACTTTGATTACATATGTATATTACAAATAAGATATGTATTTTCCACATCCTGTAGACACCAAAGCATTTGAGGTATGAAATTAGATGAATATAAAATAATTTGAATGCCAGAGTGCCCATTAAATTTAACAGTTGAACTTGAAAAATTACTAGATTCTTCTGTGAGTTATGATTTCTCCCATCAGCTACCCTGCAGAGTACTGGAAGGGAGAGAAAATTAACCTCGGTATTCATTCCAGGTTTGTCGCTTGATTTTACAAAGTATACTACTTAAATTGGTAGTAGTTTATAGCCGCTGCTTCTGACACTTGTATACATGTTTCTGAGTTTCCAGAATGTACTGATTGGTACCCTGGGGGCTGAGAAGAATTCAGTGTTTCTTCTCAAGTGTATAACTTAATTCTAGGAACCTCAGCAGTAAATATTATTTCATTGAATAATGTTTAAAAAATTGTTTTTATTTATTTTCATTCCTCAGACAAGACATCTGTATAGATTCTACTTCATCCCTGAGAGAGAACAAGCAACCTGAAGGTTTGGAATTAAAACAAGGTATGGATCACATACTTAACTTTTTCTGTAACATTTTACCTGAAAATTATAAGCATTTTACCAATAATAAATTTTCACAGTCTTCCAGTTTGCCCCCATTTTATAGATAGGGAAACAAAATAGTTTATTTAGTCTAAGATCAAGAGTAAGATATACATCCTTTATTTCATGACTCCTTTAGCCATTGGAGTGGTTCTGTCTTAGTGCTGTATGGTTACAGATGCCAACAGAAAGGTGTCATTTTTGAATAGTTTTAATTCAGTAATCTATTATATATTCTCACCTCCAAGATACTGTAGCTATGTTAACTGGATAGCTTTGGGTTGTATATGGGGAAAAAAGTTTTATAGAGTAACTTTTTTCTGTCTTTTTTTTTTTTGCTAGATATTTTATCCTTGTTTACTTTCTTCTTCATATATTATTTTCTATAAATCAGTAGTTTTTGACATTACCAGCTAACAGAAGTAAAATGGCAGTTGTTATTTATTCAAGCTAGGCAGATGGAATAGAGCTAATCTTTTAGATGTCTTTTTTTGTTGTTGTTTTTTTCTTATGCCTAGTAGGGAAAACTGAATGTAAAAATAAATTTTTATTAGTTAGTCAAAGATTACCTCACATTTTTCCATTTTCCTGATAAAAATTACTTCAGAGCAGTGAGAATCTGTTGCAGCCAAGAGGGTTATGTTTTTTATTTTGTAGGCAACTAGTCTTTGATGGCTAAGAATAGTTTCTCTAAAACTTGAATCATAAGAACTTATTTGGTAGAGAGAAACAGGTCATCAGTTTACTTAGGCAGAATTTCTTTTTTTAAGCCATGGCCTGTACTACTCATGTTTACTTAAGAAAGGGAGGGACTTCCCTGGTGGCACAGTAGGTAAGAATCCACCTGCCAGTGCAGGGGACACGGGTTCGATCCCTGGTCCCGGAAGATCCCACATGCTGCAGAGCAACTAAGCCCGTGCACCGCAACTACTGAGCCTGCTCTCTAGAGCCCGCAGGCCACAACTACTGAGCTCTTGTGCCACAACTACTGAAGCCCACGTGCCTAGAGCCTGTGCTCTGCAACAAGAGAAGCCACCATAATGAGAAGCCTGCACACCGCAATGAAGAGTAGCCCCCACTCGCTGCAACAAGAGGAAGCCCGCATGCAGCAACGAAGACCCAATGCATTCAAAAATAAATAAATTAAATAAATAAATTAAAAACAAAAAAACAAAATGTATTTAAAAAAAAGAAAAAGGAAAAACGTTGATTAATTAATTTTGTGATTCCTTCAGTTTATATGTAGTGAGAACAAAATCTAGATTTTCTATAATTCTAACTTATGTACTCTGGTGTTTATAAATATGTCTGATGATTTTGAGAATTCCAGTGCCAGACAAAATTGCATCTTTGTGCCCTTACTCCTTCTTAGCACCCCCACAGACAGAAACTCAGATTCATAGTTTTATTTACATTTGTTTGTCGTGTATCAATACATGCCAAGCACACATCGTTTCCATATGATGTAGTCATGGTCATTTAACTCTTATGCCCCATGTGTAATTTGACAGCACTGCTATCGTTTATCCTTTGTTCTGTTCTTTGCATTTAATGAGCAGGAGGTGTGGAGACTGTGCTATTATCTGTGGAGAGAAGAATGCCTTATATGTATACGTACAGCTGATTCACTTTGTTTTGCAGCAGAAACTAACACAACATTGTAAAGCAATTATACTCCAATAAAGGTGTTTAAAAAATCCTGAAAAATAAATTTAAAAAAAGAATGCCATATAAAGGATAGAGAAGTCTAGAATGGGCAGGTTGATTCCAGTTTCCAGGGAAAAAGGAATGGAGACCTCATTGTGCAAATTAGCCAGTGCTGCCCTCCAAGGGAAGGGGTTTTTCTGCTCCTGTGTTCAGGCACCTGGAGCTCTCTTCAGAATCCCCTTCCTGGTGCTAACAGCCTATTTTGCTGTGATTTTTTTTTTTTTTTTATGGTAACTTCAGTCATTGGAAAATTAGCGATGGAGGTGAAGAAGGAGAGAAAAATAACTCAGTAACCAGATATCACAAAGGCTAGTTTTTTATGCTCAGGAGCCTTTATAGACACTCTTGGGTTCTCACCTCAGCATCAGAAACATCAAGAACACACTGTCAACAGTAAGTGACAGCAAGCAGAGGAGAGGAAACAGGAGATCCAAGCACAGCAGTTACCATTGTGCAGTGCAGTTCATGTTCATACTGTAACTAAATTTGTAGAAAATGGTTAAATTAAATTTCAACTCTTTTTAGAAAGCAGGGAAATAAGTGAAGTCTTTTAGAAAAATGCCTATGAAATGGTTAAAATTTTAAATTTTGTTGCATAATGGGATAAACGTAAGTTATTTAGAAGATTCAATTATATAGAACTTTTTACAGACAAATATTAGTATAGCTGAAATCTGAACCAGATAGTAACTAACTTGCTTGGAGTTAACCAAGAAGGTGAGGTACCCCAGGAAACAAATCCTGACAGGCTCAGTAAAGATTATTGCCTTTATTTTAAATGAACTAATATTGTCTGTTTTTAATATGCAGAACTTTCAAAATTGATTTAATATTATCTGTAACTTTCTATTTTTGCTCACAGTTATTAGCTCAATAAAAACAGAGCATAATTCTCCTTGTGAATGCGTTGTCATTTTATTGAATGGCTTGACCATTTAAGAAAATTCATTGAAGCTCACTTAGTACTAAAGTAACCCTTTGCTCAGTAGACCAAAATATAAAGCAGCATTGAATTTTCTCTTTGTTCTTTCAGGATAAAATAAATCTTATATGCCCTATTAATGGTATATGATATTGAAAAGTTATTTAAATTATATTTTCAGTTTTTTCAGCTTCTAAAATACTCAATATTGAGAAACAGTGACTATGAATTAGGTAAATTGAAATTGGCATTTCTTTCTCTAGTACTGGTATTATTTATCTTATCGATAGGAAATTTATTTATGAAACTGGCTGTGCTGAAGGTGAGTATCAGATTGTACACGAACTTTCACCTTCACTCTGCAAACATTATTTAAATATAAATATAATCTACTAGTTGATTGATTGGTCCTGTAGTAAAATAGGATTAGGATTAGTGTCCTAAGTCATTCATTTTTAGCAGGAGGGTAGTTGTATTAGAATGGTTTATATAAATTTTCTAAATTAGTCATTTGTGCTACAGTTAAGAAAAAATGAAACTGTTGTTTGTCAAAGGTATTTAATGCATAGAAAATACTTTTAAAATATCAAACAAATCTTTGCTAATCTTAATGAATTCTCTTCTATATATTTATCTATAAATAAATAAATTTAAGACATTTAGTAGTATTAAAACAATTTAAATTTTTGCTTTAAAGTTTACAACTGGGGTAAACTGTAATTTTGCAAATTATTCTCCTTTGTAACTTCAAGAATTAAACTCTTATGTTTGCATTCCTTCTTGGAAATTGTTATGAGAAACTTTTTTTTACTATACATGATTAAATAGCTAAGTTAAAATTGTGTATTTAGGTTGACGAGAAGAGTTGAGGTTTATAGTAGTCCCTTTAAAATATTTGAAGGGCTGTTAAATAGAAGACTGATTAGGCTTGTTCTGTATTGAGAATTTGAGAATAAAAGCAGGGCCAGTAGATAAGGTTATCATTAAACATGTTTGGATCGATTTATTTATTTCAAATAATCAGATATATCAGAAAATGCATTGGGCTGCCTTCTGAGATACATCCCTATTGCTGAAGGTGTTTGAACACAGGTTGCACAAATGGCCACTTGGTGGTGCTGTTGTAGAGCAGATTCTCGCAATGTTTAAATATTTGGATTTTTGGCCTGGATCTTGAAGTTCCTTTCTATCAGATTTTCTAAAGAACAGGGCCTAGAACAGTGTCTGCACTTGTGAAGAGTGCTTCTTAGTAACTGTTTTATTAAATTGTTTAATGGAAGAAGAATGAGATATACAATTTTTTCTATCTCTACATTTTTCTATTAGAGAAAAAGATGCTTGATTTTTTAGTCTTTAAGCTGTATGATGGTTCCTTAAGATGCATTCATTTGAATACAGTTATAAAAGTAAGTAATGTAACCACATGGTGTATAAAATGATTAAAATTAATAAGACATTGACTACATTTTACTCTGAATCTTTTACATTAACTTTCTCATGTGAAAATTATTCCTCTTTTCTATTAGAGAAAGATGTGCAAACACACACACAAAATGCACAGACTTTTGCTGTGGTTAGACTCAAATCTTGTCACTTTTTTTTTTTTAAAGTAGTGTAGTTGCCTCATGCAGTTATATTTTGGCCTTCTAGTTCAAGAGTTAATGAATGATAGGACTTCCCTGATGGCTCAGTGGTTAAGAATCCTGGCGTAGAGTGCAGGGCACACAGGTTTGATCCCTGGTCTCGGAAGATCCCACATGCCGCAGAGCAACTAAGCCTGTCTGCCACAACTACTGAGCCTGTGCTCTAGAGCCTGCAAGCCACAGCTACTGGAGCCTGTGTGCCACAACTACTAAAGCCCACGTGCCTAGAGCCAGTGCTTTGCAACAGGAGAAGCCACTGCAACAAGAAGCCTGCACGCCGCAAAAAGAGTAGCCCCTGCTTACAACAACTAGAGAAAGCCTGCGTACCGCAATGAAGACCCAACGCAGCCAAAAATAAATAAATAAATAAATTAATTAATTTAAAAAAACAGTTAATGAATGATAGACAGCTTTAAGAATTACCTTGTTGAGAGCTTCAAGAATTTGAAACGTAGACTTTAATAGGGGAAAATTGTTTTCAGTGGTTAAACCATGTGATGAAAGTTTAGATAGGTATTTTCTTTGGGCTTCTTTCAGCCTTTCAGACCACTGGTTAGCACAGTGTAATTATACACACTCCCTGGGAATGAAAGATGAAAATACTAGAGCTTCTAAAGTAAATAAATACATATATAAACTTATATATTTAAACCTCTCCCTTTTAAAATTTTCAGTTACATGTATGTACTTGTTCATATTAATTATGTATTAATTTATAAGTAAATAAAAAAATATGTAGTTGGACAGGTACTTAAAAATGTTTTCACTGATAGGTTTATGGAAATAATGAAGTTGCGAGACCACTCTTTTAGACTATTATAAAGGATTGATGGTGGCCATAATGTATTCATTTATTACTTCAAAAAAATTCAATTTTATATGGGATATTTTCCATCATTTAGCAAAGATTAAATGTAAAATTGTGTGAGACTATTTGAGTCCTTAAGGTGAGAGAGAAATGGAAAAACTCAATTTTTGTTCTTATTGCTTCTGTTGTTGTTCTGAGGTAGTACTGCACTAGGAGAAGGGAAGGTAGGTATGGAGAGGGACTAGAATAAAAAAGAATGAAGAAATCAGTTTGCAGTTACAAAGGGGTTGAGTATTGCTGAAAAGAACTTTACAACCATGAAGGAATAAGTACAAGTTATAAAAAATTTAAAAGATAATGAGAAAAATGTCATCAGAGACTTTTATTGCACTGTAAAGGAAGAGAGAATGAAGATCATCAGTTAATTAAGTAGCATTTGTAGGCCAAAAGTTTTACATGAAGAAGTTTGGATTGGCAGATGAGCTCTGTGCTGCCTCTTCCTTTGAAAACCAAAATTGCAGGTAGGCGTGTTAGAGAGCTGAGGGGAAACTGAAAAGAAAGTGTTAGAAGTCTGTTCTGGAGTTGGAAGCAGAGAAGCATGTGTACTACTGATTTGTTTTCAAAGTTTGAGTCTAATTCCTTTCCTCCTTGCCCTTGATTATCTCCTTGACTGGCTCTAACAAATAAGTATTCACAGAATGCAGCTTTTCAACACGAGTTAACTTCTTTAAAAGATTTTTAAAAACTTGTTCTGGGGAAATGTTATCCAATTCAGCAATTGGTGAAGTAAAAAGATTTTTTTACCATCGGTGTGGCATAAGAATTTACATTTCTTTTCTCATTCCTTTGAGCTTTTTCACAAGTTATTACCAGCAATGACACCAACATGATCCTCCCTGCTTTTTAATTTGTCTCTTTCTATGAGTAGTAGTTGAATGAAAGGGTAAAAATTACATTTTGTATGGCAAATTAGCCCATACTGTTCCTGTAACTTTTGAAGGCCCCTCTGTTGCATTTGAATGTGAGACTTTTCTGGATTAAAAAAAAAAGTAAACTGATAAGGTTTTTGAATGCATAATGCTCTGTGTGTTTTTTATCAAGAATGAAATTATGAATTTGCTTCAGTATTCTGAGAGAAATGTTTATTTCCATGTTTCTTTAAATTGTACTCATTTTAAACATTCTATCTTGTGATGCATTTCATAGGATCCTAGACACACTCTTACGGGAGCTACTTTGGAGGTTGCATACTCCAACCCTTCCTCAGATGTTTGGATCCTCTGTGTTTTTCAGCCCCTATGTTCTCATCCAGTTCATTGGGAAAAGTACCTCCTTATATAGAAGCGCTGCTACCAAAAGAAAGATAGTAAATACTAGGCTTGAAATCAATTTTGTTAACAATTCCTGAACTTTTTATACACCTCACACCTAGCCTATGATTTAATCAGCCATTTTGGTTGCCACATCATATAGTTGATACATATGGAGCTTGTAGTTAACAAGCTTTATTTTTATTTTTAAAAACTAATACTTGTAATTTTTTTGAACAGCTTTAAATTAGGTTTACAAAAAATTGAGTGCAAAGTACAGAGCTCCTGTATACCCACTTACCACCACTTCTCCCAGTTTCCCATATTATCATCTTGCATTAGTGTGGTAAATTTGTTAAAATTGATGAGGCATATTAACACATTATTACTAACTAAAGTCCATAGTTGCCTGTTTATTTACTTCTGTTGTAACACTGCCGAATAATTAATAATTGTTTTCAATTCAAGAAGCATTTATGAGTACCTAAATTTAGGTACTTAATGTAAAGGATTGTGTCTTAGGATTCTTTAAGTCTTTACTGCTTGTCTATATTAGGTACTCATATTCTTTTGAATGAGTAAGTGGATGGATAGATGACTAAAAGAATTCCTTCTTTCTCTTCTGTCCTGTCCAGTATGTACCAGGTTCTTAAAAAGAAGATAGAAATGAAATAGAATATTAGTTATATTTACCTATTAATATTCTACCACCTACCCCAAAGAGTGAGTTGCTTATAAGCTTGTTTTTCTTTCTGGTCTTAACAAAACTGAGCCATGTTTTGGTTTGTTTCCCTTAGCCTTTAGCTTTGTTTATATTGCTTGGATAGATTCATACCAGTCTTTTATATTAAGCATTGATCATGTGCCCTTTATAAAATATGTGGTCATCATAGAGATTCTTCTGTAGCTTATATTTCTTTGGATATTTCCTCATTTGGGTAATTAATGTTTGGGTAGAGTTTTATTTTTGAGCATCTTCCTACACTCTTGAACTGTCCTTCTCCATGAGATTATCTTTTTTCCAACCATTCTGAAAACATACAGGACACTTTTTACTGCATTTTCCACCTTCAGTACCATATACTCTAAGGTGACGTAGTTATTTTTTCCAAAGACTCTCACTACTTCCACATATTTTCTTTTATGGAAAGAATTAGGGTGAAACTGACAGTTTTCATTATTTTTCCTACTTCTTTAATGAAAGTGTTTTTAGTTTTAGGGTAGGATTTCTATTTTTTATGAAATACACTACCACTTTTTTGCCATACTGATAATGACTGGCTGCTTTCTGCATGAGTATATAAAAGATACTTTTACATTATCTAAAATTAGAATCAAGTCTTTAGTATCTCTTTGTAAGCTTATATTTATATTTAAAGCAATGTCACATGAAACATGGCATATTGTGAAGTAGATGATGAGTTTAAGAACACCTTCCTTGGATGGGCAGATTGTCGAGCACTGAGATGTTACTAGCAGAGAATATTTGAGTGTGATGCCCTTTTAAATTCATAAGTTCCAACAAATCTTTGGAGAACAGTTGCCTGATTTTAAACAGCAGTGCTTGTAAATACGCCACTCTGTCTTCATTTTTAACCCTTTGTATGTTTTCATATTAGAAGCCTGTTTAATCAAATGATAGGAGAAATGATGAATGACGTTTAAAAATATGTTCTTCCTGTTTACTTTCAGATTACTAGAGGAAGGGTAGTCAGGAATCTCTCATGTGTTAGCCTGTTATTGTACCCCAGTGTGACCCCAAAATATCTACTTACCTGATCCATTGTGAAAGGCTGGCAGGAGGTTTCTATTATGCTTTTTATCCTGGAATGGTGATGTCTTCAGAGGCAGTAATTTTGGGTACTACCCTTTTCTATATTCTCACATCTGCGTTTTATTCTGTTAGGCTCACATATTGTACTGAGTTTAGATCTAATACTTTGCCTTTGTCCATTCTGTCCCCCACACTTGGAGTTTCCTCCCCTGTCAATATCACCTGTTAGATTCTAAGACCTACTTAATAATACATGTCTGTAAAGATCTCCTTGACTTTTCACTATTGCTTTATATACTGTGATATTCTATTATACTTTATATTGTACAATTTAGCATTTTAAAGTGTGATGTTCATATTTTAAGCATCCTCAAGCACCATGAAGGCAAAACCTGTGTCTTAAATCCTGCCACACATATTTAGTCTACACTATCTGTGGCATTTTGTAAGGCCTACTTCTGTGGCCTTTACAGCACATATGTAAATAGATACTGAGTGAATATTTATTGATTCTTGGACTCATCTCAGGATTCGTGGTTCTTAAAAGTTAGGTTTACAGGCTAGCAGACAATCACTTATCCAGAAGTTTAATGGATAGTTCAAGGGGTTTGGTAGAATACTAGACAGTTTTTCTGTATTAAATTGTTTGCATTTTCTTTTTTATGAGTAATAGTTTGTTAATTTCATGATTAAGTTTTGAATATGATGGTTAACATGATGCACTTAAAGTTAAATCAATAGTTTAAAACACTGCATGAAAAAAAATAGCCAAGATCTGTTAGTTTTGCTGAGAGGAAGATTGAAGGCTTATCCAGAAAAAAATATTCTTATATATTAAAAGAACAGTTTTGTTTCTTTTAAAGAAAATAAAGTTTTGGCTTCTTGAAAAGGCTGGAACTCACTAAAAATGTTAGAAGTTATCAAGCTGACTTTCTACAGTTAGAATACATTAAAAGTGTGCTCTTCATAACTTAAAAATGTTTAAAACCAAAATTATCTGTAGTCTAAGAAAAGAAATCCATGGAGGCATAGCATTGCTGTCCAATATATCATACGCTTTGTTACTAATGAGATTCCAGCAGATTGATAACGCCGGAGGCCTTGGAGAGTTAAGATTCTAGAGGGAAGGATGGTGAAATGTGTTGTTCTAAATGGCATAACCACTGAACGTGAATAACTTAAAATCAGATGAGAAAAACTAATTAAAATAGAAAAAGTAAAATAGTTTAACCCTTCTAATAACCAACTCTATGTTTGCTTGATAGGAAAATTGGATTTCGATTTTCTCATTTTCTTCTCCATTGTGTGTGTGTGTGTGTGTGTGTGTGTGTGTATTAAAACCTGTTGTTACAGGTTTCTAAATAAAAATCAACTTTAAAAAACCTTTTTATTTGGGAAATTTTCAAGCAAAAATAGGAAAGAAAATAGGAATATTAATTCCCATGTACTCAACTACATCTTCAACAATTATCCACCTATGTCTAATCTTTTTTCATCTATATTCCTACCTGCTTCCTACCCGTTATGCTATTTTAAAGCAAATCCTACATCTTTTCAGTTCATTTGTAAATATTTTAGTATCAATATATCTCTTAAAGATAAGAGGTGGGTTTTTAAACATAATACCTTAAAAAGTAGCTTTTCTTAAATCATCAGATAATATTCAGAAAGTGTTCAAATTTAATCCTAGTTGTTCATTGGTGGGTATTGTGATATTAAGATTGATCTATTGGGTCAGATGTCAGCCTAATGGTTTTAATAGCTATTTAGTATTGTCTAGTTCCATTATTTCATTAGGGGTTACAGAACAGTGATAATGTATTTTTAATCCTGAGATATTCAGTGTTCAAACTTCTCTGATTGTCTTATAGTATTTTTTAAACTATATTTGTAAGAATCAGGATCCAAATAAGGTCCCTACATTGCAATTGGATGATACTGAGTCTCTTTTTAATCTACTCCCCTATCTCTCCCATTCTTCCTCTCTTTGCAGTTTATTTCTTGAAGAAGCTGGGTTGTCGGAGTTTCTCAGTTTAAATTTACTGATTGCATCTCAATGTTTTATTTAACATTTTTCTGTAAATTGATAATTAGATATAGAGACTTGATCAGATTCATGTTCAATCTTTTAACAAGAATAATTAGAAGCAGTGTTGTGTTCTCGAGACACAAAGTATGTCATTACTCTTTTTTGTGAGCATGTCCGTAGCCATTGGAATGTATTGTCCACAGTGGCTGATAAGAATGCTCTTGATTTCTTGAGTCCATCTTTTCTTGGACATCTATTTTTTCCCTCCTAGGAAATTTTAAGAACTTTTTTTTTTTATCGTTGAGTTCTGATATTTCACAGGATGTGTCTTGGGTGTGATGCTCTTGGCAGACCCTTTTGGTGTGAAAGCCTTCTTTGTTTCATATCAGTTTTCTTCTCCTATTTCTTTATTTTTATTTTTTGGGGGTATAGTTGCTTTACAATGTTGTGTTAGTTTCTGCTGTACAGTGAAGTGAATCAGCTATATGTATACATGTATCCCCTCTTTTTTGGATTTCCTTCCCATTTAGGTCACCACAGAGCACTGAGTAGAGTTCCCTTTGCTATACAGTAGGTTTTCATTAGTTATCTATTTTATACATAGTATTTTCCCTCTCCACTCCCTCTCTTCTTGCTTTCTGACTTGTTCTGTTGCTTTAAGTCTCTGCTCAACTGTTACTGTATCAAATCACAGTGATCACTCTCTATGAAAGCATTCTGCTACTATCTTCTATCCTGCTTTATTTTTTTCATAGCACCTGATGTTGATTTATTTATAGTGTCTCTCCTATGACTTAATGGTAAGGCAAGGACTTTTTAAGATTCACTGCTGTTTCCTCAGTGTTTAAAACAATGTCTTGTACATAGTAGGTGCTCAACAATATTTGTTGAATTAATTATATTAGGTTGTTGGACTTGTGAGTCATTCATCCTCATCTCTTAACTTTTATTGCATATTTTAAATACACTTTTATTTCTTTTCTACATTTTGAAAGTTTTTTTTAAAAAAACATTGTCTTTCAACAACCATTGAATGTTTGCTCTTGATAACTGTAATTGTAAATTATAATATTTCTTGTTCTCTGGTCCTTTTTCATTGCACCCTGTACTTGTTTTATGGCTACAGTGTCTACTTCAAACTCCATAAGGATACTAAGTAGACACCCCAACCCCTCATTCTCCTCCAGTAGAATATCTTCTGATCCCTAAATTTTCTTTATGTCCTCCTTTGTTCATCTTGGTCCTTCAGTTATTGTAGTTTTTCTGGTAGCTGGTTTGGGTTTCTTCAATAGATGTTTAGTTATATTTCTCTACCAGATCTCTTTAGTGTAAGTGAATGGGGTAGGCCTCCCAATAGAGTGCTTGGGCATGTGTCAGGGAAGGGGAGGGAAGGAAGGAAGGGTTCAGTTGACTCATCTATTCTGAATGAGTTTAATTATCTTGCTGTATGTTCCAAAGCCAACTCTTCCTTGCTTCCAAGACTCTCTAAGAAAGAATTACACTTATCTGTGGTGTCTTTGGCAGTGATTTTGCTTTGCTTTTATTTTTCTGTCAATTTTATCCTGCCTACTTACATTTTGTAAAAATCCAGCAAAATTTCTTTTTAGATGATACCCTTTCTTATCTAATATTATAATTTCTTTTTTAAACTTTCTACAAGGTTATATTCTTAGAAATGGTTGAAGAAGTACATATGTTCATAGAGCAAAATTGGAAAACTCAATTTCTTCTCTTCCCCTTCTACTTTTACTCCTCTCCCCAGAAGTAAACCACTATTAATAACTTACTTATGTTATCTTTAACATAGTATGATTATTACTCTTTAGCTTACTTTTTTGACTTAACAATGTGTCTTGATCATTTTTGCATCTTGCCAGTTTATTATTTTTTTCTCCAGATGGCTGAAATTCTTATTTTTTTTTTACTAATGAGTAAAAAGTAATATCTTAATGTTTTCATTTGTATTTCCCTGGTGAAAAATTGTGTTGATCATTTTTTATATGTTTATTGATCCTTTGTATTTCATATTTTGTGAAATGCTTAACCTGTTTCTATCCTTTGCCCATGTTTTTAGTTATTTCTAACAATACCCAGACGTTGTATGTATACTTACATTTGTCCTGTTAAAAAATGTATTTTGCTAATATTTTCTTATAGGTTTGCCCCATCTTATAATTTTATTTGTAGTCTATTTTCTTTCTCAGAAGTCTTACATTTTTTCAGCTTTGTTGATATTTTTCCTTTGTGGATTCTCCGTTTTGTATTTTACTTAGGAAGGACTGATGTTTGTTATTTTCATCCTCAGTTAATTTACAGGGTTTTTTTCTTTTTTTTATAAATTTATTTATTTATTTGTTTGTTTGTTTATGGCTGCATTTGGTCTTCATTGCTGTGTGCAGGCTTTCTCTAGTTTGCGGCAAGCATGGGCTACTCTTTGTTGCAGTGCGCGGGCTTCTCATTGGGTGGCTTCTCTTGTTGCAGAGCACGGGCTCTAGGCACATGGGCTTCAGTAGTTGTGGCACTTGGGCTCAGTAGTTGTGACTTACGAGGTGTAGAGCTCAGGCTCAGTGATTGTGGTGCACGGGCTTAGTTGCTCCGCGGCACGTGGGATCTCGCCAGACCAGGGCTCAAACCCTTGTCCCCTGCATTGACAGGTGGATTCGTAACCACTGTGGCACAAGGGAAGTCCTAATTTACAGTTTTTATGCTATTATTTTTAAGTATCTCTCTTCTGTCACTTCAGTGGATTCTTGATAGGGAAAGGAATTAGATATGTGTGCTTAATTTGCCATCTTTATCAGGAATTCAGACAGATACTTAATTATTCCATGTACTAGGGTTTGTCTCTTGGCTTAATTTAATAACTCACTATCAAGAAATTTCACAAGCATGTAGTCACTCATAACATTAGATATGCTTTCATTTTGTGCCTTAAAAGTATTCTGATATGTTGAATTATTTGCAAGTGGAATATTATAGGCCCTGTCAAGGTTTAAATGTAGCATAACTTAAAAGTCCTTTTTAATTTTTATTACTCAAAGTATCTAATAATTCTTCTATGTTTGTTTACTTTGGGTAATTAAAACTTATTTTAACAAAAAGCAAACATAAAACGTAAAATGTTTTCCTTTATCTAGCTTAGGGGAATCTCTGTAGCTTTCAAGCATTGAGGTTTGTTATAGATGATAATAAAAATACAGGTATTGCATTTTAGCTTTTCTATTATGTAGTACACTCCCATTTTTAAATACCGAAACTATATTAATTTTAAAGTGATTGAGTCTTTTGTAGTTGTAAATTTTCTCCTTGTCAGTAAAATATTTAAAGAGTGTTGGGTGTTCTATTTAGTTGTGAAATATTTTCCCTTTATGGTTTTATCCCATGTTTATAACTATGCCTCATTAAATAATATAAACAAATATTTTCTCTGATAAATTGTTCCATTTATTCATCTGTGTTAGTGATGAATTTAGATAGTGATTGATTCATTTTGCTGTCTAGATACTGAACCTAGATGGATTGATTTGTTATTTAAAAAGCTTTGGTACTTGGGTAGAGTTTGACTAGGGTATGAATCAAGTTCGTAGCACAGAAGATAGCAGGAAAACAAAAGAAAAGAGAAATGATGAATGTATACAGATGAGAGGAAAATGGAATAGAATGTATATTTGTGAGTAGTTGGCTAGGACATCAACCATAAGAGATGAATGCTCAATAAAACCTTGTATTGCTTTTTCCCTGAAAAATATTTTAACTCTTACTCTGTGTTCCTGTAACTATTGCTTAGCCAAATTCTTCAACTCCTTTAGTCCTTTCCCTTAAGTTATTTGATTCATTTCTTTAGTTATACTGCTTTTTCTCTGAAGTTCTCTAAATAGTATGTAGTATTTTAAGGGCCACCCATGTTACATTAATTCTGCTCTTTTATATAATCTAGTAAGGAATATATCATACCCTCTTGTTTCTTTGTGTATATTTTAAAGTTACTTTATTTTATTTTTAAATTTAATTTGTTTATTTTAATTTTAATTTTATTGGAGTATAGTTGATTAACAATGTTGTGTTACTTTCAGGTATACAGCAGAGTGATTCAGTTATACATAAACATATACATATATTCATTCTCTTATAGATTCTTTTCTCATATAGGTTATCACAGAATATTGAGTAGTTTCCTGTGCTATACAGTAGGTCCTTGTTTAGTTATTTATCTTATATATAGTAGTATGTGTATGTTCATCCCAAGCACCTGATTTATTCCTCCTCCCACCTTTCTCCTTTGGTAACCATAAGTTTGTTTTCGATATCTGTAAGTCTATTTCTGTCTTGTAAATCAGTTCATTTGTATCTTTTAAAAAAAATTAGATTCCACATATGAGTGGTATTATATATTTGTCTTTCTCTCTCTGACTTACTTCACTCTAGGTTCATCCATGTTGGTGCAAATGACATTACTTCATTCTTTTTTATGGCTGAGCAATATTCCATTGTATATATGTACCACATCTAAATTACTTTAATTATTTTGCTGCTTCATGACATCAGTAATTTGGGTCTAATTTTATGCTTGCTCTCTTCCCTGAGCCATTTTTTATTGTAATGTCTTTAACAGTTTAACGGTCTGAATTCTTATTCTTAATATTTTCAATTACATTTGTATTATTTTACCTCAGACCCACCTTTTATTTTTCTTGGATTTCAATAGCCTTACTTTAACATCATGCATGCAGTAAAACTGTTTTTATTTATTTTAGAGGAGTACAAATAATTTCCCTGAGATTGATTTGTTACTCTCAGACTCCTAAGTCCATGTAAAAACTTGAAGATGCTCTTTTGTAGAATTCTCTTATAATTTAAATGTGTACTCACTTCCCCCTGAACACACATGTGCACACACACAAACACACACACATTTTCACATATGTAGAATGGGGGTATGGAAGGACAGAACGTGACCACACTGATATTTTGAGGGCTTAGAATGAGGCATTTTAGGTTAAAGTTACTTTTTTAGAAAGAGTGTACAAGTTATACCCCTTCTGATTTGAGGATCATAATTGACAACAAAAAAACCCTGCTATTTCTAATACTTAGGATAAGAGTAAATTATCTTTGAAAATATATTCATATATTTGCAAGCTATACTTTAAAAGTGAGTCAGTAGAATGAAGAAAATTAAGAAATAGTGAAAAGACTTGAAGTATGATCCTAGATCTTTACACAGTTTGTCAGATTACATTGTACAAATTACTTACCTAACTTTCATATTTGTGAAGTGAAGTGCTTATGCTAAATTATTTCAGGTACAGATTCTACAAAGCTTTGGCATCCATGGTGCATGTATAATGGGCAGATGGAACTTGTGAATGCTTTTACTAATACTGTGCTACAGAGAACTCAATCACTTGGATTTGGATAATTTTTAAAAACAGAGAACACCAAATTTATAGAGCCCCATTTCTTCAGTGAATAACATGTATAGCTGTTTCTGATTTAAAAAATAAAGCAAACCCCACGTCTGCCCTCTAAAAATGTTTGAAACGAACCCGTAGAAAATATAATCAAAAAAAGTTTTTTCATAAAGAGTTTTCTCCTTTGAAACATTGAGAGGGTGTGTAGCAGAATCAAGGTCAGTAAATCATTTATTTTAAAATCCATGGAGTAGAATTGTTTATACATTCTATTATCAGAATTTTCTATCTGTCAATCTATGTTTTGTAAATAAGTTTTTCCAACTACAAGAAAACTAACAAAGCTAACAACTGGGGGATCATTACTTTCTTTTTAAAAGACATATTAGGAATTTAAAAGATAAATAAATTGGAGGTATAAGGGAGCACTCAAAGTTGTAAATAACTCATGGACTTCAGTAATGGTCCAGGCCAAGGTGGTTAAGGGCTACAATCTGTGTTTATATGCAAGTTCTTAGCATCAGTTATAGATAAAAATTTATGGCATACTAACTTTATTAATTAAAATCCTCTTGGTGAAAAGTTATTTTACCTTAGAAAGTGGCCTTAGGCATTCTCCTTTAATTTATTGATTTAGAACAAAGCGTTTGAAAAAGTATATGAAAAGCTTTGAAATAATTGCAATGCACATGGTGTCCAGCTTGCCAGTGATATTTTTCCTTTTTTGTAGTTTATAAGGCAAAGTATTTTAAATTCCTTCTCTAATGGAATTTTGCTTCTTCAGTAATAAGCAATACTCTATCCAAAGGGTGTCAAAATTTTGTAATGTAGAGGCTTCACTGTGATCTAAAGTGTTACGATATTTTAATTAGGAAAATTGATCAGGGACATCCATATGATGATATACATTTCCCAGTGCTTCCATATTCTTCTAAATTGGAATGAAAAATACATTAAAATTTACATTAAATTAGATCTGTTTTCAAAGTTGAAGGGGGGAAACCCTGGTGGTCCAGTGGTTAGGACTCGGTGCCTTCACTGCTGGGGCCCGTGTTCAATCCCTGGTCAGGGAACTGAGGTCCCACAATCTATGCGGGGGCGGGAAAAAAAAGAAAGGGAGGAAGGGAGGGAGGAAGGAAGCAAGCAAGCAAAGAAGGAAAGAAAGGAGAGTGGGAGGAAGGGAGAGAGGGAGTAAGGGAAGAAGGGAGGAAGGAAGTTGAGTCAGGGGAAAAGGGTTGGGATGGGGTTTATGGAATGTATTTGGGACTCCATGGTGGGAGGTGGGGGTCACAGCAGCCCTTTCATCATAAACAGAGAGGAAATTTTGATCAGGGCATTTAGGTTACATGGTTCTTTGCCTTTTTTTTGTTTGTTACAGGCAAAGGGGAAGATAGTGATGTACTCAGTATAAATGCAGATGCTTATGACAGCGACATAGAAGGCCCATGCAATGAAGAAGCAGCTGCTCCTGAGGTCTCAGAAAATACAGTCCAAAGTGAAGCTGGTCAGATAGATGACCTGGAGAAAGACATTGAGAAAAGTGTGAATGAGATTCTGGGACTGGCAGAGTCTAGCCCAAAGGAACCGAAAGCCGCCACCCTGACTGTTCCTCCACCAGAAGATGTTCAGCCTTCTGCACAGCAGCTGGAGCTGCTAGAACTTGAGATGAGGGCAAGAGCTATTAAAGCCCTAATGAAAGCTGGTGATGTAAAAAAGCCAGCCTAGTTTATTTAAATTGTTTCTGAATATTAGATGTATTTGAACAAAGCCACATCATATAATTTTGTATCTAAAGTTTATTTGGGGTCTTACATGATATTTCTCATGTAACTCTTATTAGATAAACTCATTTTAGGCCTAAAATACATGTTTTTGTTGTTGTTACTTTTGTATTATATATGTTATTGTTTTCTGAATTCATGGCAAATATCATTGGGTAACCTGGATACTTTGTTAGATGAGTATTTAGCTATATCTGCAAATTAATATCTGAAAAGCCATTAGCAAAAAGAATAATGGTATTTTTTTCTTTATTTTGAAATATTTTGGCATCAAACCAAAAAGTTTATGAAAGATTGACCAAGCATGTTGCCTTTAGGCTACCTGTATTTTGCGATAGAATATTAAATTATTGCTCCTAGGTTTGTTAACAATTTAAGAAATTTAGTTATGCTTATATGCACTTTTAAAATATGTACTGCATTGAAGATGCCTTCTATGGGTGTGGACTTGTTAGTAAAAACTGAGTGACATTTTTGTTACAAGACTTAGAGATCCAAAATGGCTGAGAAAAGCTTTCTTTATAAAAGAAAAAAAGGACTTAATTTAAAGCATTTTTTAACAATGTAGAAGTAATTGCCCAACTTTAATTCCAGCAGACACGTTATTCTAACAGGTATTTGATATTACTGGACGCTTAGTTCAATTTTTTTCCTTCAATAAAAAGGGAACACATTTTAATTTACATTCCAAGCTGTTAGGAAAAGGAGACTATTTTATTGTACAGGCTTTCATCTGATGTTTTTGCTTGAAGATCTGATGTGCTATAATTAAAATAATTAATTTTAAATTAATGAATTAAAAATAATAAAGACTATCATTCTGGATCTGAGGACTTTTGATACATTTCCAAAAATGAAATTAATTTCAGGAAGCTTTGATAAGTTGATGTAATAATTAATTTTGTATAGTTTTTGTAAATAAATTAACATCCTGCCACAATTATGGATGCTTGCCCCATCACTAATTGTAGTTGTTTGATACCAAAATAAATTTAGGTGGAGACTCTTAAAATAAATTAATTTTTTTTTCTAAAAGATAAATCTGGAACTGTTGTTTTTATATTTGCTAACAAAAACAGTATATTTCATTTATAAGCCATG
Source organism: Hyperoodon ampullatus (assembly GCF_949752795.1). Taxonomy (NCBI): domain Eukaryota; kingdom Metazoa; phylum Chordata; class Mammalia; order Artiodactyla; family Ziphiidae; genus Hyperoodon; species Hyperoodon ampullatus. The sequence continues at coordinate 51,796,356 of NC_136919.1, forward strand.
TTCTGCTAATGTTGTATGAGGATTTTCCTTATACACAAAACTTACAGGGATTGTGTCTTATTAGCTGGCTTAATTATATGTAAATTTTAGAGGGTTTCTTATGAAAATAGTATTTATGAAACACTGGAGTTGCAGTTAACAAATTCATTTTTGTTGTTCCTGAACATGCCTTTAAATAATCCTGTCATTTTTTTTTCTTGTGGAATCTTTCTAATGAAGGACAGAGGCCTATATCATTTGAAATGCTTCTCTTAGACTGATAAACATGGATATGATTTAAATAGTTCTCATAGTTACTGCTTGAAAATGAAAAAATCAGTTTCTATTTCAACTTAAATTAAAAGTTAAAATAACAAAGTAGTGCAGAATAAACTTTATTGCTGCTTATTAATTATAAGATGCAGTAGATGACTTGTGTGTGATCAAACATAGGAGTAGAAAAAGGTCTGAGTGCTTTGTAGCTGATTAAAGTCACCACCTTCATGAAGCATCCTGTGTCTGCTGTATTCACTGTGCAGAATTGTTTAGAGGACATTTGACTAGAGTGGGTGTGTTTGAGGTAGAATGAACTGAACAAATCAGGGGCTGCTTGGATTCTTACCTTGGAAAATCAACTTTCTCACTTTTTTTTTTTTGTAATGTTGAAAGACAAGAGGTTTTTGCAAATGAATGGCTTTAGAGAACAGGAATAAGGTTATCTTAGAAATGCCTAGATCAATATATGGGAAAATATCATATATTGATCTGATGCTGTCATTTAAATCATCAGCTCACAGGTATTTATTGACTACCTCAAAGGTGTTTAGCCTTGTTCAGAATCTTAAACTGTTATGGTGTAGGAATGTTGTGGTGTAGATTTTAGCATGGAATAGACTGATTAATAAACATGTGAGTGCTGCTCCGTTTTATGCCAAATTCTTCCCTTTTGCCAAGGTAAAGAAAAATTTTAGGCAATGTTTAATTAGTGATTAAGAGGAAAAAAAATTGGCAGCCTAACTTTCCATCCAAAGTCAGGTAATTCTGATATTAGACTAGGAACTTGACCTAAGACTTGAATGATAGGTGGTGACTGGTAATAATGGGTCCTCTGCATTAGGCCTTGGCCCACTTTTTGATGTTCCTATTAATCCAGAGACTCAAGGTATATCCTAAAAACCTATCACTAGGTTACCAGTGTGTAGCATAATAATTATGAAAATCACCTAACGCTCTCAAGTCCTTTTGTTGAACACCATCAGTTCCTTAAAACTATAGGGCAGTATATCTTTTCCTTGTAAATCTTGTTGCCAAAACCTACTTTCAGCAAATCGTTAGATCCTAGGGCATGATTAGCTATCTGAATAAAGGTGTTCTGAGTCATTTGAATAGTAATACAAATTGCAATAAAATACGTATTTTCAATGCCATTTTCAAGGTAGATAAAGCAGGAGTGAACCCACAATTTAAGCAAAATATAGATGGCAGCCTGAAAGTTTTTAAAATTCTCAGTTCCATTTCATCATAAAAAGTAGGAAAAGAGAGTTTGGTTATAGATACTTTTCCTTTATTGTATAATATCTAATTATTTAAAAGTAAAAGACCAATATGCTTTAACTTAAAGCTAATAGATATTTTTACATTTTTTATTTTCAAGTAGTCTCCCTTTTTAAATAAAAAGAAAAGTGCTAATGAATATATCAGTAGGAACTTAATTTCCTTGATATTTAATTATTATTTTAAAATGCATTGTGATAGAATGACAAGAGTGTGAGAGTTAAGAGCAGAGGGTTCTGATTCAGCCCAAACCAGCTGTGTAACTTTGGACAAGTAACTGTAAAATGGGAGAGATGAATCATTAGCCAATATATAAGGTTTCTTTCTGCTGTAACATCCTGTGATTCCAGTAGAAAATACCATAAAATTTGCAAAACTTAGGGAACTCTTTTGAGTTCAAGTATTGCTTATGGCTCCCCCTCCTCTTCCCCCTATTCAAAATGAAACAGTCTAATCTTTCTTTGTCCCATAGGGCTGCTAGATATGAACAATAATCCAGTTTTTTTTCTTTTACCTATTTTTTTCACTATTTATTTATTTATTTATTGTTGCTGCCCGCGGGCTTTCTCTAGTTGTGGCGAGCAGGGGCTACTTTTCATTGTGGTGCGTGGGCTTCTTATTGCGGTGGCTTCTCTTGTTGAGCATGGGCTCTCTCTAGGTGTGCAGGCTTCAGTAGTTGTGGTGCGTGGGCTGAGTAGTTGTGGCACACGGGCTTAGTTGCTCCGTGGCATGTGGGATCTTCCTGGACCAGGGATCAAACCCGTGTCCCCTGCATTGGCAGGAGGATTCTTAACCACTGTGCCACCAGGGAAGTCCTACCTATTAGTCTTTATTGTCAGGGTCACTTGGTAAGTATTGTCTAGAATTATTCACTTTGGCCTATAAACGTAGGTTGCTATCTTTAACTTATTGCTTGATTTATTTATTTCAAAATATGTAGATAGTTTTAAGTCAAAAGATTTTTCTCCAAGGCTTATTATAATGAAAAACAGTACTCCCTTCCCTCTTTACACCAGCTCTTGCTACTGAGAGGTAACCACTTTCAAATATTTTTGCCTTCTTAAAACTTTACCTTTGTATTTCTAAGTAACATGATTTTTTGCTATTCCTTGATATTTCAGTCTTAGATTTTATTTATTGATCTACTTTGGAATATGAAAATTAAGCTCTATTCCTTCTCCCTGTTCCCTAAAAATGTAGCTTCCTCTCTCATCCTCCCAATTTAGTGCAGTTACATCACAGTTTTGGTTCAATTAGCATTCAATATTTATACTATTTTGACTGTGTAAATGTTATTCACAACTGGGTTGTGTGGTATCTGTAATTAGATTCCCTTTTTTGTTCCAATTTTTGTTTTAAGCTGTTTGGAATTAATTTATAATGACCTTATTCTTTCATTTGCTCAGTGTTCTCTGTAGTAGCAGTTAAATTGTACCCTAACTACCTTCCAGGAGTTTCAGTCTCTTAGTAGGTTCAAACACATCATGTAATCTAGCTTTTTTTTTTTCTTTCTTTAAAGACATTTCTCCTGGGGCTCTCTGTCCTATGCTAATCTGGGTTGGTTGCTCTTCACCTCTTTCATGCTGGATATCCCATTTCCTGAATCCTGTCTTCCTCTTTTCATTTATTCCCTCATTTTGGTGGTGTACCTTTTCCAACAGCTTCCTGTGAAAAACTGCATAAAGAATAAATAGTTTTGATTCATTGGTGTGACTCAACATGGCTCAATTCTATCCATATGTTCAATTGAAACATGAGTGTTGACATTAGGCTGGAAATCATTGTCCTTTTCAATTTTACAGCATTGCACCAGTGCCTTTTAACTTCCACTGAAGCTATTGAGAAGTCATTTGTCATTTTGATTCTTGATACTTATGTGTGTCCTGTTTGTTTCTCTTTGGAAGCTGTTAGTGTCTCATCTTTATTCCTAATATTCTGAAATTTCTTGATGATGTGTTAAAGGATGGATCTTTTTTTTCATCCTTGAGTTAATCATTGATGGACTCTTTAAAAGAGAAATTCACATCATTGAGTTCTGGGAAGATTTTTTAAATTACTTCTTGGATAAGTTCCTTCCCTCTAATTTTTTCTAATCTCTATTTCTAAAACTCCTTTTATTAAGATGTGGATATCCAGGCCTAATTTTTAAATTTCTTATTTCTCACTGTCTCTTTTCCATCTTTTTCTTCTTGCTTTCTTATATATTAATATTCTCTTCCAGTTCTTCCAATGATTCTTTTCTCCTGTCATATTTTTAATATCCAAAAGATTTTTTAATTCTCTGAAGATTCCCTTTTAAAAGTAGCAGTATGGATAGCTAGTGGGAAGCAGCAGCATAGCACAGGGAGATCAGCTCGGTGCTTTGTGACCGCCTGGAGGGGTGGGATAGGGAGGGTGGGAGGGAGGGAGACGCAAGAGGGAAGGGATTTGCGAACAGATGTATATGTATAACTGATTCACTTTGTTATAAAGTAGAAACTAATACACCATTGGGAAGCAATTATACTCCAATAAAGTTGTAAAAAAAATAATAATAAAATGAAAAAAAAAAGTAGCAGTATGTTGTGTCTGTAGGGCCATGGCTCCACTCCATGGTGTTCTGGTGACCTTGCACATATCCCCGTAGGCCATGCAGTCAGAGCTTGAACCTCCTGGCCTAAGTCTTGTGCAATGCCCTGTTATCTTCCTAGGAACGTGGTCAGACAGTCAAGTCTTGGGAGGAGCCGTCACAAGACCATTTTCTCATCGGCCTTTTCTTCTTGAGGGAAGCTCCCTATTTTGCAGAAGTATGTCTTGAGGCAATTTTCCCATCTGCCTCCCTGGTTCCTTGGAGACTTGAGACTTTCTATCTTGCCCCACTTAGGGCACAGCTGTAGGCTATAAAATTTCTTAGCTGCAGACTGGCGTTAGCGCCTCAGCGGCAGTGTCCCGTCAATCCTGTTGCATCTGGTTCCTTTTACTTTGGTGTCACCCTACCCAGAGGCCATGGGGACTTGGCACATTTGACTACTGTTTTTTCACTGTAAGTAATAAGCTGCCTGCATCTAAAAAGAGCTTGTTGTTTTTCGTTAATGGCTAAGTCTGTTGGGTCTTGCTTGACCCTTGCCTTGGACTTGTGCTTGATAGTTTCATAGATGAAACATTTTTACCTGTCTGAGGATGTTAATTTTAGTGCTTGTTTTCAAGTTTTCTTTTTTGCCTCCTAGTTCCTTCAATTTAATTTTTTTCTTGTTTGTTTTCCTCTCTATCTAAGGTTTTCTCAAATTTCCTTAAATCTGTGGTGATGTTTAGCTGCTTTCATTAGTAAGACCCTAAAAAGCTGATTGGAAGCCCTGTTTGTGGATGAGGCTCGTTAATTGGTACAATTCGCTTTTCTTTGGGGCTGCCTGAGGATATCCACGGTTTGCTCTGAAGGCTTTTTCCTGAATGCCCTTAGCTCTGCTTGGTATGCCTGAGTTTAGAATCTCATGCTTCAACTTTGCCAGAGTTTTCTGTGGAGTTGGTGAATGAAGGGTTGCCTGTTTGTGAAACCAACTTTCGTGGTTTCCCCTCTGCACTGTCTTTGGAGGAACCTAGGATCTTCATTACTTGGATATGTGTTTAGAAGCAAGTTGCTTCTTAGTTTCCTACAGCCCTTCAGGTTGCAAACTTCTTCACCTGCTAAGTCAATTTCACTCATTTGTGCTTCAGCTTCCAAAATTTTCTTAGCATTTCGGTGGATTTTCATGAGAGAGCAGTGGCAAATGTGGTGTTTAGTATACGTTTAAGCAGATGTTACTTGAACTTTTAACTTGTTTTTGCTTTGGTCAATTCTGAGTTTTTGTTTTTCTTAAATCCAAGCTTAGATTAATTGGTCTCAAGTGGAAAGGTGTGAAAGAGAGTAGACAAGGATGATGGTAGACTAGAATCTGTGATACCTGAGGCTGGCTTATATAGGTCACCATGTGTTTTTCTTCTTTTGCTCTGGTAATTTTTAGGAGAGTATGTGTTGGCGTTAGTTATTGTGCTGATATTTTCAAATATGCCATGTGCTCTTTCATTATGTAATTACACATTCTTTTTAATTTTACAAATATTTACTTGAATTCTTATTGTAGTATTTGTTCTTTTGCCCTTGCTTTGGTTTTCTTCTGGATTTTCTGTTATTTGCCATGTGTCTTTGCTTATCTTCAATGTATGTCACTTTCTTGTGAACCTTTTTCATACTCATTTTGAGTTAAATTTTTTTTTCCCTTTTCACCTATTTCTCTTAAGGCACTATCTGTTATGTTTATTCACTCCTATGTTTCTTCTAGTTTTGTTTTCATTTCTGGAGTGATATTTTTCTTTCATTTCCAATTTCTCCCTAAATTCTGTCCCCTCATTTCTAATTCTGATATTTCATTTTTTTATGGCTTGTATCATTTTCTTAATGACTTTAATCTCATTTTAAAATACAAGGTAATAGTTTTGATATGTTCTGTGGGTCTTTCTGGTGTACTTTTATTGTCTGGAGTGATGTTATTCTGTTCCTTATTCTCTGTTTTATTTATAACAATATAGCATAGGATTTGATCTTGATATTTTTGTTTCTCATTTTTAGTGAAGCTCATTTTTCTGAACTTTTAAAAGGAACCTGGTTCAGATAAGGTTTTCTATCTTCATACTCCTTTTGGTTTTCTTTGTTTTTTAAAATATTTATTTATTTTTGGCTGCATTGGGTCTTCATTGCTGCATTTGGGCTTTCTCTAGTTGCGGTGAGTGAGGGCTCCTCTTTGTTGCAGTGCATGGGCTTCTCATCGTGGTGGCTTCTCTTGTTGCAGAGCATGGGCTCTAGGCACATGGGCTTCAGTAGTTGTGGCATGCAGTAGCTGTGGCATGCGGGCTCAGTAGTTGTGGCTTGCGGGCTCTAGAGCGCAGGCTCAGTAGTTGTGGCACATGGGGTTAGTTGCTCCATGGCATGTAGGATCTTCCTGGACCAGAGATTGAACCCGTGTCCCTGCATTGGCAGGTGGATTCTTAACCACTGCACCACCAGGGAAGCCCCTCCTGTGTTTTTTGTTCTCTGGTGTTCAAAATTATGCTGCCTTGCTTTCAGAGCTCTGTTCCCCTTTCCCACCTTTACTTGAACTTCTCTTTCCATCTGTTGATTTCCTCTATCCTGATGAGTTTTGATTCTACCACCAAGTGATTCTTCTTAGTAGGACTCTCTCCTAGAAGGGAGCCCTGGCTGGTCTGTTTCAGAAGTGCTTAGGGTCTAGAGTGCTCCTGCTCCTTTGAGACATTATTTTCCTCACATTCACCTGCTATTATGAGAGGCAAAACCCATCCCACCTTCAGTTGCTGTCTCAAATTGCCTCACCTGATTTCTACTTATTTTGAGCGTCTCCTATTATCAGGTCTGTTAGATGCCCAGTTGGCTTCCCTTTGTTTTCTCCTACAGAAGTGCTGATATTATGAAGGTCATAGGACTTGTTAGTGGTTTGTTCTACCTACTTAAATTTTGAGGTTGTTGCATACCTGTACTTAGTCTTGTTTTAAATGTTGTCCATGGTTTTCGGATTTTCTTTCCATTGCTCTCCCTGGGTTTATGGAGAGATTCAAAAACTCTTGCTTTTGCTACCATTATCTTCCCAGGGTACTCCTGTGTTTTCATTTTAAGATACGTAGTCAGGGCTTCCCTGGTGGTGCAGTGGTTGAGAGTCCGCCTGCCGATGCAGGGGACACGGGTTCGTGCCCCGGTCCGGGAAGATCCCACATGTTGTGGAGCAGCTGGGCCCATGAGCCATGGCCGCTGAGCCTGTGCGTCCAGAGCCTGTGCTCCCCAACTGGAGAGGCCACAACAGCGAGAGGCCCGCGTACCACAAAAAAAAAAAAAAAGATACGTAGTCAGTCTTCATTGTATACAAATAAGAATGTACTTTATATAAAGGAGAGCTGACATATATATGAGATATCTTACTGAATTATTTCAAATAATTCTTAAAATTATTATGTTAATTTTAACAAAGTTATTTTTTAATTTTAAAACCAAAGCTTGATTGTTATCTGATAGAAGCAGTTGTTACCCTGAATGTAAAACATGCTAGTACTGCTCCTTAATAGCAAGGGAATTAGCTTTATTAGGTATTCTTATAATAGTTATTGTCAGTTGTAAGATCTTTTTTATTCTCTTAAGATTAAAAGTCATTTGTACAAAAATAAAAAGATATGACATTATAGATTCAGAGAACCAATATTTTAATGTTTTAAAATTTGGGGGGAAGAGAATAGAATTACTGTGTCACTTTTAAAAGATAAATTGTTTCTTATTCTTTGAATAACTTATATTTATTCATTAGTCTTCTGTTTTAGTATATCTTCTCTGCCTGGAACGTATTTCCTGAGGCCAAAAGAGAGCTACGAGTTTTAGTAACTGATTTTCTTCCCTCTAAATACATTTGGTGTAGGATTTTAAATAAGATTCTGTCTTTAGTGTGATATTTAAAATCACCATATTAATGAAAAATTGGTATTATCGTATGCCATGTTTATCAATCTATTATAACATGGTCACAAAAACCAAAAAAACTCTGCCTGAAAAGAGATTCAGAAAGTGTCAGTACCATTATTACATAAAGTTTTTCTCTGTCTTTTAGTTTAAAAGATAGCTTGATGTGGTTGATTACTGTAACACAATTGTTTTGGTATTAAATATCTGTGTAATAGCTTATTTGTGGAATTTTTCTATTAGTAAACATGGAGACTATATTAGGAACACTTAAGATATCAGATTAAAATCTGATTATGCCTTTGGCTTATTCACGATTATATAAATTTTCTTGTTTACATCTGTGTCAAATATGCGATATGTAAAAAGAGAAAAAATGTTTATTATGTATATTTTATTTACAGCCATATTTGAAGGTTAAAATATTGCATTTTTCAATCAGGTTTCATGTTTTATAGTTCTTGCTATTAACATTTAAATGCATAAATGGAATTCTTATGCATTCTGAAGTCTGCAAAAAGATTTTTGCCGCACACTAGTTGATCAAACTGCTGCTGTAGTCACATGAGAAAGAACCAAAGACGGTAACTGTAAATACTGTATGTTTATGAAACTGTGGAGGACAAGTAATCATCCCTCTTTTTTAAAAAAATATATGTTCAGGGCTTCCCTGGTGGCCCAGTGGTTGAGAGTCTGCCTGCCAATGCAGGGGACATGGGTTCGTGCCCTGGTCCGGGAGGATCCCACATGCCGCGGAGCGGCTGGGCCCGTGAGCCATGGCCGCTGAGCCTGTGCGTCCATAGCCTGTGCTCCGCAACAGGAGAGGCCACAGCGGTGAGAGGCCCGCATACCGGAAAAAAAAAAAAAAAAAAAAAAATATATATATATATATATATATATATATATATATATATATATATATATATGTTCATACAATTGACTATTCTATTTTCAATATACCTTCAGATATCATCTTTTTCCATTTAATCTTTAGACACTTTTGTCAAAACTTAATATGAATATCATCTTTTTCCACTTAATCTTTAGACTCTTTTGTCAGAACTTAATGTGAATTTTAACCTATGGTAAAAATCAGTCTTATATAAATGCTTATTGTTTTCTGTGTTGAGTAAATGAAATCAATCCCTCCCAGTTATGGAACATGTTTATATCGACATGTGACAACTATAAGAACTTGGTTTTTATATTTCCACTTATATGTTAATTAAATGTTAATTGATTTTTTTTTTTTTTTTTTTAGAAAAGCCTGCTAGTCTTTAGTGGAGGAGAGACATTTTATTGGCAGTTTTATTTTTTTCCTGAATCTCCAAAATGAACCTTTATTAGTGCATTGATTTGGAATTCAGAAACTTTTAAATTGTAGCTCAAAGTATTTAAACATTGTGAGTTGTCAATCTTAAGCACACTTTACTGTGAACTAGTTTGAAATTATTTGTCTTTATTAGCTAGATATTATCAGAAAATAGAGTTTTGATTGGTAAGAGAAGGAACTTTATACTTAGAGCTTATGGATCTAACAAATGGATAGGAGACCATGGGGTGCAGCTACCCACATTAGCTTGGTTGGTGTGTCTGTGTTGAAACAGCCCTACTGACCAAAATTTTTAGTAAATCTTCTTTGTTTGCTTTTCTTCCCTTTTTTCTTCCACCTCGCTATAAATATTAACTCTTTCCTTTGCTCTTTTTTCATTTTCCTGCTCTGCATTTTCTTCCTTAACTGATCATTATTTGAGAAAATTTTTTAAATTCTTTGTTGTGTTCTCAACCTATATATTTAAAAAAATGTCAAAAACTTTATGTTTAGAAACCTATTTTTCTTTAAAGTATATAATTGAGAATTTTATAATCATAGAGAATCAGAGAAACAGAATTTTTGATTGGATGAGATATTAAAGATCTAGTTCAAAATACCAACAAATTGAATGTCTATTTTTGTATATGATCTTCAAAAAACTTCATTTTTGAATTAGTGTTTTACCATTACAAGAAAAGATTAAAGCTTTTGGTCATGCCACTTCCTTCCCCCATTCCCCACAATCATTTCAGTGCATATGTCACCCCAATATTAATTCTCTTCCTCCTGTTTTTTCCACAGCTTCAGTTTAAATTATCAAAAGTACATGAACATTAGGTGATTTTGAGTTCAAAGTTTTCTTTCTTTTTTTTTTAAAAGCTCTGTTTCCTAATTTCTCATTTGCAGCATTAGAGCTTTATTGCAGATAACTTGGACAAAAGAGAAAAGTATAGAGAGGAACCTCAATGTCTAGACGTAATCTATTGGGTATTTTGCCTTGTTCTCCAATGTTTAAAATCATTGTCTGTTGATCAAATTAGCAGTACAACACACACACACACACACACACAGTGTGTTGTCAAGATACTCAGTGTTGTCAAGAATACAGAGCTTCCTTGACTTACAATGGTGTTATGGCCTGATAAACCTATTATAAGCTGAAAATACTGTAAGCTGAAAGTGCATTTAATACACCTAACCTCCTGAACACCAGAGGTTAGCCTAGCCCACCTTAAACATGCTCAGAACACTTATATTAGCCTACAGTTGGACAAAATCATCTCACACAAAGCCTATTTTATAACCAAGTGTTGAATATTTTATGTGATTTACTGAATACTGTACTGAAAGTAAAAAACAGAATGGCTGTCTGGGTACAGAATGGTTGTAAAGGTATCAGTTGTTTACCCTCGTGATCATGTAACTGATGAGAGCTACAGCTCCCCACCACTGCCCAGCATCATGAGTATCATACTGCATGTCGCTAGCCTGGGAAAAGATCAAAATTCAAAGTACAATCTCTAGTGAACATGTATATTGCTTTCACACCATCATAAAGTGGAAAAATCCTAAGTCAAACCATCATAAGTTGGGGACCATCTGTATAAGGAGTAAAAACATAAAAGGCAAACAATCTGGAGGAAAAAGAGCATGTGTACAAATGAAAGCCATAGGGTTGATATTATTAAGATATTAAGATTTAATACATATAATTGAGAAATTACAAAGTGTTAATATTGTAGAATTGTGTGTTTACTGTGGTGGCTGATTCTTCAAGCTCAGAGAATATTGGAGGGGTAGGAGACAGCGCTGGGAGATGTGTGGAGTAAGCACATCCAGTAGGAGAAATGACAGCTCACAATGAAAGAAGTGAAAGAGCTCTGGTTCCGTGGTCCTTGGAGACCATTTAGTGCAGGGGCAAATAGTTTCACACTCAGGAGGTTTTGTTTGCTCTAAGTATCACACTACAGTGTGATAACTGATGTGTCTAATGATGAATCCGAGTCTGTAAGAAATGGAGTTCGTGTGGAGTTGCTTGCAAATTTAAGTTTTGTTGTAAAGTGTAAAAAGCAGATGTTTGGGTATAAGAAGACTGTATATATGGGCAGCTTCTTTTCTTGATTTACTGGATAAATGAGACATCATCTTTAGGTAACTATTTGAAAATATCCTGTTATATTCTCTTATCTCTGCTTTGAGTCCTAGCTGCAGTTAGAATATATGTAATTTCTGTTCACTGAAACAATAGAATAGAGAAAATGGACTTGAGTATTCCTTGGTAGATGGCCACATAATGTCATTTGAAGCATAAAACATGTTTATCACTGAAAACTGAAATTAGCCCCAGAGCTAGTGGGCTGTGTTTGACACTTTAAAGGTGTAAACTCAGTGAGGAACATAATTAGGGATAACAGGCTTTAATGCTTGGCAGGAGTAGGTGGCACATTTACTTAACATACAGTGCTTAATATTACTCTCTTGACAGATTCTCCAAATATCATTTTTTTCCATAGCAACATGTTCCCCCATGTGTCTGATACTTGATATGAACAAGATTTTTAACAAATGGTTGATTGCAGTTAAATGATGAGAACCCTGTGGTATGGTCAAAGTGAAGTATCATATACTTTGTATGTAACAAGTATGAATATTATAACTTACCTGAAAGTTAAGAAATCAAGTCAAGAAATCCAACTTTTTTTTTAATTCCTCTACTTTTTTTTTTTTTTTAGAAAATTGCATTTTTATTTATTTATTTATTTATTTTTGGCTGCGCTGGGTCTTCATTTCTATGCGAGGGCTTTCTCTACTTGTGGTGAGTGGGGGCCACTCTTCATCACGGTGCGTGGGCCTCTCACTGTCGTGGCCTCTCTTGTTGTGGAGCACAGGCTCCAGACGCGCAGGCTCAGTAGTGTGGCTCATGGGCCTATTTGCTCTGCGGCATGTGGGATCTTTCCAGACCAGGGCTCGAATCCGTGTCCCCTGCATTGGCAGGCAGATTCTCAACCACTGCACCACCAGGGAAGCCCAAGAATTCCAACTTTTCAACAGCTATGAGTTTGCTGTCTCTAGCTTTCTTGCAATTCAGTGTAGTATTGCAGTGAACACTCTCTGATGCTTTGTTTTAAATTTTTGTGTTTGTATTATCCTGAAAGGAGAGCTTCCAAATTATGTTTCCATATCCAGTCCCTGTAAACATTTAATTTAACTAGTCAAAGCAATGACAAAGCCTTTGCTTTGTTGCAGAATGTTTAATAAACAATGCCTAAGTAAAATAATAGAAACACAATAAATTTATTTTTTTATTTTTATTTTTTAAACATCTTTATTGTTGTATAATTGCTTTACAATGGTGTGTTAGTTTCTGCTGTATAACAAAGTGAATCAGCTATACATATACATACATCCCCATATCTACCCCCTCTTACGGCTCCCTCCCACCCTCTGTATCCCACCCCTCTAGGTGGACACAAAGCACCAAGCTGATCTCCCTGTGCTATGCAGCTGCTTCCCACTAGCTATCTATTTTAGATATGGTAGTGTATATGTGTCCATGCCACTCTCTCACTTCGTACCAGCTTACCCTTCCCCCTCCCCTTGTCCTCAAGTCCATTCTATACATCTGCGTCTTTATTCCTGTCCTGCCCCTAGGTTCTTCAGAACGATTTTTTTTTTTTAATTTAGAGTCCATATATATGTGTTAGCATACAGTATTTGTTTTTCTCTTTCTGACTTACTTCACTCTATGACAGTCTCAAGGTCCATCCACCTCACTACAAATAACTCAATTTTGTTTCTTTTTATGGCTGAGTAATATTCCATTGTATATACGTGCCACATCTTCTTTATCCATCTGTCGATGGACACTTAGGTTGCTTCCATGTCTTGGCTATTGTAAATAGAGCAGCAATGAACATTTTGGTACATGACTCTTTTTGAATTATGGTTTTCTCACGGTATATGCCCAGTAGTGGGATTGCTGGGTCATATGGTAGTTCTATTTTTAGTTTTTTAAGGAACCTCCATACTGTTCTCCATAGTGGCTGTATCAATTTACATTCCCACCAACAGTGCAAGAGGGTTCTCTTTTCTCCACACCCTCTCCAGCACTTATTATTCTTTGTAGATTTTTTGATGATGGCCATTCTGACCGGTGTGAGGTGCTGCCATATTTTAGTTTTGATTTGCATTACTGTAATGATTAGTGATGTTGAGCATCCTTTCATGTGTTTGTTGGCAATCTGTATATCTTCTTTGGAGAAATGTCTATTTAGGTCTTCTGCCCATTTTTGGATTGGGTTGTTTGTCTTTTTGATATTGAGCTGCTTGTAAATTTTGGAGATTAATCCTTTGTCAGTTGCTTCATTTGCAAATATTTTCTCCCATTCTGAGGGTTGTCCTTTGCTCTTGTTTATGGTTTCCTTTGCTGCGCAAAAGCTTTTAAGTTTCATTAGGTCCCATTTGTTTATTTTTGTTTTAATTTCCATTTCTCTAGGAGGTGGGTCAAAAAGGTTCTTGCTGTGATTTATGTCATAGAGTGTTCTGCCTATGTTTTCCTCTAAGAGTTTGATAGTGTCTGGCCTTACATTTAGGTCTTTAATCCATTTTGAGTTTATTTTTGTGTATGGTGTTAGGGAGTGTTCTAATTTCATACTTTTACATGTACCTGTCCAGTTTTCCCAGCACCACTTATTGAAGAGGCTGTCTTTTCTCCACTGTATATTCTTGCCTCCTTTATCAAAGATAAGGTGACCATATGTGCATGGGTTTATCTCTGGGCTTTCTATCCTATTCCATTGATCTGTATTTCTGTTTTTGTGCCAGTACCATCCTGTCTTGATTACTGTAGCTTTGTAGTATAGTCTGAAGTCTGGGAGCCTGATTCCTCCAGCTCTGTTTTTCGTTCTCAAGATTGCTTTGGCTATTCGGGGTCTTTTGTGTTTCCATACAAATTGTGAAATTTTTTGTTCTAGTTCTGTGAAAAATGCCATTGGTGGTTTGATAGGGATTGCATTGAATGTGTAGATTGCTTTGGGTAGTTGAGTCATTTTCACAATGTTGATTCTTCCAATCCAAGAACATGGTATATCTCCATCTATTTGTATCATCTTTAATCTCTTTCATCAGTGCCTTATAATTTGTTGCATACAGGTCTTTTGTCTTCTTAGGTAGGTTTATTCCTAGATAATTTATTATTTTTGTTGCAGTGGTAAATGGGAGTGTTTTCTTAATTTCACTTTCAGATTTTTCTTCATTAGTGTATAAGAATGCCAGAGATTTCTGTGCATTTATTTTGTATCCTGCTACTTTACCAAATTCATTGATTAGCTCTAGTAGTTTTCTGGTAGCATCTTTAGGATTCTCTATGTATAGTGTCATGTCATCTACAAACAGTAATAGCTTTACTTCTTCTTTTCCGAACTGGATTCCTTTTATTTCTTTTTCTTCTCTGATTGCTGTGGCTAGAACTTGCAAAACCATGTTGAATAAGAGTGGTGAGAGTGGGCAACCTTGTCTTGTTCCTTGTCTTAGTGGAAATAGTTTCCATTTTTCACCATTCTGGACGATGTTGGCTGTGAGTTTGTCATATATGGCCTTTATTATGCTGAGGAAAGTTCCCTCTATGCCTACTTTCTGCAGGGTTTTTATGATAAATGGGTGTTGAATTTTGTCAGAAGCTTTCTCTGCATCTATTCAGCTGATCATATGGTTTTTCTCCTTCCATTTGTTAATATGGTGTATCACATTGATTGATTTGCGTATACTGAAGTATCCTTGCATTCCTGGGATAAACCCCACTTGATCATGGTGTATGGCCTTTTAATGTGCTGTTGGATTCTGTTTGCTAGTATTCTGTTGAGGATTTTTGCATCTATGTTCATCAGTGATATTGGCCTGTAGTTTTCTTTTTCTGTGGCTTCCTTGTCTGGTTTTGGTATCAGGGTGATGGTGCCTCATAGAATGTGTTTGGTAGTGTTCCTCCCTCTGCTATATTTTGGAAGAGTTTGAGAAGGATAGGTGTTAGGTCTTCTCTAAATGTTTGATAGAATTCGCCTTTGAAGCCATCTGGTCCTGGGCTTTTGTTTGTTGGAAGATTTTTAATCACAGTTTCAATTTCAGTGCTTGTGGTTAGTCTGTTTATATTTTCTATTTCTTCCTGGTTCAACCTCTGAAGGTTGTGCTTTTCTAAGAATTTTTCCATTTCTTCCAGGTTGTCCATTTTATTGGCATATAGTTGCGTGTAATCTCTCATGATCCTTTGTATTCCTGCAGTGTAAGTTGTTACTTCTCCTTTTTCATTTCTAATGCTATTGATTTGAGTTCTGTCCCTTTTTTTCATGATGGGTCTGTCTAATGGTTTATCAATTTTGTTTATTTTCTCAAAGAACCAACTTTTAGTTTTATTGATCTTTGCTATTGTTTCTGTCATTTCTTTTTCATTTATTTCTGATCTGATCTTTATGATTTCTTTCCTTCTGCTAACTGTGGGGTTTTTTGTTCTTCTTTCTCTAGTTGCTTTAGGTATAGGGTTAGGTTATTTATTTGAGATTTTTTGTGTCTCTTGAGGTAGGATTGTATTGCTATAAACTTCCCTCTTAGTACTGCTTTTGCTGCATCCCATAGGCTTTGGGTCATCGTGTTTTCATTCTCATTTGTTTCTAGGTTTTTTTTTTTTTTTTGCGGTACACGGGCCTCTCACTGTTGTGGCCTCTCCCATTGTGGAGAAGAGGCTCTGGACACACAGGCTCAGCAGCCATGGCTCACGGACCTAGCCACTCCGTGGCATGTGCGATCTTCCCGGACTGGGGCATGAACCCGTGTCCCCTGCATCAGCAGGTGGACTCTCAACCACTGCACCACCAGGGAAGTCCTCTAGGTATGTTTTGATTTCCTCTTTGATTTCTTCAGTGATCTCTTGGTTATTTAGTTGTATATTGTTTAGCCTCCATGTGTTTGTATTTTTTACAGATCTTTTCCTGTAATTGATATCTGGTCTCATTGCATTGTGGTTGGAAAAGATACTTGATACAATTTCAATTTTCTTAAATTTACCAAGGCTTGATTTGTGACCCAAGATACAATCTATCCTGCAGAATGTTCCATGAGCACTTGTGAAGAAAGTGTAATCTGCTGTTTTTGGATGGAATGTCCTATAAATATCAATTAAATCCATCTCATTTAGTGTATCATTTAAAACTTGTGTTTCCTTATTTATTTTCATTTTGGATGATCTGTTCATTGGTGAAAGTGGGATGTTAAAGTCCCCTACTATTATTGTGTTACTGTTGATTTCCCCTTTTATAGCTGTTAGCATTTGCCTTATGTATTGAGGTGCTCCTATGTTGGGTGCACAAATATTTACAATTGTTATATCTTCTTCTTGGATCGATCCCTTGAGCATTGTGTAGTGTCCTTCTTTGTCTCTTGTAATAGTCTTTAGTTTAAAGTCTATTTTGTCTGATATGAGAATTGCTACTCCAGCTTTCTTTTGATTTCCTTTTGCATGGAACATCTTTTTCCATCCCCTCACTTTCAGTCTGTATGTGTCCCTAGGTCTGAAGTGAGTCTCCTGTAGGCAGCATATGTACTGGTCTTCTTTTTGTATCCATTCAGCCACTCTATGTCTTTTGGTTGGAGCATTTAATCCATTTACATTTAAGGTAGTTATCAATATGTATGTTCCTATTACCATTTTCTTAATTATTTTGGGTTTGTTACTGTAGGTCTTTTCCTTCTTTTGTGTTTCCCGCCTAGAGAAATTCCTTTAGCATTTGTTTTCAAGCTGGTTTTGTGGTGCTGAATTGTCTTAGCTTTTGCTTGTCTGTAAAGGTTTTAATTTCTCTGTCAAATCTGAATGAGATCCTTGCTGGGTAGAGTAATCTTGGTTGTAGGTTTTTCCCTTTCATCACTTTAAATATGTCCTGCCACTCCCTTCTGGCTTGCAGAGTTTCTGCTGAAAGATAGCTGTTAACCTTATGGGGTTTCCCTTGTATATTATTCTTTTTCCCTTGCTGCTTTCAATATTTTTTCTTTGTATTTAATTTTTGATAGTTTGATTAATATGTGTCTTGGTGTGTTTTTCCTTGGATTTATCCTGTATGGGACTCTCTGTGCTTCCTGGACTTGAGTAGTATTTCCTTTCCCATATTAGGGAAGTTTTCAACTATAATCTCTTCAAATATTTTCTCAGTCCCTTTCTTTTTCTCTTCTTCTTCTGGGACCCCTATGATTCGAATGTTGGTGTGTTTAACGTTGTCCCAGAGGTCTCTGAGACTGTCCTCAATTCTTTTCATTCTTTTTTCTTTATTCTGCTCTGCAGTAGTTTTTTCCACTATTTTATCTTCCAGGTCACTTATCCATTCTTCTGCCTCAGTTATTCTGCTATTGATTCCAATTTTATTTATTGTGTTGTTCATCATTGTTTGTTTGCTCTTTAGTTCTTCTAGGTCCTTGTTAAACATTTCTTGTATTTTCTCTTTTCTATTTCCAAGAATTTGGATCATCTTTACTATCATTATTCTGAATTCTTTTACAGGTAAACTGCCTATTTCCTCTTCATTTGTTTGGTCTGGTGGGTTTTTACCTTGCTCCTTCATCTGCTGTGCATTTCTCTGTCTTATCTTTTTGCTTAACTTACTGTGTTTGGGGTCTCCATTTCGCAGTCTGTGGGTTTGTAGTTCCAGTTGTTTTTGGTGTCTGCTCCCAGTGGCTAATGTTGATTCAGTGGGTTATGTAGGCTTCCTGGTGTAGGGGACTGGTGCCTGTGTTTTGGTGTATGAGGCTGGATCTTGTCTTTCTTGTAGGCAGGACCACATCCGACGGTGTGTTTTGGGGTGTCTGTGACCTTATTATGATTTTCGGCAACCTCTCTGCTAATGAGTGGGGTTGTGTTCCTGTCTTGCTATTTGTTTGGCATAGGGTGTACAGCACTGTAGCTTGCTGGTCGTTGAGTGGAGGCGGGTTTTAGTGTTGAGATGGAGATCTCTGGGAACGCTTTCACCGTTTGATATTACGTGGGGCCAGGAGGTCTCTGGTGGGCCAATGTCCTGAACTCAGCTCTCCCATCTTAGAGGCTCAGGCTTGGCAGCCGGCCAGAGCACCAAGACTCTGTCAGCTTTTGGGAAGTCTGAGGTCTTCTGCCAGCATTCAGTAGGTGTTCTTTAGGAGTTGTTCCACATGTAGATGTAGTTTTGATGTATTTGTGGGGAAGAAAGTGATCTCCATGTCTTATTCCTCCACCATCTTGAAGGTGCCCCCCTGAAATGCAATAAATTTAAAATGTTCTTTTAATGTTTTATATTTGTGTCTTATTTTTTTTTAAAAGATGGAAGTGGGGAAAAAAGGAGAACTTAAAATTTTTGTATTTAATTGAACTAACAGCATGTGCTGACAAGTAATAAATAACGGCAGTCCGAAGTGACTAAATAAATTGGTTTGCACAAGCAATGATTCATCTTCTGTCTTTTATTGCCATCAGGCTAAGAGACAGTTTCTTTTTATCAGCTTATAGGAAAAATATTTGATAGTATAACAATCCTGTTTCTAGACCTGTGATAGAAGCTCATTGTCTTCTATAATAGTTGCACATTAAAATATTTAAATGCAATAATTAAGTCTACATTTGGTTATTCATTTACCTAAAACTTTGTGATGCTATAATTGCTCGTTCTTTGCAGTGATTTGCAGTATTCGGGATCATTAAGAGGGATCATTCCCTCTTAATTTTTTCTTTGACTTTAGGGGTTACTTATCAATAGAAATGTATTACTTAGTTTCCTAATATTGGGAGATTTTCTAAAATCTTTCTGTTACTGATTTTTAACTTAATTCTATTGTGGTCATAGAACATATTTTTTATGACTTGGATCCTTTTAAACTTATTGAGATTTGTAGTATGGCCTAAAATAGGCTATGTTGGTAAGTATTCCTTGACTACTTAAAAAGAATGCATATTCTGCTGTTGTCTGGTAGGTTGTTGTATAAATGTCAATTAGATCAGGTTGGTTAATAGTGTTGTTCAAATCTTCTATGTTCTTACTGATTTTCTGTGTATACTTTTTTACTTATTGAGAGAGAGCCATATTAGTTTTATATTGCCACATAACAAATTACCACAAATTGGGCTTAAGACAGCACACATTTATTATCTCACAGTTTCCATGAGTCAGGAATTTGGGGATGGCTTAGCTGGGTCCTCTGCTCAGTGTCTCAGAAGTCTGCTCTGAGGGTGTCAGCTAGGGCTGTGATCTCATCTGAGGTTTGGTGGCCTCTTCTAAGCTCATGTGTTTGGCAACTTCCTTGCAGTTGTAGAACTCACAGTGGCTTGCTTTTTTTCTTAAAGCCAATAGGACAGAGTCCCTGACTTCTTTCATCTCTAATCTCTACACCCTACTTTAAAGGGCCCACCTATGTAGGTCAGACCCACCCAGGATAATTCTCTTTTAATTAATTCAGAGTCAACTAATAAGTGACCTTAATTATATCTGCAAAATCCCTTCACTTTTGCCATATAGCATAACTTAGTCATGGGAGTGAAATTCCATCAGATTTACAGGTCTTGGTAAGGAATTATACAGGGCATGTATAGCAAGGGGGTGAGAATTTTGGGGGTGTTCTTAGAATTCTGCCCACTACAGAGGAGTATTACAATCTCTAACAATAACTGTGCATTTGCTTATTTCTCCTTGTAATGCTGTCATTTTTATTTTAAGTATTTTGAAGCTCTGTTATTAGGTGCATAGATGTTTAGGATTATTATATCCTCTTTAAAAATTGATTTCTTTATCATATGGAATAACATTATTATCCCTGGTAATGTTCTTTGCTCTGAAATCTATTTTTTTCTTAGTATTAGAACTACTTCTGCTTTCTTTTGATTAGTGTTGGTATGGTATATCTTATCCTACATTTTAATCTATTTGTGTCTTTATATATAAATTGTGATTCTTGTAGATAACATATGGTTGGGTCTTACTTGTTTATCCAATATTACAATCTCTGACTTTATTTTTTAGAATGTCTTTGCAGTTTATTTTTTATACATATTATTTGCACATAGTGTATGATATGTAACACTATCTATCACCTTTTAGATATCTTCCACACTATATTTCTATCATTTCTTTTATTTTGACAGTCTTGTTGATATATAATTCACATACCATAAAGTTTACCCTTTTTTTCTTTTTTTTTGGCTCTGCCACTCGGCTTGCGGAATCTTAGTTCCCCGAACAGAGATTGAATCCAGGCCCCTCGCAGTGAAAGCGCTGAGTTCTGGACCACCAGGGAATTCTAAAGATTACCCTTTTAAAGTGTACAGTTCAGAAACTTTATACCTATTAGCAGTCACTTCCCATGCACACCTTCTCCCAGCCCCTGGCAAACATTAATATACTTTTCTGTGTATGGATTTGCCTATTCTGGATATTTCACATAAATGGAATCTTACAATAGGTAGCTTTTTATATCTGGCTTTGTTGTTTTCAAGATCCATCCATGTTGTAGCATATGTCAGTACTTCATTCATTTTATGGCTAAATAATTTTCCATTGTATTAATATATCACATTTCATTTATCCATTCATTAGTTTGTTAATTATTGGGTTATTTCTACTTTTTGGCTACCGTGAATAATGCTGCTATGAACATTCATGTACAAGTTTTTGTGTGGACAAATGTTTTCATTTCTTTTGGATACATAACTAGGAGTGGAGTTACTAGGTCATATAGTAACTCTATGTTTAACTTTTTGAGAAATTCGCAAACTTTTTTCCAAATGACCGTACCATTTGACTTTCCTACCAGAAATGTACTAGGGTTCCAGTTTCCTTGCCAATACTTGTAATTGTCTGCCTTTTTAGTATTTTAAAGATGTTGCTTCACTGTGGTCTCATTTGCTTGTTTCCAATGAGATATCTCCTGTCATTATTATTCCTCCATATATAACATGTCTTTCTCTGACTGCTTTTACAGTTTTCTTTATTACTAGTTTTGAGCAATTTGATTACAATGTGGCTTTATGTAGTTTTCTTCATATTTCTTGTGCTTGGGGTTCATTGGTATTCTTGGATTTGTGAGTTTATTATTTTTATCACATCTGGAAAATTTTCAGCCATTATTACTTCAAATAATTTTTATTGCCCTCTTTTTCTTTTGGGTACTCCCATTATACATATATAGAGTACTTTAAGTTTTTATCATAGCTCACTGCTGCTCTGTTTATTTTTTAAAAGTCTCTTTTCATCTCTCAAATTCACAATCTTTTATTCTGTAATATCTAACCTGCTGTTAATCCCATCTAATACTTTCTCATATTTTATATTGTAATTTTCAATTTAAGAAGTTTGATTTGCATCTTTTTATATTTTTCATATCATTGCTTAACATTTTGAAAATATAAAAAATAGTTATAGTAACTTTTTAAAAAGTCCTTGTCTGCTTATTCTGTGTCAGCTCTCAGTTCATCTCAATTGGTGAATTTTTCTCATAATGATGGGTCACATTTTCCAGTCTCTACATAGGCCTGGCAATTTTTGATTGAATGCCAGACAATATGACTTTTACTTTGTTGGGTGCTGGATATTTGTATTCATATAAATGGTCTTGAGCCTTTTTACTGGGACATAGTTAAGTTACTTGTAAACCATTTGATCCTTTCCATTCTTGCTTTTAAGATTTGTTAGGCCCAACTGGAACATGCTGATGCTAGGTGTAATTTGTCCTCATTACTGAAGAAAAGCCCTCTGTGTATTTAGCCTAGTGCTCTGTGAGTCATGAGGTTCCAGTCTGGCTGTTGTGAACAGGCACTGCTCCTAGCTTCGTGTGAATGCAGGGCATTATTACCTCCTATCCTTATAGTGGTTCTTCTCCTGGCCTTGGCAGTTTCCTCACCTGCATTCCCTGTTCAATCTCAGCTGAGTACTTGAAAAGGCCTCTGCACTTCTGCACAGTCCTTTCTGCGTTGCTCTCTTGTCTCTGGTTTAGAGTGCAAGTCAGAGTTTGTCTTCAGTGCAGATTTGTCTTTGGCTAGTTTATTCTGACTTCTGTTCTTTACGGTGTTTCTCTAGTCTTAATAAATCTAGATTTATCATACTCCCTTCAGGTGATCTGAAGCCTTATCTCTCTGCCTCTCTTTACCCCTATTTTCCTCTATTCCCTCACCCTACATAGCAAAGAACTGTCTTTCTATTTATCTTATATGATGTGTTGTCTGATTCTGGAGACATACTAATTTCTGTGTTTCATAGAAGTAGAGAACTAAAATGTTAATCGTTTATCCATGTTTTGTTATTATGCAATAGGATACTTGCCTATGTAAGAGTATTAGTTAGTACAGCCATCAACTGGTAGTTATTTGTGTTACCCTCATTTCCTTTAACAATGTGAGTTATAATTTAGATTGTCAGTTTTCCCTCTTAATTTTAGAGATAATTGATACTGCTAATAAATTTTTTAAAAATCTCTTTTAGGCCTTCTTCATTTGCAATGAAATAAATGTATTGCCATCTGTTTTTCTTAGTATTATAGGTAATGAATTTTAAAGAGAGTTGAAATGATGGTAACTTTAGGTCCTTATTAAAGTGGCAAAGAAGAATTATTGGGGAATAAATGTGCAATTCTATGAATAACTGTTTTCTGGTTGTAAAATAATGTTTATTCGTATAATGTTTAAATAATACAAAGACAGATGGTTAATAACTCCTATCTGCAGCCATAAAAGTAAAATAAGTTTGTTTAAAAAAATTTTTTTTCTCAAATGGACATGTGGGCAATTAATCTGTTGCCATCTTTCCATTGAGAACAAATTTTAAATGGTATAAAAATATTCAGAAACAATTTCTTAGTCATGGAACATAGTTTCTTATTTTGCTTCTCATTGGTACTTCTCTGTTCTTGTTGGAACTGCTGAAGTATTGAAATACTTCAATAAAAAGGGGGTGGACCTCTCTTTTATACAGGAATAGATTTTGTGGCAGACCACTGAGCCAGCAGTTATTTTGACTTTCCCTGAAAGAGATGAAGTTCCTAAGAATTTATTATATATGTGTTTTGCCACTGAGTGAGCAAGAAAAATACATACCCATCAGTGCTGACTGGATGGTAATTTCTGAAACATGATGCCACCGTCCTCATAAATAACAGTGTAACAGAATCACAGAGAATTTGGCAGAGATCAATCTCTAGATGGATGAGTTAGTCTGCAAGCAAAGAGCTACTCAACTTCTCTTGACTTTTAAGAATGCTCTGTGGGTTTTCTAATCCAGACCCTTGGATTTCAGTGAGTCTCTGGAGATCAAGAAATTTTTACAGACTAACAAAGACTAACTGGTCAACCACTGAGCGTTGGTGTGTGGAGGTACATTGTAATTTCAGTGAGAGATGCCCCTGTGCTGCTTCTAGACACTCGACTCCACTTGCTATCATGGAAATTTGCCATGACTGTTTCGTGAGTTGAATTTGACCCTGATGTTGTGAGATGAGAAAGTATAGATTTCATCAGTGAAAATCTCATCAGATCTGTGAAAACCTGCCAATAAAATATTTGTGTAGTTTCATTTTTGGCGTATTTATGAGGCTGGGTTTTGTGGTGTCTTTGAGATCATCTATCTATCTATATGTCAATTGCCTTGTATAAAAGTATAACCTTAGTAGCCAAAGACATTTCCTGCCCTTGCCATGTTTCTCTATAAATATGCTGCAGGGACTATAAACTTGTAGTTGTTTGATAGGTATGTTGCCTAATAGCCCCTGTTTCCCTGTTTGGAACCTAGCAACATTCCCTGGCTCTATAAATGAACAAAGAGATGATCTAAAAGCAAGTGAATATGATTTGAATTTTCAAGTGAGATATGGACCCAAGCAGTCCTTTTTGCATCTCTGCATATGAGGAACAAGGAACCAGGAGATGCCTGAAATGGTCCCTAAGGTGCCATCAGCTATTATCTCAGGCTTTTGGCAGGTGTAGGCAGGCAGGGTCGTTAGAAGTTTGAAAGCAGAGTTTAAAAAATTATGTCACATTTTTAATAGCCTTCATACAGGGTTTGCCTCATTGCACTGCTTTTTACTGCCTCTTTACATTTGGACAAGCTGAGGTATTTTTTTAAAAAAGATTTTTGTTTCAGTATGGCCCTTGGCAGGGGCAAAGCTACTGTATGGGGAATGTTAACTAATTTGGAATGGATGTCCTCAGACAGAACTGTGAAATAGGCCAAGTGCCTTTCTGGCAACCCATTGCCTCTTTTGAAGTGTCCTTCCTGCTGAAGGGATTTGTGCCATCAGTGCTGCCTGGGCCCCAAAGAGGGAAGAAATCCCATCAAACAAAGACAGTGGGGACTTAATACATTACACATACCAAGAGCAGGGACATTTTAAGAGAGAAACCAGGGAAATGGCAATGTTAGCCATAAAGGTAATGGTAATACTAATAATGATAATGAGTTACCTGTATCAGGCACTGTGCCAAGTACTCTATATACATTGTCCTCCACCATGAAACCAGTGGGGAGTGATTGTTCTCCCCATTTCTTAGATGCCATGCCCACAATAACACAGGAAAATAGCAGAGCCAAGGTTCATTTGTCTGACACCAAAGCCAGGCTCTTTGCTTTGTGCTGTGATTTTCTACTATGAATGGCTGGTAACTGGAATTTTGGATGTCACAAGGGAACATGATTTTAGGATAGGGACCTTCTTAGCTTTCTCAGATTATGGAGAGACAAAGTTAATTCTGGAACCAGAGATTTTTTCACACCCCATACAAATGGTTTCCTGGCTCCAAGGACCTGAATAGATTAAAATGTATGCTGGAGCTGTGAGCCAATAAAATAAACAAAGTGCCTTGATGGTGACAGGAGGTTTTGTCTGATCACTGGAATACCACCCTGGGGAAGCGTGGCACCCACGGACCATCAACCACTTTGCCCCTGTTTGTTCCTGAATGCCATTGGTGACCTTCTGTGAATGTCAGGGGAAGCAGCATCTCCCCACTTGAGTAGCTGCACGCAACGGGTAAGAGCATCATTAATCATTGATAGAGGCATTTTACATTTTCTAGCTGTGCTCCAATAGCATAGAAGTCACTAATCATAGATGGTGCCTGAGCAAGTGCCAAGTAGGTATTTTCATTTAATGGGAAAGTAAAGTAAGGGCAGACAATTGGTAGCTGTATATACATCTCTTTTTCAGTCAGTGGTCTATTTTATGTGAGGGATAGTAGGTTTCTCACATGTCAACTCCAAATGACAGTAAGGCCTGCTCTGAGCTCTATGTTACAAAGGATTCTGAGAACCCACCTGGAGGCCATGATCTATTAATGATGTCTGCCAAAGGTACAGGAAGAGCTAGTGAGTCATGAGTTTGCCACCACTTGTTAGATCAGTAAAATATATTCCAGAAAGACCCTCAAATACCGGGTAGTTTTCTCAGAGTATAACCAAATACTAATTCTGCTCTGGTGTCAGACCTCTTGGTTCTAACCGTGGCACCTTTGTGACCTTTGGTCTCAAATTTCTCTGTGCCTCAGTTTTCCTCATCTATGAGATGGGGCGTAATAATAGTATTTAGCTCAAAGAGTTGTTAGTTTAAATAAGTTAATATATGTAAATTTCTTAGAACAGTGCCTGGCACATTCAAATTGTTCAATAAATGTTAATTATGATTAATACAAAAATGGTTTGAGTACCTATTATGTATAGGCACATTCTGAGTTTTGTGCAACACCTCTAACCTAACACCCTGCCCAATTTAAGCTAGTATTTATTGAAAGTGCAGCTTGATTTTCACTTGGTATCACCCTTTCTAAGGACCAAGTGAATGAGAACCCTCTCCAAACCAACAAATCCTGTTTTGGTCTAATACCAAAATTTTATAACTGGAAGGTATCATAGAGATCATGGAATGTACTTCCTTATTTTATATAGCTGAAGAATCTGAAGCTCAGGAAGATTGAAAAAACATCTATTTTTGTGACTTAGGCATTTATCTTATTTGTTAATGAAAGAATCATAGACTGTTATAGCAGATTAGGGTTTATGTTTCTCCCATGTATCACATGAAGTCGTTATGTGCACAGTGATGCCTCCTTAGAAGGAGATATTTAGGATAAAAGAGGAAAGTTGGGCACTGAAAAGGAATTGGACCCAGGAAGGCTTGATCTTTTCGGCAGTAGAGTGTGTCTGGCTGAGACAGTGCTCTTCTGAAAGGGATGAGCTGCAGGATGTCTTGAGCCCCCTGCAGGGAGAACAGCGCCAAGACTTAGAACACCTCTGCTGTGAAACCATATAATGAAGGATGGAGGTTTTAAATTTTCAACACCTGATTCCTGATCCCAACTGTCCCTAAGACTCTGACTTATAATGTGCAACACAATATGGAATATGAAAATCTTAATTAAAATGTGTGTGTGTGTGTGTGTGAAGCGGTAGTGTCTGTAATTAGATTGTCTTCAAACCTGGAAACAGCTTAAAAGAGCTAAAGCCCAAACAGTCACTTCAGCAATCCAGGAAGGAGGTAGCAATTTACTGTTGACCTTGACCACAAATTCTTTATTCTAGCAGTGAGGCAGATGACAATTTGCCTAAGATATGTTTAAACAGTGAAGAGCTAAAGACTCTTATT
This sequence comes from Hyperoodon ampullatus, assembly GCF_949752795.1. Classification (NCBI taxonomy): domain Eukaryota; kingdom Metazoa; phylum Chordata; class Mammalia; order Artiodactyla; family Ziphiidae; genus Hyperoodon; species Hyperoodon ampullatus. The sequence continues at coordinate 51,823,289 of NC_136919.1, forward strand.
TTTGTGTGTGAGAGAGAGGAAAATGAAATATTTAATTTGGGACATTTATTTGGAGAACTCTGAGGATTTGAAGTAGAGCTCTCTAGGTATAGAAAGAATTGAAGAATAAAGACCTAGAACTCTCTTTCTCCCCCCTCCCTCCAAAGCTCTTCTGGAAGCTGTATATAAAGGGTCACATTAGCTGCTCTTTTCCATTGATACTGGAACAAGACAGAGGCTGAGATTATACCAACGGGCATTTAAGTAATAAATTAAGAACTTGCTGCATGATATCACAGTTGCTAATGCCAGAAGAGAAACTAACTTTTCTAGGAACTTTTCCCCTTATCTTTTTTGAAAAGGTTAGTTCTAGTGTTGTAGCTTTGTAGACACATCTGGCTTCAAATCTTGGGTCCTCTACGGTTAGCTATAATGAATTGAGTCAAAGTTACTTAACATTATCTATTCTCAATTTTCCAAACTGTAATGTGGAGTTAATAATACTCACCTGTAGGGGTCATTGTGCGATCTAAATGGGATAACATGAACAGTACCTAGTATGTGGAAGCAGCTAAATAAAAGTTACTTCTCTTGCCATTTATTTGGAAGATATATTTGAAGTAGTTGAAAAGAAATGAACAAGGTCATTGATTGGCACACCTAGATATGCTATGAAATTACATGAGGACTTTTAAAAAAAACTACTGAATTACTGAATCAGAATCTCCAAAGTATAGCCTAGAAAACTGTAATTTTTATAAAACTCTCAGATAATTCTGATGCCAGACTCAGTTTTAGATCAATAAACTACAAGAACTCTTGAAATTCTTTGTATTTTATTATCTCCCATCATCATTTAAAAATCAATTTAGTTAGGCAACTAATATTAACCAGTGTTAGAATCATCTATACTGAGTTTAGAAATACTTCTGATCATGGGCTGAGCTGTAGAAGACACTTGAATTGCTTTGATCACATCTCACTTTCTGAAAGCCTTGAAATAGTCTGATTAAGAATTATATGTAAAAAAGTTCATTCCACAAATATTTATTTACCACCTCCTATACGCCAGACATCATGCTAGGCGCTTATAATTGGTTAAACAGGCAGAGCTCCCTGCTTTGTGGAGCTTAATAAAGTTAAGCTTGTTTGTGTGTTTTTAAGACCTGAGCAAATAAGCCTTTGCTACAATTATAATTTGAACCTTAATAAATAGCCAAACCGGAAGTTTACTGCCATGCATATCATACTTCATATTTATTTTTTTCATGTTTTCTAACATTTTGTTATGAAAATTTTCAAACAAGTAGCAACATTGTAAGAATTTTACAGTGAATACCCACATACCCAGCACCTAGGTTCTACTATTAACACTTTACTGGACTTGCCTTGTTACTTAGCTATCAATCCCATAAATAAACCCATCTTAGTATTTGTGATGTACTTCAAAGTAAATCTAAGGCATCAGTATACTTCCCCTAAATACTTCAGAGGCGTATCATTAGCATTAGAGTTTAATATTTGTTAACATTTTTCTTTTGATGTAACATTTACAATGAAATGCACTGTCTTAAGTGAACATTTGCTGCATTTTGGCAAACGTATATACACATATAAGCTATCAAGACACAGAACACAGAATTTCTCACTCCCCTTCCTAGTGAATCCTTCCTCCAAACTCCAGCGGCAACCTCTGTTCTGAAATTTTTCCACTGTAGATTCATTTTGTATTTTCTGGCATCATGTCAATGAAATCATACAATGTATACTCTTTTGTGTAAGACTTCTTTTGCTCTGCATAATACTTGTGAGATTTATCCATGTTCTTTCACGTATCAGTCATTTGTTCTTTTGTGTTGCTAGTTTCATTGCTTACCGCCACGTATTTATCTGTTTTTCGGTTGATGGGCACTATGACTCTTTCTAGTTTTTCGCTCTATGAATAAAGCCATGATAAACATCACAAGTCTTTTTTGTGAATGTATTTTCATTTATATTGGGTAAATACCTCTGTGTGGAACTGCTGGTCATAGGGTACATGTATGTTTCACTTTAGAAGAAACTGTCAGACCTTTTCCCAGAGTGGTTGTGTCATTTACCCCACTGTGGACAGCATTGCTCCAGGTGCTGCGTCCCTGCTTCCATGGATAGCTAGTGTCAGTCTCTTTGACTATAGCCCTTCTGATGGGTGTGTAGTCCTGTCTCCTTGTGCTTCTAATTTGCATTTTTTGATAACAAGTGATGTTGAGCACTTCTTTCATGTGCTAATTGGCCATTCAGCTACATATATTTTTGATTCTTCAGATCTTTTGCCCATTTTTAATAGTTTTTTTGTCTTTCTATTGTTGAAGTGCCACAGTTCTTTGTATATCCTGGAAAACGGTCCTTTGTTAGATATATGTTTTGCCAATGATTCCTCCAAGTCTGTTGGATTGACTACTCATTTTCTTAATGGAGTATTTTGATGAGCAAAAGTTTTTAATTTTGATGAAGCCTGTTTTTGTTTTCTTTTGTGGTTATTGCTTTCTGTGACCTAAGAAATCTTGACTACTCATGAGTCATGAACATATTCTCCTATACTCTGTTGTAAAAGTCTGATCGTTTTAGCTATTATGTTTAGGATATTTATTTCACTTTTTCACTAATTTTCACAGTTTTTCAAGGATGGCTCTCCTAAGCTATGTAAAATAATATACAGTTAAATTTCTTATATATAAACAAATAAATGAATTTTATTCACTGTCAGGGAGGGGGAAATTTCCCCTCTATCCCTTCTTGAGTTCTGTGGCTGTACTAGTAATAAAATTGGCACAAGACAGATTAATAGGAGAAACAAATTTTAATTTTTGCACACAGAGACCTAAGAGGAGACCAAAGCAAGCAGCTTTTATACTTTTTAAATAAAGAAACAATAAATTTTTAAACTTGAAGTATAGTTGATTTACAGTATTATGTTAGTTTCAATTATATAGCAAAGTGATTCAGGTATATATACATATATATTTTTTTTCAGGTTATTTTCCATTATAGGTTATTACAAGATATTGAGTATAGTTCCCCATGCTATACAGTAAATACTTATTGCTCATCTATTTTATATATAGTAGTGTGTATCTATTAATCCCATATGCCTAATTTATTCCTCCCCCACTCTCTTTCCTTTTTGGTAACCATAAGTTTGTTTTCTATGTCTGTGAGTCTGTTTCTGTTTTATAAATAAATTCATTCATATTATTCTTTACATTCCACATATAAGTGATATCATATAATATTTGTCTTTTTCTGTCTGACTTACTTTACTTAGTATGATATTCTCTAGGTCCATCCATGTTGCTACCAAGGGTAATATTTTATTCTTTTTTATGGCTGAGTAATATTCCATTGCATATATATACCACATCTTCTTTATCCATGCTTTTTAAAAAAAAAATAATTAATTAATTTTGGCTGCATTGGGTCCTCGTTGCTCTGCGCGGCCTTTCTCTAGTTGCAGCGAGTGGGGACTACTGTATGTTGTAGTGCATGGGCTTCATATTTAAAAAAATTTTTTTTTATACAGCAGGTTCTTATTAGTTATCCATTTTATAAATATCAGTGTATATATGTCAATCTCAATCTCCCAATTCATCACACCACCACCACCACTGCCCCCCCTGCTTCCCCCCTTGGTGTCCATACATTTGTTCTCTACATCTGTGTCTCAATTTCTGCCCTGCAAACCAGTTCATCTGTACCATTTTTCTAGGTTCCACATATATGCGTTAACAAACGATATTTGTTTTTCTCTTTCTGACTTACTTCACTCTGTATGACAGTCCCTAGATTCATCCACGTCTCTACAAATGACCCAATTTCATTGCTTTTTATGAATGAGTAATATTCCATTGTGTATATGTATCACATCTTCTTTATCCATTTGTCTGTAGATGGGCATTTAGGTGACTTCCATGACCTGGCTATTGTAAATAGTGCTGCAATGAACATTGGGGTGCATGTGTCTTTTTGAGTTATGGTTTTCTCAGGGTATATGCCCAGTAGTGGGATTGCTGGGTCATATGGTAATTCTATTTTGAGTTTTTTAAGGAACCTCCATACTGTTCTCCATAGTGGCTGTATCAATTTACATTCCCACCAGCAGTGCAAGAGGGTTCCCTTTTCTCCCCACCCTCTCCAGCATTTGTTCTTTGTAGATTTTGTGATGATGCCCATTCTAACTGGTGTGAGGTGATACCTCATTGTAGTTTTGATTTGCATTTCTTGAATAATTAGTGATGTTGAGCAGCTTTTCATGTGCTTCTTGGCCATCTGTATGTCTTCTTTGGAGGAATGTCTATTTAGGTCTTCTGCCCATGTTTGTTTTTTTTTTAATATTGAACTGAATGAGCTGTTTATATATTTTGGAGATTAATCCTTTGTGTGTTGAGTCATTTGCAAATATTTTCTCCCATTCTGAGGGTTGTCTTTTTGTCTTGTTTTAGTTTCCTTTGCTTTGCAAAAGATTTCAAGTTTCAATAGATCCCATTTGTTTATTTTTGTTTTTATTTCCATTACTCTAGGAGGTGGATCAAAAAAGATCTTGCTGTGATTTATGTCAAAGAGTGTTCTTCCTATGTTTTCCTCTAAGAGCTTTATAGTGTCCGGTCTTACATTTAGGTCTTTAATCCTTTTGAGTTTATTTTTGTATATGGTGTTAGGGAGTGTTCTAATTTCATTCTTTTAAATGTAGCTGTCCAGTTTTCCCAGCACCACTTATTGAAGAGGATGTCTTTTCTCCACTGTATATCTTTGCCTCCTTTGTCATAGATTAGTTGGCCATAGGTGCGTGGGTTTATCTCTGGGCTTTCTATCTTGTTCCACTTATCTATATTTCTGATTTTGTGCCAGTACCATATTGTCTTGATGACTGTAGCTTTGTAGTATAGTCTGAAGTCAGGGAGTCTGATTCCTACAGCTACGTTTTATTCCCTCAAGACTGCTTTGGCTATTCGGGGTCTTCTGTGTCTCCATACAAATTTTAAGATTTTTTGTTCTAGTTCTGTAAAAAATGCCATTGATAATTTGATAGGGATTGCATTGAATCTGTAGATTGCTTTGGGTAGTATAGTCATTTTCACAATATTGTTTCTTCCAATCCAAGAACATGGTACATCTCTCCATCTGTTGGTATCATCTTTAATTTCTTTCATCAGTGTCTTATAGTTTTCTGCATACAGGTCTTTCGTCTCCCTAGGTAGGTTTATTCTTAGGTATTTTATTCTTTTTGTTGCAGTGGTAAATGGGAGTGTTTCCTTAATTTCTCTTTCAGATTTTTCATCATTAGTGTATAGGAATGCAACAGATTTCTGTGCATTAATTTTGTATCCTGCAACTTTACCAGATTCATTGATTAGCTCTAGTAGTTTTCTGGTGGCATCTTTAGGATTCTCTATGTATAGTATCATGTCATCTGCAAACAGTGACAGTTTTACTTCTTCTTTTCCAATTTTTATTCCTTTTATTTCTTTCTCTTTTCTGACTGCTATGGTGGTGAGAGTGGACATCCTTGTCTTGTTCCTAATCTTAGAGGAAATGCTTTCAGTTTTTCACCATTGAGAATGATGTTTGCCTTGGGTTTGTCATATATAGCCTTGATTATGTTGAGGTAGTTTCCCTCTATGCCCACTTTCTGGAGAGTTTTTATCATAAATGGGTGTTGAATTTTGTCAAAATCTTTTTCTGCATCTATTGAGATGATCATGTTTTTTTTTCTTCAATTTGTTAATATGGTGTATCACATTGATTGATTTGCATATCTTGAAGTTTCCTTGCATCCCTGGGATAAATCCCACTTGATCATGGTGTATGATCCTTTTAAAGTGTTGTTGGATTCTGTTTGCTAGTATTTTGTTGAGGATTTTTGCATCTATATTCGTCAGTGATATTGGTCTGTAATTTTCTTTTTTTGTAGTATCTTTGTCTGGTTTTGGTATCAGGGTGATGGTGGCCTCATAGAATGAGTTTGGGAGTGTTCCTTCCTCTGCAATTTTTTGGACGAGTTTGAGAGGGATGGGTGTTAACTCTTCTCTAAATGTTTGATAGAATTCACCTGTGAAGCCATCTGGTCCTGGACTTTTGTTTGATGGAAGATTTTTAATTTCATTTAAAATGAAATTCAGTTTCAATTTCATTACTTGTGATTGGTCTGTTCATATTTTCTATTTTTTCCTGCTTCAGTCTTGGAAGGTTTTACCTTTCTAAGAATTTGTCCATTTCTTCCAGGTTGTCCATTTTATTGGTATAGATTTGCTTGTAGCAGTCTCTTAGGATGCTTTGTATTTCTGCAGTGTCTGTTGTAACTTCTGCTTTGTCATTTCTAATTTTAGTGATTTGAGTCCTCTCCCTCTTTTTCTTGATGAGTTTGGCTAATGGTTTATCAATTTTGTTTAACTTCTCAAAGAACCAGCTTTTAGTTTTATTGATCTTTGCTATTGTTTTCCTTGTTTCTGTTTCATTTATTTCTGCTCTGATCTTTATAATTTCTTTCCTTCTGCTAACTTTGAGTATTGTTTGTTTTTCTTCCTCTGGTTCCTTTAGGTATACAGTTAGATTGTTTGAGATTTTTCTTGTTTCTTGAGGTAAGATTGTATTGCTATAAACTTCCTTAGAACTGCTTTTGCTGCATCCTATAGGTTTTGTATCATCGTGTTTTCATTATCATTTGTCTCTAGGTATTTTTTGATTTCCTCTTTGTTTTCTTCAGTGATCTCTTGGTTATTTAGTAATGTATTGTTTAGCCTCCACGTGTTTGTATTTTTTACAGGGTTTTTTTCCTGTAATTGATTTCTAATCTCATAGTGTTGTGTTCAGAAAAGATGCTTGATATGATTTCAGTTTTCTTCAATTTACTGAGGCTTGATCTGTGACACAAGATGTGCTCTATCCTGCAGAATGTTCTATACGCACTTGAGAAGAAAGTGTAATCTGCTGTTTTTTGATGGAATGTCCTATAAATATCAATTAAATCTATCTGGTCTATTGTGTCATTTAAAGCTTGTGTTTCCTTCTTAATTTTCTGTTTGGATGATCTGTCCATTGGTGTAAGTAAGGTGTTAAAGTCCTCCACTATTATTGTGTTACTGTCGATTTCCTCTTTTATAGCTGTTAGCAGTTGTCTTACGTATTGAGGTGCTCCTCTTTGGGTGCATACATATTTATAATTGTTATATCTTCTTCTTGGGTTGACCCCTTGGTCATTATGTAGTGTCCTTCCTTGTCTCTTGTAGCATTCTTTATTTTAAAGTCTATTTTGTCTCATTTGAGTATTGCTACTCCAGCTTTCTTTGGATTTCCATTTGCATAGAATATCTTTTTCCATCCCCTCACTTTCAGTGTGTATGTGTCCCTAGGTCTGAAGTGGGTCTCTTGTAGACAGCATATATATGGGTCTTGTCTTTGTATCCATTCAGTGAACCTGTGTCTTTTGGTTTGAGCATTTAATCCATTCACATGTAAGGTAATTATCAATATGTATGTTCCTATTACCGTTTTCTTAATTGTTTTGGGTTTCTTTTTGTAGTTCCTTTTCTTCTCTTGTGTTTCCCACTTAGAGAAATTCCTTTAGCATTTGTTGTAGAGCTGGTTTGGTGGCGCTGAATTCTTTTAGCTTTTGCTTGTCTTTAATGCTTTTGATTTCTCCATCGAATTTGAATGCGATCCTTGCTGGGTAGAGTAATTTTGGTTGTAGGTTCTTCCCTTTCATCACTTTAAGTATGTCATGCCACTGCCTTCTGGCTTGTATAGTTGCTGCTGAGAAATCAGCTGTTAACCTTATGGGAGTTCCCTTGTATGTTATTTGTCGTTTTTCCCTTGCTGCTTTCAATAATTTTTCTTTGTCTGTAATTTTTGCCAATTTCATTACTGTGTGTCTAGGCATGTTTCTCCTTGGTTTATCCTGTATAGGACTCTCTGCTCTTCCTGGACTTGGGTGGCTATTTCCTTTCCCATGTTAAGGAAGTTTTGGACTATAATCTCTTCATATATTTTCTCGGGTCCTTTCTCTCTCTCTTCTCCTTCTGGGACCCCTATAATGTGAATGTTTTTGCATTTAATGTTGTCCCAGAGGTCTCTTAGGCTGTCTTCATTTCTTTTCATTCTTTTTTCTTTATTCTGTTCTGCAGCAGTGAATTCCACCATTCTGTCTTCCAGGTCACTTATCCGTTCTTCTGCCTCAGTTATTCTGCTACTGATTCCTTCTAGTGTATTTTTCAGTTCAGTTATTGTATTGTTCATCTCTGTTTGTTTGTTCTTTAATTCTTCTATGTCTTTGTTAAACATTCCTTGCATCTTCTTGATATTTGCCTCCATCCTTTTTCTGAGGTTCTGGATCATCTTCACTGCCATTATTCTGAATTCTTTTTCTGGAAGGTTGCCTATCTCCACTTCATTTAGTTGTTTTTCTGGGGTTGTATCTTGTTCCTTCATCTGGTACATAACCATCTGCCTTTTCATCTTGTCTGTCTTTCTGTGAATGTGATTTTTGTTCCACAGGCTGCAGGATTGTAGTTTTTCTTGCTTCTGCTGTCTGCCCTATGGTGGATTCACAGTGCATGGGCTTCTCATTGCAGTGGCTTCTCTTGTTGCAGAGCACAGGCTCTAGGTGTGTGGGCTTTAGTAGTTGTGGCACATGGGCTCAGTAGTTGTGGCTCATGGGCTCTAGAGTGCAGTCTCAGTAGTTGTGGCGCATAAGCTTAGTTGCTCCGTGGCATGTGGGATCTTCCCGGACTAGGGATTGAACGCATGTCCCCTGCATTGGCAGGCAGATTCTTAACCACTGCACCACCAGGGAAGTCCCTCCATTCATTTATTCATGGACACTTTGGTTGCTTCCATGTCTTGGCTATTGTAAACAATGTTGCTATGAACATTGGGGTGCATGTATTGATATCTTCTCGAATTAGAGTTTTCATCTTTTCCAGATATATGCCCAGGAGTGGGATTGCTGGATCATATGGCAACTCTATTTTTAGTTTTTTTAAGGAAACTCCATACTGTTCTCCATAGTGGCTGCAGCAATTTACATTCCCACCAGCAGCATAGGAGGGTTCCCTTTTCTCCACACCCTCTCCAGCATTTATTACCTGTAGACTTTTTGATAATGGCCATTCTGACCCATGTGAGGTGATACCTCATTGTGGTTTTGATTTGCATTTCTCTAGTAATTAGCGGTGCTGAACATCTTTTCATGTACCTGTTGACCATCTATATGTCTTCTTTGGAGAAATGCTTATTTAGGTCTTCTGCCCATTTTTTGATTGGGTTGTTTGTTTTTTTTTGATATTGAGTTGTATAAGCTGTCAAAGAAACAATTTGTGAGGAATTGACAGGACAAAGACACTTAGGTTTTGGATGCTTAATTAGTGAAGAATCTAAACAGAGTTTGGTCTTGGGGTAGTAAATTAAAGAAGTAACAAGGTTTGTTTATAGAAGCTTCTTGGCCCAAACTCCTTGTCTCTGTGGTAAGGCTGTCTTACTTCCAAATGCAGGGGGTGCATTTTTCACATGAGAGATTTATTTCCTGCTTTCAGGGAGGCAGAGGAACATCAGAGTTTCCTCCTTGGGTCCTCTGCTTCTCAAGTAACTTCAATTCAAAATAATCAATATGTCTTTGTGGCATGTTTTGGGGTGTCCTGCCATGAACCCCAACATCACATTACAAGAAACCCATTACAATGTCTTTCCAGAGAAAATATGTGTAAACATGGGATTATTGAAAAGATCAGACTATCTTCCATATTCATGTTTTGTTTTCAAGCATATAATTTAAGAATAATAAAGGATTCTCTGATTAAAGAGCAACCTTGACTTAAAGAGGTTTGAAATATATGTTTGTTTCGTTAAAAGAAAATGGACTGTTCTGTGCATTTATAAGTAACAATGAGGGGCAGGGAGACAAGAATAACATCCACACACTGGGCTTCATCTGCTCGCATGGAATTTGGGAGGAAAGTGAGAGCAGAAACCACATCCTCCTTGATGACACAGGAGAGAGAAACTTACTCCTTCTGTTCCCAGTTGTCCTCATAACTTGTTCTTTTCTATTTCATATGTTCAGATCTGATAGTCAGATGATGACTCTGGCCACCCTGCTTCAGGCGGAGTGTCACCTGTGTTCCTTTACAAGGCCTGGCTCCCAGCTGTTACATGGTGGAGGAATCTGCCACTCTGATAAATGAACAGGCCATCGGATAGTCTGTCCAACAGAGGGCAGTGGCTCATTGAAACATTTGCTCTGAAAATGTAGTTTCTGAAACTTTCCACTTAAATAGCTGTGGATTAACTTTTAGTGAGGCCAACATAGTGGAAAGTAAGCAGAACGTATAACCCCAGACTGTTGGGCAGCCGCACGTGGTCACGGTTCTGCCTTAATTCGCTGCATATTACTTCCTTTGAAATTTGCAACCAGATTCTAAACTATTCACCTTTTAATGTCTGGAAGTGCTGAAAGCATTTGGCCATTTGCTCACCTTGTTTAAGCTGAACAACCCAGGGAGGGTAAGACTGTATTTGCCAAAGCAGAGTATACATGTCTGAAAGTTTAGACTGGTACTCCCAAAATGTTCTTCTAGTCTAGACAAGACATAGAAGGTTAGTGATCATGTTTTTATGCAGCCCAATAGTGATAACATTCTATGTTATGATGCCTCCCCCAAAAGCTTTTTTAAATGAAGTTAAAAAAGTTTCTAATATAAAGGTTGTATTATCAACAAATGATGGTTTGAAAGAACCAAATAGGATTTTGAAGATTACCCTTCTTTAACAATGTCTTAAATTTTTATCTCCTTATCCATTCCTCGTTGCTTTCTTTCTCAAGACATTATGGTTTATTGTGTCTCTACTAGGTGCCTTGCATGTGATTTATACAGTGAATGGCCCTGCTTTTGGAGCAAGTTACTGATATAATATCCGCATTTATATTCAGAGCAGTCAACACTTTCTAGTTCCCAGAATAATAAAAGCACCTGCATTTAATATACATGGAAGAATGGGAAGGCAAATAGCAGATAAGGCACAATCAGGTAAGTGTAATCAGATAAAATATCACAATATTATAGTAGATCAGCATCTGGTAATGACTTGAATTTTGAAAGAATGACAAACAGCATGGCCTAAAGCAGCCAGGAAAACATTCAGAGCAACTCTTCCCAGAGCTGATTGCTCCTCTCATGTGTTTTCTGGCAGATTATGCAGGTACGGTTTCTTATTTTAATTCTTCTAGAACAGCATTGTGCCACTGGAAAAACACTGGCAATGTTCCTTTTTGAACCCAGATCAGAAACAAAAACAAATGATGTCTCTAAAATAAAACCTGGCATCTCCCAGCAGTTATCTCAAATTGATCCAAATCAATTTTATTAAAAAAAATAAAGCTTGTGGTGATAGGCAGAGCTTTCATTTCCATCTCTGTAAACTTGCCTGCACAGCCTTGACATTTTATTCTTATTTTTTTTAAAGCAGGGAAATCTTAGTTTATTAGAAACTTATTTGTCTCTGAGAGCTTCTTCACTTTTGACCCTTGGCAGCTAGTAAACCTAGCTATCTTGGCCTTGCACAAGTCCTAATGTAACAGAACCATAAGGAGTCAAATAGAATGCTTCAGATTTGCAAAAGTAAGAACTGAACAAACCTGGTTTGTATAGTGGAATTTAGTAGTTTTCCTCTCCCTTTTTTTTTTTTTTTTTTTTTTTGGCGTTACGCGGGCCTCTCACTGCTGTGGCCTCTCCCGTTGCGGAGCACAGGCTCCGGACGCGCAGGCTCAGCGGCCATGGTTCACGGGCCCAGCCGCTCCATGGCATGTGGGATCTTCCCGGACCGGAGCACGAACCCGTGTCCCCTGCATCGGCAGGCGAACACACAACCACTGCGCCACCAGGGAAGCCCTTCCTCTCCTTTTAAGTTACTCTTTTTTTTTTTTAGGTTTTTAAATTGAAGTATAGTTGATTTACAATGTTGTGTTAATTGCTGCTGTACAGCAAAGTGATTCAGTTATATATATATACATTTATATATACACATATATGTATATATATGTGTGTGTGTATGTATATATATGTATATGTGTATATATATATATACTTTCTTTTTCATTTTATATTCTTTTCCTTAAGTTGCTCTTTGATGGAGGCAGGTAAGCTCTTCAATTAATTCACTTCCCGGTACCACAGAGGCAAGGGAGGGTGGCGATGGGGTGCAGAAGGGCTCTTTGGCCCACAGTCTGCCCCAGTGCTGGCCTCTCCGGTGGGAGGATCAGGAAGTGTCTTTGCTTGTACCTGCTGCAATTGGACTAGACATCAAATGTAGAAAATGGCATCAACTGCTCCATCTTCTGAGAAGGGCTGTATCCACCCTCTTGTTCCTTAGTTCTTATCCTCTGTTCCCTGTTCTAAAGGTGGTAGCCCTGGGCATGGCCAAGGGATGTCTATTTCAATGAAACTTTCATAAATATAAGTATGAAGGAGATGAAATAACTGTCCATTGCATTTAGAACAACTATATCTTTATGGAGATCACTCTTCCCAGAATGTCTTTGTCTCTTCACCCAGTTTAGTCAGTTTGCGCTGTGATAACAAAATACCATAGACACAGAAATGAATTATCTTACAGTTCCAGAGGCTGGTAGTCTGAGATCAGGGTGTCAGCATGGCTGGGTTCTGGGGAGGTCTCCCTTCTTGGCTTGCAGACCATGACCATCTCCAGTGGTGCTCACTTGACCTCTTCTTTGTGCATCCACAGGGAGAGAAAGAGCAAGCTTTCTGATGGCTGTTCTTATAATGATACTAATCCCATCAAGAGGGCCCCACCCTCATGACCTCACCTAAGCCTGTTTACTTCCCAGTGACCCCATCTCCAAATACCAGCACTTTGGGGGTTAGGGCTTCACCACATGAATCTGGGGTGGTGGTGGTACAGTTCAATTCATAGCATCATCAAGTTGTATTATTGTGGCAAAGTTACTAAGGCTGAGACAAAGAGAGCTACTGCGTGGCCAACAAGACTGACATGAAGGATATTAGTAGTTCAGTCCATGATGGAGCAAATGTCAATGAACCAGAGCCCTTGATGGCCATATTCTTCATCCCTTCTTCACACACACCCACACCCACACTCACTCATCCCTGCCACACCCACTTTCAAATCTTAGGAAAAAGATCACAAGAGAAAGCATTTGTGTCAGGAACAAAATGGGAAAGCCACAGCTTCAGGATACTTATGGTGTCAACATTCTCTTGTATTTTCTATCACACTTTTCACCCTTGCTGTAACACGGACTGATCACTGATTTCAGAATGATAAATGAACCCACTTGGGAGGCTCACTCACTCAAGAGTTTCAGTTATTTTCTGAATATAAAGGATGGAAAAAGAACTAATTTTCAGATGTCTAATGGCAGGAGTAGAAAGTAAGAAGGAGTTTGTGGAGCATCATGGGTTTATTATAACACCCTATTTCCAGAGCATCCCATTTTATATAATGTTTTTTTTCACAGAATTCATTATTTAGTGCTTTGGGGAGGTGGGCTGAGATTTACACTGTACAATTGAAAAATGTGGGCTTCTCCAAGGTCATGAGAAGAGATCTGGATTGTTAGTTTAAACATGAACTGTACAATATTGAAAATGGAAAACACCTTCCTCAACGGTTCATTTGTTGTTTGGTTGGTTGGGTTGGTTGAGGTTTTTCTGCACTTTAGTTTTGGCTCAAGAGGACAAACAAAGCAGTCTGTTGTTATTTTTTAAAATATTTATTTATTTATTTTGGCTGTGCTGGGTCTCAGTTGTAGCACAAGGGATCTTCGTTACAGCATATGGGATCTTTAGTTGTGGCATGCAGACTTCTTAGTTGTGGCATGCGGACTCTTAGTTGCAGTATGTGGGATCTAGTTCCCCGACCAGGGATCGAACCTGAGCCCCCTGCACTGGAAGTGTGGAGTCTTATCCACTGGGCCACCAGGGAAGTCCCTGTTGTTATTTTAACTTGTTATTTAATGAGTCTGGGCCATGAAGAGCCACGGCCATGTCAAAAAAGAGATATATCACTACCTGATTTGTGATAGAGATGACCTTAGACAAAGCCCAATTGAGGCTACTTCAGCCTCCAAATTGAAAACATTTCTCTTTCTGCTTAAAGCCACATTAAGGGGTATTTTGTAAATAGTGATGGTGATATTGCAACCAGACAAATTCTTCTCTGGTTCCACCTGCATTCCTCACCATTTCATCAGAGCTCCTGTCCTGGAGAGCCAGGCTACTGCAGTAAGTAAGCAGTAACACAGTTGTTTGAAGTATAGTGTGAGCATTGAACCATCCTGGGTGTTTCAGTATAGACTGTGCTATACGTAATTGGGTATGAAGCATAAGCCTCTCTGACTTAAGACTGTGGCTTATGTGTTTTGCTACCACCATCTCTGTTTTGGGCAGATAAAGTACTGATCTTTTAGAAATGATAGTGGAAATAGATTGAGGAGAATAAAAAGACTGGGGAGATATATGGGTGTGATGGCCTTCACCCACAAAAAAAAAAAATGATCATTACTTGAAGAGAGAATTTGTATTTTAGGTAACAGAAAAATATTTCTTACTTTTTCAATTATATTTGAGTTGTTTACCCTGACCCAGAAAAATACCTGAGTTTGCCTTTGTTAAACGCACACCCCAAATCTAAACTTGGTACATTTCAAGCTTCTGGAATTAAAAAGATTAGATCTTCATGCATGTTAGTTCTTAGGAATTCATCTAGCTTTATGCTTCAGCTTTCTCATTTCAAAAGCAGAAACATATTATTTTTATGCCACATTTCATAATCCACTCATTTCTTAGCTGAATTCTCCAGATACTTGTCAGAAGATTTTTTTCCTTCCGTGATGAGGCACAAATGTTTAATAAATCATTGCTATCAAGACATTACAAAATATGTATATAAATAGATTTATTTTTTTTAAATTATTTTATTTATTTATTTATTGGCTGCATTGGGTCTTCATTGCTGCACATGGGCTTTCTCTAGTTGTGGCGAGCAGGGGCTACTCTTCGTTGTGGTGCGCGGACTTCTCATTGCGGTGGCTTCTTTTGTTGCGGAACATAGGCTCTAGGACATGTGGGCTTCAGTAGTTGCAGCACACGACCTCAGTAGTTGTGGCATGAGGGCCCTAGAGTGCACGGGCTTCAGTAGTTGCAGCACGCGGGCTCAGTAATTGTGGCTCGCGGGTTCTAGAGTGCAGGCTCAGTAGTTGTGGTGTATGGGCTTAGTTGCTCTGCAGCATGTGGGATCTTCCTGGACCAGGACTCAAACCCGTGTCCCTTGCACTGGCAGGCAGATTCTTAACCACTGCACCACCAGGAAAGTCCCTATAAATAGATTTCTAGGGAACAAGTATATGCATAGTTGGAAATGACAAATTGTTAAATAGCAAAAATGACTAGTGGAGAAAGCCCATCTGAAAAAAAAATGGTAACTTAGCTGAGTAATGAGTGCTCTGATTAACATATTCTACAAATCTATCAATACTATGGCTCAGCATGTCCTTGTTACTCTGTAAAATTAATAATGACAGGTACCAAGACCCTTTTAATATTGTAATAGTCTAATAGGCCCAGGCAAGCATGCAACAGGGAAGAATGTAAATCATTTGTCAGGGTTGCTGGGTGGTCTCCAGAGAGTCTGCCAGGTGGGAGAGCTAAGTCCTCATAAAGCTTTCTTAACTTCTTCCTGCCTTCATTCTCATCTCAGCAACCAGTTTCAGAAAATGTACTCATTTTGAACAGAAGAATGTGCTAGTACAAGGCAAAACCCATAGGGTATTTAGCACTCTTTATGCCCACAATGTATTTTAAGAAATACTAATGTTCATGTCAGTGTATATCCTTAAATGCTCTGTCATCTGAAAACTAGTAAGAACTCTTACAAAGAATATATGTACATGAGTTTGAAGAAATAGGTTTTCTCTGATTCTAGCACTGGCAGTCTCCTTGTTCTCACCATCTCCAAATTCATCCTTAGTAGAAATGGCATAATGTGTATAAACTACTGAGAGATACTTGAAAGAATAAAACTGAATGAAATGAGGAAAGAAGGGAAGAAAAACATTCAGTAACGTGTAAAGTACCTATGGTGGTGCCCAGCACAAAGGGGGTACATATAAAGCAGTGTTCGTTTCCTGCTCTTTTTTGCTTCGAGGAAGTGGTCCATTTCCTCAGGAACTTACGCTTCGCCTTCCTGTGTGGCCCACATGTATTTTGCAGCTCTCATAAAGTTTTCCTTGGAGTAGACGGGATTTGAGGTTTATATTGATAGTCCCCCCCCGTAATAGTATGTCCCTATAATTTTTTTTTTTTTTTTTGCGGTACGCCGGCCTCTCACTGTTGTGGCCTCTCCCGTTGTGGAGCACAGGCTCTGGACGCGCAGGCTCAGCGGCCATGGCTCACGGGCCCAGCCGCTCCGTGGCATGTGGGATCTTCCCGGACCGGGGCACGAACCCGTGTCCCCTGCATCGGCAGGCGGACACACAACCACTGTGCCACCAGGGAAGCCCTGTCCCTATAATTTGATGCTCATTGACGTTGTTCTTTAGAGAGGGAGCATCTGTGTATTGAGGGCTATCATCAGGTAGTTTTGAGGGATCATTTGTTGAAATCCATACAGGTCCAGGGAGGAGAGACCAAATATTTTTGGGTTGGAATATCTAATCTAAATACCACAACGGATCTATAGAGCAAGGTGGGGACAAACCAGAAGAAGAGAGGCCAGATTCTAGAAAAAATAAAGGGAATAAAGGAATTTTTGCCAGGAAGCCAGAATTTGTATATACACCCCAGGACTAGCACCCCCAGATGTAGGTTTGGTGGCAGCTGCTGGAATCTCTCCAAGACCAGAATTAGCTCTGTTCTTGGAGTCTTCTTATACTTTAGCTGGAAATGACTCATTTTTAATCACCTGATTATACTTAGAGCTCAGAGATAGGAAATACATTTCTTCTTTCTCCCTCTCTTTTATATTATCGTCCAACTTAAAAGAGGTTGGCTTTTATTTTGGTCTTGACTCTGCTGCCAGTTTGCCTGACTGATTTTTCTCACCGCAAGTCCCACCCAACTCTCACTCCTATATATGCTTGCTGTATTTTCTGTATTTTCCCTTACCACCTCTCACTAAGCTATTGTGCCAGGCATGTATTGGAACCAACCACGTTCTTTTTTTTTTTTTTTTTTTTGCGGTATGCGGGCCTCTCACTGCTGTGGCCTCTCCCATTGCGGAGCACAGGCTCCGGATGCGCAGGCTCAGCGGCCATGGCTCACGGGCCCAGCCGCTCCGCGGCACGTGGGATCTTCCCGGACCAGGGAACGAACCTGTGTCCCCTGCATCGGCAGGCAGACTCTCAACCACTGCGCCACCAGGGAAGCCCCAGCCACCTTCTTGTCCCTGCCTTTTGACCAACTATTCATCCTCAGGGTCTCCTCCAGCATCACCTGCAATGAAGTTTTCTCTTCCTTTCCCCCCATCTCAGGTCTAATGAGCTCCATTTTCTTCATTTCCACAGCACAAGCATTGTAATCTGTACCTGTAGGATTATGTTTCTATGCAGGCATGCTCGTCTTTTTCACTGGATTGTCAGCTCCTTGGCGACAGGGTCTGTGCCATTCATTTTTATATGTGTGGTACATAGTAGGTGCTGATGGCATATTTGATAAACATTCAGTGCATTCTCTTTTGTTTCATGCAACAAAATAATTTGAAGTTAATAGGAGCTTCTGACGTGCAAGATATTAATGAAGAGATTAACTGCTTGTATTTTATTGTTTGTTGAAGACATGGAAGGCTACATATGTTTAATAAATATGGGAAAAATTTATTGACTTGGTGAGGTTATGGGGTGAAC
The DNA here is from genome assembly GCF_949752795.1 of Hyperoodon ampullatus. NCBI lineage: Eukaryota > Metazoa > Chordata > Mammalia > Artiodactyla > Ziphiidae > Hyperoodon > Hyperoodon ampullatus. The sequence goes on from NC_136919.1 coordinate 51,841,173, forward strand.
CATCCTGAAGGATGGCATGATAAGGTAAGACAAGGACCCTGCTCTCAGGTTCATAAGCCAGCATCCTAGGCAGAGCTTTGCCATAGAATCTTGTCATAGTCCCTGGAGCCTTCCTTTTTCTGGACCTAATTTTCTCATCTTGTAGAATGGAGAGACAGGATGAGATAATTTTATAAGAACTCCAGGTCATTCAAGCTCTGAAACTCTATCATCTATCATAATAATCCCGGTTAGGGATTGTCTGTTAGTGCCAAGAAGACCCATCTCTCTAGCCCCCAAATAAGGCACTTAAATTTCTTGTACCTTATTCAGATTTGGGGTCTTCTAGGTACTTTTCTTACTTCCCTCCTTCTCCTTCCTCTAGAACTATAATTTTTGCCTTGAAGCTGCAGGGTAGTTTGAATGTGGTGTTATATGGTGCCCCCGTTCTTCCTGTAGGGTGACCTCATTCCCCGCTCCATGGCCTCATTACACCAGCCCTCATACAAGCCTTGGCCCCTCTGCAGCTCGGCCTTACCTCCTACTGGCCCAGATAAGATTTTAAAACCTCCTTGCATTTTGCCCTATCTTCCTTTTTTGTGTAAAAGCCATACCACCATGAAAATCTGCGGCCATTTCACCATTAGCTCACCTATGTTTTATCTGTTTTTTTTTTTCTTCAGAACTCTCCCATTTTTATATGATAATAGTAGTAAATACTGTTTACAGAATGTTTACTATATACATGCCAGGTATTGTGGTAGATATTTACTTACATCTCTAATCCTTGTAGCATCCCTAAAGGGCCGATATTTTACATTAATTTTAGAGATGAGGAAATTGATTCTCAGATTGTTTAAAGAAATCGCCCAGATTGTCTAACTCCAAAGCCAGTGCTGTTTCCATTGCATTAGGCTACATTTCAGCATTTGTAGGTCCATATCCATTTTTGTTGGTTTGTTCATATCAGTTTTTTATTTGTTTCAGAAACAGTATTATATCACCAAAAAAAAAAACATTTCACCACTTTATGACACATCAACTTGCTATTTTATATTTCGTTTACACTAGTCTATTCTTTGTTTATATTCACACATATCTTAAAGAGTTATGATTGTAATGTGAATGTAGGCCGTATTCTAAAAATAAGAATTCCATAACCATTTTCTTTGCTGCTCTCTTCTGTATTGTCATTTTAATGGCTGCCTAGTTTTCATCAGATTGGTTTATCAGAGATTAAAATTTTTTTTCTCCTGTAGAACATTTAGATTATTTCTATTTTGTGCTGCAATAAATTGTTATAATAATGATGCTTATGTAGTTTTTTAGATGAATGGTAATGCATTGGCTTTTAAAACCTTTTTTATCATGAAAATTGTGAAATATTCATAAGAGTCTAGAAGGGACCTGCATCTACCTATCACTAGGCTTCAGCAATAATCAACATTTTGCCCATCTTGTTTAATCTATTCCCCCACTTTTTTCTTGAGGACATTAAAGAAAATTTCAAGTAGCTTGTCACTTCATATGTAAATACTTCAGGATAGACTTATAACTGATAAAGGCTTTTCCCTAATATCATCTAATACTCAGTCTGGTTTAAATTGCCCTGATTATCATGAGTGACTTTTAATATTTGTTTTGTTCAAATTAAGATCCAATTATGGTCTACAAGTTGCAATTGGTTGTTACATCATTAAAATTTTATTCATTCTAAACAGTACACACACACATTCTTTTTTTAATGGCATCAATTTATTGTAGAAATCATGTCAGAAGTCCTGTAGAGTGTCCTGCATTCTGAGGTTGAAGTTTCCTTAAGGTTCATTTAACTTGTTTCTCTATCTACTACAGAAGTCTCTTGATATCTGTAAGGTATTGGTTCCAGCCCTCCCCCCAGACACCAAACTGCATGGATGCTCAAGTCCTTTATATACAAAGGCATAGTATTTGCATATAACGTACGCACATCCTCCTGTATACTTTAAATCATCTCTAGATTACTTGTACTACCTAATACAATGTAAATGTTACACAAATAGTTGCTAGCCATGGCAAATTCAAGTTTTGTTCTTTGGAACTTTCTGAAAAAATGTTTTTTCAAATATTTTCCATCAGCGGTTGCTAGAATCCACACATGGGGAACCTGCAGATGTGGAGCACCGACTATATATTGGTTTTAACTGGCATTTAGATGTTGAGAGCCTAATAAGATTGTGGCTCAATTTTTAAGAAAGACTACTTTGTTAATAAGGTCCTTTTCAATTTGAGTTCAAACTTAGCACACTTCTCAGAACATTTTGCCAGATCATAAGCTTCTTTTCTTTCTTGCTCTGTTAGAAAGCCTCTTGTACAGGCAGTTTATTAAAATGAAAGGCCATTTGTGTCAGATGCAGGTAACTGGATCCCCGTTAATCCCAGCCTCTTCTGCGCTGGGTGCTGGATCTAGTGTTAACATTAACCAATTTCATTCTAGCCCCTTCAACCTTGGTAGAAAACTAGGAATTGCCTGAAATACTTTTGAAAGCTGTTAGAAACCCAAGAAAAACCTGGATTTGAAAGAGGAATAATTGAGAAATGAAGAAGGATGCCTCAGCCTTAGACACTAAATGTTCTGTTCACAGGTTAAATTCAAGGAGATTGGGCAGGACCATCACAATGATGCCTTTGCAGGTTAGGCAAGGGTTGAGATACACAACTGTTCCTGCTTCTATACTCTGAGCTTAGGGTATAAATAAGTTTTCTTTTCTTTAGAGTGTTAATGTTGAAGATCATCATAAAGCATTAAGTTCTCATGAGTCTGGTTCCATCATCCTGAATCCCTGGGTGCAATGAGGAAGCCATGGCTAGAGCAGGGGAGTGGGGCACTTCCCTATCTCGCCATAACACATTCCTCCTTATAGTTTATTTTATTTATTTATTTTTTTGGCTACACTGGGTCTTTGTTGCTGTGTGCTGGCTTTCTCTAGTTGCAGTGAGTGGGGGCTACTCTTCGTTGCGGTGCATGGGTTTCTTATTGTGGTGGCTTCTCTTGTTGCGAAGCATGGGCTCTAGGGCTCGCAGGCTTCAGTAGTTGCAGCATGTAGGTTCAGTAGCTGTGGCTCACAGGCTCTAGAGTGCATGCTTAGTAGTTGTGGTGCACAGGCTTAGTTGCTCCATGGCATGTGGGATCTTCCCGGACCAGGGATTGAACCTGTGTCCCCTGCATTGGCAGGCAGATTCTTAACCACTGTGCAACCAGGGAAGTCCCTCTCCTTATAGTTTAGATGTGGGATTTGTGGCCTCTCTTCAGGGCCACATGACACCTAATGTCCCACAAAACAGAGCAAAGGGATGTCCAGGAATTGGGAGAGGCAGACCAAGTCTCCTTTCTCTCTGCACCCAGGAAATTGGAGGGCATATGTGGCTTTCTCTTTAGGTCATTAGGCAAAGTCAGATCTTCCACGTCCTGGTTTGCTCGACTCTTCCAACCCACTACATCTTCATACTCTACACACTCATACACTACAGGTAAAATCTAGCATTACTGGGCAAGTAGACATATGTTCCCACTGCAGCCTTCTCTGGATTCCCTGCAACTGGAAAGGCTAGATCGAGGCGCTATTACATTTTTCCCATATGTGCCAGAGGCAGTTATGCTATTGTGTTAATGGGAACAAGGATGGAAAGAGCTCATGACAATAGCTTCAGAGAGAGAAGGACTGCGAAGCACTTTATATAACAGGGCGATTTTGGGGACTAAATTCAAGTATCTGAATTTTTCTCTTTTATCTTATTGGACAGGCTCTGGAATGGTGACTCTGGATTTTAACTTTGAGGGCATAGGAATACAGAGACTTTCTTCATTCTTTTAGCTGCTGGTTGTTCATTTGTTTTTTTTCATTACCATTGTATGGTATTGGCAGCCTCACTGGAAGGAGTCACAGAAATTGTGAATTTGAAAATGGAAGAAAAAAAAAAGACTTACCATTAGGTTGTCTCATCCTATAAAACTCTGTTTAAAATTATATTCTGCAACTTGATCTTTTCCCAGTTTAAGCTTAGTGTTAACCATTTTTCCTCTTTATTTTTCTTAAGAAATGGCTTTGTTGTGTATTAGGTATTACTGAGAATGCTTGTTACTCTTTTGTTTTTTCCTAATTGTACGCAGGTATGCCTCTTTGGGCATAGTAAGCAATTCTTTCTCTTCCTTATTTAACCTTTACAATATTTAGAGGCTTTTAAAGTGCCACTGTGGCAAACTGCACTATTTGTACCATTTGTTCTTTGACCATACGATTCTTTTTACTCTTTTGATAATTCTATAATACGTGTGCAAGGTGTAGTGTGAATACAATGAATTATGTGTGTGCAATAGAGTACTGAATTCCGCTAAATGAGAGGAGAGATCAGTGTCTGACTTCTTTTGGTTTTGAACAAGTCATGTAAGGAATAGAAATGAAATTGAAAGGAGGATGTTACTTCAGGCTGGAGTTTATACAGCTAACTAATTTTAAAGACCTCTTTCAATATTATGGTCCAGTATTTCTCAGGCATAGCAAGACCTAAGCTAAAAAGTGTAGTATTTTATTAGACTATCCAGTAATTAGTTAAGCATACTTAGAAGGCAGAAGCTAATGTATAAGATTCTATACTAAATGGAAGGCAACTGTATCATGGCTCTTAGATCAATCATAGAACTTTATAGCTAAAAGAGGTACCAAGAAGTCATACTGTTTCATACTCTTTCCTTGTCCATAGTGAAGCTGAAGCTCCTGGGTTTTTCTAGGTCACCTGGCTACTTAGTTGCTGAGCCTAGTTAAGTTCCCCCCCACTCCACTCACTATGCTTTGTTTAGTCAGCACCAAATAGGAATGACCTTAAGAACTGCAAGCTTCTTTTTGCATTTTTAACCTTTATGTCATGAATTATTTATTACTTTTACACTAAATGTTACTTGGATGTTCAATATTGTTGCTTATTATTATTTGGCAAATACTAGACAAATCAATGTTAAGTTCCTCCAATATGATCCCAGACTATGAATCCTTTAGCTGTCCACTCTGAAATTGTAAAAGCAGTGACTAACTCCATCATGTTGTTTTGTCTGAGTGTTGATCAGCATCTAAAATATACATGTTCACCAGTGCAGGGAGGCCAAAAATGAGTCAAGTAGTAGATGAAGAATGTTGCTAAATATTTCCAAGGTCAGCGACAAACCTTTTGTCCCTCGGACTCCCAGAGGGAAAATGTAAATAAGGCAGCACCTAAAATGGAGAATCAGCTTCTGACTTGATACCTGGCATGGATCTAACTCTTTGCTAGAAAAGGAAAGTTTCCATTCCATTCGTCCTTTGTGTGCTTATCCGGATTTTGTCTTTTTCTTTCAGTGTCTCCCATTTGTTTAATTCTTTTGTTTGTTTTTTAAACCACTTTATTGAGGTATTGACATACAAAAAGCTGTGCATATTTAATGTGTACAACTTGATGAGTTTGGAAATAAGTATACACTTGTGAAACCATCACTACAATCTGTGCTTTACACCTTTCCATCACCTCCAAAAGTTTTCTGCTGCTCTTTTTACTTTTTTTTTCATATATTTAAGTCTTATCTCCTGACACTCTACATTTGAAAAAGACCTCTCTGTAATCCATGGACACCATTTGCTTTTGGTTTTATAGTGTTAATTTGCTATATGCTAGGCATTCCCTGTAAATGTATACAATTTATAAGCTGGGTAATTGGTATATGCTACCTAGCAGTGTTCAGTCTACATTCATTTCCTTCTATTGCATAAGTAGTTCTGGCTTTTATGCAAACAAAGGAGTAAATTTCTATATACAGTATATGGCTGAACCTAAAATGAAAAAAAGCTTGGCTATCAGACGTGAATCCAATGTGCTATACAGACGAATCCATTATTTGAGTATATCTGGGATGGCATGAATTAATCTTAATCGTGTTTATTCTTTAAAAAATATCAACAGTTAAAAATTGCATATCTTATTATTAAAAATGGTTTTGGAGCTGAGATGTAATCTCCTAAATGAAGGAATAAAAATAAGAGCAGGATGATCCAGCTAACCATTTTTCTTCCTAAAACTTGAAATAAATGGAGATCAAGAATGTTAGACATCTTTAAATAAATCAGAGGTCTTATGACATTTCTAATACTTTATTAACAAAATTTTGATTTGATTTATCTATCTAAAATAACTAGCAAGGTATTCCCTAAGTGCTGAAACATAAATTACAAACACGAAAACTTGATTTATGTTAATGGTAGATAATATGCGAGACATGGCAAGTTATCACGGACTTGGCAATATTCCTTTAGGCGGGGGATGGAATCACAGAAAAGTACTGAAGAAAGTGCTGCCTTAGGCTCCATTTGTTGATATATAGATGACAGCTGTCTTCTAAGAAATGGTATAATCCTAATGATGTGAACTTCACTTTTATTCCAGACACCTCCAGGTTTAGTGAAATCTGCTCGACAATTCTGAGTGTCTCCGTGTCTCTGTGATGGATAAGAAACATTCAGACCTCTGGAAAGGATGGCAGAGGAGTATTAAAAAAAGGTTCTGCATAGGTAATTATTGGATCTCTCTGGTCTCTTACTGAATGTTAACATTTGCATATTTCTCAAAGCACCTTCATTTCTATCACATCTTAGACCTTTAATGATGCTCACTGCCAATTCCCAATTCTGTGTCAATTCAAAATATGTCTTCTGCATCCTTTACCTGGGCTGCTAAGCAAGCATCAGTAGAGGGAAATCACAAGGTTCTACAAACTGGCACCAGTACACATTTTTATTTTCCAACCTCAGGTACTTCTGTTTTTCTCCTGCACCATCTCCCTGTTCTTTGCATGGCTGTCCTCTTCCGATTCTTAAGGTCTCACCTTCAACATAACTGCGTCAAATAATCCTTCCCTGATCTCTCTGCCTAAGTGGGTCCCCCCCTCACCTGGGGCCTGTTCATTTATTTCATGACACTTTGCCTCCTTATAGTGCTTTATTTAGTGTTTGCCTGACTTTTTGTTTGTCTCTACAACTAATTTCTTGTGCAGAGGGACAGCATCTGTTTTATTAATTACTGTGGTACAGCACTTCCTAGCATGTAGTAGGCACTCAGGAAGAATTTTTGTACAAATAAATAAACTGTAAGATTGCTTTTTTTTTCTTTAAAGAAAAGTCATCCCTAATTTTTAAAAAGTTTAAAAAGCGCTGCTTTAAATGATTGTTACCATAAGCCCAAGAGATATTCTTATAGATGTCAGGTTGCATATACCTTTCAAATCAACTTCTCATATGTGGTTAAATAGTTAAACAGACTCTTGTATTCTGAATTCGGAACATGTAGCAGTTGCTAAGTCTTTACAGCAGTGGTTTTCACCCTCCCTCTGTTTGCAGATGTGCACAGACTGATGATGCTCTGTTGACACATGTCATGTGGGCACACCCAGTTGTGTATGGTTCCCAGAGCCCTGGCTGTTCTTGCACCTCTTTCTTCCCTGCTCGAGAAACCATATTGAGAGTGACTGAGGGTGAGTATAAGGCTATTAGAAGGATTACCTTGAATTTGTTCTAATTTATATGAAAAAGTACAAGACAAACCCATTGTAAATTTTGGATTAAAAAATAATAATAATGAATGATTTACTACGCACCTCACAATTAATCAAGACATATCAGTGTGTCATGACATGTGATCTTTTGAATTGGTGTTTCAGAAATTAGTTCCAAACCACTGGGGAGACTTTTACTCCTCATATAACTTTTGAAGAAGAAGAAAATGCATGAGTTGAGAGTGAAAAATAGCAAACCCTGTAGAAGAGGAACTCATGGAAATAATAATTGCTATAAAGTGTATACTGTTGCTTATAAGGTATTGCCTCTGAAGGCCTCCCTCAATGATTGACACAAAATACTTGTTATTTAAGTTGCACCATATAGATGTAAATATTAGACATCTTTGGCCTAAAAATGCAATTTCATATGGCTCAAACTAATTAATTTGGTAATATTTCCTATCATTCATCTAAAATACACTTGGAAATGAACCATAAGTACTTGAAAGAAAAGGAGAAAAATGGCACAACAGTGGACTTTTTGGTGTCCCTTTTGGTGTCTTTTTTCTCAGGACAAGTCAACCAACCAATGAAGCTATTGGTCTTGGTCGTACATCCTTAGCCCAGCACTGGTCTACGTGCTCTCTGGGGAACACCAGAGAAGCCCAGGATAGCCTGACCCATAAGAAGTTATAGTCTAAGTGGAAGAACAAGATACATCTAGAAAATGAGACAGTTTATACATGCTAAATTATGCAGCCCTTACAAATAAAGAACGGCTTTTCTGCCACTATGGTTCCACTGTGGCTTGCCATATATGTATTTAAAATATTTTTTTTATTTTGAAAAATAATTTTACATTTATAAATGAGTTGCGGTGATAGTACAGAGAGTTTCCGTATACCCTTATCCTCGACTTCCCCAAGTGTTAACATCTTATATAACCATGGTACAGTTATCAAACTAAAGTACTACCATTGCTACCTTACTATTAACTAAGCAACAGACTTTATTCAGATTCCATGTTTTTCCATTAATATTCCTTTTCTGTTCCAGGATCCAATCTGCTGAGGTACCAAATTACATTTAGCATATATGTATTTTAATAATGGATAAGATATAAAAGTAAGGAGGAGAGCATTTTATACATATTCAGATATCACTGCTGTTGGTATATTCTCTTCCTGACACACACACGTAAACACACACCACACACATTTCAGGATCAGACTGAATATCTATTTTTGTACCCTATTTTTTATCATGTAACAAATCATAAATATTACCCTATATTATTAAATTAGTATTTGAAATATGTTTGATCTGTACATAGTTTTTATCACATGGATTACCAGATTATTTTAAAACTTTAAAAAATTGAATAAAATCAATTTGTAACATTGTACGTATCATTACCAGATTATTGAATGCTTGTTTCCATTTTTCCTCTTACAAATGACACTGTGATGATTTTCAGTGCACATGAGCTCTGGGCAGTTTTCATATTTCTGCAGGCTGATAATAAGGAAAAATATATAAAGTTAAGGTCTGTGAAATTTCCCCTTTTATTATATTTTAAAATTCAACAGTAGCACGTATAAACTATACTGAAATCTCTAAATTGAAAATGAAAATCTCCCCCTGCTCTGGTAGACTTACTTCCCTGAGGAAAAGAACGTATCATGAGGTCTCTGGCTTTAGCCTGAACCTGTGCAACTGAAATTATTAGGGGTGTTTCCAGCAACTGTGTAAAAATGTAGCTTCAATCCTCAGCTTTTCATAAGTGGTCAAAGTTCCAGTGAGTTCTCAGGAAGACTATTTCAGCCCCATTATCTTTTTTTTTTTTCCGGTATGTGGGCCTCTCACTGTTGTGGCCTCTCCCGTTGCGGAGCACAGGCTCCGGACACGCAGGCTCAGCGGCCATGGCTCACGGGCCCAACCGCTCCGTGGCATGTGGGATCTTCCCGGACTGGGGCACGAACCCGCGTCCCCTGCATCGGCAGGCGGACTCTCAACTACTGCGCCACCAGGGAAGCCCCGCCCCATTATCTTTTGATTTGTGACCAAGGGTGGCACTGGTTGAGCATTTCCTGTGCTTGTGGTTGACTGTTGTATTTTTTTTAGGATTTTGCTGCTCATTTGTCACCGAGGAGTCATTTTCATTACTAGGTAGACATCAACATCAGGGAAAAAGTTCCTCTGATTGCCCCTGCCTTCAAGAATAGATAATTCATCTGTTCCCAGGACACTAAGTCTTTTAGGGGAAAACTCCTGACCTAACTCCCGTTGGTCATGAGAGCATCCAAGAAACATCTTGGGACCCCTTAACTGCCAAAGCTGCCAGCCACAGTGGCTTGACTGGTCACTGAGAGCTCACTGCTCATGTTGGGGCTTACCACTAACAGCGGACAGAGCACGGGTAATGGAAAAAGTGTGGCTCTGGGCTTCCCTGGTGGCGCAGTGGTTGAGAGTCCGCCTGCCAATGCAGGGGACACGGGTTCGTGCCCCGGTCCGGGAAGATCCCACATGCCGCAGAGCGGCTGGGCCCGTGAGCCATGGCCGCTGAGCCTGTGCGTCCGGAGCCTGTGCTCCGCAACGGGAGAGGCCACAGCAGTGAGAGGCCCACGTACCAAAAAAAGAAAAAAAAAAGTGTGGCTCTGAAACTAGTCAGGCCTGGGCTCACATCCTAGCAGGCAGGATCCAGTACCTATTAGGGACTCCAACTTTAATCAAGTAACTGAACCCCTCTAACCTGAGCTTTCTTAGCTGTGAGCATGCGATTGTTACACAGGCAGTTGTATAATTTGAACAAGATTTGAAAATGTTTGGTACAGTGCCTGGCATAGAGTGTGTCATTGGATCAAAGTTTGTTAAATGAAGGGATGGATGAATGACTCACAGAGCCAATTGAACACCCTTTTTTAAAAAAATAGGGGTGTGCCCACTTGTGATAGAAAGCATAAGAAATATCAATGCAATGAGTTAAATGTCAATTTCATTTCTTCCCCTGGGTGGCAGACAACATACACCACCTCCAGCTAGCTAACATAGAAGGAATTTATTGACAGGACGCTCAGGTTCTGAAATCTAAGAGTTAAAGCAACCAGTCTTTGGTTGGGTTGGAGCCAGGCAATGTCAAGGACCTCAGAAGCAGGAAATTATGGACCTTTTTTCTAGAATACTGACATCTATAATTCTCAGCTTTAGTGACCTGCTGTCAGATGGACCGACTCTGGCCAGGAAGGCAGGGTCACATGGTCCAGGCATGGCTGTGGGGGGTTCCTCCTTTGTAAAAGGGGCAATCCCCAGGACAAGGGGAATATTGGAAACTAACTAAACATGCACACATGTTTTCATTTCTCTTGGGTGAAAACCTAGGTATAGAAAAGCTGGGTCATATTGTAGGTGTATATTTAACTTTTTCAGAAACTGCCAAGCAGTTTTCCAAAGTGCTTCTACCATTTTACATTCTTCTCACCAGCAATGCATGAGACTTCCAAATGCTCCATATTCTCACCTACACTTGGTATGTATCCAGAATTTATTTTTTAAAAACCTCTCAAAACTTAATACTAGGAAGACCAACAACCCAATTTTTAAAAAATGTATAAAAGATTTCCACAGAGAATTTGGCAAAGAAGATGTAGTCCTTAGAGAAATTAGTCATTAGGGAAATGAAAACTAAAACCACAACTGACATGCTTATTTAAATGGCAAAGGTTAAAGGGAGCAAAAATTTTACATTAGTATGATATCCATTTTATAGATGAGAAAATGGATGTTCTGGGAATTATATAACTTGACTGAGGTTGACCAGCTATTAAGTGGTAGAATTTGAATTTGAACCCAGGTCTGCTAACCCCTGCTTAAACCCGATGCTATTCAAGCAGTAGTCCTTTGAAGGAGGCTTCAAAAGCCAAGGTTGGGGGCTTCCCTGGTAGCACAGTAGTTAAGAATCCGCCTGCCAATGCAGGGGACACAGGTTCGAGCCCTGGTCCGGGAAGATCCCACATGCCGCGGAGCAACTAGCCCGTGCTCCACAACTACTGAGCCTGCGCTCTAGAGCCCGTGAGCCACAACTACTGAGCCTGCGTGCCACAACTACTGAAGCCTGTGCACCTAATGCCCATGCCAAGAGAAGCCACCACAATGAGAAGCCCACACACTGTAACGAAGAGTAGCCCCCGCTCACCGCAACTAGAGAAAGCCTGCGCGCAGCAATGAAGACCCAAAAATAAATAAATAAAATAGATACAACATTAAGGAAATAAAAAATGTTAAAAAAAAAAATCCAAGGTTGGAAACAGGGGAACTCACTTCTTACTATGGAATACAGTTTCCATTTCCTCTCCTGATGGGGCAGCCTATCACCAGTCACAGTGGATATCATGGAGCTTCAAGTCTGGACATCTGTTTTGCCTAAAGGATAAAATTTATGTTCTCCCAACATCCAGCTTTGTCTAGATGCCTCTTGAGAGAAGAATTCAAAGTGTAGAATGCCCACCAAAACTTCATCAATCCAACAGAGATGTAGGCCTGTTGAACCATGATGATGAAGAATGTGAGTTTTTGGTTTTGGTTTTGTTTTTGCGGTACGCGGGCCTCTCACTGTTGTGGCCTCTCCCGTTGTGGAGCACAGGCTCCGGACATGCAGGCCCAGCGGCCATGGCTCACAGGCCCAGCCGCTCCGCGGCATGTGGGATCCTCCCGGACTGGGGCACGAACCCGTGTCCCACTGCATTGGCAGGCGGACCCTCAACCACTGCGCCACCAAGGAAGCCCAAGAATGTGAGTTTAAAAAAAAAAAGAAATGAATGTGAGTTTTTTGGCTCAGAGAGATATGAGTTTGAATCACAGATCTGCTATTTCTTTTTTTTTTTTTTAATTTATTTATTTTTGGCTGTGTTGGGTCTTCGTTTCCGTGTGAGGGCTTTCTCTAGTTGTGGCAAGCGGGGGCCACTCTTCATCACGGTGCACGGGCCTCTCACTGTCACGGCCTCTCTTGTTGCGGAGCACAGGCTCCAGACGCACAGGCTCAGTAGTTGTGGCTCACGGGCCTAGTAGCTCCGTGGCATGTGGGATCTTCCCAGACCAGGGCTCGAACCTGTGTCCCCTGCATTGGCAGGCAGATTCTCAACCACTGCGCCACCAGGGAATCCCTGCTATTTCTTAATTACGCGATCCAGGACAAATTACCAAACGCTTTGAGCTTTGATTCTTCATTTGTGAACTTGGAATGATACTGACATTACAGTGTTTTAAGGGTTAGAGGAGCTGATATATAATATATAGGTTACCACAATGTCCTACAGTTAATAAATTCTCAAAACACTCTTACCATGTCACAAATAATAATGTGCAACCACACTAAGAATAGGTGTATTAAGCGTCTCACTCACTACAAAGCTTAAATGAAACACTAACTCATCACTACCTAACATCTTACATCCCTCCAGGGACTTGCTCCTTTATTTAGGAAATGCTAGTCCACCACCAGATGATGGCATTAATTCTATAAGGATTATTAAGAAGTCAATGAGATATTTATTCTTTAGTTGTCAACGTTAGACATAGTCTTTGGAGGGCATATTTATGGCTGCTCTTGGGCCACATCAACTCCGTGTCTGTGTGGTGTTTTTAGAGTTCAGTTATCAGATATGCAGGGATCCCACAGAGTAAAGAAATCAAAGTCAATGTAATAAAAAGCTCTACGCAGCCCCGTTCCTTATGCTAAGATAACCAAAGCCTGGCCGCAGTTCCGTGTGGCTTATAAACCTTATCAGGTGTGCACACTCGGCATCCTTCCTTCATCCTTTACTGGTTCTAACTCCACCAGCTCTTTTTCCAGGCCCCTGGACATGCTACTTTAACTACCAATGAAGTGTTTTCCGCTGTCCTACTGACTGTTTTTTGAAATACAATCGATGTTTTCAGTCAGTACTTAGGGACAAGAGTGAAGCTTACTCCAAGCACTTGGATGTCAGATGATGAAGAGAGACGAGCCATTTTCTCTCTGGATGCCTCCAGCAACTTTCTCTCAGGTCATCCGGTAATGAGCTGGCCCAGCAGAGAGAGCCAGAAGTTGTACTGGTTGGCACCAATTCTAATACACAAACTTCCCAGAAGATGGGCATTGAGAAGAGAATGTTTTTTCACACTGGCAAGGTTGTGCCTCGTTTTCAGAGCCACAGGGTTGGGTGATCCCTGTCACCTCCCAGCTATAAATATGTGAGGTCGCGGGTACCAGAAGATCTCTCTCCTGGAGCACAAGCAAGATGGACTCAACTTAAGCCATATGATGGTGGGAGACTAGGTAACTAACTGCCTACATTCTGTTCCTTGAGCCCAAAGGAACCTAAGACAATTTCTTCTTAGTGTGTCATTGTGGTGTTTGACCCTAGATCTTTTGCAACAGAAAAATAATACTTTTTTTCTTTCATAATTTGACTTAAAAACAAGCACATAACACTTTAGAGTGGAGATACTGAAATTCAACTCCAAGGCCTATAAGATATGCCTATAACTCATCCAATTAATCCATTTATTCCTTTTGAAAAAATTATGATAAAATACACAAAACATAAAATGTATCATCTTTACTATTTTTGAGAGTGCAGTTCTGGGGTATTGAGTACATTCATATTGTGCAACCATCACCTATCTCCAGAATTCTTTTTGTCTTGCAAAACTGAAGCTCTATACCCATTAAACAATAACTCCACATCATTCCTCCACCACCCCACTTGCAGCCTCTGGCAACCACCATTCTACTTTCTGTCTCTAAGTATTTGATTAACTCTAGATACCTCATGTAGGTGGAATCACACAGTATTGGCCATTTTCCCCCCTTTCATTCTTAAGGTATATTCATAAAAGTTAGCCAGTTACTTTCTAGAAACTTTAGTAGAATTCCTATGGAGTTGGGGGAATCCTGCTATTTATCTTAATACCATTAAAATGTGTATTTCTGGATTTCTTCTGATCCCAGGCTTATAAAGCAACCCTCTTTACAGTATATCTTTGTACAGTAGAATCATGTAGCTGCCTCCCAAGCATTTATCCCATTCTGTTTACACTGTATAGATTGAATTGTAGTTTGGCCATCCCTTAACTCCAGAGATTGGCTGTAAACCAGTTTTCACAAACCCATATTCTTTGTCACAGTGACTGATTCAGGGATAAAAACTGACCTAGACCTAAACTAATCCTCTGGCTATAGTGATTAGTTCATGGATAGGTACTTATCTCATTTATTCCAGTCAAAGTAAAGTTTAGGACCTTTATTTGATGGTTGGACAGAAAGAAACCATTATTCTTTTACTGAAGTTGAATAGAAAAATGCATATCATCTTATTGCTGCTGACAACCATTTTGCCACCATGGAAAGGGTGCCAGTATGATGGAAAATAGAGCCAATATATCAAAAGAAATTTAATTCTTGGTGATAGCCTTAAGCTGCTGGATCAAGCCTTGCCTGGAGTACTTCCTAGCACAGACTTTTTGGGTTATATAAATCAATCAATAAATTATTGTTTAACCCAATTTGAGCTGGATTTTCTATTACTTGTTTTTAAGTACATTCTAATGGCTTTCCATAGAGATCTGTGAACAGAACCAGAAAACAGTGGTTAAATGGAATCCATGTATTCCCTTTGATACTAATTTCTCTTTGTGAAAAAATACATTGGTGTTCTGGTTTTACACATTAGTTTCTTTTGCTTGTTTAATATGAGATGTGGGTTCATTCTCAGGATCTGAAAAAAATTAGTTTTTGACTTTGTCCTACTGGGAACCATGGTCTACTTTCAAGATAGTGCATATCATTCTGTGGAGGTATCTTGGGAAAAGACCTTAGCGACCATGCACAGTCTTCCTTGAAGGCACTCCTTGACCTTGAGCTTCTGTTTCATCCCTTTAAATTTCTGTAGCCACTGGAAATTCTTTTGGACATCAGTGAATGCTCTAAAAGTAGCAGTGCTAGTCCCACCGTTGGCCACTTGGTCTCTGACACTTGGCCTCACAATCCTGGAAGCCTCCTACTTAGGTGCTATTGTATTCTCTGGCCAGCAAAGGGGAGCCAAGTCTTCCTGCATAGGCCTGAGCCCTTTGCATGTGGCCCATGATGGAGGTGATATCATCTAGCACAGTGCCTAGCAAGTATGTCCTGCATTGACTCTGAATCTGAGAGGTCCCTCTAGTTCTGTCACTGGCAGCCCTGAGAAGGCTGGAAGACACCAAGTTAAGTTCAGTGAAGGCTCAGATTTTTCCTTGTCTTGTTTATCAGCTCTTCCGACTTAGACACATCCCTGGCTGAGACCTTTCTGGTAGTGTAGTTGTGTGTTCTCAGTATTTTCCCCCTTCCTGCTCCCCTTAGAGAAATCTATGCATCATTTCTCTTCTTCTGCTGGCCTTGGGTAAAAATATATTACACCCAGAATAGAAATAACACATTAGCAGTAGGGTTGTTCACACACGGTGTGCTCATGAAGCATTTCTTTCTAATGCGACTCAAAATGCAAAAGGAAGATGCTAACAAAAGATTGAAATTACACCAAAAATCTGAGTGTTTATTGTTTTTAATTTTACCCTAGAAGTTGTGGACTCCTTGAATTCAGGGAAAGTTGTGCATGAAGTGATGTTCAGCCATACTTAGGGAAATGTCCATGGACACATATTCTATTAGTTGTGGCGAAATGCAGAGCTATTTGCCCTGTCAGCATCAAGACAAGATGTACTTGGAATTCCAGTCCATAAACATTTACATGCAGTCACTCTAAATCTTTTGGGGCAAAGACTTGTATTTTCTCTTTTCAGTGACGGAACCATTTTTTAACAGAGCATGCTGTGTGAACTGGTTGAACAGAGTGCCATGAAAGTCTTTAATAAATTATAGATGGATTTATGGGTTCTGCTCAGGACCATTGTATGTTGGCTGTGTTGAAATAAAATGGCACATATTCATCCAGAAGGTCCAGTGGGTCCTGGGTATTAGGGAAAGGAGATTCATGAGTGGAAGCTATTTTTTTTTTCACCTTATAGTCTTCTTACTCTACATGGACAATTGTCTCTAGTATTGAATAGTCCCATCACATTAAAGTGCCCTATTATTAAGTTACTTAAGAAAACTTCTTCAGAGTAACTCAGTTTACCTTTTGCAAAATCATATCAGTAAGCAAACTCTGAGAGTCAGCCCCACAGTTCCAACAGGAAAGCATCACAGCAATCTAAGGTGGATGGACCTCGTTTATATGCATAACATCTCTAAGATATTCACAAGGTCTCTTGTGACTAGTGTTTTCCACCATATATTACATTTTCTACTTCCTATGCTTCCATTAAGAGGAGCAGAGGACTGCTGATGGAATGTCAAAGCTTCTGCTGACTTGGCCACTTCTAGGGATGTCGTTGGCTTTGTCGGTCCATTGTGACTTTCTGTACTCATTTATAAATAAACCTCTTGTGAGCTGTGCTCATGAGAAAAATGTGAAGATGAGTGGGAGTTAGGTTCTAAATTACAGAAGTGTTTCCTTAAATCAGGGCCAAAGTATTAGCAGAAGCAGTGGTGTTTGGAAATTATGGCTGAAATAACTGGGATTCTTGCAGGAAAGTTCAGAAACCTTGAAGGTTATCTATATTGAATATGTATATTGAAAGTTCCACCTCCTGCCATAAGCAGTTCCATGGACCTAATTTCTAACTGTGTGATGTTGACGTGCTTTGTGCCTCTTCCCTTGACGTGGTGTTTCTCTTCAGCTGTCTCTTCGGTATGGTTGATAACTAACATGGATATTCGCCATCTGTCTTCATTGAACTTGTGTGTTCAGTTTATGCTGCTCAAGTTGGCGATGTAACCAGTCACACCACTGAACTAGTGACTAATCTTTGTGAAGCAAAACAAGGATAATTTTATCTAAAAGAAAATTTTCTTCCCCTTTTTTCCTCTTCCAGAAGATCACTGAGATGGCTAGAATTTATATGTTGTTTGTGCACTTGGAGAGCTCCTAGTAGATAGTGAAAAGGACAAGGAAAGAGTAAGGAAGAAAAGATAGTGAGCAAACTCTTTGTTGGCAAAAATAATATTGCTGTTTTGCTGCCTCCAAAGGTCTGTGTGATGTCTCCATTTACCTAGTAGCTTGTGTGCTTTCTTGTGAGTTTCCGTGAAGGTCCTACTCTGTGTAGGAAGGCCAACAAAAGGGCAATTTCCAATGCATGGGATGGAATTGTCTCTCTTTCCTGTAGAATCAAGTTAGAAAGTGAATCTCGACATTTATCAGGGGGTGTCATAACACTGGAGACCGTCTCATGCAAGTATGCTGCATTGCTTTTAAGAGGCTCTTGTGAATATATCACACAGGGAACTCTTTCCTTATAGAATTGCTAGAAAAGTCATCTTCAAAGAGATGAAGATGTACACTGGCCCCTCTGCCTGGAATACCCTTCGTTTTCTTGACCACCTGCAAAATCCTGATCTTGTCAAGCAGAGCACAAGTGTCTCTGACCTCCCTTTCCTCTGTAGAATTGTGCCCCTAGTGTATTTAGTTCTTAGTTTATTGAGTTCTTGCCTCTGTTATAACACCTTTTAGAGTAGAACAAATATCTGTTGCCTGCTTTATGTCGGGAACTGGCTACATGCTTTAAGGGTGACTCTTCATAACCACCCAAGTATTATCTCCATTTTACAGATGAGGAAATGAGGTAATGTATGAAAAATCGTTAGTATCTAGCATAAAGTAAAGATGTAAAATAAATTATTAGAAGTAATCAATATTATGTATTTACATATTGACCTAATATTCCTTTGAGATGAGGGCAGAGTCAAATTCTTCTTTGTAGTCCTAGCACCTAACAGAGTGCTTGGGGCCTAGTAGGTGCTTAATAAATCTTAGTTAAAGGTGTGAGTAATTGACCAGTAGATCTGAGTCTTCCTAAGAGTTTAGAGTAGAGCAAAAGTGATTCAGGTTAGATAGAAAGCAGAGCTTTATATCTCTTATAAGGTATTTGTCTAATTATAAAAATAATAGAAAAGCATTGAAGAAAATTAGGACAATACAGAAGAATATATACTTTTCACAGTCATCTATCACTCGGAGAAAATAATTTTCCTTCCATTCTTTCCTCTGTGCATTTTTACTCTGATATCGTAATATATATGCAACATTGTATGTTGCTTTTGTGCTATTCCTGTATTATAAGTATTTTCCATGTCATCAAAAACTTTCAGTAAACTTTACTTCTAATTGGTGTATAGATAAATATGTTTATTATATGAATTTACTTATACATTCCCTTTACATTGAACATTTAGGGTGTTTGTAATTTTTTATCATAATAAATAACACTGTAATGAACATCTTTGGGCATATATAAGTTTTGTGTGCATCTTTGATACTAACTGTTGGTATAGGGGTTTCTACAAATTGAATTCGTGGTTAAAATGTATCAATATTTTTAGACTCTTGGTACATATTGCCAGTTTGCACCCAAGAGAGGTAATAACAGTTTATTCTTACATTAGCTGTGTCTGAGCACACTCATGAACATTATTATTACCTTTTACATCTTTGCTACTTTGATAGACTAAAAAAGACATTGAACCAGGCTCAAAGACTACTTAACTTTATGATTCTATTTATATGACATTCTGGAAAATGAAAAACTATAGGGAAAAAAATTGGATTAGGGTCTGGGGAAGAGGGAAGGGATTGAAAAGAAAGGGGTCCAGGGGAACTTTTGGGGGTGATGGAAATTTTATATATCTTGATCTTGATGATGGTTTCATGACTGTGTATATTTGTCAAAACTCATTGAACTATATACTTGAAAAGAATGAATTTTCCTGTGTGTAAATTATACTTCAATAAACCTAACTTATAAAAATGACATTGCTCATTTTTTAAAGTCACAGTCCTTTTGCTTTCCAGTGAAATTGAACGGCTTTATATTGATTAGTCATTTAATGGAGAATTAGTTCCACTGGAGTTCTTTGGAGACTTGTATTTAATCCCATTATAGAATTGTCTACTAAGTCTGAGAATTTTTCCTATTAATTTGGGTGATCTTTTGATAGTGTCTGTCCTACTTGCTAAAAATAGTTTTCTAAAGTTCTTTTAACTTTATTTGTGAATATTTTATGTAGTTATTTGATCTAGCCAAATTTGCTGACATTACTTTCAAGATTTCTTTAATTTTTTAGCAGACCTTCCCAATAGAAACCTTTGAAACATTGCATTGTTTCAATAAATTGTACTTCAGTTTTTCTGGGGAATTTACCAGGTATGCTCTGGGAACACTTTTCAAATTAAAAGAAGACGACCTCTCTATGCATAAGTGTAGTTGTTTACCTTCCAAGATGCTTGTTGGGTTCATTCTCTCATCTTTTTCCTACTGCACCACTGGGCTGAGTGACTGGAGCCTGTGCCTGTGACCTAAGTCACTACGCTTTCCCCACAGTGGCAGCAATGCCCTGTAAAGTGATTTTAGCGATAGAAATGGACTAAAACCTCAGTTAATAGAGAACCTCATTTAACATTTCCTTCTGCTCTCCAGTTTTTGGAAGTTCTGTTTTGTCTTGATTTGCTCCATAATGAGATTGAGGGAAAAGTATTACTTAACCTTGTACATTTCAGTAAATACCTACTGATTGCTTACTGTGTGCCTGGAGCATTGCTAGGTGCTAGATGTACAAAGGTGAATAAGATAGACTAAGTTTCCTGGCCTCATAGAACTTATGGCCTAGTTATGTGGATAGACAATAAGCATCAGACAATGACATCAAATAATTGGAAATTATGATAAGTGCTATGAAAGGAACAAAGATGATTTTGTCCGCCTGCTGCAAGTGGGGATGTGAAGAGTGACCCTGTTCTCACTCCAGTCTGAAAAGTTTTGTTTTGCCTCAAGCTTCCAGTAAATTTTCCCTTCTTGGAAGACTTCAGCAAAAGGAAAATGGTTGCAAACCAATGCCCTATGGAATTATAAATAAATGTGAGAAGCTGAGTGAGCTTGGGCAAGGCCAAGTTTCCTCATCTATAAAACATAGTTAATGTTATCTGTCCTAGGGGTTGCTGGGTGAATTACCAACTATAAATGTAAAAGAGGCAGAAGAGATACTGGCCGAAGACTCTGAAGGTAGACAGCCAGGGTTCTGGCTTCTCCACTTACTAGCTGCTGCTGTGTCAGGTAAGTTATTTAGCCTCTCTGTGCCTCAGTTTCTTCATGCAGAGGGTGGTGATGGCAATAGTGCCTACCTCCTAGGGTTGACTGGAGAATTAAATAAGAAAAAATATACATTTGGCTTTTTAAATAGTGCTTGGTGCATGGTAAGTGATAAGGCTAGCTTCTCTCCTTGTCATCATATCATTGTCGTCATCATCATCATCATCATCATCTTGGAATACAGGTCCTAACACAAACACAGTGAATTCTCATGCATTGTAGCCATGTAGTCAGATGACCTGGAGCAGTCAGGCCCTAGGTCTATGAGGAATAGGTACATGCATAAAGAGAGAAATGTGAGCAACACGGTGGCTGTAGACTTTCTGTGTAAAAAGGGTCAGAGATCTCATCTCAGTTCCAACCCCATTTCCCTATCCCTTTTATTAGGGAGAATGACCTTGAAGGAGGGAGAATTGCACTCTGAGTAGGTAGAACAGCCTTGGCTACAAGCCCAGCTTCACCAGCCAGGTGCAGAGCACAGCCCTCTGATACCTCTGCAATGATTTAGCTTTATTGCCTATCGTCTCTCTCCAAATTGCCTTCAGGATGAATGTCCCAGCCGGAACCCCTATAGAGGACACCAGCTCCCCAAGTACCTCCCGAGATGTGGATACTCTCCCTGTGTGAAACATCCTTCAAATTGACCATTAGTGGAGGCTGTATTTTGCACCTTACGAAGAGGAAATTACACTGCATTAGAAGTTTTGCCCTCTGGCTTAGGGAGTGAATTAGATGAGGGATGCAGGCTGGGGTGCTTTCCTACTGGGCATAATACTCAATTTATTTTCATTTACATTAATTTATCTACATCAGTGACTGCATGAGGCGTTAAACTATTAAAAGCAAACAATTCCCAATTGCTTGACACAAAAGAAATGTTTAGTGAATAATAATTTTTTAAAAGTAGCCTATGGATCCTCCAAAACTCAAAATTGTGAGAACATGTTAATCAACTTTTCACATTGCATAGAGCTTGACTCTCTTTCTCTCTCTCTTTCTCCCTCCCTCTCTCCCTTCCGTCCTCCCTGCTTCTTTCCCTCTCCTCTTTTCTTTCTCCCTTTTTTCTTCCTTTCTAAGTTTCCTTTGAAAAGACAAAGCAAATACATTTAAGTGGAAAAAGTTAAAGTAGTATAGCATTGGTAACACAATGAATAGAATGCATGGACATGAAAGCCTTTATCTGGAGGATTCCAAGATGCAAAGAATTAAAAAAAAAAAAACTCCCTTCAGCTGTATGAATGGAGCAGTTTGGCTGCTGGTATGAAAGGGGATTTTAATTTATTCATCTCATCTAAATATCAATTACATCTACCTAATGTCTTCCTGGCCTCACTGGCCTGTTAGAAGGAGAGTCAGTTTAGGAAAAAGGAAGATGTCTCTACTGGGGAGTCTCATCAGCACCTCATTCCCAAGCTTCCAGGAATCTTGGGACTTACTTGAGCAAGAGTGGAATCTTAAAGCCTCCATAAAAATGGATGGATCTTTCCCCCCCATAGTTTTATTCTCATCTCCTAACTTCATCGTATGCTGTGGCTAAAAGAGTTTTGTTGTTAAGAAAGATCTGGAATCCAGGCTCTGTCCCTTCATGAGTAGTATGACTGGGCAAAACGACTTTCACCTCTCTGGTCCTCAAATTCCTTACCTACAAGATGGGCAGCAAAGACCTGTCTTCCATGGATATTTCCAACACTCTGATAGTAAAAGCTCAAGTATATAAAAATAAATGTAGAAAAGAGACTGGAAGGAAAAAATAGAATGTTAAAAATGGTTGTTTATTTTTCCTCTTTGTTTTGCACCTTTCAACTTTCTATATAGGCAAGCATTATATTTCAATAGGAAAATTATGGTTTATAAAAGCACATCTTCTTTTGTTCAAGATCACATGGATTATAATAATATCTATTGAATCTCCTTTTCCTTTTCCTCTGCTCCATAAAATCTACCCTTCTCTCTTACTCTTTTGAAAGGAAAGCAGATATGGGGTGTATTCATTTCCAATTGCTGCTGTAACAAATTACTGCATACTAAGTGACTTAAACAACACAGATTTATTCTCTTACAGTTTTGGAGATCAGGAATCTGCAATGACTCTTATGGGGCTAAAATCAAGGTGTGGGCAGGGCTGGTTCTTTTGGGGGCTGTGAAGGTAGAATCCATTTCTTTGCCTTTCTTGGCTTCTGGTGGCTGCCCGTATTCCTTGCCTTGTGGCTCCTTCTTTCTTTTTTTTTTTTTTTTAGTAATAAAGTATTTCTATTTTTTAAAATTTATTTCATTTTTTAAATTTAATTTTTATTTTGTATTAAAATATAGTTGATTTATTCGGTTGGCTTTTTGGCCAACCCAGAACAATGTTGCGTTAGTTTCAGGTGTACAGTTATACATATACATACATCCATTCTTTTTCAGATTCTTTTCCCATATAGGTTATTACAGAATATTAGGTAGAGTTCCTTTTGCTATACAGTAGGTCCTTGTTGATTATTTTATATACAGTAGTGTGTATATGTTAATCCCAAACTCCTAATTTATCCCTCCCCCCACCTTTCCCCTTTGGTAACCTTAAGTTTGTTTTCGAAGTCTGTGAGTCTGTTTCTGTTTTGTAAATAAGTTAATTTGTATCATTTTTTTTCAGATTCCACATATAAGTGATAGTTCATGATATTTGTCTTTCTCTGTCTGACATATATACAAGGGAATATTACTCAGCCATAAAAAAGAATGAAATAATGCCATTTGAAGCAGCATGGATGGACCTAGAGATTATCATGCTAAGTGAAGTCAGTCCTTCCCTCACTTTCAAAGCACATCACTCCAGTCTCTTCTTCTGTCATCACATCACCTTCTTCCCATGTAAGGACATTTGTAATTACATCAGACATAGCTGCTTAATCTGGCACAGTCTCCCATCTCAATAATCTTATTCACCTCTGCAAAGTTCTTTTTTGCCATATTAGGTAACATATGGAGATCTTTTAATGAGGGGACATCACTAAGCCCAGCACATGGGGCTTGTGTATAAGAGGTGATGAATTAAACAAAAAGTGGGCAAGGAAAAGCCACAACAAAGTTTCTGATAATGTAAAATAACAAGTACTTTACACAGAATATCTGTTCATGTCTTAAAGATCGTAGCTGTACTGGACCAAACGCACTGACAGGAGATACAACGTGTTTGGGTCGGGTGTAAATGTAGAAGCTGATGTGTTCTATTAAAAAACCCAAATCATGACATACAACAATGAAAAATGATCAAGTCGCTTCTCCCCAAATCTCTAAAAGGCTAGAAATTCAGTCTAAAATTATTCTTATTATTGTTTGAAATGTCAATTCTTACTGGTAAAAGGCACCAGAAAGACTCATATCAACAAGGACTACTCCTTGATTCAAAAGCAGCCTGTTTTCTCCAGCTTGGTACCAAGATATGGCAAGGATGACTTTTTTAAAAAGCAAAAAGGTTCAAATGATTATTTTTTGTTGAAAAAGTGCCACAGGTTATTAAACTAACATCAGGAATGGATATAATCAGATCTTATCTATTATTAATGAGGTTCTGCCTTAATGTGATCATTATAGGTGTGTGCCTTACACCCAGAAGCTATCATCTAACATAATAACAACCTGAAATAATGAGTTGCCAGCATGATATTTTTCTTCTGTGAAGGGTTATACCTATAGGGCTGCTTTTTCCTTTTCCTATAACAACAACAACAATAATAAACTGTAGCATTTTAGACAGAGACAGGTGTAAGTTTTATTTGTAATATAACGGTAACTGCTTATCATCTTTACAGTTAAGATTGGCTACAGAGCCAACACAAAAATGTTTTGAAAACCATATTACAACTTATAATAATGATCCCAGAGCCAAAAAAAACTCATGTAACTTTCTTTAACATCTACTGTGCGGATGTGTGAAAGACAGAGACAGAGAAGGAGACCGAGAGAGAGAGAGAGTAACAGAGATCCAAGATATGATTATGCTTAGAGGTCAATTTACTAAGAAATTAAAAAATATTTCTTCTTGTACACCAGCCTTTTAACTGCAATCCGTTTCCTTCTCTAAGGCATAAAGCTCAGAAAAGACATAAATTAAGCCTCTATGAACAGAGGAAGAGACAGACCACATCCTGAATAGGTTAGCTTCCTTTATAGCTGGTTATTACGTATAGTTGTGCTGAGGCTTGCTCACAAAAATCCTATTTAATCCTTAACGCAGTTGAATTCTGTGGGGTGCGGTTACCTGGAAACCAGGTTAGGCAAACTTAAGTGTCGGGAGTGAGAGTGAATGAAGAAATAAGGCAATAAGACCCAAGTACCCAAGCATGTGACAACAGCAAAATCAGTGGAGAAAATCTCAAGGTTGGCCAATTAGAACCTTCACCTCTCCAGTGGTTATTCCACTAATTCCCCCGCTTCCTCCCTTCCTGGCTGGACTCCACTTCCTTACAATCTGCTGGATTCCAGCTCTGTATGACTTTTGCTCTCCTGGCCTGGTTTCGGAGCAGGGTGTCTTGGAAGTATTGGTGACTTGATCTCGGTCAAGTTAGTGCTATGGCGTCTGGAGGCTCTCCCCTCCACCGCCTTCCTCAGCACCAGGCTTTCCTGGCTCTTCTTTTCTTCCTTTTCCTTTTTAAAATTATTTTATTGGAGTATAATTGCTTTACAACCTTGTGTTAGTTTCTGCTGGACAGTGAAGTGAATCAGCTATATGTCTACATATATCCCCTCCCTCTTGGACCTCCCTCCCACCCCACTCCCCATCCCACCCACCTAGGTCATCACAGAGCACCGAGCTGAGCTCCCTGTGCTATACAGCAGGTTCCCACTAGCTATCTATTTTACACATGGTAGTGTGTTTTTGTCAAACCTGATCTCCCAATTCATCCCAGCATCTCCTTCCCCCCTGTGTCCACATGTCCATTCTCTCTGTCTGTGTTTCTATTCCTGCCCTGCAAATAGGTTCATCTGTACTATTTTTCTAGATTCCACATATATGCTTTAATATACGATATTTGTTTTTCTCTTTCTGACTTACTTCACTCTGTATGACAGTCTCTAGGTCCATCCATGTCTCTACAAATGACCCAATTTTGTTCCTTTTTATGGCTGAGTGATATTCCATTGTGTATATGTACCACATCTTCTTTATCCATTTGTCTGTCGATGGGCATTTAGGCTGCTTCCATGACCTGGCTATTGTAAATAGTGCTGCAATGAATATTGGGGTGCATGTGTCTTTTTGAATTATGGTGTTCTCTGGGTATATGCCCAGTAGTGGGATTGCTTGGTCATATGGTAGTTCTATTTTTAGTTTTTAAGGAACCTCCCTACTGTTATCCATAATGGCTGTATCAATTTACATTCCCACCAACAGTGTAAGAGGGTTCCCTTTTCTCCACACCCTCTCCAGCATTTGTTGTTTGTAGATTTTTTGATAATGGCTATTCTGACTGGTGTGAGATGATATCTCATTGTAGTTTTGATTTGCATTTCTCTAATAATTAGTGATGTTGAGCATTCTTTCATGTGCTTCTTGGCCATCTGTATGTCTTCTTTGGAGAAATGTCTATTTAGGTCTTCTGCCCATTTTTGGATTGGATTGTTTGTTTCTTTAATATTGAGCTGCATGAGCTGTTTATATATTTTGGAGGTTAATCATTTGTCCGTTGATTAGTTTGCAAATATTTTCTCCCATTCTGAGGGTTGTCTTTTCGTCTTGCTCATGGTTTCCTTTGCTGGAGTCACGTACTTTTGTGTATGTGTTCTTTATGGTTTTCTTTGAGGTGACCGTGACAGTGCATCTCTTAGATCTCTGACTGTAAGGAGTGTAGTTGCTCAAGGCCCCAGCTCCTGGCCTAAAAAGCCATTCCTGCAATTCCATGAGGCCACGTTTCCTGCCAGCTGCTGTCAGTCAGTGACCTGAGCTAGGCTAGGATATGAAACTCGCCCATCACTGGGAGAGGCAGGCCTCCACTGACAGATGGTTTCGGCTCAAGAACTCCTTGACAGTCCTGAACTTTTCTTAGAACTGTACCACATTCTCAGACGCTGCCACCCAATCTTCCTTTTCTTTCCCTTTCACTTGGGGTCAGACCAGCATTACACAGGCTCCCAGCTCCTCCTCATTTTCTCTCACAGGCATTTCCCCTAGAAAGTTCTTCCTTGTCTTGGGTACTGCTTCTTGGGTGACCTGGACTCATATACAACCTATATTTGGTATCATAAGAAATTCACCTTTCTCCATGGAAGGAGATGGAAAATTTGGTCTGGTTTTAGCATCATTTGTACAACTGCAACCAATCCCACAGATTCTTTTTTCCATAGCAAAGGCATCCATTCGTCTTTTTCTTTAAAATGTTTTTTTTCCTATTAATAATTAAGAATACATAACATTTGTGAAAAAAAACACATCTGTAAAAAGAAGGAAATAAAACTCTCCATAATCCCTCCATCCCTGAATAACCACTGTTTTCATGTCTTTTCTAAAATATACCAGAAAAGTTTTAAAATAACAATGACTAATAGAAGTTGATCTATATAGTGGTTTAGTAGAAGAGTTGGCAAACTTTATCTGTAAAGGGTCAGATTAGTGAATATTTTTGAATTTATTGGCTCTGTAGACTCTTGCAACTTTACAACTCTGCCCAGTGGGGTGAAAGTAAAAGTAACCCTAGAGGACGTGTAAATAGGAATGTGGCTGTATTCTAGTTAAACCTTACAGTATTTAAAAATCAAATAGGAGACTGGATTTGACCTGGGGGCCATGATTTGCTGACCCAGGATTTAATAAAAAGAGGAGATCTTGTTGAAAGGCCTAATCTGTGGCTGAATGGGAATTTTCAGACCCTATTTAAAATGACCAGTTGGAGCCTGTAGAATCAGCCTGAGCCTTTTGCCAAGTGGCTGCTTGAGCAGAGGCCCCAGCAGTGTCCTGTAAGAGAGCGACTGCTACAGGCAGGGCTCGCTTACCTCTGTGGAGTGGGTCCCAGGCCACAGGGGGCAGGCCCTAGGATGTGTGAGAGACTCCTGTTTTCTTGGAACTTCCCAAAAGGAGTAGCCATGATTTAAATTGGGAAGGAGAACCACTAAGCTGACAGCTACACTATGCTCTTTTGCTGTTGTCAGGCATGAGTTAAGTAGGTTTCAAACCCTTCCTAATGGGCTTTTCTCATTTAATTTTGTGGCTACATAAACTTTCATAGCAAATAATGAGTTAGGGCTGCAGCCCAAATGTTATGGACTCTTTATGTATCTGGAGAGCCTGTGTGTGCAGCTCTGCATTCTAATGGCCGCTTAACCAGGCGCTGCCTGGGCTGAGCAAGCTTGTTTTGGCTTGAAGATGGATTCTGCAGAATGCGAGGGGAACCCACCAGAGAGCTCCTTGGCCTCACTGCCGCCCTGCCCTCTCCACGGAAGCATTTTTTCCCCAAGACTTGACAGCTGTTCCTCTTGGGTCAGAGTGAATTTTTCCCTCAGCTAGAATTCTGACTGTGTCTGTCATGATTTGAGTGCTGAAGGATAAATTCTTACCTAGGAGTCCTGTTTTCAACATTCTACACTTGATACTCCTATTTGTCCCAGGAAATCAACATTGACTACCTATTCTCTGGCCCATCTGCTGGGGTGGCACGCTGCCTGGTTCCTGGCAGGGCGGGTGTAGTCCAAAGGGCTGAAGTTTCAGTGAGTGGTATTTGGAGGGGTGGCTGTGAGAGGTGGGGAGAGCAGTGGGCTTTGGAAGGACAGGAGGTACAGGAAACTCCCTTATCTTGCATTGTCCTCAACCTCAGGCTCCTGGCCCCATGTAGCAGCAGACCTTGCTTTACCTCTCTAGGGATCCTGCCATTTAGAAAACCTGGGCATGAGAACTGCATGTCTGCATGGGGTGTGGTGAATGTTAGAATCTTGTTTCAGTGCTTTCCCCATCCACAAATCTAGAGGGGTCGTCACCTGAGATAAAACAGAGTGAAGTGGGTAAAGCAGGTTAAAAATTATAATGTAGGGCTTCCCTGGCGGCGCAGTGGTTGAGAGTCCGCCTGCCAATGCAGGGGACACGGGTTCGTGCCCCGGTCTGGGAAGATCCCACGTGCCGCGGAGCGGCTGGGCCCGTGCGCCATGGCTGCTGAGCCTGCGCGTCCGGAGCCTGTGCTCCGCAACGGGAGAGGCCACAACAGTGAGACGCCTGCGTACCGCAAAAAAAAAAAAAAAAAAAAAAAAAAAAGAACCACAGTAAAATTGGAAATGTTTAGCCAGCATGAAACAGAAAAGAAAAAATACTTTTAAACTTAATATTCTGAACTAACCTGCAGCCACATTCATGCAAGTTACTTCCGCAACAGGAGAGGCCACAACAGTGAGAGGCCCGCGTACCGCAAAAAAAAAAAAAAAAAAAAAGATAATGTATAGTGTTACCCCATTCATGTAAAATGTGTGGTGTGTGTGTGCACATTAGTATTTCCGGAGGTAGGTCGATGGTGGGATTATTGGTGACTTTTATTTTTCATTTCTTTTTTATTATCTGCTTTTACAAATTTCTACAATAGATACGTGGATGGTAATAATAAGAAAGCAAAGCAGAACAAAAATAGCTGCAGAATAATAGGTATAAGAGACTTTCCTAAAGGACCTAACCTCTGGCTGAGGAAGAATTTCTCAGCCCTCTGTAAAATCTTAATCAACTGGTGCTCGTGAAGTTCAAGCTGGGACTTCAGGACATGAGACAAAGGACCTGGAAACAGAGGAGATGGGGGCAGTGGCTGGAGTAGAGGAGGATGCAACGGCTGGTTCTGAAAGTGCTGGGGAGGCGAGTAAGAGCAGAGCTGGAGCTACAGAGGAGACTCAGCGTCTGTGTTGTTTTCCTGAGAAGCCTTCAACTGTCCCTCACCACGCCCACCCCTTCCTTCCCTGGACGAGTTGATGGCTCCCTTTTCTGACTCCACAGGCTGCTATCAGAGAAGTTTTCCACTGTAGGTCCAATTCATTGAAACAATCCAGTTCCTCTCTCTAGAGGTACATGGGTTCTTTGAGAAACGGAACCATGTCCCCAGTGCTTACAAGGGAACCTGATTTATGGCAGATGCTCAAAATAAATCTCTCCCTTCCCCCAGCCAGAAAACTTTTTTTTTTACCACTCTAGTTTATTTTTATTTTTTATTTTTTATGGTAAAATAGAACATAAAATTTACCATCTTAACCATTTTTCAGGTGTACAGTTTATTGGCGTTAAGTACATTCACATTGTTGTGCAGCTGTCACCACCATCGATCTCCAGAACGTTTTCACCTTTCCCACCTGAAACTCCATCCCGCTCCTCCCAGCCTCTGGCAGCTACCATCACCATTCTACCTTCTGTTCCTGTGAGTCTGACTTCTCTAGAGACCTCGTCTAAGTGTAACTGACAATATTTGTCCTTTTGCGACTGGCTTATTTCACTTTGCATCATGTCCTCAAGGTTCATCCATGTTATAACGTGTCAGAATGTCTTTCCTTTTTAAGGCTGAATAATACCCCATTGTATGTATTTACCACATTTTGTTTATTCACTCCTCTGTCGATAGACACTTGCGTTGCTTCCCCTTTTTGGCTATTGTGAATAATGCTGTTATGAATGTGGATGTATAAATACCTGTTCAAGTGGCTGGTTTCATTTCTTTTGGGGTATATACCTAGAAGTGGAATTGCTTGGAAAACTACTCTTTAAAGGATGGCTGTAGCCTGGCATGAGGTTGAAGCCAGATGTAAAAGGGGTCGTAGGTAGAGGGATCAGAGTCCAGGTATAGTTGGGGAGCTACCCACCACAGCTATACCTACTGAATCAGAATCCTTCTGGGTGCTGGGCTAGGAATCCATATTTTTAATAAGTACTCTGGATGATTTGATAACCAGCTAGGGTTGAGGAATCATGGAATTCTATGATTTCAAGGTTTCTTTCCACTCTGTGATTGGATAAAACTCTGTCACCGCTCCTACCCATGGGGCTTCTATGAAATCTTTGGATGTTTTCCTTGCAGGTGGAAAATAGAACTTGAAGAGTGCTCACTAATTCTCACAAAAAGAGAAAGAATGGTAAACCAAATTATATTTAATAGGGTTATTTTGTTTCCAGGGGAAACAACAGTTCCCATACCTCACCTGAAGCCCATTGCTATATCACTATCTTTACCCTGTAAAGTTGTTGATTTGATAAATCTACCTGAAGATCTATAGTAATTCTAGCTACCATTTATTGTACCAAAGAGTATTCCTGACTGTCTTTTGGAAGTATTGCTTTTAATTTCCTCCAGATCTTGCAAGGCACGTATCCAACCTTCCATTTTACAAATAAGGACACAAAGACATTGGGGGCTTAAGCAAGTTGCCTCCAGCCACGTGTAATATACACCTGTTTGTATATGTGCAATGACATAACAGAAATTTAGGGTCTAAAGGAATTTCAATCCAATGCCCTCATATTCCAGATTCATATTAAGACTGAGAGGTGAATTGTCCAGCAGAGGATGCACGGTGGGCGGCACTGGATCAGAATTCATCTGCCCTGATTGACACCCTAATGTGTCTGTAGAGACTCACTCCCTTGAAATTCTTCCATGCTTTCTCCCAGCTAGGCTGTGAGTTTCTTATAAGTATAACCTCATCTTATCCCTCAGTATCCCATTGTGCCTAGGATAGGGTTAGACACATAACAGCGGGTGACTGAGGGGATGGGAGTGGCAGTGCAGATGAAATGAAGAAACATGGTATGATTTATTTCTGTGAATGTAAGTGGGAAGAGTTGTTCCCATTAATTATCAATGTAGTGGGGAAAGTACATGGGTTATAGAGCCCAAAAGACTTGGAATTTAATTTCATTTCACTTCTTACTACTGAAGGGGATCAGGGTATGCCACCCCCAAATATACCACTTTGGCACAGCATTATTTTGAAGTGAAGACAATGGAGGATCAACAAATGTAGGAAGAGTCTCTGCCCTCTTGTTAACTGCCTAAAAGGCAGGTCATAAATGTCCCTTTGTGAAAGTGTCCTCCTCTACCAGGAAGAGAAGGACACTCTTATTACCAGAGATGGAGAGTCAACACTGAGACAAGTGTGCATAAACAGACTTTACTAAAATAACCCTTATTTTCCATTAGTTCCCCATATATTTCCTAGTCACTTCCACAACATTAATGTCCCTTAAAGCCTAAATTGCCTTTCCTTTGTTAAAATGTTATACAAACCCCAGAGACTAACCTCTTCTTTGAGTTTCACTTCTTTTCTGTGAACGTCTGTGCATGTAAATATTAATAAAAATTGTGTGTCTTCTGTTAATCAAGCTTTTGTTAGTTTAATTTGCAGCCCTCCATACAATCACCTAAGAGGATAGTGGAAAATATTTTCTTCCTGACA
Source organism: Hyperoodon ampullatus (assembly GCF_949752795.1). Lineage (NCBI taxonomy): Eukaryota > Metazoa > Chordata > Mammalia > Artiodactyla > Ziphiidae > Hyperoodon > Hyperoodon ampullatus. The sequence goes on from NC_136919.1 coordinate 51,873,304, forward strand.
CTACTTTGAGATCTTGGGAAAATTGTTAAACTCTTAGCCTGATGATCCTCATCTGTAAAATAAAGAGATTAATATCTACTTTAAAGGTTTATTAGGAATAGAGGGTAAAAGCACCATTCACAGAGACTGACACATACTGGGCATAATAAATATTAGATCTTTTCCAAATTCCCTCCTAGGAAAAAGCACACCAATCTCAAGGAAAAGGCTGGTTCACCAGTCACAGCGGGGATGCATTGCCAATGCAACTGGGGCAACTGGAGGTTGAAGTTAGGGTCAAATTTTTGGACCAGAAAAATGTGTCTGTTTATGTCAAATCAAGAGAAGAGTCCAGTTGTACACCCATGTTCACAGCAGCATTATTCACAATAGCCAAAGGTGGAAGCAACACAAATGTCTATCCACAGATGAATGGATAAACAAAATATGGTATATACATACAATAGAACATTATTCATCTTTAAAAAGGAAGAAAATTCTGACACAGATTATAACATGGATGAACCTTGAGGACATTATGCTAAGTGAAATAAGCTAGTCACAAAAGACAAATACTGTATGATCCCACTTAAATGAGGGATTTATAGACTACCTAGAGTAGTCAAACTCATAGAGACAGAAAGTACAATGGTTTGTCAGAGGCTGGGGCGTGGGGGGCGGGGGGAATGCAGAGTTGTTTAATGAGTATAGTTTCAGTTTTGCACGGTGAAAAACTTCTGGAGATTGGTTGCACAACAGTATGAATATATTTAACACTACTGAACTATACATTTAAAAATAAAGATGGTAAATTTTGTTATATGTATTTTACTACAATTAAAAATTAAAAAATTAAAAAAAGAAAAGAGTACAGGAGCAATGAATAATATTTTATTCCAGCAGCATGTAAAACCACATCTTTTCTTTCTGAGTCCAACCTGAAAACCTGAGGCCATTTCTTTGCAGGCAGAACTCCATCCATGCTGCAACAGGTAAGAAATAGCTTCATAATTTTCAGATTAGCAGACTTTCTCTGCTAATGTCTCACTAATTATCATGTAGACTTAGCATTGAACCATACTTATTATCAGTTAATTAGACCTTAAAATGTATCTTTGATAACACCTCTGGCATTTAATTATGTAACTGGTAACTTGTGACTGTTATTATTTTCTTTTAGTTACAAATTGAAATTTTTTATTATTTCTTATTTGATTGTATTTTCAGTTTAGTATTGCTAAATACACTCTCTTTAAATATAAAATCCCCATGGAATTTTTACTAATTAATTCTTTTTTTTAACACCTTTATTGGAGTATAATTGCTTTACAATGGTGTGTTAGTTTCTGCTTTATAACAAAGTGAATCAGCTATACATATACATATATCCCCACATCTCTTCCCTCTTGCATCTCCCTCCCTCCCACTCTCCCTATCCCACCCATCTAGGTGGTCACAAAGCACCGAGCTGATCTCTCTGTGCTATGCAGCTGCTTCCAACTAGATATTGGTTTTACATTTGATAGTGTATATATGTAGATGCCACTCTCTCACTTTGGCCTAGCTTACCCTTCCCCCTCCCCATATCCTCAAGTCCATTCTCTAGTAGGTCTGTGTCTTTATTCCCATCCTGCCCCTAGGATCTTCATGACCTTTTTTTTTTTTTTAGATTCCATATATATGTGTTAGCATACAATATTTGTTTTTCTATTTCTGACTTATTTCACTCTGTATGACAGACTCTAGGTCCATCCACCTCACTACAAATAACTCAGTTTCATTTCTTTTTATGGCTGAGTAATATTCCATTGTATATATATGCCCCATCTTCTTTATCCATTCATCTGTCAATGGACACTTAGGTTGCTTCCATGTCCTGGCTATTGTAAATAGAGCTGCAATGAATATTGTGGTACATGACTCTTTTTGAATTATGGTTTTCTCAGGTTATATGCCCAGTAGTGGGATTGCTGGGTCGTATGGTAGTTCTATTTTTAGTTTTTTAAGGAATCTCCATACTGTTCTCCACAGTGGTTGTATCAATTTACATTCCCACCAACAGTGCAAAAGGGTTCTCTTTTCTCCAAACCCTCTCCACAATTTATTGTTTGTAGACTTTTTTTTTTTTTCAGTACGCGGGCCTCTCACTGTTGTGGCCTCTCCCATTGTGGAGCACAGGCTCCGGACGCACAGGCTCAGTGGCCATGACTCACGGGCCCAGCCGCTCCGCAGCATGTGGGATCCTCCCAGACTGGGGCATGAACCCGTGTCCCCTGCATCAGCAGATGGACTCTCACCACTGCACCACCAGGGAAGCCCCTATAGATTTTTTTGATGATGACCATCCTGACTGGTGTGAGATGATATCTCATTGAAGTTTTGATTTGCATTTCTCTAATGATTAAAGATGTTGAGCATTCTTTCATGTGTTTGTTGGCAATCTGTATATCTTCTTTGGAGAAATGTCTGTTTAGGTCTTCTGCCCATTTTTGGATTGGGTTGTTTGTTTTTTTGATATTGAGCTGCATGAGTTGCTTGTAAATTTGGGAGATTAATCCTTTGTCATTTGCTTCATTTGCAAATATTTTTTCCCATTCTGAGGGTTGTCTTTGGTTTCCTTTGCTGTGCAAAAACTTTTAAGTTTCACTAGGTCCCATTTGTTTATTTTTGTTTTTATTTCCATTTCTCTAGGAGGTGGGTCAAAAAAGATCTTGCTGTGATTTATGTCATAGAATGTTCTGCCTATGTTTTCCTCTAAGAGCTTTATAGTGTCTGGCCTTACATATAGTGTCCGGCCTCTTTAATCCATTTTAAGTTTATTTTTGTGTATGGTGTTAGGGAGTGTTCTAATTTCATTCTTTTACATGTAGCTGTCCAGTTTTCCCAGCACCACGTATTGAAGAGGCTGTCTTTTCTCTATTGTATATTCTTGCTTCCTTTATTAAAAAGAAGGTGACCATATGTGAGTGGGTTTATCTCTGGGCTTTCTACCCTGCTCCATTGATCTATACTTCTGATTTTGTGCCAGTACCATACTGTCTTGATTATGTGATTACTGTAGCTTTGTAGAATAGTCTGAAGTCTGGGAGCCTGGTTCCTCCAGCTTTGTCTTTCTTTCTCAAGATGGCTTGGGCTATTCAGGGTCTTTTGTGTTTCCATACAAATTGTGAAATTTTTTGTTCTAGTTCTGTGAAAAATGCCAGTGGTAGTTTGATAGGAATTGCACTGAATCTGTAGATTGCTTTGGGTAGTAGAGTCATTTTCACAGTACTGATTCTTCAAATCCAAGAACATGGTATATCTCTCCATCTGTTTGTATCATCTTTAATTTCTTTCATCAGTGTCTTATAATTTTCTGCATACAGGTCTTTTGTCTCCTTAGGTAGGTTTATTCCTAGGTATTTTATTCTTTTTGTTGCGATGGTAAATGGGAGTGTTTCCTTAATTTCACTTTCAGATTTTTCATCATTAGTATATAGGAATGCAAGAGATTTCTGTGCATTAATTTTGTATCCTGCAACTTTACCAAATTCATTGATTAGCTCCAGTAGTTTTCTGGTAGCATCTTTAGGATTCTCTAGGTATGGTATCATGCCACCTGCAAACAGTGACAGCTTTCCTTCTTCTTTCCTGATTTGGATTCCTTTTATTTCTTTTTCTTCTCTGATTGCTGTGGCTAAAACTTCTAAAACTATGTTGAATAATAGTGGTGAGAGTGGGCAACCTTGTCTTGTTCCTGATCTTAGGGAAATGGTTTCAGTTTTTCACCATTGAGGACGATGTTGGCTGTGGGTTTGTCATATATGGCCTTTATTATGTTGAGGTAAGTTCCCTCTATGCCTACTTTCTGGAGGATTTCTGTCACAAATGGCTGTTGAATTTTGTCGAAAGCATTTTCTGTATCTATTGAGATGATCATATGGATTTTATTCTTCAATTTGTTAATATGGTGTATCACATTGATTGATTTGTGTATATTGAAGAGTCCTTTCATTCCTGGGATAAACCCCACTTGATCATAGTGTATGATCCTTTTAATGTGCTGTTGGATTCTGTTTGCTATATTTTGTTGAGGATTTTTGCATCTATGATCATCAGTGATATTGGCCTGTAGTTTTCTTTCTTTGTGACATGTTTGTCTGGTTTTGGTATCAGGATGATGGTGACCTCATAGAATGAGTTTGGGAGTGTTCCTGCCTCTGCTATATTTTGGAAGAGTTTGAGAAGGATAGGTGTTATCTCTTCTCTAAATGATAGAATTCGCCTATGAAGCCATCTGATCCTGGGCTTTTGTTTGTTGGAATTTTTTTTTTTAATATATTTATTTATTTATTTATTTATGGCTGTGTTGGGTCTTTGTTTCTGTGTGAGGGCTTTCTCTAGTTGCGGTGAGCGGGGGCCACTCTTCATCATGGTGCATGGGCCTCTCACTGTCATGGCCTGTGTTGTTGTGGAGCATAGGCTCCAGACATGCAGGCTCAGTAGTTGTGGCTCACGGGCCCAGTTGCTCTGTGGCATGTGGGATCTTCCCAGACCAGGGCTCGAACCCGTGTCCCCTGCATTGGCAGGCAGATTCTCAACCACTGTGCCACCAGGGAAGCCCCTGTTGGAATATTTTCAATCACAGTTTCAATTTCAGTGCTTGTGATTGGTCTGTTTATATTTTCTATTTCTTCCTGGTTCAGTCTCAGAAGGTTGTGCTTTTCTGAGATTTGTCCATTTCTTCCAGGTTGTCCATTTTTTTTGGCATATAGCTGCTTGTAGTAATCTCTCATGATCCTTTCTATTTCTGCAGTATCAGTTGTTACTTCTCCTTTTTCATTTCTAATTCTATTGATTTGAGTCTTCTCCCTTTTTTTCTTGATGAGTCTGCCTAATGGTTTATCAATTTTGTTTATCTTCTCAAAGAACCAGCTTTTAGTTTGGTTGATCTTTGCTATTGTTTCCTTCATTTCTTTTTCATTTACTTCTGATCTGATTTTTAGGATTTCTTTCCTTCTGCTAACTTTGGGGTGTTTTTGGTTCTTCTCTTTCTAATTGCTTTAGGTGTAAGGTTAGGTTTTTTATTTGAGATGTTTCTTGTTTCTTAAGGTAGGATTGTATTGCTATAAGCTTCTCTCTTAGAAGTACTTTTGCTGCATCCCATAGGTTTGGGTCATCGTGTTTTCATTGTCATTTGTTTCTAGGTATTTTTTGATTTCCTCTTTGATTTCTTCAGTGATCTCTTGGTTATTAAGTAGTGTATTGTTTAGCGTCCATGCGTTTGTATTTTTTACAGATTTTTTCCTGTAATTGATATCTAGTCTCATAGCATTGTGGTCAGAAAAAATACTTGATACAATTTCAATTTTCTTAAATTTACCAACACTTGATTTGTGACCCAAGATATGATCTGTCCTGGAGAATATTCCATGAGCACTTGTGAAGGAAGCATATCTCATTGTTTTTGGAGGGAAGGTCCTATAAATAACAGTTAAGTACATCTTGTTTAATGTATCATTTAAAGCTTGTATTTATGTATTTTCATTTTGGATGATCTGTCCATTGGTGAAAGTGGGGTGTTAAAGTCCCCTACTATGATTGTGTTACTGTTGATTTCCCCTTTTATGGCTGTTAGCATTTGCCTTATGTACTGAGGTGCTCCTATTGGGTGCATAAATATTTCCAATTGTGATATCTTCTTCTTGGATTGATCCCTTGATCGTTCTGTAGTGTCCTTCTTTGTCTCTTGTAATAGTCTTTGTTTTAAAGTCTGTTTTGTCCAATATGAGCATTGGTACTACAGCTTTCTTTTGATTTCCACTTGTATGGAGTATCTTCTTCCATCCCCTCACTTTCAGTCTGTATGTGTCCCTAGGTCTGAAGTGGGTCTCTTGTAGACAGCATATATACTGGTCTTGTTTTTGTATCCATTCAGCCAGTCTATGTCTTTTGTTTGGGGCACTTAATCCATTTACATTTAAGGTAATTATCAATATGTATGTTCCTATTACCATTTTCTTAATTGTTTTGGGTTTGTTATTGTAGGTCCGTTCCTTCTCTTGTGTTTCCTGCCTATAGAAGTTCCTTTAGCATTTGTTGTCAAGCTGGTTTGGTGGTGCTGAATTCTCTTAGCTTTTGCTTGTCTGTAAAGGTTTTAATTTCTCCATCGAATCTGAATGAGATCCTTGCTGGGTAGAGTAATCTTGGTTGTAGGTTTTTACCTTTCATCACTTAAATATGTCCTGCCACTCCCTTCTGGCTTGCAGAGTTTCTGCTGAAAGATCAGCTGTTAACCTTATGGGGTTTCCCTTGTATGTTATTTGTTGTTTTTCCCTTGCTGCTGTCAGTATTTTTCTTTGTATTTAATTTTTGACAGTTTGATTAATATGTGTCTTGGTGTGTTTCTCCTTGGATTTATCCTGTATGGGACTCTCAGTGCTTCCTGGCCTTGAGTAAGTACTTCCTTTCCCATATTAGGGAAGTTTTCAACTATGATCTCTTCAAATATTTTCTCAGTCCCTTTCTTTTTCTCTTCTTCTTCTGGGACCCCTATGATTCGAATGTTGGTGTGTTTAACGTTGTCCCAGAGGTCTCTGAGACTGTCCTCAATTCTTTTCATTCTTTTTTCTTTATTCTGCTCTGCAGTAGTTTTTTCCACTATTTTATCTTCCAGGTCACTTATCCGTTCTTCTGCCTCAGTTATTCTGCTATTGATTCCAATTTCATTTATTGTGTTGTTCATCATTGTTTGTTTGCTCTTTAGTTCTTCTAGGTCCTTGTTAAACATTTCTTGTGTTTTCTCCATTCTATTTCCAAGATTTTGGATCAACTTTACTATCATTATTCTGAATTCTTTTACAGGTAAACTGCCTATTTCCTCTTCATTTGTTAGGTCTGGTGGGTTTTTACCTTGCTCCTTCATCTGCTGTGTGCTCCTCTGTCTTCTCATTTTGCTTATCTTACTGTGTTTGGGGTCTCCTTTTCACAGGCTGCAGGTTCGTAGTTCCCGTTGTTTTTGGTGTCTGTCCCCAGTGGCTAAGGTTGGTTCAGTGGGTTGTGTAGGCTTTCTGGTGGAGGAGACTGATGCCTGTGTTCTGGTGGGTGGAGCTGGATCTTGTCTTTCTGGTGGGCAGGTCCGTGTCCGGTGGTGTGTTTTGGGGTGTCTGTGACCTTATTATGATTTAGGCAGCCTCTCTGCTAATGGGTGGGGTTGTGTTCCTGTCTTGCTAGTTGTTTGGTATAGCGTGTCCAGCACTGTAGCTTGCTGGTTGTTGAGTGAAGCTGGGTCTTGGCGTTGAGATGGAGATCTCTGGGAGATTTTTGCTGTTTGAATTACATGGAGCTGGGAGGTCTCTGGTGGACCAATGTCTTGAAGTCGCCTTTCCCACCTCTGAGGTACAGGCCTGACACCTTGCTGGAGCATCAAGATCCTGTCAGCCACATGGCTCAGAAGAAAAGGGAGAAAAAAAGAAAGGAAGGAAGAAAGAAAAATTAAAATAAAATGAAGTTATTGAAATAAAAAATAATTATTAAAAATTTTAAAAATTTAAAAAGTAATTTAAAAAAATAAATAAATAAAGAAGAGAGCAACCAAACCAAAAAACAAATCCACCGATGATAACAAGCGCTAAAAACTATAATTAAAAAAAAAAACCAAAAATGGACAGACAGAACCCTAGGACAAACGGGAAAAGCAAAGCTATACAGACAAAATCACACAGAGAAGCACACACATACACACTCACAAAAAGAGAAAGAGGAAAAAAATATATATATATATCGTTGCTCCCAAAGTCTACCTCCTCAATTTGGGACGATTCGTTGTCTATTCAGGTATTCCACAGATGCAGGGTACATCAAGTTGATTGTGGAGATTTAATCCGCTGCTCCTGAGGCTGCTGGGAGAGATTTCCCTTTCTCTTCTTTGTTTGCACAGCTCCCAGGGTTCAGCTTTGGATTTGGATTTGCGTGTAGGTCGCCTGAGGGCGTCTGTTCTTCGCTCAGACAGGACGGGGTTAAAGGAGCAGCTGGTGCGGGGGCTCTGGCTCACTCAGGCCGGAGGGAGGGAGGGGTACGGAGTGCGCGGCGCTGCGGCTGCAGACGCCGGCGTGATGTCGCACCAGCCTGGGGCGCGCAGTGCGCTCTCCCGGGGAGGTTATTCCTGGATCCCGGGACCCTGGCAGTGGTGGGCTGCACAGGCTCCGGGAAGGGAGGTGTGGAGAGTGACTTGTGCTCGCACACAGGCTTCTTGGTGGTGACAGCAGCAGCCTTAGCGTCTCACGGCCGTCTGTGGGGTCCGTGCTGATAGCCGCGGCTCGCTCCCGTTTCTGGAGCTCGTTTAGGCAGCGATCTGAATCCTCTCTCCTCGCGCACCAGGAAACAAAGAGGCAAGAAAAAGTCTCTTGCCTCTTCAGCAGCTGCAGACTTTTCCCGGACTCCCTCCCGGCTAGCCGTGGCGCACTAGCCGCCTTCAGGCTGAGTTCAAGCAGCCAACTCCAGTCCTCTCCCTGTATCCGACCGAAGCCGAGCCTCAGCTCCCAGCCCCCGCCCTCCCTGGCGGGTGAGCAGACAAGCCCTCTCGGACTGGTGAGTGCTGGTCGTCACCGATCCTCTGTGCAGGAATCTCTCCGCTTTGCCCTCCGGAGCCCTGTTGCTGCGCTCTACTCCGTGGCTCCGAAGCTTCTCCTCCGTGGCTCCGAAGCTCCCCCCATCCGCCACCCGCAGTCTCCACCTGCGAAGGGGCTTCCTAGTGTGTGGAAACCTTTCCTCCTTCACAGCTCCCTCCTACTGGTGCAGGTCCCGTCCCTATTCTTTTGTCTCTGTTTTTTTCTTTTTTCTTTTGCCCTACCCAGGTACGTGGGGGAGTTTCTTGGCTTTTGGGAGGTCTGAGGTCTTCTGTCAGCGTTCAGTAGGTGCTCTGAAGGAGTTGTTCCACGTGTAGATGTATTTCTGATGTATTTGTGGGGAGGAAGATGATCTCCGCGTCTTATTCTTCTGCCATCTTGAAGCTCCTCCTATGAATGTTATTAAGGGGATATATGACTACAGTAAAGTATAATTAGATCTCATTTTTGTTTCTTGATATCATATTGATTGTGATAACAGTTTTGTAGTTTTTACAGCTTATATGGTAATGGTCACATTAAATTGATAGTCTATAAAACGCACATTTTAACGCATATTTAAGAAGCATATTACAAAGAGAGAGACTTTGGGAAAAGGAAAAGTAGCTATCATTCTTGATACTATTTGGCAAAAGTTCACAATAAATAAATTGCCTGTTTTCAGGGTCACTTTTTGCCTAAAATCCAATAACATTTAAGAATTTATGTCATAAAAAATTAACTCCTACTGTTGGAAAACAGAAAAGCACTACTCATGTGTTTCCAATGTTGTGAAAGTCACAATATGTTCTCCCAAAAGCTGTGTGGACATCTACTCATATTTTATTTTATTTTTAAAAAATAGTTATTTATTTATTTTTTGGCTGTGTTGGGTCTTAGTTGTGGCGTGCGGGCTTCTCTGTAGCTGTGGCACATGCATGGACTCCAGAGCACGTGGACTCAGTAGTTGCAGCGTGCAGTGTCTCTCGTTGTGGCGCACGGGCTCCAGAGTGCATGGCCTCTGTAGTTGTGGCAAGTGGGCTCTCTAGTTATGGCACGCAGGCCCAGTAGTTGTGGCACATGGGCTTAGTTGCCCTGTGGCATGTGGGATCTTAGTTCCCCGACCAGGGATTGAACTTGCATCTCCTATATTGGAAGGTGGATTCTTAACTGGTGGACCACCAGGGGAGTCCCATCTACTCATATTTTAAATGTCCTACTGTACATTAGGAAATGTGCAGTGAATCTTTTTGTAAAATGAAGGATCCCTTTTTAGAATAATGTGATTAATTTCCTCTCTGTAGGAGAACTCTAGGTCAGTTAGAAACTAGATCATCTAGTCAGATTGGCTGGTAGATTCTAAGCCCCTTGAGTGCAACATTCTATCTTTTTAAAATCTTAACATCATTTATAGTTCCTCACGTGGTAGTTCACATATAGCAGGTGTTTGTTCAGCTTTCTTGGGGTATAATTAACAAATAAAATTTTAATATGTTTAAAGTGTATATCATGTGATATGATATACATATACATTGTGAAAGATTTCTTCTCATCTAGTTAATTAACACATCCATCACCTCACATACTTATCTTTTATTGTGTGTATGTGAGAACACTTAAGTTTTACTTTCAGCAAATTTCAATTATACAATACAGTGTTATTAACTAGAGTCACCATGTTATACATTAGCTCCTCAGAGCTTATTCATCTTATAGCTGAAAGTCTGTACACTTTTACCATCCTCTCCCTATTTCCCCCACTCCCCAGCCCCCAGCAACCACTTTCCTACTGTGTTTCCCATGAGTTTGACTTTTTATTTAGATTCCACATATAAGTGATACCATGCAGTATTTTTCCTTCTTTGTCTGGCCTATTTCACTTAGAATAATGTCCTCAATTTCCATCCATGTTGTCTCAAACAGCAGGATTTCCTTCTTTCTCATGGCTGAATAATACTCCATTGCATACATATACCACATCTTTTTGATCCTTTCATCCACTGATGGATACTTAGGTTGTTTCTGTAACTTGGCTGTTGTGAATAATGCTGCAATGAATGTGGGAGTGCAGATATCTCTTTGATATCCTGTTTTCATTTCCTTTGGATATATACCCAGTAGTAGGATTACTGAATCCTACGGTTTGAATATTCATTGCCTGTTGAGTGAGAGAGCTTGGAGAAAATTAAAGAAACTCTGCTTTTTGTGCTTTCTCTCCAAAATGGAGATGATGAAACACGCCTTAGGAAAACAAGATTCTGATATGGAAACGTTACCCAGAGCCTGAAGAATTGGTGGATACTTGGTCACAGAGGAGACTGTGGAATATATAAGGAATAATGATGCAAAATAGATAAGGAAACTCTGGTAGTAGGGTCAGGTGTAGGCGTGAAATGTAAACTATGTGAAACATATTCAGATTTGAATTTCTACAACTAATCTTAGACAAATAGATAGATTGATTTACATAGTTTTCACTCCATATCCTGATTTGTAATAAAAATGTAATAAATTAGCTGGAATTTGGGGTACCATTTGAAGTGTAGCATAGATGAAGAAGCTCTTTGCTCAAAGCCACAAAGAATAAAAGAAATCATTGTTTAAAATCACAGGAGTATGATGCATCAGTCATTAACTGAAAGTTTTTGTAAACATAATTCTCATTTTTCAATTCAGATTAAATGGGAAGATTTTAAAAACAAATTTGGACAACTTAGTTTTGCTCTTCACAGAATAGCAACTGCTCTGTTGTCTTCCTTTTGCTAAACAGCAGATCATTGGTCATATACAATGTAAGGAACAGAGTGTGAAAACACTAGCCTTCTTTCTTTTCTAAACATGAGCTTTCTTATCAAATCCAAACAGCTTTGATTTGAATATTTGTGTAAACTAATTTACAGTTTCCTTCCCTGAAGTGAGTGATCCTTGTACAGAAGGAACGTATGTAGATGTCAACATGCTTTCTCAAAGAGCTGTGTCATAGGTTATAGGGCTTAGTGGGGAAAAAAAGATAGACTAGTCAAGAGAGAGAGAGTTACACAGACATAGAAAACAAACTTATGGTTAGCAAAGGAGACAGAGAAGGGGAGGGATAAATTAGGAATTTGTGATTAACAGATACACACTACTATGTATAAAATAGATAAACAGCAAGGACCTACTGTATAGCACAGGGAACTATATTCAATATCTTGTAATAATCTATAATAGAAAAGAATCTGAAAAACTATATATATATATATGTATAAGTGAATCACTTTGCTGTACACTTGAATCATTTTAAGCCAAGTATACTTCAAAAAAAAAAAAAAAAGCAGAGAGAGAACGCCTCGCTGTGTGGTCTTGGGCAGCCTATTAAACATCTCTGAGACTATATCTTGACTTGTAAAATGGGGCAATGGGTCATTGTTAGGATAAGAGAAAATATTTGGAAAGCATATGCCATTTGATTGGTGCTTAATAAGTGCTAGTTAATTTACTCTTATGATTGTAAGGAGCTGAGATGCAAATTGCAATGCCACTGAAAGGGAAACCAATCAATTAACCAAAGAGGAACACGAAAATGGAAGTAAAACCAGAAAAACAAAACTGTTTAACACACAGAAGCTGCAGATGAGCTTTGGGGGAATAGCAGTTGTGTTTACCCAAAGCAGCTTCAGTGTATTTTGTTTGGGGAAGAATGGAGTGAGATCATGTAAGGGACCTTGGACAAGAGTGGGGCTAATAACAGTACTCATCTCATAGAGTTATTGTAGGGGATTAAATGAGATACTATTTGTGATGCACCATGTATAGTACTTAGAACAAAATAAATGAACAGAAATAAAAGGGTCTTTTCAGACCAAACACATATTTTATTGGTGAAGAAAGTGAGGCTCAGGAGAATTAGGTAACTCTAAGCTTACACCAAAGGAAAAATAGGCCCTTGGTCACCTGATTCCTAAGTCCAGGACTCTTTCTATTTTACCATCCTTCTTAAGTTATTTAAGAATCATTGCAATATACTCCATAACTTCCTACATTTATTCAATAACTAAATCACATTTCTGAGAAATTATTCTGTTCACAATGCTTAGTGTCTGGGAACCCTGAATAATAATGGAATAATAATGCTTTAGATGGTATTTAAGAGTTTATCAAGGTACAGGTAATGCATTTAGATTGTATTACTATCATTATCCTCTTATGAAGCCTGGCTGCTGCCCCCTGGTGCTGGTGGTGTGGAAGTCCAGAACTTCATGGAAGTTCTGCCCAATGTCTAGGTTTGAGTCAAATGTTGATAGGAAATTAAACAAGCAGTCCTTCAAACCAAACATCCATGCTCATGATCTGTTACAAGCCAGAGACCACCTAAGCATACCAATGGGTAGCAGAATGACTTCACCTTACTTAGAAAGTAATCCGTTTCTGAGAAACCATTGCAGGCAGTTTGGCACAGCTGAACTTCATCTTTAACCTTTTACTGTGATTTATGTGATTAGGCTACTGGAGGATGTGGTTTACAACAGCATGATTAAAGCACTTTGAGGAAATAATTTCTGTCTCAAGCAGCTTGCGTACATTTTTGTTTTCAAGTGTTTGTCCTTTCTCATTAAAAGGAGAGACAGGAAGTGGAGAAATACTGACTTTTAAACATTGTCTTGGACAGAAAAGAGAGATGAGAAAACAACAGAGTCAAAGCCAGGGTGCTGGTCTTTTGCAGACCTGTACAGTATGGTTTCTTGCCTTAGCATTCCCCAGATTTGTGAATTTCATCCATCTGCCAGGGATTTGTGTTTTTCCTAAACTTAGGAGACCCATCAACTTTTAAATGTTAACAAGCAAGGACTTATTTAAAAACAAACAGGGCTTCCCTGGTGGCGCAGTGGTTGAGAGTCCGCTTGCCGATGCAGGGGACACGGGTTCGTGCCCAGGTCCGGGAAGATCCCACATGCCGCGGAGTGGCTGGGCCTGTGAGCCATGGCCGCTGAGCCTGCACGTCCGGAGCCTGTGCTCTGCAACGGGAAAGGCCCACAACAGTGAGAGGCCCCGTACTGCAAAAAAAAGAAAAAGAAAAAAATAAAAACAATCAAGCACACATGACTATCTAAGAACTAATTTTATAAAAGAAAGGACATTTTAATACCAGAAAAATAAGACAAACATAATTGTATAATAATGGGCAATTTTATCCAAGGAAATATAATTGTTGTATTAGTCTTTTGTTTTCTCATTTTAGAGTTTCCTATTCGGAGGACCTGCTCAAATCCAGTTCAGACTAATTTTAGGCCAGAAATATTAAACTCTGCTTCTGCATTTACCTCTGTGCCTCAGGTTATGTTTAGAGCTTCCCAAAGAGTCTTCAAAATCAATGAAGTTTATAGGCAATATATGTTGTTCCACATTTATGGGAGTAGGGAGGAATGTTTTAAGAATTCAGCTGAGTAGTGAGATTCGCAAATCCCAAGATTCTGAGTCATCATTCTGAACT